>NC_136068.1:1513009491-1513690116 GCF_964261635.1 Lissotriton helveticus | reverse complement strand
GTCAGAGTGCCGTACCGTGTGTGGAGCATGGGTTTTTCCATGCATCAGCCCTTACATTCTGATGCAAAGCTAGATCTATTTAAGACAATAAACCAATGTTTGTGCCAAAATGATGCGCCTACCCAAGAGAAGCATAACAAGGAGAAATACCTCCATTCTCATTCTTAGCTCCTCTTTCCTTGTAAGCTGCATTCTGCAGCACACAAGGAATAAGGGATACACCTCTAAGTATTATTTTTGTGCAGTAAGGTATTCCTTCCTGCACAAAAACAATCCTGCTTGTGATACAGGCACTCTTGTGCCACAGGGCAAAGGGTGCCTACCTTGGCACTATACAGCCACAAGTGCGCCAGCACTAGGAGAGAGGTAAACTGTTTCATATCTTTGTATATATGGCGCTGTTCAGCTCTCTCCATTTCATGCTAAGCAGAGCAGCAACTTCCCTTGCTGTGCTGCTTTGCTTGAAATCTTAGTAAATATGATCTAAAAGGTATCGGTTCCATTCAGGCAACTGTTCAAGATGCCAGCTTTAGGGAGCCAATGTCTTGCATACTGTCTCAATAATAAAGTAAAAGAGCCACACATTATTCGTAGAGCTTGCCATTTTAGAAAAAAAGATAGCTAACACCAAATGCGGGTAAGGCAAAAAACCCCGCCGTGCGTCTAAGTTAAAGTGAGGGTGAGGCTAAACCATGCACGCATTTTAAAAAGGCTAGAGGCATCCTCTTACCCTGTATGAATAAAGGGAACGGTCCGGGGAAGACGGGAGTGAGAATCCGCCCGTGTTCATGAGAACGTGAGGGAGTGTGTGGATTCTCTGCTATATTTCAAGGGAAGCCCTTGTGTACGTTACGTTCGTTCGTTGCCTAGCAACCATGTCTAGGGCCATACTGTATAACGTGGGCCACATGATGACGGGGGCGAGTAGGGCAGTTGCTGAGCAACGCTCAGCGGCCTCCAATATCTCACGCAAAAGGCGCGGTCCGGAGGACCGATCTGAAAAGGAAATGTCAGTCAGTGAGTGATGTTGGGGACATGACCATAACGTGTTATGTAAGATTTTTAATTACATTTGAGTGACTGTGATCCTGCACATGAATCAACATTGAATTACGATCCTAATCATGACTCGGCATTAAATTACATTTCGGTGACTGTCCATCTTATAAGCATGCAGAACCATTGTATTACATTCAGTTAACGCAATTAGGCCACTGTCCATATTCTATGCATGCAGAACCAATGTATTACAGTTATTCAGTTATCGCAAACCGCATAGTGTTTAGCACATGGTTGACTGAGGCACCAATCCAAATAGCGCAGGGCGCTTAGTGTATGCCAAGCAGTTAGGACGTGGATATACATAGTTCAAAACATGATGTGGAGAGCCAAGAAAGTGAGCGGATTATAATAGTCCCATCTCTTTGGATATTTCCTCATGCTCATTTAGGCCATCTGATACAGAGTTAAGGATATGTATCCATTTGCACTCTTTTCTGTTGAGTGCAGATGTCATGGATCCACCTCTAGGGTTGGCATGGATCTTTTCCAGTAATTTTGGTTTATGAACTGGTCCACCATGGGAGCTCCCTGCACTTTGCAGCGGATTTTTCTCATGTGTTGAAGTATTCTGGTCTCGACCTTCTGCGTAGTTTGTCCCACGTATGGCTTCCTGCACGGACAGATGATCACGTAGATTACGTTGGTAGTGTTGCAGTTAGTCAGCGAGGGCAAGGTGTGTGTCCTCTTGTTGTGCACCAATCCTGGTCCTTCAATGCTCAGGGGGCATGCCTTGCATGTGCTGCATTTATAATGTCCAGTGACAGGTGGCAGGCCTAGATGGTCTCGAAGGGTTGGTGGTTTTGGATGGTCCAGAAATGCTTTCACAACATTGTCCTTGACATTGCGTCCTCTTTTAAATGCGAAGAGTGGGCTTTCCTCCATCTCTAATTCAGGAGCAACCAAATTCCAATATTTCTTGACGATTCTCTTCCTCATATTGCTCTTTGAATGGAAGGTGGTTACGCATACCAAGTTGTTCATGGCTGGTTTCTTCTCTTTGGGAATGAGCAGCTCCTCCCTTGGGCAGTACCAAGCCCTCTTCTTAGCTCATTTGAGTAGACCAAGGGGATACCCACGGTCCCGTAGGCGTTTGGTAAGAATCTCACTTTCTTTGAAGTAGTCTGCCCTTCTGGTACAATTGCGTCTCATGCGTAAATACTGTCCGAATGGCAGGTTATCACGTAGATTGCACGGGTGATGGGAGTCGTACTCGAGTAATGTATTTCTTTCTGAGGGCTTTCTGTATAGATCGCAGAAGATCAGTCCGTTCTCCACTTGGAACCTGAGATCCAAGAATGCGATGTTTTTCCGGTCATAGTTTATAGTGAACTGTATGTCATTGCTTCTGGTGTTTAGCCATTCAAAGAAGTCTTTCAAATCAGCTTCTGTTCCAAGTGCTGTTCCTCATAGTCATCCATGTATAGATTTGCTAGGCTCGGTGCATAGGTCACCCCCATGGCCACTCCTTTGCACTGAAAATAAACTTGCTGTTGAAAAATGAAGTGATTTTGCTTCATAGCGATTTCCAGGAGATTGATGAGAAAGTTGGTGGGTATCCAATGCGGTGCAGGGCGTCTATCCAACCTAGTTTGGATGACATTGATGGCTTTATCCTGGGGTATCGAGGTATAAAGCGAGGCAACATCCAGTGTAACCATGAATTGCGTGGTTTCATCATATGGTTGTCCTTCCAGCAGTTGGATAATGTGCATTGAGTCTCTTACATATGACTTGGTCTCTGCTACCATGGGTTGTAGAAAGTGGTCAATGAACTGGATCACCGGTTCCAACACAGAGCCACAACCTGATATGATTGGTCTCCCGGGAGGGTTGACTAGCCTCTTCTGCACTTTTGGCAAAGTGTAGATCGTTGGGATACGTGGTTCATTCTTTATCAGGAATTCTCTTTCTGGGGGACTAAGGAACCCCATGTTGACGCCATCATCTGTCAGGGCCTCGATCAGTGCCTTGATTCCTAGTGTGGGATCCTTTGGAGTGGGTTGGTAACTTTCCCTCACTCCCAGTTGGTTCTTGATTTCGGCGACATAGTCTTCTGTGTTTTGCAACACCACTGCGCCACCTTTGTCTGCTGCTTTCACAATGATCGAGCTGTTCATGCTGAGTTCTTTCAGTGCCACATTTTCCTCTTTAGAGGCGTTGTATTTGATGTAGCTTTTTTCCTCCAAGCCCATCATGACCTCTTGCATGACTATCTGTTCAAATGCTAGTATACTTTGGCTCATGCAGTATGCCCCGGGGGTGAATGAGGATGGAGATTTGAACAGTGTTGCTGCCATCTTAGGAGTGTATTAGTTTCTACCAAAGTAGTACTTAAGTCTTATTTTGCGGAAGAATTTCTGCAACTCCAATTTGGTCGTGACTGCATCTGGTCTGCTTGTAGGGACGAATGGTAGTCCTTTGCTGAGAATATTTGTTTCAGCTTGAGATATCTCGTGATTGGAAAGATTGATGATGGGATCAGTCAGTGAAAGGGTCACATCAACTGGAGCAGCTGACTCATTGTCAGAGTCCAACAAAAGTAGATCCATGAGGCCGACACCAGCTGCTTCTTCCAATACTGGAGTGTCAAAATCTGCTCTGGCTCCTAACTCATTGCCATCCGTTGTTATCCTGGTGACCTCCACGGGTGGGACAGCTGACTCAATGGCAGAGTCTAGCAAAGGTGGGTCGATGAGGGCGACATCCATTGCTTCCTTCAATCCTGGAAGGTTCGTGTCTTCTCTTGTTCCTAACTCAATGCCATCCGTTTAGTGACTTCCACGGGTGTGGTGTTTCTGTCAGTGTATTCGATTACCATCTGTAGGTCTGCTTACGAGTGGAGATTTTGCCGTGCCCCTCCGGTTGGTAAAACCTTTTCCTTTTCAGATCGGTCCCCCGTACCGCGCCTTTTGCATGAGATGTTGGAGGCCGCTGAGCGTTGCTCAGCAACTGCCCTACTCGCCCCCGTCATTGTGTGGCCTATGTTATACAGTATGGCCCTAGACATGGTTGCTAGGCAACGAACAAACGTAACGTACACGAGGGCTTCCCTTGAAATATAGCAGAGAATCCACACACTCCCTCACGTTCTCATGAACACGGGCGGATTCTCACTCCCGTCTTCCCCGGACCGTTCCCTTGATTCATACAGGGTAAGAGGATGCCTCTAGTCTTTTTAAAATGCGTGCATGGTTTAGCCTCACCCTCACTTTAACTTAGACGCACGGCGGGGCTTTTTGCCTCTCCCGCATTGGGTGCCTTTCGGTCTGGGCCCTTGTTTCATGGTGCATTTATTGTCCGTTATGCCTCATTCACTCTCAAGCTGTCTGTAGTGTTTTAATTTTGATGAATGGTCCATGCTGCATTTCGACCGAGCGCCCGGTTGAGTTTTCATGCATATTATTTACGTACAGCGTTGTGGTTGGATTTGTAGTCAGAGCGTTTTATAACCTTGAGCCGGCATTAGGGTTAGCAGCTTACTCATATTGGACATGGCATATAGAGATGTTAATTACTTGTGAATACTGCCGACCAGCACTTAATGGCACACAGACAGAGCGCCTTCAAGAACCTTGGTTTCTGTCCATTATTGCAAGCGTCCTGTAGCACTATAACCTTCATGAATGGTTAATGCTGCGTCTCTACCGAGCACCCAGCTGAGTTCTCATACATAAATTAACCCTCCTATGTACAACGTTCTTGTTGGAGTTTTAGTCAGAGCGTTTCCTTCACAAGCTTGTGCTGGCACACTCGTTAGCAGGTTGTTCTCAATTGTCACAGCATGTAGAGATGTTAATTGCCTGGGAATACTGCCGATGGGCACATAATCAATCTTTTAATAGCACCTCCGATGAGCAGCTGTCTAGCATGAACGGAGCCCTTTCACCGCACGTTGTCCTTATTATTGCTGCCATTATTTAACCGTTCACCTGGAGATAAAGCACGGCTTTCACCTCGCATCTGGCTTGGTCAGTAACTGGCACCAGCAGCTTAGGTTTGTTTGGTTTTCACATAGGCTTGTTGTCACTTAGTCACTCAAATATAACACCACCACTCACACGAGCAACACAGTACTGCTTATGGCATGAATTAGGTCATCACAGTCACGCCAATTTTGATCACATTAGCCATAGACAACCAGGTCACTTTTTTGATCCGTCCCTTCTCACTCCCCCCTTCAGGTTTGACCATTGGCTACCCACTCGGCTGAGAATTCTTCCTGCCTTACGTGTGAGTATAACAGCTCACACATGTCATTAGTGACGCTACCTTAAGTCAACTCCCTCTCTGAAACATTGCTTTCCCTTTCAGACTGTCCCCCTCCCCGTCCCACCCAGTCTTGATAAAGACCCGCCGCGACCACCAACTGGGGCGCTACAGGGTCGAAACATCAACGCTTTACCACTGGTCCAGATACTCCAGGAGCATGTACAGGAACTCCTTGTCTCCTTGGAGAAGAATCAAAACTCTGGCCACCCTAAAACCCTTGTATATAATAATTTTGTACATATGTGTCACTGTGTTTGATGCACTGATCACTCTTCACCTACAGTAACTATTTCTCACACCTTTTGACGGTCTTATAACCACATCATGGGATGAAGTAATTCAGATGTAATATGTTTACTTCACTACGAATATAAAGTACTTTTTGAAATATCCGATTCCTCTCCATATGTTCTTGTTTCAGAGAGTTTGTTTCTAATGTGTACAGAGCGCACCTTGCCTACTTTCAAAGAGATTGGCGTTACCCAACAGAACCACCTTTTGTATTTAAAGGTTGCGTGCTGGCCCCACTCCTCTTCACACTTTAAATTAAGCACAGAGGATTCTACTGTTTTGGGGTCATCACAGTCACTCGGGAGAACAAGGGGAACGCGGGGTGGTAGGACATTTGTGCCGGCACAGAGATCCCACGCAAAAATGTATGGAAAAATGTTTTTTTAACCTACATTTAAGGTTTGCTGGGAATTCTGGGTAGGAAAACGTTGGGGGACCTAGTCATGCCATACCTCCCTGGACTCCCCTGGGTGTCTAGTTTTCAGCACGGTTTGGGTTTGGTGGTTTCCCAAGTTTGCCGCCGAGCCCCGGGCCAAAAACTCAGGTGCCCCCCCCAAAACATAAGGTAGTTTTGCTAAATGTAATTTTTAAGTCTCCACCGTACAATTTGGGACTTTTCCTCTTGCAGCCACTATGCCTACCTACACATGGGAGGTACCATTTTTTTCGGGAGACCTGGGGAAACGCTGTGTGGGAGGAAATATGTGTGAGCCCAGTGATGCCACGCTTTCCCACACAAAAATGTGTGAATAAACTGATTTTTTCAGCTTAAATTGAGGTTTGCAAGGGATTCTGGGTAAAGGGACGATGAGGGATCCACACAAGCCATACCTCCTTGGAAGCCCTCGGGTGTCTAATTTTCAGAAATGTGTGTGTTTGGTAGGTTTACCTACATGGCCGTCTAGGACGGGGCCAAAAACCCAGGTCACACCCCTTGCAAAAGCTGGATGGTTTTGACATAGGCAATTTGCCTATAAGAAAACCACAAGCTTTTGCAAGGGGGGGTTTTAGATTTGCAAGGGATTCTGGGTAACAGAACCTGGTGGGAGGCAGTTGAGTCACCCCATCCTGAATTCCCCTGAGTGTCTAGTTTTCAGAAATGTATAGGTTTGCTAGGTTTCCCTGGTGCCGGCAGAGCTAGGGTTCAAAAACAAAAGGTAGGCACTTTGCCAAAAAAGGCCCGTTTTCACTGCGAAATTGCGGTGCGAACACGTTGCATTTTGCATTGTTTCCTGTCGCAGGCACTAGGCAGACCCAGGCAAGTGAGGTACCATTGTTTTTGGGAGACCTGGGGGAACATAGGGTGGGTGGAAATTTATTGATCCACGCAGATTCCAGAACTTTCCACCACAGAAATGTGAGGAAAATGCGTTTTTTTTTACAATTTCTTAGCTTTGCAAGGGATTCTGGGTAACAGAACCTGGTGGGAGGCAGTCGAGTCACCCCATCCTGAATTCCTCTGGGTGTCTACGTTTCAAAAATGTATAGGTTTGCTAGGTTTCCCTAGGTGCCGGCAGAGCTAGGGTTAAAAAACTACAGGTAGGCATTTAGCCAAAAAAGGGCCAGGATTGACTACGAAATTGAGGTGCGTCCACGTTGCATTTTGTGCCATTTACTGTCAAAGGCACTAGGCAGACCCAGACAAGTGAGGTATCATTTTTCTCATAACACTTTGAGGAACACGGGGTGGGTGGAAATCTAAAGATTCCCGCAGATTCCAGAACTTTCCACCACAGAAATGTGAGGAAAATGCATTTTTTCCCAAATTATTTAGGTTTGCAAGGGATTCTGGGTAACAGAACCTGGTGGGAGGCAGTTGAGTCACCCCATCCTGAATTCCCCTGGGTGTCTAGTTTTTAAAAATGTATAGGTTTGCTAGGTTTCCCTAGGTGTCGGCAGAGCTAGGGTGCAAAAACTACAGCTAGGCACTTTGCCATAAAAGGGTCAATTTTTAACTGCAAAATTGAGGTGTGACCACGTTGCATTTTGTGCCGTTTCCTGTCACAGGCACAAGTCCGACCCACACAAGTGAGGTACCGTTTTTATCGGGAAACTTAGGGTAATTCAGATTTGTTATTACCTATTGAGTTGTCATGCATTTCTCCCTTCCCAATGAAAGACTTTGTGTAAAAAAAAAAAAATCTTTTTGAAAAATGACCAATAATTCTCATGCTAGTATGAGTATTCCCAATTTTGAAAATGTACAAATATATACTGTTTCTAAACTCTATAATTTGTACCCAATTCAGAAATACATAGGTGTCTTTCCTACCGATTTTTCCATGTATACATTTTCCAAAAATAAGTGCTCTATACCCAGTAAATAATAAAATACCATTGAAAGTTGCTGCTCAGTTTTTGGCTCTGGGTTCGTCGGGTTCTTGGTGAAACTACAAGTCCTATATATCCCCACAACCAGGAAGGTCAAACGGATGAAAGGTGAAAATGTTGAGACAAAAGGCTGTTTTTTTCAACTAATTTTCAATTATTCCAATATTTAACTGCTAGTTTCTATAAAGAAACCTTCATGGATTTAGACAAATGACCCCTTTCTGAATTCAGAATGTTGTCTACTTTTCGAAAATTTATAGCTTTCCAGGATCCATTATTGCTTTCAAACTCATTTCTACCATTAACTGGAAGGAGGTTGAAAGCTCTAAAAATAGCAAAAATAGGCTATGTCCAGAAAAATGTCAAAACTGTGTGAAAAACGTTGGTTCTCTGACAAAAGACTGCCATTCCCTAAAAGCTCAGAAAATGGAGATTTCAGCCCCACAAACCCTTTTTTGATAACATTTGCAGGGAAAAACCCAGAGGCTTTCATTTGCAGCCCGTTTTTCCAATTTTTCTGAAAAAAACTAAAATGACACTGTACTTTGCTTAATTTCTGGGACCCCCAAGGGAATCCACAAAACCTGGGCATCTTTAGAATCCACATGATGTTGGAAGAAAAGGACGCAAATTTGGCGTGGATACCTTATGTGGTCAAAAAGTTACAGGGGCCTAAGTGCGCACTACCCCAAATCGCCAAAAAAAGGCTTAGCACAGGAGGGGAAAAGGCCTAGCAGCGAAGGGGTTGACTGTCGAATGTATTTCCTCGTTTTTAAAAAATTCTTTTAAACTACGAAAAACAATGGTATTCTGAATTATAATATACTGTCTATGAAATTATGCTGAACTGTCTCTGGAACTATGTAGAAATTTCTTTGGTATTATGACAAAATGCTTATGTATTTATGATAATTCGACAATGGTGCTCATAATGAATTTATGAATTGAATGTGATTTTATATGAACTTTTAAGGTTATTGTGTTTTAATAACCAAATAAAGAATTTGAATGAATCAATGGAGTTTAGGGTGGTGTGGAACTTTAAGGGTTCAGGGCTAGGTGAAGCTTGTGTGTAGAAAAGCTTTTTTTGGGTCTAGTGATGATCAGATGTGGTCGAAAGTGTGATTTTCAGGGCTCAAGAGGTTTTTTTTGGCTTCAGGGATGAGTGTTTTTTTTTTTTTTAAACCTTTATTTAGCAATAAAGAAAATACAATTACAGGCCTACAACCCCCTGGGCCAGCCAGTGACATATCAGAAAAGCAGTATAGCATTACACAGCTCATCAGCCGACAACCAAGGGTCCGGCAGCAATGGTACACTATATTGGTCAAATCTATAACGATAAGATACGGAAAGGTTTCATTTTTTAAAACAAGCAAACAAAAACATCTAAGAAAAAGAGGAAAACTAGGCTGTGTCCTAAATTGTTGTGTCTGTTCCATACGATACGGGGAGAGGCAATCAGAGGCAATATGGAAAAGCAGGAGAACCTCCAGGAGATAAAGGAGGGGGTGGGGAGAGGGGGATCCAGAGCCAGAAACATATCAATAATGTGATACAGGAGGGAGCCGAAACGTACAGTCAAGGGGAACAAGGAGTGTCGGGGATCAATAAAGGGGGGATCACATATCTCCCCTCGGTATGAATTCCATTGGTCCCATATCCTACCCCATGTTTTGGGCCTGCCACGGGAGACATAAACAATCTTCTCTCTAAACATGCACCAGTCCATATTTTCTTCCCATTTGGAGACTGATGGTGCCCTCGGAGATCCCCACAACTGTGCAATGTCCCTTTTTGCAACCATGTTTCCCAGCGTGACCCACCGAGTCTGAGCAAAAGTGCAATCATTCGGTTCCCATATATTCAATAAACAGCGCCTCGCTTCAGGTAGCAACTCAACATTCGTCACCCCACTCATCACCGCATGCACTCTAGTCCAGTAAGACACAACTTCCGGACATTCCCATACGATGTGGAGGAAGGTAGCAAGCATACCACAGCCACGTCGACACAGTCCATCCTCAGAAAAACCCATACGCATCAGTCGCGGACCCGTGACATAGACGCGGTGCAGAATCTTCAGCTGAACGAGTCGCAAACGCGCCGGAATCGCGACCTCTTTGGGAGAGGATATCGCAGCCTGCTAATCCTCATCATCCAGTTCCAGCCCATCGTCAGTCCAGGTACCACGAAGCTGAACAAGCAAGTCTGTCTGGAATATGGCCGTCCAGCACCCTGTCTTCCAGGGGGGAGCTCTCCGGAATGTCAGAACCGGCCGGAAAAACCGACCCAATGGCATGACGAACCTGGAGGTATCAAAAATATTCCGAGTCATTCAAACTGTATTCCTGTTTCAATTCAGCAAAGGTCTTGACTCTATTCTTAACCCAGAGGTCACCTACCTTGCTGATTCCGATGAAGTCCCACCTATTGAAACCCTTTGACGTCCACAATTCACCAAGCCTCTCCGCAGCAAACAGTCAGCTTATCTACCCATCCAGTAGCCGCGGTCGCGCTGCCCCACACCCGCACAGCCACTTCAGTGGGTCCCGTCAAATTCTTCCTAGCGCCCCGAGAGTAGAGAGCCCTGTAGTAATCTCCCCCGGGTAACAACCACCGGTCCATCTCGAATGCAGGATTCAGGGATGAGTGTTTTATATGGCGGTGATTGATTTTAAAGGCTCAAAGATGGGTGGGGTTTAGGCGTTAAAACTGATTTTTATATTTCAAGAAAGCATGGAATGTATGGGTCAGATGGTGGCGCTTAGGTGTGGTGAGGGGTATTAGCGCTTAGGGATAGGTGAAGGTTAGGGTCACAAAGGGCTTTTAGGGTTCAGGGATAAGTTGAGTTTAGGGGCTGGGATAGAGTAGTTCATGTGTGGGGAGGCATTTTTAAGGGGAAGAGTTGGGTGTTCTTGAGTGAGGGTGAGGGTTCAGTGAATTAAAAGCATCCAAAAGAATTGTTTGACAATGTAAAAGATATACATCCAAAATAATGTCCCCTGACGAAAAGGATTAAAATAAATACCTTTGGCAAAAGAACATTCCGAAAGACCTGCAACGATTTCATTTACACCATGAAAAATATGTATGCAGAAACCAGTTTTGAAAAAAAAACATTCTATAAATTGGTTTCTATGAAATGGTAAATGTCATTAATTCTGAAGATTTCCATTAAACCATTTAGATTAACTGGTTTCTCAGTAATGATATGCCATGAAATCTTTTTTCTGTGAAATCACATAGAACGGTTATTATCCTCTTGTAAGTATTAATGATATATGTTTAATGCTTCTTAGAGACAGAGGTGGTCCCTAAGGACCAAACGATTTGAAGAATACTAGAGTGATTCCTGGAAAGGGACTTTGGACCCTGATCTTTTGGAAAATTACCAGCCAGTCTCTCAATTACCATATCTATCAAAACTGTTGTAACAAGCTGTTTTTAATCGATTATTAAGCTTTGTGGACACACATTCCCTCCTGCACCTGACTTTTTTTATGCTTAGGACTAGTTTCTGTCCCTGTCCATCCCTGTATTAGAGTTAAAGTTTTCTGATGCTACAGAAATCACCTTCAGAATAGATGACAACATTGATTTAAATGCTAAAAGACTAACATTCATATTTACAAGGAGCTATCGACGAATTAACTGCACTTTAGCGTGCCAAAGATGTGATAAATGTACCCCCATTCACAAGCCAATGCAAACAGCCCACCTCACCACATTTCCTGCGTTAGCATCCGCAACAAACATTGCCACAGATGACCCCAGCAACTATCGCTAATGAGATGCAGAGTAGGCATTCCCGAGCAAAAAGCAGCGGCAACATCACTTCGCAACATTCACAACGACCAGCCAGAACTGCGATAAGAACACAAAACCGGCGATAAGGCGTCGTTAGCAGCAGAAAAATAACACCTGCTCTGACCTTGTGTAAAGTCAGACGTCAGCCTGCCCACAAAAGGAAGCACAGCCCAGGGCTACATCAGAAGGGTAACAGATGCCATGGAGCCACCCATCATGCGTCCGAACACCCAAGAAGGCCACAACACCCACCGCTTAACCCCCACGACATCCCTTCCTGGCACTTCCCCGAACAAAAACATCAGCTACACCTAAACATGTACAAAATAATCTACTTGATGTCGCAGAGTCACAACTGGTGACATGCATGTGTCGTCACAGAAATGAGCATCACACACTCACTTTCGAAGCAACACATGACATTTTATTAAAATGAACACTGAAATTAAACGAAGACACATGGCGGCTCCCCTCGGGGCAATCCATAGGTCACAGTCTGCAAGACAAAAAACATGATGAGAAGGTGTGCCCTGCGTACATCAAAGGACAGAGAGAGAGCAAAGGAGAGAGAGGATGAGAGAGAGAGAGAGAAAGAGAGCAGAAGAGAGGGCGAGAGAGAGAAAGAGAGAGAAGAAGAGAGGGAGAGACAGAGAGAAGAGAGGGAGAGACAGAGAAAGAAGAAGAAGAGATGGAGAGAGAGAGAGAGAAAGAGTGACGCTCCTGCGCACCCAGGCCACACTGCTCAACTGCTGCCACCGGTGTGTCTCCAAACACTTGCCGGTATGTATAGCAGTACACCAGGTCACACATCTGAGTCAGAGCGGTCATCTGAAACAGAGTCCAGATACATGACTGGCACAGCACACACACTTGCACAAGACAACATTACCTGCCCGCCCATGCACACCCAGGCAGAGGCCCCGCAACCCGTCCCGCAGCACATCGAAGCACGCCCGCCCCTGCACACCCAGGCCTCACTGCTCACCTTCCAACACTGGCGTGTAGACAGGCTGTTCCACCACATACTGCTACAAGCCCGGGGCCCGCGGACATGGCACCCTCCACACCATCCTTTTAACAAAAAGAAGAGGGATCAGAGGGGGGGGGGGGCTTTTTAAAGAGGTCCAGGCTCCATGCTCACTTGAGTCATGCTCTACAAAAGAAGTCGAAGCTGTTCCTCTAGGCTGGATGTCACCTACCAGCTGATTAGTGGTGGTGAGATGGGAAACGGATAAAGGAGGTAGTGGGATAGGGGATCCCGCTTTTGCGGAACTAGGTTCCTCACACACCCAGCAAGCTAGGTGTCATGCTTCATCATATGGACCTGCTCCTCGTTGAGCCGGCGCTGCATTGTTCAACGGGCACCCGCGAAGGGGCTCTTTATCGGAGATCTTTTGTTCTTTTGCCATATGATGAAGGGGGGGTGGGTGGCCCATGTGCGTGTAGATCATGAGTGGTGCAGTGAGTGCGTTTTTTAAAAAAAAGTTTGGATATTCAAAGTAGATGCGTTTTATTCTGGCTGGTAATCAGCCGTCATCAGCCTGGATAGCTTGACTCCAGTGGTGTGGAGAGCATGGGACTCACGTCTGAGCATACCCATCCCACTTGGGGCGACAAAGGCAAAAACAAAAGGTGATGGACAGAACGCAGAACATTGTCATACATTAACCCCAGTACAGAGATCTGGGCCTAAATCCATCGTTTTTTTGCACTCCACACCACCCCAGGTCAGACATGGCCATATGCAACCCAGATCTTTTGACTGGGTGTGAGTGTTTGATTGATTCAGATGCTCCATCCATCACCACCCCCTTTTGTACCGCTTTTGGCTGCCATAAGTGTGGCAGGGTATGCTCAGACGTGAGTCCCTTGCTCACTTTGCCACTGGATTCAAGCAAGCCGGGCTGAAGACGGCTGGAATGCCAGAAACCGGTCCTCGGAAGCTTGATTCCGGTCCAGGAAAGACATGGCTTGGCAGTTCGGGCTGGACTGTTCCCATGAGGCACAGGGTCAGACTGATTTGCATATAGCCATGTCTGAACTGGGGTGGCGGAGTGGGCTAAAGAACGGTGATGGATTAAACCCAGATCTTTTGACTGGGTGTGAGTGTTTGATTGATTCAGATGCTCCGTCCATCACCACCCCCTTTTGTACCGCTTTTGGCTGCCATAAGTGTGGCAGGCTATGCTCAGACGTGAGTCCCTTGCTCACTTTGCCACTGGATTCAAGCAAGCCGGGCTGAAGACGGCTGGAATGCCAGAAACCGGTCCTCGGAAGCTTGATTCCGGTCCAGGGAAGACATGGCTTGGCAGTTCGGGCTGGACTGTTCCCATGAGGCACAGGGTCAGACTGATTTGCATATAGCCATGTCTGAACTGGGGTGGGGGAGTGGGCTAAAGAACGGTGATGGATTAAACCCAGATATTTTGACTGGGTGTGAGTGTTTGATTGATTCAGATGCTCCGTCCATCACCACCCCCTTTTGTACCGCTTTTGGCTGCCATAAGTGTGGCAGGGTATGCTCACACGTGAGTCCCTTGCTCACTTTGCCACTGGATTCAAGCAAGCCGGATCGAAGACGGCTGGAATGCCAGAAACCGGTCCTCGGAAGCTTGATTCTGGTCCAGGGAAGATATGGCTTGGCAGTTCGGGCTGGACTGTTCCCATGAGGCACAGGGTCAGACTGATTTGCATATAGCCATGTTTGAACTGGGGTGGCGGAGTGGGCTAAAGAACGGTGATGGATTAAACCCAGATCTTTTGACTGGGTGTGAGTGTTTGATTGATTCAGATGCTCCGTCCATCACCACCCCCTTTTGTAGCGCTACACTGCGGTCCAGCAGGGTTTGCCCTTCTCCATGGCGGAAATGGACTCTGCTGTCTGGCTCATCCACTGGGTTATTTCTTTACCATTTTCCTTATTTAGATTTAGCTCCTGCATGAAGCATTACCCAATAGGCTCCTATGAACCTCTGGGCAGCGCTTTCTTGCATGAGGTGTGGTTCTTGCCTTTCACATACAGATGTCTGCGAGATGACAAGGAGGTATACCTTACGGGGGAATATTGTGATTCTACAATAGGTCGTTCACTTAATGCAAAAACATACAGCTACACAGGGCTTGTAGTGTTACTGCCCCGAATCTTGCATGTGTTTTGAAAGGTATTCGGGTACCGGCTATAAAACCCACTTTCACAGTGCTTTTAAAAAACAAATTCTTTCTATTAACAAATTCAACATAAAAGTACAGTTCCGTGAAAACAATAGAAGGAATTACAGTGGAGCCAATTACTCATACGGATACAGTAGTAAAATTAATTGGAAATCACGGAGAGGGTGCATCATCACAGTCGAAATTACGGGGTGGGACACAAATATTGCCACAGTATTCATTCCAGGGGTTCCATATCTTGGACTATTTTCGGGGGCAGCCTCGGGCCATGTATACCGTCTTTTCCCTCAGCATACATCAATCAAGGTCTTTCTTCCAGTCTGTGATCGTGGGTGCATGTGAGGCCCCCCAGAGCTGAGCAATGTTCCTCTTGGCAACCATGTAGCCGAGTGTGACCTACTGTGTAGTGTAAGTGGTGGGGTCCGTGGGCTCCCAGATGTTAGGGAGGCATCTGCACGCTTCTGGCTTAATCTCAACCTCCAACGTTTCACTCATTACTTGGTGTATCTTCCGCCAATATTCCTGGATTGGTTCACAGTGCCATATTATGTGCATGAATGTGCCCATTTGGGTGCATCCCCACATGCAAGACCCATCCGTTGGCCCACCAGTGTGTATCAATTGGGGACCTGTAATGTAAATTCTGTGTAGGATCTTTAGTTGCACTAAGCGGAGTAGCGCCGGGATTGCAACAGTTTTGGGGGAAGAGATTGCTATTTGTCAGTCTTCGTCGTCTAATTCAATACCATCTCTGGCCCACTTTTCTCGTGGTGAATGCAGAGGATCTTCCATTTTATTAATGGAGGATCTTCCATTTTATTAATGGCCTTTTCAGGTAAATGGCCATCTGTTTTCCAGTGGGGATGCATCTGGAGGGGAGGAGTGTTGGGGCAACACTGATTGAAGTGCTTGTTGGATTTGCAGGTATCGGAAACGCTCTGAGTCTGCCAATTGGTATTGATGCTGGAGGGCGTCAAAGGGTTTCACGCCCCCTGTGTCCCAGAGGTCTTTAATTTGTGAAATGCCTATTAATTCCCATTTGTCAAAGCCCTTTGAGTTCCCCAGGTCTCCTAGGTCTTGTGAATCCCACAGGGGTGTAGTGAGTGTTAATCTATGGGTCCAGCCGAGTGACTTGGTCGCAGAATGCCAGATTTTAACTTTGTGGTTGGTATGACCAGTAAGTGGATACTGGTCCGGTTTGGTGTATAATGCTCGATTATAAGTCCCATTTGGGAGAAGCCATCGATCCATGTTGAACCCTGGGTCGTCAGGGGGGGATGTATGTACCATAGTTTATAGCTGCAAGGTGTGCAGCCCAGTAATATTTTTTAATGTTGGGCAATCCTATCCCTCCGTCATACCAATCGAGCGTACGTTTTTGTAAAGCAATACGTGGTTTCCCGCCCCATAGGAGATCCCGCTGGAGCCCTTCTATTTCTTTGCAATATGAGTTTGGGACAGGGTCGGCTGAGTTTTGCAATGCATATAGGAAGTGGGGTAGTGACATCATTTTAAAAAGGGCCGCCTTGCCCAATAGGGAGAGCGGGAGTGACTTCCAATTTGCGATGTCCCGTCCTAGCCTTTGCAGTGGGGGAACAAGATTTCGGGCATATTGAAGGGAAGGGAGTGATCGAGGGAAATGAATATACCCAGGTACATGAAGCCCTCTGTGACTATCGGTATCGGGTAGTTTTGGGGTAGTGGAGGAGGACCTCCATAAAGGACATAATTGCCAATTGATAGGAAACCCGGAATATCTGCCAAAAATGGCCAGAATATCGAAAACAGGGATGAGGGATCTCTTGGGGGATGTGAGGTACAAAAGGATATCGCCAGCGTATAAAGAAATACAGTCTTCCCAGTCAAGAGACCATCGCATTCCACGAATTACTGGGTCTCTATGGATCCAAGCTACAAGGGGCTCAAGGGCTAGAGCGAATAGTAAGGGAGAGGGGACAGCCCTGACAGGTCCCTCGGCTGAGTGCAAAAGCCTCAAATTGTTTTTTTTTAGATGACCACTTGAGCCATAGGTTCACTATATAGAAGAAGCACCCAGCGGATAAATCCTGGCCCAAATCCCAGTTTAGTGAGCAGGGCAAATAGATAAGGCCACTCTATCTTATCAAATGCCTTAGTGGCATCCAGAGAGACTATGACTGACACCTCCCGTATGGTTGTGCCCTAGCCAGGACCCCATGCACTCTGCGTAGATTTAAAGCAGTGTTCCTTTTTGCCATAAATCCTGATTGATCAGGATGTATTAGGTCCTCCATTACTTTGATCAACCGATTAGCGAGTACTTTAGCTAGGATTTTAGGTTCTGCGTTCAACAGTGAAATAGGGCAGTAGGAGGCGCAGTACGTTTTGGTTTTCCCTTCCTTGTAGATTGTGACAATGGTTGCAATTCTCTGATCTAGGGGCAATGATCCCTGTTCAAGGCTGTCCTCGTACATAGCTTTTAGGTATGGGGCTAATTTGTGTGGTCGAAGCTTGTAAAGTTCGATTGGGATACTGTTTGGGCCAAGGGCCTTGCCTGGGTGTAGTGCTCGTATCGCAAGCGCTATTTTGTCAGAGGTGAGGTCACTGTCCATAAATACTCGGTCAGTATCAGAGAGTGTAGGAAGGGAAATGTCTTTCAGGAGATCCGAGGAGTCATCTTCAGTGTACGGTGCCACAAAGGTGTAAACATTGCGAAAGTGTTCTGCAAACTGGTTAACTATGTCTAGGGGGTCTGTCATGGGAGACATATCTGTGCCCCTAAGCTCCGGGACGAGCCTACTAGCGTGTTCCTTTTTATCTAGTCAGACAATTAGTTTTTAAGCCTTGTCTCCCCAGTCGTCGATCCGACCCAGTCTGTCTTGTCCCATTATTTTGGCATGGTCAATGACCAGCGTTCGGTATTCATCCTGACGTAGATGGCGTGTGGAGGTCAGAGATGTCTTTTGTTTTGTCTTTTTTGGATCCCGCTATTAGGGAGAGGGGGACTACTGTTTTAAAGGCTTCCCATAGAGTCTGTGGAGAGTCAACGGTGTGTTCGTTCTCCAAGAAGTAGTTGTCTATGGACTTGATCAGGTCTTTGCGTATTTTTGAATTTTTGAGGTACCACGGATTGATAGGGGCAATTCGTCTTACTTGTGTGTGGTCTAGGACTCTGTGGACCCATAGTGGAGAATGGTCAGAAATACCCCTAGCTAGATGTCGGATCACATGGATATTTGTGACCTGCGGAGCTGGGACAAATATGTAGTCCAGACGGGAAAGGCTATTATGTGCTCCGGAGTGAAAGGTGTGTTGAACTTTGGTCGGGTTGTATGTTCTCAAACCATCCACTAAACCCATTGCCTCTAAGAAACTGGAAAAAGAGTGTGAGGTAATGTGGGGGGGGTGTCTGTCTAGTGAGCCAGATAATACAGAGTTAAAGTCTCTGCCCAGCACTAGGTGCCCATCAGGTAGTGCTAGCAGTATATTGCTGAGGTCAGTAAATGTTGTGGCTTGTAAGCCTGGTGGCGCGTACACTGACATGAAGTTAATGGTTTGACCCTCCCAAGTGCCTGTGACCCCGACATGTCTGCCTCGGTCATCCGTCCAGGTGGATGTGAGTGACAGAAGAAATTATCTCTATTGCATGACGCCTACACCCCTTCAGTTACATCTAAAACCCGCGTGTGCGACCATTGAGTAGCCCCATCTATGCATAGCCTTGCATGTGTTACCGACCAAGTGGGTTTCCTGAAGCAATACAATGTCTGGCGCCAATCTCCTAATATATTGCAATACCACACATTTCTTAATCTTGTCCCCAGCCCGTTAACATTCCAGCTTAAGATTTTGACTTCTTTGTTCCACTCTACACCCATTGATAACTAAGTGGAGTGTAATAAATGTTACCATACATAGGGACTGTACTGTCGAGACAAAACAAAGAATAACAAACAAATAAAAGCAACCCCTCCCAACAAGCCCCCACCCTGCTCCCCTGCACTCTGGGCTCAGAACTGCCCATTAATATCAAATGCAGAGTGCCTGTCGCCCAACAACTTATTAAAAGAAGATACCGGGGGTGGCCTAAGCGCCCAGTCGAACCCCTTCCCTACTGTTACAAACTACAGGTGCTTCTTGCCGTACTTAGTCAAAGTAAAATCTATCAATTACTACAGTGCACAAGCTTACATGTCGACGTCCCAGTCTCCAACAGTCCGTGAGTGATAGTCAGATTACGGGATGCACAGTCAGCTAGGAGATCTTAAGTGTCTAACCGGTGGAGTATGACTGTCCGCCTTAATGATCGCTGGAGCCCCTCTCTGTTTACATCTTCCATGCGTCCAACCAATCAGATGCCGCCTCTGGGTAGGTCGAAGAAGCGAGTCTTTCCATTGGTCTCGACTCGTAAACGAGCTGGGAAGAGCATGGCGTATTTAAGACCCTTTTCTTGCAGTCTCCGTTTGACATCCAGGAATGAGCGTCGACGCATCTGCATGGATTGGGTAAAGTCGGGAAAGAAGGCAATTTCTGAGTTATCTAGTTTGATTGGAGGAGCGACCCTGGCGGCTTGTAGGATTGTGTCTCTGTCCCTATAATTTAACAATCGGGCCAGTATCGGGAGGGGGGCTCCCAGCCTCGGACGACCCCCCCGGGTACCATGTGAGCTCTTTCAATTACAAACAGATTGGACAGGCCCTTCGGTTGCAGTCTCATCGTGATCAGGTTTCCAATGAATAGATCAGTGGCGGGACCTTCCGATTTCTCTGGTGGAGTAGTGTGGCTCACTGGTTAGAGGCGGCAGACCCGGGAGCAGAAGTCGGCTTGGGACCAGGGTTCAATTCCCGACGCGGCAAGGTCGTGGACTTGGGTCAGCGGACTCGATAATTCTCGCTTCGGTGCTTACTCTAATCAAGGGTTCCACTCGGCAACTTTGGGCATTAGCTTACCTAATCTCCACATCAGCCCCATCAACTCCGGGGATGCCTGTCTCCACCTTGGGGACTCCCAGCAGGGACCATCCCACAGGGAAAGCCAGGACGGGTTCCCCAGAGTTATACAGCGCCAGGAGACCTACGGACGGGTAGCAGTGTGCTTTACAAGCTCAAATACATTTACATTTACGTTTTACATTCACACCTAGAATGCGGATGTTGTTGCGCCTTGTGCATCCCTCATAATCATCCAGCTTGTCTTCTGCAAACTTACGGAATGTCTGGAGCTCCAGAATTTCTGTTTGTAGATGCGAGGTATCTTCCACAAGGCTGGTGGCGCTGAGTTCTGGCTTCTTGACTTTTTCCTTCTATTTGGTAAGGTCAGCTTGATCAGTGTCATTTCTGAGGAGCGAGTGTCCATTCGTTGTTCCATGGAGGTGCGCACTCCATTAATTGCTTCCATTAAGTCCTTCACCATGGGACCTGCAGGGTCTTGTTCCACTCCTCCCTGTTGCTTGTCACCAGCTACCCTCCGCTCGGGCAAATCCGCTTTTGGACAGGTGTAGCGGTCCAGCCTGCTCTGCTGGGTTGACTTCACACCCTTTGCACCAGACGTGATGAGGATCGTGTCAACACCCCAGTCCAACGGTGCACAGAATGTTAGGTCCGCTGGGTTCAGGCCTACTTTGCCGGAGCGTGAGCGTTTTACACGATTAGGAGCAGCCTGTGGAGGGGCGTCTGGGTTGGAGACAGCATGATTGCCACTTTTTCCGGCCCCTGTGCTGTTTCAAGCGCTATCTGTGGATGCTAGGGGCCCCCTCACCCCAGGGCCGACTCTGCGGTGTGATAGATGCCCATTAGAAGTGTTTGAGAGTGTGGGGCCACAAGAGCTGGTGGAGCCGCATACAGCGAAGGGCCAGCAGCAGCAGCGCAGGTGAATGAGCAGGAGGGAAGAGGGGTGGGAGAGATGGAGCCCCCAGCTTCGGGAATAAAAAGATTGCGGCAGTCCTAGAGCAATTGTTCTCAACTCACGGCCTCAGGCCTTCCTGGGTCATCTCGCTGCATTTGGTGATGGCGCGTCTGAGAATTCCATCCCGCGCACAGCGTTTGGGCCCTATCAAGTCAGTACCGGTGCGCAGGGTCTGCGTTTCAGGAAGGAGCGCAGTTGTGCAGGGCTTTAAGATCCAGGGTTTGTGCGCGGTACCAGCAAATTTAATTCCAGTGATTTTCGGTCCCCGTGGTTTCGGAGGGGAGTCTCGCCTGCGGCAGTATAAGCACTACGCAAGGCCCCGGCTTGCGCGATCAGGAGGCCTCAAGCGCTGGTCACCACAACTTCGGCCCCAGACGTCCGTTTAATCCCGGGCAAACTGTATTGAGCACCACTACTCCTCCGGTTTATGAATCTGTCACCGGAGGGTCGGATTAGTGTGAAGGATTGGTGGCGTAGGGAGGGAGTCACGGAGAAGCTCTAACAGGCGGCCATGCTGGATCGCCGCAAATCACGCCCCTGCACTTTCACACTGCTTGCTAATGGTAGCTATCTCCTGTTGAATAATGAAGAATGTTGTGGTTTGCTGGCTGGCATACCATATATTGTAACAGTTTCAGAACACATAGTTTGCTGTAAAAAAGTGTTTTTCTCACCTCCGCAGGGGAGGCTCAAAGCCTCGATTTGGCCTTGCATCCCAACTTTGAAAGCAGACTTCAATAAGTTGAGCAGAATAAAATCGCAATTTTTTCAGCAGAAAGTCCCGCTCACTGCTGCATGTGAGACTGCAGATAGCGAGCACTAATTCTGAACTTCAGGCCCTTTTAAATACCAATCTCCCACTCCATTTCAATGAATTAATTCACCGTATCTTCAATGTGTCTGATACACATGGCCTGGTTAATTTTATTAAATTACTTGGTTCTGGGCTTGGGACTTCTTTTCAGACTATATTTAGTGTGATACCGGCCTTTATTCATTCTATTTTTTCCAGCTTTTTTTCTTATTCCCTCGCTCCCCATAAAATAACGCATAGAGGCTTTTAAACTCTGTTCATACTACATGAACTCTGTGTTTGTCCTATGACTACATGCAATGGACTTAACAGGGGAGGGTATAGTGAGGATATGGGAATCATCGGGTACATTGCTAAGTTAGCTTAAGTTAGTATAAGCTTGGCTGCAATGATGCCGCTTTTGCACACGTTTCTACATGACTTTGTTTTAATGAAACCTCTGCTTCTGCTTGCTCACATGGGTACCGTCTGCCTTTCATGTTTCATATTGTACACTTTGGTCTTGGTCTGCCCAGAGTGTTTAGTGTGATACCGGCCTTTATTCATTCTATTTTTTCCAGCTTTTTTTCTTATTCCCTCCCTCCGCATAAAATAATGCATAGATGCTTTTAAACTCTGTTCATACTACATGAACTCTGTGTTCGTCCTATAACTACATGCAATGGACTTAACAGGGGAGGGTATAGTGAGGATATGGGAATCATTGGGTACATTGCTAAGTTAGCTTAAGTTAGTAGAAGTTTGGCTGCAATGATGCCGCTTTTGCACACCTTTCTACATGACTTTGTTTTAACCAAACCTCTGCTACTGCTTGCTCACATGGGAACCGTCACGTTTCATACTGTACACTTTGGTCTTCGTCTGCCCAGAGTGTTCAAGGTCAAAAAACTATGTGTTCTGTTAATATGCTTTGGTCAGTCCCATGAATGTTAGACATAATACCACTACAACTGTACTACTGAAAATCAAGTGCTTTTTAATATGGCTTGGGAGGCATGTTAGACACTCGAAGAAAACCTTTCAGAAAGGAAGAGCTCTGTTTCTCCAGAGATGTACATTTTTGCATCTAAATCTGGAGGGATGGGGTCCCCCTGACAAAGCCCAGAGGTCTTCTATAATTATTATAAACTAGTTCCTAGCACGGGGAGGGTGACAAGGCACAGTAGGCCTTTTTTCAACTAGCTTTATAAAATGGTATCCCTGTTCATATTTTATGGAATTGTAACTATGCTCACTATATTGTGTTTATGCATAATACTGCTAGAATTGGTTCTTGTACTGCATTATAGCGCACGTTAGTTAAAATAAACATTTTAAAATATACTGTGTCTCTGATTACTTACGTTGTGGACAAGTATGAGTGAGTTGGCGAAAGAGTGTTCTGGCTCCCACGAATACTGAGAGAGTCGGAGTTACATGTTCTAGGATGTCTAATCATTGGTAGCTTCACAGTAGTACGGAGAACGAATGAGACACTATAGCTAGTCGGATTGGGGTTCCGGACACTAAGGTGGGCTGTTGGCACACCACTACACACCGAGGTCCTGGTTTCTTGCGCGTAGTTCTGTATATGTGCAGAATCCCTGCAACAGGCCTGTGGCTTTACGTTACTAAGGAACTCTGAACTAAGAACCAAATACACCCCTATAGTGCTTGGCACTCATGGTGGCGAAGACTAGCAGTCCAAGGCTTACTCAGATAGGGTGTGTGAAGTGGATAATCCAAACTCAATGCAACATATTTCAGAACCCAATAATCCATTGTCCGGTGGTGTTATTTTACACGATAGGATACATTTTCATCAGCACATAACAAAATACCATACATTAAATCAAAGAACAAGAATATGAAATTCAATTGGTAAACTAACTAATTACTGCAACTAGGTTCTTCAATTACTTATTAAAACTGGTACAGTTGGACTATGTCAGAATGTGCAGTGCAAATCCAATCAGTTTGCATTTGTACGGTGAATGGAATGGTAGGTTCTATTCTAGTTCCCTGCCCACTACTCCTGAAGGATCTTGATTGAGTGACACTTATTTCAACAACTCTCCCATCAGTATCTCGTCTTTGAACAGTACCTTTCCTAATGTCAAATTAGTCCTTGCATGTCAAGGCTTGCTGTTGCTGGCTAGTTGGAAGGGCTTGAGTGTGTCCCCGGTGTTAAGCCATGTGAAATCACAATCCCCTGGCCTCCGAACATAGGCATGGTCTCTGGTGTTCAAGCCTTAAATTGAGAGTGCAGATTGAAGTAAAGGACATCTCTGAAGAATCCTTGGTTGGGAACCTTGAAATGAAGTGCCACCTTGGTGGTTGAAGTATTGATACAATGAAGGCCAAAGCAACTGCAGACTGTGATGAGCAATGTGGATCTAGCACCAAGGCTTTCAAGCGCTTTACGAAATGTTCTTGAGAACACCAATTGCCGTTGTATATTTCTAAGTGCCAAGCTGCTAAGCGCTATGTCTTTTTATTCATGTATTTGTTCGAGATGTCTTTAAGAAAGCAAAAGTGGAACTAGTAGTGAATACATGTTATCTGGGTTGAAGCAAACCCAAAAACGTTCCTTAGCTAATCATACGTCTCCAGCTTACCTTCTCTCAGAATGGTCTTTTTGAAATTTGTTATGATCCCCTGGTTGTGAAAGATATGCACCATACAGATAGACAAATAAGATTTAAGAAATTCAAAACCGGTTGGCCAATTGTTAAGTTTGCTGGGGATTGCACAATCTTATGCTATTATTGCTGGCTTGTATAGGTAGAGGGGAAAATGTACACTTAGTTAGTGATTAGGGAATTTGTCTTTTTGGTTTATGCTGGAAGAGAGCAACACCTCAACGACTCATATTTCTTCACCATCTGTTGTCAGTGAACGTATGTGATTTAGAAATCTCTATCTTTCTGAGCCTTACAGTAAAGGGAATTTCCCATTATTCCAAAGTGCGGTAACAGCTGAATTTTGAATGCTTTAAATGCTTCTGAAAGTCCCACCAAATGAGCTAAATCCTGCACAACTTTTTTTTGTTTTATTTTTTATATATTTTAGCTAATAGATTTAGCTAGTAAAGCCTTTGGTGTATTTTAAAATGTGTTCTGACAAGAGAAATTGATATTATCGCATTTTTAGGGGGCTTATGAAAATGGAATATTATTCAAGTAAGCAGCCAAGGTTTATTGTTTAAAGTCTGTGGGGCAGATTTACAAGGCCCTTGCGCCACTTTTGCGTTATTTTTAATATGGTAAAAGTGACGCAAAAGTGGCGCAAGAGGCTTGTAAATAAGCCCCCGTGTGTCTAAGTGTTCTATCATTATATATGTTTTTCCTAGCAATTCTGACAATGGTATTCTGGCAGATAAAATTACCAATCTGGGAATCTGGAACATAAATTGGTATTGCTGAAACAAAAAGGGCAGTTTTGACAATATAAGCCTAAGGGCTAGGGCGCTCGACAATGGACCTGTGGAACTGGGTTCGAGTCTCGGTAATGACGCTAAACCTCCAGTGATTCTGGGCAAATCACATAATCTCCCCGTGCCTAACAAAAATGAATGTGTGTCCTCATGTAATGTAACTGGTGCTATGTAAAGCGCTCTGATACCCGATTCGGATTCGGGTCAAGTTCCCGCTATATAAAACTCTGCAAATAAATACAAAATCCTACCAGAGATAGGTAGTGGTAAAATCCTTATCTTGATCAAGCATTTTATTTAAATCTAAGTCCATTCTTTGACATAATTAATTTGATCAATCCTTTTTTTTTAAATGTGAAACTGTGGCATATTTAACTTGTTTGCTGAACTCAAATATTATTTAACTAATGACCTAGAGCAATGTTCCCCAACCTTCTGTGAGGACTGAGCAACATTTGTGTGTCAGTCTATACGGTAGCAGCATCTGAACAATGGATTAGTATGGTAATACATTAATTATGTGTGACTAAGGCACTGAAATGTGTACCCAACAGTATTTCGGTGGGATGTCAGGGGCGAAGTTTACGGGTACATTGCAAATTGAAAGCCTAATTTTATCCAGTGATCATAACCACAATTTGAATGTATTTAAGGACCAATTTACAAAACATGGGGATTCTTCTAAAGAAATAGCTAAAAAATAATAGCAAATTTTAAAGAACATGAATATGCTGCAGGGTAGCTGGCTTTTCTCTCCTGTAGATTTTTAGGATATTAGTGACAAATGGCGCATTTTGCAGTACATTAGGCTAGTAACATTTACGCCAACATTTGGGATTAAATACGGTTTAAAACTGACAATTGGGGATCTTACTGCTACAAACCTTTTAGACATTTAGGCCTTCATTTTTATGATTGGTCTGATAATTCCGCTCCTTATGCAAACTGCTGCTTGCTTACGGATTGGGATTGCAATTTATATGAATGTATCACACCCATCAATACTGGGTCTAATAAAGTTTGCATCATTTTGGCTGGTCAAATCAGCAGGAATATAACAGGTGAAAAAAAACACAATCATTATTGGACCATGAGTATTTAGGTATGATAAGTACCAAAACAAACGTTTGATTTCACCAAATCTTTTATTAGATGCTGTTTATTGCATCTGGTGAATTCTAATCCATATCGTGGTGGATTTTATCGGGCGCAGTAAATATTGCAACCTCTTTCATGCTACTTATGATGATCGCCTTAGTTGTAAATGATACATTTTAAGCATATTCCGGCAGCAACATTTGCCAAAACGTAGAGGGGTGAAGGGTTCTCCCCATGGACCTTATAATAAATTTAGATGACAACTGTTTATTTTCATAGGTCAAAATAAATTAGAATACAAAAAATACTTTCAAGGGGTATGAAATGGAGAAATATGTTCTACCCAATGATGCTTTGGAAGGGACTATTATTGCACAATAGTCCGGCACCTTTGTAAAAATATTGGTAGGATGCAAGACCAATTTACACTTGCTCTTTTCCATACAGTAGATTTTAAAGGTCAACAAAGAACATTGAATGTACAAACAGTGCCCAGTGGCTGGGAGGGACTCCTTCGGGGAGGGGCGGCTTGCGGGCATCCGGACCCAGTGATGGATGGCGGGGAGTATACGGGGCATGTGAATCTACAGCTCTACATGCTTACTTGCGGGCAGATTTATGTTAACTGGCGCATCCCCAGGGATGGGCCAGTTAACATGCGCCACAGTGCGCCACTGCTCCGCCACCCATGGTGCGCCGCATTTATGATGCGGCGCACCATGGTGCAAGGCAGTGAGGATGCGTGACGCATCTCTCGGCGTACGTGCGGCGCATTGCAGGAGTCATGTCCCAAGTGCGACATGACTCCTGCAATGCACAGGAGCCACCTATTCTATGCATGCTGCGTCACCCTTACGCCTGCTTCAAGCAGGCGTAGGGAATTGACGTAGAAAGTGACTGAGTGAAATCTCATAGATTTCACTCAGCCACTTTTAGGAGGCGTCCCCCCCCTGCGCAGGAACGCCTCCTTATGGCGCAGGGGTTTCCAACGTGACGCATCTCCTAGATGCGTCACGTTGTCAATAGGGCGCATTGTTTGCGCCGCCGTTGCGTCACATTACGTGACGCAATTGCGGCGCAAGGAGGCGCAAGAGCCTCATAAATCTGCCCCGAGGTATGTAACATTATTCATACATTCCGCTGTAAGGTGTTTCATACCTGATTATATGGAGACTGTAGCAGCTTTGCTATCTGCTCCATGAGGAGTGCCTTCTTAACCTCATACTTCTGCTGCTTTAAAGGTTAAAGAAATAGTTTACTAAGGGAATGTTTGGCCAGAGAGGCAAGAAATGCAGAATAACACCATATTATTGCCACTGCCTGTCCTCTGGCTGAAATGATGGACAGAGCTAACAGGTGCGGCAAAGAACATCAATGCCTATCCCGTTGGTTGAAGGGCTTCTTGCTCTATGTGGCCTAAGATGCCAAACTGAGATCACACAGTAGCATAGTTCTTCACTGTAGAACATCATTTCATATCTAGAAATGAACTCTTTATGTTTGATGCAGTTTTTCTGTAGTTGTTTTATCTCGGCTCAGATGGATGTGTCTGAAAGTTGTTTTGAAGTGGGTGATAGGTGGCACTGCTTTCAAATGTTTCTAGGCAATTGTTTATTCATAAATGTTGAGAAAAAAGGTGGTGCCTTAGTGAACACTTTTCATGATTTATAGTAGGAGGTATGTTGTAGAGTGGCTCGAAGGTGATAATTGAGGATAATATTGAGAAAAATTAGTGTAGAACAAAGTTGAATTTAAATGGTAAGCAGCTAGGTGAGGAGTGCTGAGGTGCAGTATTGCCTGCAAAGTGCAGTCATAGAGGTCGCAAACAGGAAAGGATCTTGGCTCCTCATTGGCTAACCTGATATTATGTAGACAAGGAGAGTACAGTGGCAAGGTTAAGAAGGAATGCTGCATGGGGGAGAGAGGTAAAATTGGATATCGTAGTGCTGCTCTTAGTAACATTCTGAACTACTGCCGTAAAGAACTTTTTTTAAGCATTTATTTGTTCACCTCTTGGGCATTCCTCATTGACAATGGTTCATCATTGTGCCCAGTTTTGGAATCCACACACTAAATGGATAAATTGGGTTACTGCTATCTTCACTGTCAGTGAAGAGAGGCATGGCAGCTTTGATATCCAAAGGCCGGTAGGGTGTGATGACAGATGCATAAAGAATGCATGGAAGGTCTCCCAGCCCCATCAGAAACCAATTGTTGATAGTCCAATTTGGATGGGATGGCAGGGCCTCGTTTTTCATCACTTGAGTGTAAATTACGTGCTTTTATCCAGCTTGAACAAAAATACTTTAAAAGGCTTATGCACATTGTCTATAATGGGAACGTTTTTGATACACCCACATTCTACCTCTCCCTGTGTACAGGATCTTGGAACACATTTAATTGGAAACATTTGTCATCTTTGTTCCAGAGTAGCATGCTACGCACAGAAAAAGCACTTCATCACCTAATCAGGGATAGCAAGCGCTATATAAATACAAACCTTTTTCACTAATGTAATGTAATGGTCCATTTGTATAGCGCAAACTGTCACTCCCAGGAGCATCGTGGCGCTGAAAAGGAGACCAGAGATGGAAATTCAGAAACCTGATTTGCTGCTGACAGAGAGAGAGGGACCATTAGATCAGAGATTTGCAACGAGAGTCAGATGCGGTGAAAATCTAAGTTTTTAGGGTTTTCCTGAGATGGGACTCGGAGGTGATCTGTCGAAGCAGTGGAGGAAGTTTGTTCCATGCCTTTGAGCCCAACACTGTAAGTGACTTTCCTCCCTTCGTTGCCAGTCTGACAGCAGATATTTTTAGCAGATTGGCCTTTGATGATCTTAAAGGAAGGGATGGAACGTATCACTTAAAGCGTGAGTGAAGATATTGAGGGCCCACTGAGTGGAAGGCCTTAAAAGTGATGAGGAGGACCTTAAAAAGAACGCGTTTGTGAATTGGCAGCCAATGAAGTGTGTTTAAAGCCGCTGATACAGATAGGTGGCCACCTCAGTACAAATTGTACTGCAGCATGCTGGACCATTTGTAACCTTTGCAAGACTGACTTATTGATCCCTGCATAGAGACTATTACAGTAGTCGAGCCTCAATGTAATAAGGGCTATGGCTACTGTTTGCCTTGCTGAAAAGGGAATCAGATCAAAGAATCTCTTTAAAGTTTTTATAATTAAGAAACAAGTTCCAGCAACAGCCAGCGATTGCTGTTTAAATAACAGAGTGGTGTCAAATGTAATTCCAAAATTCCTTACCACGTTTACTGTGTTTGGAGGAGGGGTGTTATTGGCTGGCCACCAACATTTGGGTGAAAAAAAGTGTTCTGTTCTTTCAGCATTACACTTAAGGTGGTTTGCATTCATGCAACTGAAATTTGCAGTAAGGCATTTGCAGGGATTTTCTTCTGCTTGTGTGGTGTTATTCTCTAGTACCAAGATAAGCTGCATATCATCCGGATATGAGATGGTATCAATATTGAAGGACGATATCAGCCTAATCAATGGAGCCATGTAGGCATTAAAGAGAGATGGTCTGAAACTCCATCCCTGCGGTACCCCTGAGAGGAGGGACTCATATTGACCAAGTGTAATCACTTGCTTTCGATCCTGCAGGATTTTTTTTCCATGCCAGCACGATGCCTGTGAGGCCAAAGGATACAAGGCGGTCTAAAAGGATGGCATGTAAGACCGTGTCGAAGGCCGCCGACAGGTCTTATAATACCAATATAGCACTTTTGCCGTGGTCCATAGCGGCTTTGAGGGTTTGACCCGTAAGCAGTAGTGCAGATTCTGTAGAGTGCTGGGTTCTAAAACCAGATTGGTTGGATGAAGCAAATTTGATTTCTCCAAATATGTTGTGAGTTGCTTATTTACAAACTTTTCTGTCAGCTTACACAGACTTGGTAAGAGGGAATGGGGCGCAAATTAGACATGGTAGTAGGGTCCGGAATTTGTTTCTTTTGAAGAGGCTTTACAGCTGCAAGTTTCCAATCTGCTGGAATCTTAGCAGTGGAAAGAGAGGAATTTATTATGTTGTTTATATTAGGGTTCACAATACCAATTAGAGTGTGTAATAATAATGGGGGGCAAGGATCACAAGGGGAACCCGATTTCATAGCCAGAATTGCCTGGCGTGATTCTTCAAGGGAAATTGGCTTAAAAATATGCATACCAGTTTTGTCCAGATCTGCAGACAGATCATTATCCCTCTTCTATCCCTCCACTATCCTTCTCAATCCAAATAACTGACTAACATATCCACCACTCAAATTAGTTTCAAATTTTCACTATACTAATTCACCACTAATCCTTTATGGGTTCTGGAGTAGGGTGCTACTCGCCAAAAAAGCGCTTTGATGCCTCGTGAGAGGTAGTAAGCGCTGTATAAATGGAATTACAATACAATCCAAGGAACCTCTTGAAAGGATTCAAATGCTTCCAGCAGCAGCAATAATACCAAAAACCTACCCCAATGACACAAATGAACAACAAAACCCCAATAGTAAATTTAGTATAAATGCTAGAAGGCTTTTGAAGATTTCTCACTTTGTAGTTCTTAGTACCAGCTAGATAGGAAATCGAGATTGATCTCAGGTAGCCTTATACCTTTTGCGATACCCAAAGCGTCTTTACTTGTCAACAGTATGAAAATCCAAGGAAGACTGCAGCAAAGGTTCTGTTGTTGATTTATTAGGCAGGCCTTCCCCAGGTTTTCAAGAGAAACTGACTCATTTACAGTGGCGGCTGGAACAGATCGGAGTTGGGGGGTGAGGGGGCAGGGGAAGGTAAAGAAAAAAAAAGAAAAACGTACCTCCACGCCAAGCCTCCCCTTGATCGTCCCTCCACTCCGGCCAGAACACCAAGCACGCCCAGGCTCCTCTGAGCTAATCACAACACTGCAATGCAGTGTGGTGATTGGTCTGAGTGCCATGGTTTGGAGCTCACACAGGGCCTGGGCATGCTCTCCACCCAGGCTGCAATGGCGCGTGGGTGGTGAACATGCAAAGTGTGCATGAATGTTTTACCGGCCCAAGACGGCTGGCCAAACATTCATGCACACTTACAGAGTGCCCTCCACTCCTCCCCCTGCTCATCAGAGCAGTCTTACCCACCCGCAAAGCTGTAGCAGCAGGAACAAATATAATGATAACTACATTAAGTTATAATCATTTTATTTTAATTTTATTTACACTGCTAAAAAGCAGTGGGGAAATGATCCTCTACCTTAGCGGAGGAGCCGCCACTGCTAATTCCAAAACTCAGCATAGACTGTGAAAAAAAAAAACCAAGAGTGCCCAGTGATGGAACCAGCATGATACTAGCAAGCAGGATGCCACCAAATCCAGTTGTTAGAGCCATGGTTTCTTAATTTCAAATTAAGAAGTAAACTACGTTTATCCTTCTGCGCCAAGGGTATTGTAGCTTTGTAAGCTGCACAACATTACCTTTGAATTATGGACAAAAATATTGAGCTCCACAATTCCATAACTGATCCAACTGCAACAGTGTGGGCTGCACTTTCCTATTGCCTTATGAAGGGCTATATCTTAATATCAAATTACCCCTTAGAGTCCGCTCGAGACAGCGCCAGTCAACTAGGCCACAAAATATCAACAGAGGCAACCCACCAACCTGAACCAGGGGCAGTAATTAAATATTCCAAACAACAGTTCAGGCGATTAACAAATCACAATTCAAACAAAATCAATTAAGACAACAAAAAGGAACTTTGAGAAGAAAGGGGGAGAGAAAAAGGGAGAGGGAGGAAGCACAAAGGAGTCAAGGAGGAGAATGTGGATCAAAAATTATCAACAAGTAAATTAGAAAAATATCAAAAATTTATTATAAATAGTGCGCTCAACACATAATTGCTGGTTTTCAAATGTAAAACATATACAAGAAACCAAACAAGTGGCAAACAATAATTGTGTTATAAAAGAAGGGATGCAACATATACAAAGATTATGTGCCCTCTACAATTCATATGCCACATATTCGTCGACGGCGTTTCGAGCATAGGTAAAAATTGCGGTCATCATCAGGACAAAACAGTTGGAAGAGCGTCAAGAATCTGAAAACATAAATACAATGGCATTTATTTGGACTCCCTTGAAAGAAAGAAAAAGGGGGGGGGGGGGGAAAGAGAGAAAAAGTAAAAAGAGAGAAAAAAGGAGGGGGGGGAAGAGGGGGTGGGGGAAAGAAAAAAGGGGGTGAAGGAGAAAAAAGTAGCAAAAAGTTGAAAGAGTTGGAAACTTAGCTCCAATCGTGAACTTTACATCAACACAAGAAAGGAAATAGTACGACCATATCCAGTGTAGATAGCTACCACCACCAATTTGTGCAAGAATTACCTAAAAATATTCACCTGTATTTACAACCAGAACAGAGCAGCCACAGTAGTTCATTACATGCTCACAATGGATTCCAATATTGAATGACTGAAAAAAGAGAAACTCAATGAGATTGTCAGCCCTAATCTAAAACGTGGTATATGATATACTGATCAAGGGCCACTTACTTAAAAAGTGTATCAATTCACACAGGAGTTAAATCTATTCTGTGCGTTTGAACAGATATATTTCTAATGGAGCCGAAACTAAATCATCCGTCCTGGATGCATAAATCAATTTGGCATCCGGCAGTCGGTCTGAGAAAGAAAAAGGAAGGGGAATTTCATTTAAATTAGTTTATATGCGCATACATCGTACATTATCATAAGCTCATGGGACTTGCTAGCCTCGATCAAACCAGCAGTTCAATCCACAAATACAAACTACATACAGGCTATCCAGGAGATGATCTAAAAAATAAACCGGTGCTAGCCCAAGTTAGCTTTAAAAATCATTACCGCAACGGGGAAGGGCTCCCCGTCACATAGGAGATACATCACAGGGAAAGCACAAAAAACGGCTCCCCTTTATATAAAGGATCAGAGTGAACCCACGAATATTTACAGTTTCATTAGGGTCCTAGTTTCAGATTCGCTACGTCTCTTTGCACATGCAGAGTTATACATTAATTACTAGCCAGGCAAGTTCACCGTAAATTAAAGGAAAATTAAAAAGGAGAATAGTCGGTCTTATCATAATTAGTTACAGAGAATTAAATCCACGATACTCTTACCTTTAAATCGCCACTGCCACGGTAATATCAGACAGTGAGCAGTGCACACTAACACGCCGGTTTATAAAGGGCTCGTTGCTAAACATAGTCAAAGGACTCCACCAGTCATGGCTGCCATATTTGACTGGTGTGTAACGATTATGTTTTAGTGAAAAACCGATCATATTTCAAAAGATGAACCGGGGCACATACGGCATGATTTAGAAGCCAGTGCGGGACTCACAGATTTATGTTCGGTATTCACCTATTTCGGAACCCGACTGTGACAACAAGTAGAAAGCAGAAGGACAAAAAAGTGCCCGCCATGTTGGAAAAGTACCAAAACTTTGAAAGTAAGAAAACCCATAGGTCCAGTGAAGTTTTGAATAAAAGATACCAGTATTTTAGCAAACAAACGTATTTAATGTGAATAAAGAATTATTATTTCTTGCAAAAGAGTCCAATTACAAATTAATAACAATTCAGTACCATAAAAACGTCAAGCAGAGAATGACATTTCCACATTATAATACAATCAGAGATAAAATCTCAACAATGTGTCCAGCATTAACATAAATCTCTATACAGGGCAGGAAAACAGAAAAGCATACATTTGCATTAATATTACTCACGATCATACAGGAGTGAACATAATGCAGACCCAAATTTTTGTATTCACCCAAAAGTCAAGGAATGACACTCTTCCATGGAGTTCAAACCAGACTGTATACTGTTACAGCGGAACATCCAGCGGCATTCAGCTTTATTTAGAATCCCTGCAATGCTGCCACCCCTTTTGGGGACATGCACAACCTCAATGACCTGCCAGCGAAAATCAGACGGAGCATGTTTGAATTCCAGATAGTGTGATACTAGTGGCGCATTTTCAGTCTGGCAGCGAATCCGGCTTTTATGTTGGGTCAAGCGTGACTTAATTTTTTGGGTTGTTTGTCCAATATAAATTAAATCACAAGGACACCAAATCGCATATATAACATTTTGAGTGTTACAATTGGAATGATCCTTGAGATTATGTACAATATTGCCATGTGTAAATTGTTTGGTATTTAAACTGGAATCACACATTTGGCAGCCTCCACATATATAGTGACCAACAAGTTTGTCTAGTCCCCAAAGAGACGTTAAACTAGGGTTAGACAGGCTTAGGGAGAGCGGCTCTCACAAGGTGATCTCGGAGGTTTTTTCCTCTTTTATATGAGAACAGGGGTAACTCATGTGTGATACCTGTCGCGACTATCAAAGGCCAATGTTTTTTAATGATTGATGCGACTTTATTGCTCTGAGTTCCAAAGGTTGTGACACAGGGAATACGGTTGATGGCTTTTTTCTTTTTAGGTGTTAAGAGGAACTCCTGGTGATTGTACGATGCTCGCTTCATGGATCGTTTGACTAACTTACGAGGATAACCGCGCTGTCTCAGCTTTGTCGACAGAATTTCCGCCTCTTTAAAATAGTCTTCCTTATGAAAACAATTTCGCCGAATGCGTAAAAATTGTCCAAAGGGCAAACCGTCCCTCATTCCCCTTGGATGATTACTGGAATACTCCAACAGAGTATTTCGGGCGGTAGGCTTTGTGAACAATTTTGTCGATAATTTACCATCATGTGGAGAAATGGTTAAATCAAGAAAATCTACATTTGAATTACTGCAAGTAGAGGTGAACTTAAGGTCAGGTGAGCAAAGATTCAACCAGTCCAAAAACAAAGATAAATCGGTCTCAGTCCCAGTCCAAATGAAAAAAATGTCATCAATGTATCTTCGCCAATGACGTATACAGTCAAAGTAAGGGTTAACAGTCAAATCATAAATAAATCTGTTTTCAAAATCGTCCACAAAAAGTATAGCAAAATTAGGGGCATAAGAAGCACCCATAGAGGTGCCCTTCACCTGTAAATAATAATGTTCATCAAATTCAAAATAATTGCGAGTCAAAGAAATAGTCAGCAACTCGACAATAAAGTCAGTAGGCACAGCAACTGGTGCTGGTCGGGTATTCAAAACTTTCCTCATCACCTCGATACCTTCATTTTGGGGAATGTTGGTGTACAAGGATTCTAAATCCAAGCACACCAACAACTCCGTATCAGGACTGAATTGCATGGATTCAAGTTGAGAGATAATGTATGCACTGTCCCGTACATAACTACGAGTACTGGTAGCAAACTCCTTGATAAACACATCAATGTATTTCAAAGAGGCTCCAGGACCGACCCACATCCAGAGACAACGGGCCGGCCTGGAGGGTTGTTAAGGTCTTTGTGCACTTTAGGCAGTGTATACAGGACAGGAGTCCTTGGAGATTTAAAATTCAAATAGGCGTATTCTTTATCACTCAGATATCCAGAGTTTTTTGCAATAGAGGTTACATTGTCAATAGAGCTTTGAATTTCCGCTAAAGGGTTAGATCTTAAAGTCAATGAATGATTAGTGTTGGTGAGCTGTCGTTTTACCTCAGTTTTATAGTTGTCCATAGATTGTACAACTATCCCCCCACCCTTATCCGCTGGTTTTATAATTACTTCTTGATTTTGTTTAAGGGTGAGTAGAGCCTTGCGCTCTAAAAGAGAGATATTGTAGGGGATGTATTCAAAATCCATGTATAAAGCTGAGATTTCTTTTAGGACCAGTGATTCAAATGCCAAAAGTTCAACCGGCATTCGACCAGTGGGAGGACTAAACAAGGATGGAGGACGCAATCCTGAAAAATTGGTGGTAGGGTCGATGGTCTCTTTGAGAAAAAAGGCCTTCAAACGCAGTTTACGAAAAAATTGCAGAAGTTCCAACTGGATGTCGAATAGACATGTTTTCTCAGTTGGTACAAAACTGAGTCCCTTGGTCAAAAGAGAGATCTCAGCTGAAGACAATAGATGTTTAGACAAGTTAAAGATAGGGATAACGTCAGACAAATTAGAACCCATGTTATCTATTGTGGGGGACCCCACTGATAAAATTTCCGTCGTGTTTGTCTCTCGCCTGCTTGGGAGTTCCACTGTTGTGGTGGCGTTTGTGGTTGTTGCAGGGGCCGTGTCCTCCCTCTGCCCCTCCCGCGTCCTCGCTGTTGTAAAAAAGGTACATAGTTCATGTTTGAGGAACCCGGGCGGGCATTTGTGTTAGAGTCAGCCTCGTCAGTGGAACTAGCTGAGGAATCAGAAAATGAAATTGCAGTATTTCGTTTAAACCTTCCCCATGTGGGGTAGTATTCACTGTATTGCTGCCTTGGTTGGGAAAAGAATTCATCAGCCAGGTAAGGATGATATCGAGACTGGTCAAAGTTAGTTATATCTTTTTGGATTTTGTTAGTCTTTTTGTTGCGTTCAATTTTTTCAAATTCATCAATTGTTTTTGTTACTTTATCGAGCGCTGCTTTGGCATCAGGAATTATATTGCCCTCAGATAAAAGTCAACTAGGCCAGACATACACTAGCAGGAACTGCTCTGGGAAACCCAAACACATCATTATAGAAGAGAAGACACTCGTTACAGAGTTCTGTTAGCAAGTCTCGGCTCACAGTAGAGGTAGGAATTGTAAATTGAAAAAAATAAATGAGAAACAATAGACCCAGCGCTTCCCATTGTTTCAAATAACATTAACGCTGTCTTGTGCTCCAATTAGCACACCTTTCAGTATTCCATAATTCTCCAGCTAGTACAATGTGCAATTTGGGAATGCCCAGGTATCACACTTTATATTTTTAGGAATTCAAGATATCCCTTCGATTTTTCCATAATTCTGATGTTAGTTTGCTTGTAATGCTTCATAGTTTCATCAGTATGCACACTCTGCAAGTCAATAATATCCTACTTTTCTATAGTGATGCAACTAGCACACTTTGCTCTTTTCCATAAAACTGCTAATGCATTGATCTTTTTCTTTGAAGGACCCTCTTCTTACTATATATCCTCTGCATGCCTCCTATCCTTGAGTACAGCCTATTCTAACTGTTAATCTACATCTTTTGCATTTAAGAAAACTGCCCACACATTCTCTTAAAGATCTCAACCTGTCCTTTGCAGGCCATACCCCGAATCTAATAATACATAATCTCCTCTAGCTTATCTACTAATTCCACCTTCCATCTGCACAAACTCACAAACCCCCACTAGTGATCACACCTAACCCCTACTAATGTAATCCACCACAAAGACACAAGGAGCAAATGCATGGAATTGTATCCTAAGTACTAGAGTAATACCTACAACCACTAAAATAACCACTAACCTTGAGTTTTGGAAACGTGTGCTACCCAGCAAAAGGAGCGTCAACACCTTATCAAAGGTAGTAAGGTATATGTGCAATTACAAATTACTAAATACATATTTTTTTGGTCCTAAGAATTGTCATTATTACACTCTATGTCATCTGCATTGGTTGCCTAAGCCTATCTCCTAACATTTTCAATTTCACCAATTGTGTATTGTGCTTAAATATATAAAAGGACTTGCTGCTCCTTACCTTGTTGACTTACTCCGTCTTTACAAACCTGTAAAAAATAATGTTAAACAAAATTTCAGGTCTTCTCATTTGTCATTGTCTTTCTTTCTTTTGTTGCCTCCCAGATTATGCCCTTTGTTTTGCTAGGTCCAAAACCATGGCATGAACTTTTGATGTGCATTTGCCTTTCAACATCATTAGTTGCATTTAAAAATCATCTCAACAATCATTTACTTAGCGTAACCTCTCCACATGTACAGTTTGATTTTGTGTTTTATTCTGTTTCGTGTTCATAATGTTTTTATCTGTTTCCATACAATCAAATTTTTACTGTCTTTTAATTGTAACAGTGCTTTTGATAAATAGACTGCATAATATTTAATAATTAAATAAATACATAAGTACCTATACCAGATTGAGTGATCACATGAACCATAATTGATTTAAGGAGCAATGTGAACTTAAACATGAATGGTTTATTCATCCAGACATGTAAATGCGGCTGCTAATGTGCATTTAGGCCTCCAGGATCATGAACTGTATCATTTCAGAGCTTGAAGCCCAGAAGATTAAGAGATTCTTTGACAGGCTTTGTGAAACTATATCCTGGAAACTGAAGGATGCTCCAATTATGTTGGTGGAGTCCAGGCCCAACATACTTGCTTTGGAAGGACCTGTGGGTCTACTGGTACTCTAACTAGGTTCCACTTGAAGAAGCACTGCATTCCTCATCAGGCATGTCATTTTCTGCCTTGGGCACAGAAAACACTTTGAGTTCCTGGTTGCAACCCAAGTGCAGGGGCATGCCCACAGGTCTCCTGGAGCTTTCACTATGGACCCCTTGGAATTGGTCACCCTGGAGTAACATAGCAGTCCTCAGTGGACTTGTAAACTCTATGTGTGTGCAGGGACAACATTTGGGTGATCAGCAAGAGACTATATTCAGGCCATGACTCAGACATGCAAGCATGCCACCTCTACCTATGTATGGTGTCTTGTCAGAGCTTAACACCATGGAGAAGCATGTGAACCCATTTGAGGGTTGTAGCACTAGGTAAAAGTGGGCATCTTAGGTGGCTGGAGCCCTTATCCAGGGGCTGTACCAGAAATTTGACAACAGACCAGGGGTGGCTGGTAACCTTAGAAAGTGATGGGGTGAGTGAAGTGCCCCACCACTTCTTAAAAACCAAAACACAGCGTCCCTCCAAAATCCCTTAATAAAACACCCCTCCTTCCAAAAGCCAAAACTAAAATACTCCCTCCATCCAAAAGCCCATAATAAACCAAACCCTACCACAAAAACCCCAAAATAAAACTTCACTAACATTACAAAAAATACAATTTAAATAAAAGGTACTTACCCACCGCAGCACACCCACCTTGGTGTTTTAAAACTACAGTCTGCTTTGGAGCTCCCCATACCAATTCAGTCGCTGGTCTCCTGGTATTAACCAGCATGAGAGGAGCACCAGGAATTGGTGGAGCAGGCTGGCTGGAGGCCTGTGCTTGCTCTCCACCCAACTGTCTAAAATAGCACAGGTTGGAGAGCTGCAAAGTGTTCATTTCAGGCTGGTTGTAGCAAGACCCCCAGCCAAATTGGCATGCGCACTTTGCAGCATCCAGCCAACCACTGCTCCTGTCCTGCATGCTGCCAATCTGCATGTCTTTTGGTTCAGGCAGGGTGCGGCGTACAAATTGGTAAAAAACTAAAATGGCAATTAAATCATTTCATAGCTATTTTATCTTTTCAACCATGGCTGGAAGCCGGGGGGAGGGTGACGCTCCCCCCACCCTCATGGCAAAACCACTGCTGCAACAGACCTTCTTGTGGTATAACTTTGGTTGTGATGGAGCAGTAATATCAGTCAAACTGTTGCAAATGACTGTAGAGCTGCTATATCTTTTGCTAGAGCAAGCGGCACACATTAACTCAGAAAACATATGAGTTAATATGAGTTAATGTATGAAGTGCAGACAGCACAGTTTGGAAATGAAAACAGCCTTTACACCGAGGTTTTTACTTTGTTGTACCTTTAACATGCATGTTCTTAGAACACATATGCTTTTACAATGTATGCCTATACAACACATTTAAGGTAAGTTCAGGGATGAGGGGGCTCTCTCCCACCAAATGCATTGTATATGTATATACATAATATATATGTATATATATATATATTCACTGAAAAAACCATAGGTTTCAGACAAGTTATAGTTAGGAATTAGCATTTAAAAAACCTTAGAAATTCACTGAAAAAACCATAGGTTTTAGGGGTGTTATAGTTAGCTAGACATTTCACTCATATAAAACCATTGCAATTCCCCCGTTATAGTTGTACTAATTATAAGTCGCGCGCCCGCAATTCACTGCTGATGATGTCACATATTACATCATTCATGACATGGTCAGTGACATCTCTGATGACATCTCAAATGACATCACTGATGACATCACTGATGACATCATCCAGTGAATGTGGTTTGCTTCGATATTTAAATAAGTATTATATATATATAGCAATCTGCCTTGAAGACTGAATGGGTGTATAAGTATCTGAATGGAGGATTTAGTAGCAATGTGATTCACTGTCTAAGTGACGAATTTAAAGTGTCCCACTAAATATATGGGATAGTGATTAAACTGTGTGAATACCTGTATCACTCTATCTCTTGTTGTGTAAACTACTACATACGTTGGTTACTAGCAATGTGAAAGTCTACATTAGTTATTAATTAGTTAAGTGAGTATTTGTATGGGATAGTGAATGAATGTGTGTGTGGTTGGGTGGGACGTGTGTGACTGTCATAAGATGTGTAAATAGTTGATTTAGTAGGTATATGAGGTTAAGACTACATGGTATACCAATTGTTTGGGTGAGTGAATATCTTTATGAGTGTGGTGAAGAGCAACTATATCTGTCAATGGTACATGTCCAACAAACTAGAAAAATAAAAGACAGTGGGGCCGATTAGGATGGCGGACGAACTTGCGTCCGTCCGCCACCCCTGAGTAGGAGGGACCGTCCGCATGGGCAGCGGCGGTCCCTCCATGGCAATTAGGATGTGACCGCCACCCTGGCGGTCACATCCTGTATGTTTTACATTGCGGCGGGTGCTGCTTGAAGCAGCACCCGCCGCAATGTAAAAAACGAAAGCTGTGCATTTGCATGCACAAAGCGGCAGGCACCGCCCATGTGCACCCCCCACGCAACCTTCACCCAGGGGGCCCGCAACGGCGAAGCCAAGTCTAGTAGATCGCAGGTAGGAGTTTATATTAAACGCAGAACCAAGTAAAGAAAGGTCTAAGAAAGAATAAGAAAGGACAAGGTCTAAGGATTTTCTTGTTGCTTCGCAGGTCGACTACAAGAACATAATAGCGTCAGATTCCGGCCTCTCTCCCTAAGCCTTATCCATCACCCTAGTGTACAGAAAGAGACCACAGGTTGTAAGGTAGGGTTCTGGGAGTTTGGTCCATAGCGCCTTACAGGTAAGGGATAGAGAGAGCACAGGTAAGAGTGCTTTGATCAATCTGACAGAAGACTAAGCCCACGGAAAAAGTTTTGCCTAGACGCCATGGATGAAACTTCGCAGGTAACTCTGCAGGAGATAGCTGTAGTGTTAATGGAGATCAGATCCGAAAATGCAGAATTAAGAAGAGACGTAACTGCAATTCAGGGTAGATTACAGGCTCCTAGTCCCTCAACTTGGACTTTCTCCTCAGATAAAAAATCCTATATAAAAACCTCCGGTTTTTCAGCCAACCATGCAAACCTTGTATGGGGGAACACAATGTCTGACCCTTCGTCTAGCACTCAGATTCAGGTTGTTACCCCAATTTCAGTACCTTTAGCACCTCCAGAGAGATTCTATGGAGACTGTAATAAATTTACAATATTTTTGAATCAATGTCAATTGCATTTTGTGGCAAAACCCACGGCCTTTCCTGATGATTCTTCCAAAGTGGCTTTCATTTTATCTTATTTAGGAGGTGATGCCGCTTTATGGTCCGTACCATATGTGGAGAGAAATGATCCGCTCCTAAATGATTTGACACGGTTTAAAAGAGCCATGAAAAAATTATTTGCTAAACATGTATTCGTTCAGACAGCTGATCACGAACTACTTAATTTGAAACAGGGCTCTTCAGATCTTTTACATTATATTTCAACCTTTAATAGACTCGTCATAGAAGCAGAGTGGCCTGAAGAAAAGAGAATTTCTTTGTTCTATCGTGGTTTGCGTGATGACTTGAAGGATATGATTACACAAATCTTAGACCCACCCACCGATTGTGAGGATTTTATCGATCTAGTTGTAAAACTTAATCATAGAATTTCTGAGAGAAAGGGGGAAAAAGGCAAGTCAGATTTCAAGATGATGGTTTTTAAGAAAAGAGGAATCTCGAAAACAGAACCCTCTGCGGCTAGATTAGACCCAGTAGAACCTATGCAAATAGGGACTGTGAGAGGGCCTCTTTCCAAAGATGAGAGGGAGAAACGTAGGAAATTAAACCAGTGCATGTACTGTGGGAAATCTGGACATTTCATAAAAGACTGCCCTACCCGACCTGTAAGACCTAAGATAAAAACTTCTGAGATAGCAGCCATGCAGCAGTCGGAAAACTAGGAAACTCGGTAGACAATGAGGTCAATCTATCGAGTGCACATACTAGTTTGGCCTCTCTAACTCCAACTGCCACTCATTGTCATCTTAGTATGCGAGTTCTCCTTCAATCATTGGAAGATAAAAATCGATCTTGGTCTATAGATGCTTTAATAGATTCTGGAGTAACTGGCAATTTTATCGATACTCAACTATTCAATAAGCTAGGACTACAAAAAGTTGTAAAAAACTCTCCAGAAATTGTTAGAGCAGTAGACGGAAAAGAACTCACTTCTGGACCAATCCAACATCATTCTGAGAAATTGATCATGACTTGTGCACAGAAACATATAGAGGAAATAACTTTTGACATAATTGACGCTCCTCAATTTGGTTTGATTTTGGGCATCCCTTGGTTAGTGCTTCATAATCCATATATTGATTGGACTAATAGATGTATATTATTTAAATCAGATTTTTGTCATGCCAAGTGTTTCCAACAGTACCCAGGTTCTGAGTTGTTGATACAAGGTTACGATTTCCCTAAGAATTCCAAAAGTGTTTTGTTAGTTGCTGGAGTTCCTGAAGAATATCCAGATCTTGTAGAAGTCTTTGATAAAAAAAAAGGCAAACACCTTGCCCCCTCATAGGGATTTTGATTGTCAGATAGATTTAGTTCCTGGGGCAACTTTACCTTGTAGTCGCATTTATGCGCTGACTGAGAAGGAAAATGAGCATTTACGCAACTATCTAGATGAATATCTGGAAAACAGATTTATAAGACACTCCAAATCTCCGGTCTCTTCTCCCCTCTTTTTTATTCCAAAAAAGGGAGGAGAATTGCGCACGTGCATTGACTATAGAGCTATTAACAATGTGACAGTAAACAATAGATATCCATTACCTCTAATACCCACACTTCTGGATCAAATCAAGGATGCCACTATTTATACAAAACTGGATTTGCGAGGAGCATATCATTTGGTACGAGACTGAGAGGGAGATGAATGGAAAACAGCATTTCGTACGAAATTTGGATTGTATGAATACCAGGTGATGCCTTTCGGACTCTGCAATGCTCCAGCCGCATTCCAGTTCTTTATAAATGAAGTGTTACGAGATTTTCTGGATATCTGTTGTATCGTCTATATTGATGATATACTCATCTATTCAAAAGAAAAGTCTGAGCATGTAAAGCAAGTACGAGCCATTCTTCAACAGCTTTTACAAAATTCTTTATTTGTAAAATTAGAAAAGAGTCTGTTTCATGTTACCACTGTAGACTTTCTGGGATACATTCTTAGTCCGGCAGGGATAGAAATGGATCCAAAAAAAGTTCAAGCAATTATAGATTGGCCGAGTCCCACATCAGTGAAACAAGTCCAAAGTTTTTGGGGATTTGCAAATTTCTATAGACGATTCATAAACAATTTCTCTCAAAAGGTAACTCCTATCACGAAATTGTTAAGAAAAAATGTGAAATTTGAATGGTCTTCAGAGACAGAATTGGCCTTTCAGGATTTAAAAGATCAATTCATAACAGCACCCATTTTGAAACATCCTGATCCTTCTCAACCATTTATAGTGGAAGCTGATGCCTCTCAATTTGCGATAGGAGGCATTTTATCTCAAAGGAGTAAGCATACCGGACAAATGCATCCAATTGCATACTTTTCCAAAAAACTATCCCCCACTGAGCAAAATTATGCCATAGCAGATAGAGAGTTATTGGCCATAAAAGCTGTATTCAAAGAATGGCGACACTACTTGCTAGGGGCTCGTTATCCAGTAACTATCTATACTGATCATAGAAATTTGCAGTCCCTTAGATCTGCTAAAGCTTTGTCTCCTCGTCAATTGCGTTGGACTTCGTTCTTTAATGATTATGATTTTATTATCACTTATCGACCTGGTAAAGAAAATAACAAAGCTGATGCATTATCCAGAATAGGTATAAGTGATGATTTAAATGCCAAAAAAGAAACTGTTCATTCAATAATTCCGGCGGAACGCTTTCAAATAGGACTAATTGATTCTGAAGTCTTGTTGGATATAGAAAAAGTCCTAGGAAATCAATCAAAAGAAGAATGGCTTAAGGACTACCCAATTATTACAATGGAAAGACAATATATTATGTATGAATGACCAGGTGTTTGTTCCTAATGAATCCATACAGGAAAAGGTGTTACAAATTTATCATGATTCAGTTTTGTCAATTCATCCAGGAGTAACAAAAATGTACCAGCTAATTAAAAGACGGTTTTGGTGGCCAACTATGCTCAAAGATGTTCAAAAATATGTTGAAACTTGTGCAATCTGTAGCCAAAACAAAGCAACCCATCAATCTCCACATGGTTTACTTTTGTCCATGCCTATACCACCTCAACCATGGCACACTGTATCCCTTGACTTCATTGTAGAATTGCCTCGTACTAGGTCTGGATTTACCATCATCTTAACTGTAGTAGACCATTTTTCTAGATACGCGCATTTTTTTCCTCTAAAAAAACTTCCTACTGCTGTTGAGTTAGCCCACATTTTTGTAACTCAAATAGTTAAACTACATGGTATACCTTCGGTAGTACTCTCTGACAGGGGCTCTCAGTTTATATCCCGATTTTGGCAAAATTTAGGAAAGACGCTGAACATAGAAGTACGATTATCGTCTAGTTATCACCCACAAACTGACGGATTAACAGAACGCACAAATCAAACAATTGAACAATTCCTACGATGTTTGATGGCAACTTGTGAACAGGAATGGTCAGATATCTTATGGGCTACAGAATTCGCTTACAACAACTCTGACCATTCCTCAATTGGTATGTCTCCTTTTTTCTGTGTACATGGTTTTCATCCAAAAGATTTCCTAGGTGTAGGTAAAAAAGAAACTGACACTCCAGCAGTCACTGATTATGTAAATCACTTGGTTTCGATTCAACAGAAAGCTCAACAACTTTTGCTTCATGCAAAGGAGACTCAAAAGAAATTTGCGGATAGACACCGTTCTAAACCACCACTTTATTCAATAGGTGACAGGGTTTGGTTGTCCACAAATTTTTTTAAATTAAAATGCAATAAAGCCTTTCGTCCACGATTCATTGGTCCTTTCACTGTTGAGAAAGTTCTAAATCCTGTCAGCTTGAAATTGAAATTGCCAACTACTTATCGAATTCATCCTGTGTTTCATGTCTCTCTACTTAAACCATTCAATCCAGAAACCAGATTGTTAAGTCAACCTCCTGAGGTAGAAGTAGATGGTATACCAGAATATGAGGTTAAAGCAGTACTTGATTCCAAAAGAATAAGAGGCAAACTGTTCTATCTTGTAGATTGGAAGGGTTACGGTCCTGAAGATCGCTCTTGGGAGCCTCTTGCTAATTTGAAAAATTCTCCTCAGTGCTTAAAAACCTTTCATAATAAACACCCAGAAAAACCAAAACCAGTTCCCATGGTATTAGGGGGATTCTACAGGGAGGGTACTGTCATGAATCTTACTAGCATCACACTCTTGCCATGTACTTTAATAAGATTCCAGTGAGACTCCTTTTATATGGGATAACCCAAGACTTTCTCCTTTCTTCCTTTCTTGGAAAAACCCACCCCTGTCCCGTGCAACCAGCACTCCAGTTAGTCGTGTATGTTGTGTATTAATGCCAGTATTTGTTATTTGTTTCACTTTGCTGTCCTTGCTGTAAATTTCATGTTGTAAATCTCATATGACACACATTTCACGTTGCGGTATTAATGAGAAATGAGAAGAACTGACCTCTGTGCAATTTGAGCAATTTAGAGCAAAAGCGGCAAAACTGGAAAGCAGACAAAAAGTGACACGTTTAAACTTGCACGCGCGTCTATAAGGAAATGCCCTCATGCTGTGTGAAGTTAACACAACGTAAGGGCAAAAGCGACGCATGCATCTTCTAGAAACTTCCTGGGGTGTGGCAGGGTTATAAAAGCCACACCCAGGAGTCTGGAAGGTGCTTAGTCTACAGTTTCCAGCCTCGGGAGAGCATCACGTCTGAAGTCTTCCGTTTTGAAAACCGTGAACAGGAATCCAGGCCTGCATCTCCGGTGACTCATCTGGAAATCTTCCCAGCTCTGATTCCTCTTGAACACAGAAAAGCTAAGTAACATTTAAATGTTTTAAGGAAAAGACAGGCGCCCAACGCTAGCGAAGAATAATTTTTGGACATTCAATTCTTGAAGGAAAATCGAACTTGCATTATTTTTTGGGACTTAATTCTTGAGAATTAAAACGGACATAGTTGTATGCACTATGAAAAAAGCCATGATGTTTCTAAAATGTGTTTAGTGAGAAATTCTTTAGACAGGTTGTTTTAGAATTTGTGCAAGCAATCTTTTTATCCCAATAAGTGAGAAGTCGACAGAACAACTACAGGGGAATGTTAAGTGAGTACATTAAAGGGCAGAATTGATTTTTATGTGAGACCATTCATAAGGAAAGTGCAAATTATTTCTTTTGTTGTTTTATGCAGAACTATTTACAAGCAATCTAAAAGTTCAAGGGCGGACAGTTCAACTTCCTTTGGACATCTCTTCACAAAGACATCACCCCAAGACGACTTCCAGGACGCGAAGCCAAGTCTAGTAGATTGCAGGTAGGAGTTTATATTAAACGCAGAACCAAGTAAAGAAAGGTCTAGGAAAGAATAAGAAAGGACAAGGTCTAAGGATTTTCTTGTTGCTTCGCAGGTCGACTACAAGAACATAATAGCGTCAGATTCCGGCCTCTCTCCCTAAGCCTTATCCATCACCCTAGTGTACAGAAAGAGACCACAGGTTGTAAGGTAGGGTTCTGGGAGTTTGGTCCATAGCGTCTCTGCAAAACCTATCAAAGCACCTTACAGGTAAGGGATAGAGAGATCACAGGTAAGAGTGCTTTGATCAATCTGACACATTGCGGCGGGTGCAGCTTGAAGCTGCACCCGCCGCAATGTTAAAGATAGAGGATGTGACCGCCACCCTGGCGGTCACATCCTAATCTTCACGGAGGGAACGCCGCTGCCCATGCGGACATTCCCTCCTACTCTGGGGTCGCGGACGGACTCAAGTCCGTCCGCGATCCTAATGAGCCCCTATGTATGAGTTACTATCTATATGAATAAATAAAGTGGTGTTTGTGTAAGTGTGTAGCTTAGTAAATATAAGTATGATCAATTGTTTGCATAAGTGAGTAGGATGCCTGCATAAGTGAATAGGATATGTGCTGGTGTGTAATGTTGTTGTAGGTGTATAAGTATATTTAATAGTGTTCTATTGATCTTTGTTAGCATGTATGAGTGAATATATAGGTAAGTGTTTAGATGTGTGTGTAGATGTAGGAATCCCTGAGTGGGTTTTTAGAAACTTGTATTGGTGTGTCAATGGTTTCAAATATGGTACTTCATATTTTATAGAGTGTTGAAAGTTTATGCTACTGTATGATGAGGTGTATTAGTTTGTCACATGGATGATGTCATCAGTGATGTCATCAGTGATGTCATTTGAGATATCATCAGTGATGTCATCAGTGATGTCACTGACCATGTCATGAATGATGTAATATGTGACATCATCAGCAGTGGATTGCGGGCGCGCGAGTTATAGTTAGTACAACTAACTATAATGGGGGAATTTCAATGGTTTTACATGAGTGAAATGTCTAGCTAACTATAACACCCCTAAAACCTATGGTTTTTTCAGTGAATTTTAAATGTTTTTAAATGATAATTCCTAACTATAACATTTCTGAAACCTATGTTTTATTCAGTGAATTTCAAAGGTTTGTAAATGACATTTTTTAAATGTATTGTTATTTTTATTTTATTTATACTGATTTTCTACATTTTTTTAAACAATTTATTTTGAGATATTTTATTTTTTAAATTACATTATAATTACATAATGCATTACATTACAACATATACTTTCTCAGAATGAATTACTTTAGTTTAGAATGCAATAGTCTTCTAAGTACAGTAGTTACAGTTGTGCAACACAATTTCAGACACAATGCAACATTGAGGTCAATGCAAATTTCGAGTTATATGTAATTAGTTACTTTTTGGATTACTTTCGTAACCACAGTACTGGACCCTAGAGTCAGTCCTGGGACATCTCCTGTAAACAGTTGAGTAAAAGCGTTTTGGGTACAGTAGTGATTTTTAAGGAATATTTTTGTATTTTAAAAGTTGACAGAAACTTTTTCACATAGATTCACCAATGTTATCCTATGGGAGGAAATTCACGTAGCAGGTAAGTAGTGTTAACCATACTTTTTCTTACTTAGTGGTGGCTCCTGGATCCAGCACTGGTGCATCTCCTGTAAACAGTTGATTGAATGTGTTTAAGTCATACAGGCAATTTTTAAGGAATATTTTTAGATTGTGAAAATAGACACTTAGGAACTTTTCTGCTGAAAACCAGACAATGGATTCCTATGGAAGGAAATACAAGTTACTGGTAAGTACGGTTAGAATTACTTTTCAGGATCAGTACTGGGCTCAAAGAAGCAGCACTGAGGTCACTCCTGATAACAGGTGAGTAAAACGGAATTCGTAGTTCTGCTGATTTTAGGTGAATATTTTAAAGTTCCAAAACTCCACACTTGGAAGAATTTCCAAGTGAAACCACTCAATGTTACCCTATGGAAGGAAATTCACTTAGCAGGTATGTAGTGTTATCGTTACTTTTTCTTACTCAGTGGTGTATCCTGGATCCAGCACTGGTGCATCTCCTGTAAACAGTTGAAAGAATGCGTTTAAGTCATACAGGCATTTTTTTGGAATATTTGTAGTTTGTGAAAATAGACACTTAGGAACTTTTCTGCTGAAAAACAAACTATGGTTTCATATGGAAGGAAATACAAGTTACTGGTAAGTATGGTTAGAATTACTTTTCAGGGTTATTACTGGGCTAAAATAAGCAGCACTGAGGTCACTCCTGATAACTGGTGAGTAAATCGGAATTCGTAGTTCGGCTGATTTTAGAGGAATATTTGTACAATGGTGAAGGAAGGGGGTGGGGCCTGAGGTGACGTATGCAAACACGCCCTGTGGCGCGTTTTAAGTTGCGTGATTAGGTGCCCTTGAATCCTGAGGTTCCCTGGGGGCCAACTAGCCCACCAGGTACCTCCAGGATGCGCCAGGAGAGGTGTTCAGAGGCCATGCCCCTTTTTACAACACTCTGCAACGCATCTCCGTGGCACTTACTGGAGGTAGCGGGTGGGCTAGTTGGTCCCCAGGGACCCTCAGTATTGACAAGGAATTAATTCCCCAACTTAAACCGCGTCACAGGGCGTGTTTGCACACATGTGAAATGAGGTCCCGCCCCCTCCCTTCACCGGGTACCTACACTAAGAGCCAGGGAACTGCTTGCAGAGAGTTGTAAAAAGGGGCACGTTTGCAGAGTGATGCTGGTAGGGGGCGTGGCCTCCGGCCCAATCCCGTTTTTTTAATTTTATTTTTTTAAAGAAGGGTGGCTCTGTAGTCCCCCTTCTTTTTCTTTTTCAGGGCCTGCCCCCAATTATTAATAAAAAAATAAATCGGGAAGGCTTCCCGAGACCATAATTTGCCCCGGGGAATGGCCCTTTTTTTTAAAAAAAAAAAGAATTTTTTTGAGGGGGGCCGCCTTGCCCCCCTCCTATGGCCAGTTCTGGCCCGGGACCCCATCCCCCGGCCCGTTTCTTTTTTTAATTAAATTTTTTTATTTTTTGGTAGGGGTGCCGCGTGGTTCCCGGGCCACTACTAGCCTGGGGACCCCATCCCCAAGGGCTGGCCCTCTTCGTTGGGGACCATGGCGGGGTCCCCAATCCCCTCTCATGGTCCCGCCGGCTCCTCGCCTCCTGCGGGAGCCGGCATTGCTTTTCCATTTGGGGAGCAGCTAACATGCCCATATGGAAAAGCAAATTGCTTTGCTTCATTGAAGTGAGAGCAGGTTTCCCTGCTCTGCTTCGTTGAAGCAAAGCAGTTAGCAGTTAGCAGTGGCAGGGTGGGAGCCGTGAGGCTCCCGCCCTGCCATTGCAAAAAGCAGTGTTCCGGGGTTGGGCACCCCGGGACACTGCAGGAGCCAGCCCTGGGGGGTGGCGGTCCCCAGGGCCATCAAGGGCTCCAGGAGGGGGGCTGCTGGGGCTGGCGGTCCCCGGGGCGCCTCAGGAATCCCCACCCAATTTTCTTAAGCCCTGGGGGGTGGCGGTCCCCATGGCTGGGGGGGCCTGAGGGCCCCCCACCCATTTGTTTAAAGCGTATGGGGGAGGCAGCCCCTGGGGCTGCGGGGGGCCCGTGAGCCCCCCGCATACATTTAATTTTTGCCCTGGGTGGTGGCGGACCCTGGGGCTGGGGGGCCTGAGAGCCCCCCCATACATTTAATTCTTGCCCCGGGTGGTGGCAGTCCCCAGGGCTGGGGGGGCCTGAAAGCCCTCCCTCCCATTTGAAAATAGCCCCAGGGATGGCAGTCCCCGGTGCTGCGTGGGGACCCTGTGAGCCCCCGCATACATTAAAATCGAGCCCCGGGGGTGGCCGTCCCCGGGGTTGGGGGGCCTCATAGCCGCCCTAGTTAACATTTTAAAGCCCCAGGGGTGGTGATTCCCGGGGCAGTGTTGCTGGGGATTGGGACCCCCCACACTTTTTTTCAATAATGCCCCTGAGATTTGGCCCCCCCGGGGCAAATTTACATATTTTCCGCGGGAGACTCCGTTACTTTTTTTTTAAATATCGCTAGGATTCCTGGATCCTACGCAAATCCAGTGATTAAAATTTTTTTAAAAAAACATTTTGGCCCTGGGGGTCCTTGTGGGACCCCCTGAGCAGGCCTAGGGGGTCAGGGTGTGTCTACCCTGCGTACTTGTAGGCTGCGCGTAGGGGTCACGGATACTACTCCGGATCCACCGCGCCCATAGATATATGAATGATTTTAACCGTAATTTTCTCAGAAAATACTGAACAGATTGACACCAGATAAGCGAAAGGCACAAGTCGGAACTGAGGACTATCTCTCTGCCAAACTTGGTGTAATTCCGTTCAGCCGTTCGGGTTGTAGCCATGGCTAAAGTTCTTACGGGAAATTGCATGGGGAAAACACGTTTTGGGACCCCTCTATTTTATCGACCCCCGCTTGACCAATCACCCCCAAATGTTCAGGGAAGGAGTGGAACTGAGCTGGCGAAAAGTTTGGAAATTTTCACGCAGATTCATCAATCGGCGTCAAAGTTATTGTCAATAGAATGTTGCGGATTTCTAATGGATAATATAACTATTATCCATTATAATGAATATCTTTTCCCCAGGCCAATTCACATTTACTTTTGGGTCCATCCAAAGAGAAAAATAAATTACGATAAAGTGACGAGGCGGAAGTAGGGGAAGATAGTAAAGGAAAGAGTGTTGAACACTTGTTAGGAATATAGGGGTTAGAAGGTAAGGAAAGAAGATATTGTTGAAGAGGAGGAAGGTGTAATTCATATGGAGATCTACAGGAAGAAGGTAAAGAGAAGGACGATTGAAGATCAAGAAAAGAACGTGGAAGATTATTAGATACCAATTGAGAAATTCATAGTAAACCTTTGGTTCTCCATACTTTCCAGTAAAAGGTACGACCTTTAATGCGTAATAGATGATTATGCCAAATAGGTTGAAGATTTAGTGAGGAGATAGCAGGGAAGGAGGATGGAAGAAGAGGCATTAATATTTTACGTGTATTAGAAATAACCTGAGGACGAAAGGAAGAAATGTTTTTAGTAAAAGCAAGAGATTCATTAAAATGAAAAGGGGCTATAAAGTATTTTTCAATTTCCAACCAAAGAGGAGGATGAGAATCTTGATCCTGGTCAGAAGAAAGCCAGCGTGAGGTTTGTCGAAGTGAAAAAGCAAGATGATAGGATCTGAAGTCAGGAAATTTAAGACCACCGGAAGTTTTATCAACTTTAAGAGCAGCAAGAGAGATACGAGGAGACTTATTTTTCCAAAGAAATTTGTTTAAAATGGAGTCAATCTTTTTAAAGTAGAAACTAGGAATATGAACTGGAATCATGGATAAGAGATGAAGGACGAGTGGAGAGAGCATCATCTTGATAGAGTCTAAGCGCCCCCACCAGGAGAGAAAGAGCGGATGCCAACGGTCAATGGAAGAAGTTAACGTTTTACAAAGAGTATAACAATTTTCTTCCAACATGTCAGGGATGGAAGAAGAGAACCATAAGCCTAAGTATTTAATCTTAGAAGTTTTCCAAGAAAAGCCAGTATAGAAAAAATCCTGTTTTAAGCAAAGAATATTTAAGGGAAGAACCTCACAGTTATCCGAATTCAAACAATAACCAGTGAGCTGGGAGAAAGTATCAACTTGAGAGAGGAAATCCGGAAGAGAAGTAAAGGGGTTAGAACAGTAAAGAAGGATATCATCAGCGTAGACCGACATTTTAACTTGTCAATTACCAAGTTTAAAACCAGAAATTCTGTCATCTAGTCTGATTTTCGTTAAGAAGGGTTCCAATGCAACTATAAATAAAAGAGGGGATGGGGGCAGCCCTGACGAACGCCTCTAAACAGAGAAAAGGAAGTCAAAGTTTTCCCATTAACAAATATAGAGGCCTTCGGATCTGAATATAGTAATGAGATGAGAGAGATTAATTTGGGAGGAAATCCAATCCATTTAAGAGCTTGAAACATAAAATCCCAACCAATTCTATCGAAAGCTTTCTCAGCATCTAATGCTATAGCAGCAATGGGATAGTCCAGGGAAGAGGCGTTACTAAGAATATTAAAAAAGACCCTGGAATTGTCTGAAGACACAGACGACCTTTAACAAAGCCAGATTGTTCCGGCCCAATAACAGATGGTAGAATGGGGTCGATACGGAGAGCAAGGATCTTAGCAAAAATCTTAGAATCCAAATTGACCAAGGAGATCGGGCGAGAATATTTAAAAAAGAAGGGTCCTTATTTTCTTTTGGGATCAAACAAATCACTGCTTCTTGAAAGGAGCCAGAAGAAGAGTTACATTGTATAAAGAATTGATAAAGCGATTAAAGATGGGGGAGTAATAAAGAGAAAAAATGATGATAGAATTCAATAGTATTACCGTCAGGGCCAGGTGCTTTACCTCATTTTAATTTTGAAACAGCTGTTTTAATTTCAGACAAAGAGACGTCAGAATGCAAGGAGGAAAAATCCAAGGCCGAATGTGAAGGGGAAAGAAGCGAGTCAAAGAAGCTCAACAGAAGAAGGGCGTTGTTCTGGTGTGTATAAAGTCTAATAGAACGAGACAAATTCACTGAGAATATCCTCATCTTTAAAAAATGAGTCACCAGCATTGTTACGGATGGATTCAATTTTTGTCCGTTCCCTACGGATTTTTAAATAATTGGCTAGTAATTTGCCCATCTTGGATTTATTAAAGGATATTTTAGCCGCAATAAGCTTTTTTAAGGAGACGTCAGAATTTGTACGGTAATAAGAGTATTCAAGATGTTTAATGTCAGCTAATAGTTGGGTATGTTTTTTTTCAAAACATTTTCTATTACGCAAAACGAAGCTGATAATAAAACCCCTAGCTGCCGCCTTGAAAGAATCCCAAACCATTACTGGAGAAGAGTCTAGAGTAGAATTAAGAGAAAAGAATTCAGTTGCGAAAGAAGTGAATTGGCCTGTGAAGTTAGGATCTGACAGTAATGTATTGTTAAAACGCCATCTGCCAGAATGAGGAGAGAAGGGGAGCAAATCAAAACCCACAAAAACGGGGGCATGGTCGGAAATCAGGATAGAACCAATTTCAGAATGTGAGACAAGTTGGGATAGAGGCTTACTGAAGAAAAGATAATCTATCCTAGGCTGTGAATTATGAGGGGGAGAATAAAAAGTATATTCCTGTAAATCAGGATTACAAATCCTCCAAATATCAGACAAGGCTTTGCGACGTATGGCAGAGGTGAATTGTGAGTACATCTTGGTATTGGAGAATTTAACAGTGGAGCGCCTACCTAAAATGGGATCAAAAACTTGATTGCAATCACCTCCAAAAATTATATAATCGTCATTAAATGTAACAAGTTTATCAGAGATTGAAGTCCAAAATAAATTATCAATAGAAACAGGAGCATATATATTAAACAATACTAAAGGTATTTGATCAATAAGTAATTTGACAATCACCCAATGACCCTCTAGATCGTTTTCTTGATGCAATACAGTAATGTGGTGCTTTTTATGGCATAGGATAGATAGATAATTTTTCCTCCCAAAGGCAGGAGAAGAGAAGGCATGACCTACCCAACCTCTCTTCAGTTTAGTTGCTTCAATCTCTGATAAATGAGTATCCTGGATAAAAACAATGTCAGCATTTAATCTAGCTAGATGACTTAACACACTTTGTCGTTTTATAGGGTTATTAACTCCTTTAACATTCCAAGTTAAAACTCTAAATGAAATTGAATAAAATAGAACATGCACATATGATACTAAAAGAAACAAGATACAAAGTATCAATTAGAATAAGAACAGAAGCAGATTTAAGAATGTGTGTCAAAATGGTGAGAATATTATCAGAAGCAAAAATATGCACAACCTGTCTAAAAACATATGAAGATGAACTATGAACTATATTGTAAGAACCGGATAAGTGAACAATATAACAATGCAAAGTATTAGTACTAATTTCAATTAGAAAAAATAGAGTAAGAGAATAAAGAAGAACTAGAATTAAGTAAAAGGAGAGAATAGAAGGCATGTATAGAGTGGAAAAAGGAGAAAAAGGTAATAAAATACTAGAAAGGTAGAGTAAGAGAAAAGAGGAAAGAATAAGAAAAGTTAAGAAAAGAAAAAGAAAAAAGGAAGAGAAGAGAAGAGAAGAAGAGGAAGAGAACAAAAATGCATAAAGAACATGATATACAACTTGGAAGAAAACAAGAAGGAGACGTACCACAGGTTGACAAGGAAATAGGGGGTGGTGGACCCACATGAGGAGATGACAGGGCCAAACCGGAGGGATCACAGAGACGCACGTAGGGCGAAACAACCTCCAAGTGGATACGAGAGGCAAAAAATGAAAGGGACCATATAACCGCATCTAGAGGGAAGTGAGGAAATATCGTTAAAATAATACAAAAGCATAAGGTCAGATTACGATATAAAAGGCTGGATTACAATACAGAACAAAATACAGAAGAAAAAGTACAAAAAGGGAAACAGAAGGAGACAAAAATGGAAAGAGAACAGCCTGATGAGAAACATTCTACAAACAGGGGTCAGCATACACATTAATCAACATGCATAATGATTATGGAGAGGAATGTCCATAGATTCGGCGGTGCAGGAGTCGAGAAACTTTTGAAACTGGTTCGGGTCATCATAATTCGTCGTTTTATTGTTGTAAGTCACTTTGAACAGGCACGGATGGAATAAACCATAACGTGCATTCAAGGAACGTAGAGCTGGTCTCATCTCCAGGAACTTCTTGCGACGATCCGCTGTGGTTTTAGCGTAGTCCTGTGCAAAAAAGAGATTGGAGCCATTCCAAGAGATCTTACCCTTCTGTTTAGCAGACTGAAGAACTTTAAGTAAGTCTGTATATTCCAAAAAATACAAAATAGCACCTCTGGGTTTTACGGTGGATGATGAAGAAGTAGAGGTACGAGAAGGAGGGCCCAAACGATGGGCTCGTTGGATGTTAAGTGGTTGAGAGTCTGGAAGACCTCGGAGCTGAGGCAGAAAGGATTGAAAGAAGGTTATGGGCTTGGATGCCTCAAGGCCCTCAGCAAGACCATAAATGTGAAGAATTATTACGTCTGTTTCGATTTTCCAAGTTTTCCACTGTTCCTTAAGACTCTGAATTTCCTTCAACAACAGCAGTAAAAGTTTGGACTGAGGAGAGAGATTTCTCTAAGTGATCCACTTTTTGTTCTGTATGGGACCAATTATCTTCCAGGTTTTGAAGGTGAGCATTGGTGAGCACTGGTATCAGCCATATAGGGTTTAAGTGAGTGAATTTCCTCCATAAAAGGTTTAAGTGAGCGTATTTCTTCCAATATAAGCTCCATGGAATGAAGATGTATTGGTGGGTGATCAAGGATTCGCTTTTACTCTCTTCCCAGTAATGGATGACGTAGGAGACTCTTTAGTAATGAGTTTTGTATTTGAGCATGAAGAAAGTACAGGAGAATTTTTTGTGAGAAGAGAGTCAGTTGTGGTGTCCTCTGAAGTGTCCTGCAAGACACTAAAAGGATTAACATCAACTAGGGATTGTGGAGTTTGTTGAGACGTAGTGCGGTTGTGGTGTGCCATTGCCAATGAGGAAGTAGAATGCACCAAGTACAAAATTCGTACGTTTTTGACAGCAAAAAGGTGCAAGTAAGTAAGCTCAAATCGCAAACACCACTGTAGAGGAAAAAAGAAAGGCACACAACCACAGTAGCCAGAGAGGAGGAATTAAATTAAAAAATACAAAAATACGCAGGCTTTGAATGCTGGAGAGATAGTAAAGAAGATAACGCTGGGATGAGGAAATAACTCATGTGAGGGAATGAGCTGCAGAATTATGAAGAGAACAACAGCTCAAAATTATGAAGAGAGCAATAGCTCAAAATGGCGGCCATAGCACCTATGTGGGCTGAAAGATTCAAAACCAAAAAGCCCATACCCAAGATTTTGGATGTCTAGCGCGAAAGGTACAGGTAGAGTTCAGAGTTGGTGAAAATGCAGACACCTCCTGGCAGGAATGCGCTCAATGCACAGAGTAGAAAAGAAAAGCGGCATCTCATGAGGTAAAAAGCGACACAAAATGGCGGACGCGAGACGCCGAGATCGAAAAACATTCAAAAAGTGTGTTTCCGCTAACCCCAATGGACGGAAGGTGTCGCAAAAGAGGCAGCAAGCATTCCGCCGTGTGAAAGTATGCTGCGGCAGGCCACACAAGCGTTGGTAGCACCTGGAAAAGTTCCTGCCCGCTACGTCGTTGAGGAGCTCCCCGGGAAAGCCGCCATCTCCGTCGGCGCCTAAGCCACGCCCCGATATCAACTTTTTAAGAGTTCACAAATCAACCTTATAGGGAATGGAGATATACAACAACATCCTGAAAGTTTGGGGGGGGATTGGTCAAGGGGGGGCAGAAAAAAAGGGGGTCCCAAAATGTGTTTTCTCTGTGTAAATTCCATAGGAAACTTTAGACAAGGCTACAGGTCAAACTGTTGAACAGAATTACGCCAAATTTGGCAGAGAGAAAGGTCTTGGTCCAGAAAGCACGCTTTTTTTAAATGGTGTAAATCAGATCAGTAGTTTTTAGGATAATTAAAGATTTACAGATATCGATATTTCAAAATTAAGTGATCTGGTTGGCTGAACCCTCCAGAGCACAAGCTTGCCTCCGATTAGCTGCTTACACTTCAAACAGGAAGTGTTAGCAGCCTTCTTGTGCCTCGCATCGACTTAAAAATTAAAGATAGGTCCCAGGGCCAATTCAATAAAAAAAAAAATATATAGATATATATTGTTGTACTTTAGCAAGCATGCAGGACTGCTAACAAAGTAAGAGGCACACGCGGAGTCAGATTATAAAGCTAAGATGCTTTAATCGGTGCTTTACAGTTTCCTCTTCCCTCCAATTCGACAGACGCGTTTCGCCTTCGCGGCTTTTTCAATGTATATATATCAAATTCAAACACAGGAAGCCCCATTGAAGCACAGCCACACGAAGTTCAATTCAGCACGTTTATTTGGATCCATTTCACTGCTCGCTCCTTGGATGCTTTCAGAGCAATCTTCAAACATGTAAAGCCTGACGCGTTTCATGAATCAGTCCTTTCTTCAGAGGCATTGTTAATGAAGGGCTGGAGGAGCAGATTTCAGGCAGCCTCTGCTCTTATAATCAATGTCACCTGCCACAGTGGGCGTGGCTACACCGCAAAGCATTCTGTGCTTTGTAGTACGCTGACCTTCCCCCCAGTGGGGCCACTCACCAGTCCTTGCAAATGGAACCAAGTGTTCACCAAGTGGAGTAGAGAGTGCGCTGGAAGCTCTCCAATTGCGTTTTTGCAGCAGTGAAGTCGTGCTCAAGGCAGCACCACCTGTATTGGAGCTGTTCTTTTCTTCGTTCCGTTGTTTGCATGCCCCAGCTCAGAGCCTGCACGGACCCTGTCAAAGGTGGGCCTCGCTTCTCGACTGGGCAACAGCCGATATACATCAAATTCAAACACAGGAAGCCCCGTTGAAGCACAGCCACACGAAGTTCAATTCAGCACGTTTATTTGGATCCATTTCACTGCTCGCTCCTTGGATGCTTTCAGAGCAATCTTCAAACAAGTAAAGCCTGACGCGTTTCAGGAATCAGTCCTTACTTCAGAGGCATTGTTCATGAAGGGCTGGAGGAGCAGATTTCAGGCAGCGTCTGCTCTTAAAATCAATGTCACCTGCCACAGTGGGCGTGGCTACACCGCAAAGCATTCTGTGCTTTGTAGTACGCTGACCTTCTTCCCCCAGTGGGGCCACTCCCAGTCCTTGCAAATGGAACCAAGTGTTCACCAAGTGGAGTAGAGAGTGCGCTGGAAGCTCTCCAATTGCGTTTTTGCAGCAGTGAAGTCGTGCAAAAGGCAGCACCACCTGTATTGGAGCTGTTCTTGTCTTTGTTCTGTTGTTTGCATGCCCCAGCTCAGAGCCTGCACGGACCCTGTCAAAGGTGGGCCTCGCTTCTCTACTGGGCAACAGCCGATATACATCAAATTCAAACACAGGAAGCCCCATTGAAGCACAGCCACACAAAGTTCAATTCAGCACGTTTATTTGGATCCATTTCACTGCTCGCTCCTTGGATGCTTTCAGGAACGGAACGAAGACAAGAACAGCTCCAATACAGGTGGTGCTGCCTTGCGCACGATTTCACTGCTGCAAAAACGCAATTGGAGAGGTTCCAGAGCACTCTCTACTCCACTTGGTGAACCCTTGTGCTGAATTGAACTTCGTGTGGCTGTGCTTCAATGGGGCTTCCTGTGTTTGAATTTGAGATATATATATATATATATATATATATATATATATATATATATATATATATATATATATATATATATATATATATATTCACTAAAAAAACCATAGGTTTCACACCAGTTATAGTTACCTGGAAATTTTACTCACATAAAACCATTGAAATTCCCACGTTATAGTTAGTTGGACTCACTATAACTTGCGCGTGCAATGCACTGCTGATGACGTCACATATTACATCACTCATGACATGGTCAGTGACATCACTCATGACATCACTGATGATAGCATCCTTGTGACAGAGTGACAGACCTCCTTTCACTGTAATGTAATCTTTGAAACACATATTCAAAAATAGAAACTAACATTTTCAAAAAAATTGAGATACCCATACCACTTACAACAACCAATTCAATAATTCCAGTATCTATATACACATCCACTCATTCACCAATAGTTCTATATAGTCACTCATATATATACTCACTCATCATATGTAGTGATATATCTATACATCCTGTTACACACCAACAGTCATTCAAAAGTTATAGACACACATACTCACACATGCAAATAAACTATTGAACATCCATTTATTTGCATATACAGCTATACACATACTACCACTTTTCTTCTGAGGAAACATACACATACTTACTCTCTTAAACAATCACTTATAGAAACACATACTAATTTAAACTGTAACTCTTACAATTCCTCACTCTCACATATACTCAACTAAATATATATCACTATTCACATATACTAGATTAAAACATATGTAGTTACTGATAAAAACACTAGTGAGACAGTCATTCACTCACTAACATACACAGATACACACTCATCCACCCATACAGTCCTGCACATATGCTGTCTTCAAAACACATACAAACAGAGAGTCAGACACTCATGCATCTATGTGCTAAGTGATACCCCCACCAAACCATATAGACAGTCATACTGATATTAAGAAAAACATCTAATAACTCATATACATACACAAGTAGCTACTCACCAACCCATGCAGCCACTTATACACAAAGTGAAACACTAATACATATATTTAAATATTTAAACATTACTCACTAATATTTATTTTTCAGAAAGACACATTTACTGGATGGTGTCATCAGTGATGTCATGAGAGATGTCACTGACCATATCATGAGTGATGTAATATGTGACGTCATCAGCAGTGCATTGCACGCGCATGTTATAGTGAGTCAAACTAACTATAACATGGGAATTTCAATGGTTTTATGCGAGTAAAATTTCCAGCTAACTATAACTGGTGTGAAACCTATGGTTTTTTCAGTGAATTTAATAGGTTTTTTTAAATGCTAATTCCTAACTGTAACTGGTGTGAAACCTTTGGTTTTTTCAGTGAATATATATATATACATATATATATATATATATATATATATTGATAGAAAGATTGCTAGATAGACAGATCGATAGATAGATACTTATTTCAATGAAATAATTTCTTGATATAACTGATTGTTTTTGGCTAGGAATTTCTGTATTGTAATAATTTAGGAAAAAAGATTACTTGTCCTAACCAAAAGCAGCAAATCTGCCTATTACAATACTGTGAATTGATCGAGGGCATGCCTCAACCCCAAGGAGGTGAGCACTGTTTAACTGATGCCAATAAGTCCTCGTTAGTATAGTGGTCAGTATCCCCGCCTGTCACAAGGGAGACCGGGGTTCAATTCCCCGACGGGGAGGCGATTCCCTTTATTCACACAATTAAATAAAATGATGTACTTTCTAACATTGTAAAATATATCTGTCATTATCCTTGCCTATTCCGATTGAGAAAAAAGGTTGAATTCACTGATGGCCAAAATGCTTACTGATGTGTTAACTGAAATTCAGAATATGCTCTGAATATTTCAATATGCACAGGCGTACCATCAAAAACACTTTAGATCTGCATTCTCTTGGAAAATGAGATGAAGCAGTGGTGAATCCTAGACTGCTGTTCCACTCGATTGGCACAATTTACAAGTAGAATGACTGCTTTTGGTTAGTAGGGACCCCTGGTGGCTAATAGTTATAAGCTGCAAATGGTAAAGTGAGCTGATTATATATATATATATATATATATATATATATATATATATATATATATATATATATATATAAATATATATATTGATAGATAGAAAGATAGCTAAATAGACAGATTGATAGATAGATATTTATTTCAATTAACTAATTTCTTGATAACACTGATTGTTTTTGGCTAGGAATTTCTGTATTGTAATAATTTAGGAAACAAATTACTTGTCCTAACCAAAAGCAGCAAATCTGCCTATTACAATTCTGTGAATTGATCGAGGGCATGCCTTAACCCCAAGGAGGTGAGCACTGTTTAACTGATGCCAATAAGTCCTCGTTAGTATAGTGGTCAGTATCCCCGCCTGTCACGCGGGAGACCGGGGTTCAATTCCCCGACGGGGAGGCGATTTCTTTTATTCAAATAATTAAATAAAAAGATGTACTTTCTAACATTGTAAAATATATCTGTCATTATCCTTGCCTATTCCGATTGAGAAAAAAGGTTGAATTCACTGATGGCCAAAATGCTTACTGATGTGTTAACTGAAATTCAGAATATGCTCTGAATATTTCAATATGCACAGGCCTACCATCAAAAACACTTTACATCTGGGGGCGTGGCTTGTGCACCGCTGCGTGATGGCGAGTTGCGCTTGAGCTCCAGGGTGATTGAGGTCCGTTGGAGGTTTTCACCTGCTTCCAAGTGCCCCTGTTCAGCGCAAAAGCTCTCCCGGTCTTGGGAATATGCCGAGAGCCGTTTGTGCGCATTTCCGTCGGATTCCGGCTGTGGCTGTGTGAGTTCTGACAGGCTGAAGTGACGCTCGTTATTTTTACGGGCGTCCGCCATTTTAGCTGCTTGTGACGGAGATCGGCATTTCTCCTCAGAAACGACGACATGGATACAATCTTGCCAGTTCAGCGAGATATCAGGTGCTATTGAATACATTTGGTTACTTTTTGACTTTTTATTACTCACTTTTTTCTTCGCGCTGCTTGGCTGGTTATTTTGTGGCTATTTATGCTTGCATACGTTTTGGATTACCTTGGTGCAGCAGTTTGAAGTCGGAGCTGCATTTCATCTACTCTTTGTGTCTCTGCTTTGGCCTGCTGGTTTCTGGAAGGTTCTTTTATTAATTCCTGAGAGTGCATGCCATATAAGTCCGCCTTTTTTGTCTATTTTGATTTGTTTGCTTTCAGTGCGCTCTATTCCTTTACTTTTGGTGGGGAATACACTCCCTTTGACCTTTTTGCCTGCCTCTATTATACCTCAAGTGGCTTTATATTTTTCTCTGTGGCTGTTGTTCCATGGCTGCAACTATGGGCCGTTCATCAACTACTAAAGATTCAAAAGATTCCGGTGCCTCTCTTAAAAGACTCAAACCATTGTCTCATACGCCTGAGTCTTCTCAAACGGACACCAATACCACTCTTGACGCAATTTTAACGCGACTCAATGAGGTTCATGATATTGCGCAGTCAACAAAGACTAACACAGATTTACTGCAAGTGGAGGTGTCCGCTATCAGAAATGACTTCAAGGCTCTCTCTATTCGTGTTTTGGCCACGGAGACACGTATCAGTGGTGCAGAGGATAATATGCAGAAGCAATCTAGGTCTCTTACCCACTTGGAGCGCTCAATGGCGGCATTGCGAAGAGATCTCACTGAGCAGGAGGATCGTAATCGCAGATCTAATCTGCGCATTTTTGGTCTGCCGGAAGATGCAGAGAAAACATCCTCTTCTATGATTGATTTTTTATACCAATGGATTCCTTCTACTCTACAAATCTCCTTCCAGAGAGACTTTGAATTAGAAAGGGCTCATCGTGTCCCCACCTTTCGTTCTAAATCTGCCACACAGCCAAGAGCGATAATTTTTAAACCACTGCGTCATCAACACACGGAGCAGATTCTTGCCCACATGCGGAAGGTTAAAGCTGTTTCCTGGGAAGGTCATCGAATTTCAATCTCTCAGGACTTCACCAGGGATACAGTGATAAGGAGGAAGGGCTTTCTTAATCTTCGGAAACGTCTTTCTGAAATGAACATCCCCTTTTCCTTTTCTGGTCCATCGAAATTTCGTATTACCTTCAAAGGTCGTTCCAGAATTTTCGATAAACCCGCAGATCTAGCTTCTTTCTTGGACAATCAGATGGAACTGCAGATGGAGCTTCAAATGGCAGCTTCGCTTGATCCTGGTGCTTCTGGCACTTGAAGTGTATACCTATACCTCCTCTGCTCTCTCTATGTTTTCAGATCTATTGACTTAGTTGTCTCTTATGATCTGTATGGTGGTTTTATGTTCCTCTGTTGCTGGTATATTGGTGCTGTCTGTTTGTGGCTCTACCAATGGAGTTTTGGGTTTTGTTTCCTTCTTTTCTCTGTTTGTTGTTCTTCCTTCTCCTTTTATGGGGTAGATGTTTGTTATTTTGTTCATCTCTACGTTCTGTCTTTCTCTCACTAGTTGGGAAATTGTCGCTTTCTCATATCATCACTATTCCTGCTCTTCTTTTCCTGTCTTGTTCGTGGGCCTGTCTGTCCGGCCCTGGTATGGTTCTTTTGATCCTATTTTCGTCTCTTAATTCCTTCTTTTTTCTGTAAGTTCTTCCCTCTCCTCTCTTCTTTTTCTGTGTGTGACTTGCTTCTTACTTTTTCTATGTCTCTAGCTACGGTTCTTATTCTTTTCTTGTTTCATCTATCCTTCTCCGTGGGCTCTTTTGTTTGCATTCATATCTCTAGTTTTAGATTTTTCCCACTTTATCTCAGTTAGTACTACTCTTTCTGTTGCTCATAATCCACTGATAAATATTTCATTGTTGTTTACCTATCTCCCATGTTGGAGTATCTACGTCTCAATTCCTGGAATTAGCCTCATTTGTAAGATGTTTCTTCTCTTTTACCTTACCTATAATTAGATTTATATGCCCATAAGCAGTTATTTAAGTAGGGTTTAGGCTGCTTCTCCTTAGTGTTTATCTATTTTCTAGAGAAATTAATTCCTTGCACTAGTTGTTCTATAGATTCATGGATTACTTTGTTTAGTAGTTATTGCTTGTTTCTTTTTACTTGGGTCAGGTTCTTTTATTTATATAGCACTTTATCTTCTTCTCGATAAGTAACCCTACATATCATTATTAGTTTCTAGACTTAAAAGGTGGTCTACTTTCCTATGGTTCTGTTTAGAGTTAACCTATGTTTTATGTGGTTCCTTCTTTTTCTAATTAATGATAATAAGTTTTGTATAGTATGGTGATTGCTGTTGTATGGATTTCTGTTAGCTTTTTGCCTATTTTACTATATTCTTATTTAGAGTATCTATTATCACTAACAATTAATTGTCTGTTACTTAGAGCACTTATTCATGCTTTTTCTAAACTATGACTAATTTATTGTATTTATATTGTATTTTTTCATTCCTCTATTGTAGCTTCTTTATTTATATCTACTCTCTCTTGCAATTACATGATAGTCTATTTCTATAATATGTTTTTTTTTACTATTGATGCTTCTTCAAGATATTTTTTTGTCAATTATCGGTTTCAAGAAATTATTTCTATTGGGGCTGATGATGCTGAATTTATTTCTCCTCATAACGGCTTCCTTGATCCCCCTTTTCACGTTCCCCCTAGTATGAATTTGGTCTTTTTCAGACCTCCCTTCCTTGCTCTTCTTCCCCTTCTTCTCTCTTCTCTCTTGCTTTCTTTTTTTCCCCTATCTTGTCCTCTTTTTTCTCCTCTCTCTTCGCTTTTCTCTCTTCTTGGACTTCTTTTTTTAACTTCCCCTTGTTAACGATTTTGTTTGGTGTTTGGAGGATTGCAACTATTCTGTTTGTTCATATATTATCATCTATGTATTTTCTTTTCTATCTCCTACATAGAACATGCCTGGTTTGAATGTATTATCCCTTAATGTTAAGGGTTTAAATCACCTAGTAAAAAGATCGAAAATTTTGGACTATTGCAAATCTCTTTCTTCGGATCTCGTACTATTACAGGAAACAACTGTTTTACAGGAAACAAAGGTCTCGGTCAGGGAGGCTCTATTCCTGAGAAAGGAGTGGGTATCAGATGTTGCTTGTTCAGATGCGTGTGGCAAAAGAAATGGGGTCATTACTTTGATTTCTAAAAAGTCTGGTTTGTCTATTGTCTCTTCTGAACAGGACACAGGGTCGTTGGCTATTATCTAAGTTGTCTGATGGTAATGTTGATCTTTTTGTCATGAATATTTATGCCCCTAATAAGGACGATCCGCTGTTTTGGAAAGCAGTAACCAAAAAATTGCATGACACTCCTCATTCTGGTAATCTTATTGTTGGTGGAGATTTTAATTTACCAATGGATCCCATCCTAGATAGGAATTCAGCCTTTCATTTTCGCCCCCCCCCAAGTCACATAAACAAATGACTAATATATGTCCTCTCCTCCATCTTCAGGATGTCTGGCGTCTCTTTAATCCCACTGGTAGTGATTTTTCCTTTTTCTCCTCCCCTCATTCTACTTTCTCGCATATTGACTATCTTTTGGTACACTCCTCTTTTCTTCAATCTTCCTCCTCTCCTCTTATTCATCCTATTTTGATTTCAGATCACTCACTGGAGCTGAGAACTGCTGCTGAACTGTCGTACTCTGCACCGCTGTGCAAGAAATCTCTATCATTGTCTGAAGCCTGTGTTGGCTGTCTGGGGCTGACGCTCGAAGTTCTTCGCGTCGTGGTGCAGCCTCCCCCTGACTCGCTGGTGTGAGCGCGAGCTGCACTCGGCAAGCTCTGCCTGTCGCTCCCAGCTGGAGTCAGAGGGGTTGAGGCCGGGGCACTTACAGCGAGAGCACCTAGCCTGGGGGACTGCGAGGACCAGAAACCTTAGCGAAGGTCAGCTGGTTCCTCTTCCCCCAGGCGACCCGCCCACGGACACGCCCCCAACGAGCTGGCCATAGCTTCGTGACCCCCGCTTCGCGGGCGCCACTCACTGGAGCTGAGAACTGCTGCTGAACTGTCGTACTCTGCACCACTGTGCAAGAAATCTCTATCATTGTCTGAAGGCTGTGTTGGCTGTCTGGGGCTGACGCTCGAAGTTCTTCGCTTTGTGGTGCAGCCTCCCCCTGACTCGCTGGTGTGAGCGCGAGCTGCACTCGGCAAGCTCTGCCTGTCGCTCCCAGCTGGAGTCAGAGGGGTTGAGGCCGGGGCACTTACAGCGAGAGCACCTAGCCTGGGGGACTGCGAGGACCAGAAACCTTAGCGAAGGTCAGCTGGTTCCTCTTCCCCCAGGCGACCCGCCCACGGACACGCCCCCAACGAGCTGGCCATAGCTTCGTGACCCCCGCTTCGCGGGCGCCACTCACTGGAGCTGAGAACTGCTGCTGAACTGTCATACTCTGCACCACTGTGCAAGAAATCTCTATCATTGTCTGAAGCCTGTGTTGGCTGTCTGGGGCTGACGCTCGAAGTTCTTCGCGTCGTGGTGCAGCCTCCCCCTGACTCGCTGGTGTGAGCGCGAGCTGCACTCGGCAAGCTCTGCCTGTCGCTCCCAGCTGGAGTCAGAGGGGTTGAGGCCGGGGCACTTACAGCGAGAGCACCTAGCCTGGGGGACTGCGAGGACCAGAAACCTTAGCGAAGGTCAGCTGGTTCCTCTTCCCCCAGGCGACCCGCCCACGGACACGCCCCCAACGAGCTGGCCATAGCTTCGTGACCCCCGCTTCGCGGGCGCCACTCACTGGAGCTGAGAACTGCTGCTGAACTGTCGTACTCTGCACCACTGTGCAAGAAATCTCTATCATTGTCTGAAGCCTGTGTTGGCTGTCTGGGGCTGACGCTCGAAGTTCTTCGCGTCGTGGTGCAGCCTCCCCCTGACTCGCTGGTGTGAGCGCGAGCTGCACTCGGCAAGCTCTGCCTGTCGCTCCCAGCTGGAGTCAGAGGGGTTGAGGCCGGGGCACTTACAGCGAGAGCACCTAGCCTGGGGGACTGCGAGGACCAGAAACCTTAGCGAAGGTCAGCTGGTTCCTCTTCCCCCAGGCGACCCGCCCACGGACACGCCCCCAACGAAACATTCAAAGAACATCGCGATCCCCGCGACGCGGGACGCGCGCGGGACCAAGCGCGGGGATAAGCCCGGGCAAAGGGCGGGCCGTCTGTGGCCGTCCGGGGACGTCCGAGGACGGGCCGGGCCCCCCCCCCTTTTCACCCCGATTATTACTACAGAGAACACAGCACTCGGTAAGTCAACTTAGAACCTATAGTTCACATCAGAACCTACATCGGTGTTATCGCCTGAGAACCCATAACCCGTAACAATCTAAAGTACATAGGCAAATACATGGGTTTCAAAAAACTACGTTCCCGTACGATATTTATGAAAAGAATGGGGACTGAAAATGCTGTTCGGAAATCTACCGACAAGGCAATTAAACCTGGTCGGATAACGGTTACACCGGCAATTAGTACATACTTTACCACACTTAAAATGAAAGACACTCAAGAACTGAATACATCCGCCAGAGAAACCTCCTACAACGCTTCCGTAATTTTAAGGGAATTAGAATGCACTCCTACGATTCCTAACCAACAATCACAACTGTGTCTTTTAGTCACTGATCTAAGTAGTAAATTACTTTGCACTCCAGTTGATTTACTTAACCCTCAACAAGACCAGACCACTCTAAAAACTTCTACTCTAAAAACTTCTACTCCTATTAAAATTGAAGGGAGCTCAGCGCTATCGGTTGATTTAAATGTCAACAAATCTGTTTTAGGACTGCAAAACTTGGATCATGCAATAAGCCAGAACAATAAAGATGAAACATCTCGACCAATTACCTTAACTGATCTTTCATTTGATCCCTTCAATATCGACTCCAAAACAAATAATAACATTATCGATTCGACACCACCCATATCAAAAGCCCTGTTTTCATTGCAAGAGATTCTAGAATCTGTTCTTTCTTTTCTGGGAAATATTCTTGATAATTCTGATCAAACCCTGGACGTTCAGATAGGGATACTAAAACATCTAGTTAATAAGAAAAAGAAAAAAGACCTCCGCTTAGCAGAGGCAAATAATTTACCAACGAAAACAAGATCTGAGGAAAGTGATATACTGAAAGAACATAATAATGAACAGAAGAAAAGTACACGTGATTTCGGCACTCAAACTTCTAAGACCCAAACACAACAAAAACAAAAGATGAAACAGCCAAACGATTCAACAATATACTCCTTAAAAAAGCTCTTCAAAGAAAAACATCAGCAAAAAATTAACAATTTCCCAATATTTTAAAAAAGGAGCGAAACAATTACACCGGTAAATAATTCTATATCTGATAATCAGGAAATACCTATGTCTAATACATCAGCACAAGATAATGGAATATCTACAGAAAAAAAGAATCTGGAATGTAACATAGAAGGAAGGAAAAGAAGGAGAAAAAAACCTATAAGGAGGATTCAAAAAAAGAAAGCTCACAAACTAAAATTTCGACAGTCGGCTGGAAAACAAAACCAGGAAGAGGAAGAATTTGGAAAAATAACAGCATCTGAAAGTATACCAAAATCAGTAACTAGGAAAAACTTTGAAGAGAAGTCGTTACAACTAGATCCAAGAGCTCAAGAATTCGTCTCTTTTAGACCCCTAGAGGATCCAATCCAAAATCATAATAATAATAAAACTATAGAACATCTGGATAGGAACAAACAAAGAGAGAAAGAGTCTCCTCCCAAAACTATACAATTCGAAGAACTTTTTCCTAGTGATTCATTCCCACTCAACAGAAGAAGGATATTACACTTACTACGCCATATTAAGTCTCTACAATCACTGAGTAGCCACGAACTTGACTTAGTAACTTTTCCTATGAAAGACAACAATAAATTAGCAAGGGTAACATTTTGGTCGTCTGTTATCCCAGAAATCATCTTGAATGATAAGGAGATATTATACAAACAAGGATATGATGTGGTGGAAAAAAAAGAATCATTGGTCAGTACAGATTCAAGTGGGTATGATGCCCAAATTAGTGCACTCTCCAATTCATACAGGAAACAATTTCCAAGAGACAATGGAGTGTTGGAAGACCTAGCAATCAAGCACTCGGACATCTACTCTACAGGGCAAGAGAAACTAAAAATTCTGGTGAACAATGGTCAACGGGCCGTTTGGTATCAAGCTCCCAAAATACCTGAGAACGGTAATAGCACAAAGTCTTGGGCTTGGGTATCAGAGACTCTAAATTGCAACAAACCCAAGAGATCTCAACAACAATCTGTTTAGCACTGGCATAAAAATATCCTCCTGGAACATCGCAGGTGGAATAAAGAACAAATTGTCCATGGCCACTAGAAATTGGCCAGATATCTTGATTTTACAAGAAACATGGGCAACCGAACCTACAACTGTTCAAAATTACTATGTTTACGAAATCCCGGCAATAAACACACATCGAGGCCATGCTAAAGGCGGTTTAGCTATTTTGTTAAGGGAAGAATATCTGTGGGCCCAGGAAATATTAGATACCAACTCAGATAACCTCCAGTGCATCAAAATCTCTGTTAAAACACACAGTACAGCTCACCCTAAAACAATTCTCATCTTTAATGTATACGCTCCTCCAGGAAAAAAGCATGATATAACACTCTTAAATATCATGGAAAGGATTGAGAGTATAATAGAAAACCATCTTCACTCATCCTTTTTAATTGTTGGCGACTTCAACAGTAAAATTTCTAAATTTGAAATTAATAAATGGGCAAAATTACATTTAGAAGAAGGTCTGGACATAATATCTCCACAATTCCCGGAGGGCATACAGACCGATAAAAGAGGGAAACTGTTATTATCAACTCTTACAAACATCAATGGAGTAATATTGAATGGTAGCATGGAAGGGGATATCCCTGCAAACTATACCAGACGGGGAAATGGGACTTCATCTATAATTGATTATGTAATCACAAGTTATGACCTGCTAGAAACAGTTTCATATCTGCTTAACCAGTTTTGTCAAGAGAGCGATCATACCCAAATGCATTTGACAACAGATTGGTTACCTAAATCTTCCGCACCTTGTCATATAACATATCTAAAAAGCAATGTAGTTGTGAATAAAGATAAGAGACGCATATTCTGGAACTCTTATACCATCGACAAAATTACGTCTCTGATTGATCATTCAAACCTTTTAACGAGAACGTTCTCAGAAAATCCCATCGAAAATTTTGAATCCATCATAATAGAGTACAGATCTCTTATCCTTCAGATGATAGTAAAGGATTCAGCTGGTAACAGTAAGAACAAAGATAAAAATAATCGTACCCTTAAGAACTCTGAGGTAAAGAAAAAACTAAACAAATATATACGCGCCCAATATATAAATCCTACTCCAGAAATAAAAAAGGAAATAAATAAAACCAAAAATCAACTAAGACGTGAGAATCTGAGACATAAAAAAACTGTACAAGATCGTAATTGGGTAGATATACAGATAGCGGCGAATAAGAACGACCAGCGCAAATATTGGTACCTAATAGGAAAACTCACTGGATCCAAAAAGAAACTACAACCAATACCGGTCCCTCCGGATGCCTGGGAAAATTTTCTGACAGACCTTTACAGATCAAACTCTATAGCTTCATCAGAAAGCAGTGGGGTCTACAACAAAGAAAAAGTTGAACTCTCATTAAATAAAATCACCGCAACATCTGTGGAATTAAACATACGTAAAGCAAGATCAACAGGAGCGTCTGGCCCAGATCAGATCCCGATCAAAGCACTAAAAATTGCCCCAAAGGAATGGAGTCAGCTGTTACATCCCCTTTTTAATTACATCTTAGATACTGGCCATATCCCAAAATCATGGCAGGGAAGTATAATCATCCCGATCCACAAAAAGGGAAGTAAAACCCGGGCAAGCAATTTTCGTCAAATAGCACTTATGGACTCCGTGGGCAAGGTATTTGCAGCAGAAATTTTACATCGTCTTAAAGAATGGGCCTTTACGACTGGCCGGATACCGATGTATCAGGCGGGCTTCAGGCCTAAACATTCGGTAACTGACAACATCGCAGTTATTCAAACCATCATCGACAAATATATAACACAAAAAAATCAGGTTGTATACGCTGCCTTTATAGATTATTCTACAGCGTTTGACCGGGTGGACCGACCAACCTTGTGGGAAAAATTGAGGAAACTTGGCATAAATGAACAACTATTACAGTCTATAATCAGCTTACACACCAATACTTGGTGTCAAGTTCAAATGGGGGGAGAAAGAGGTTATACGGAAAGAATTAAAACGGAAAATGGACTAAAGCAAGGGTGCCTCCTAGCCCCAATATTATTCTCCCTCTACCTAAGCGACCTGTGCCATTACCTGCAACTGGGTTCTAACCTACCTCCAAAAATTGCTGATCAAAAAATAATTGCTTTACTGTATGCTGACGACATAGTGTTGTTGGATCTTACCCCCTTCGGACTGCAAACGTCACTAGATATTCTACACAAATACTCCAAAGAAAACTATCTAGTCCCAAATATACAAAAAACAAAAGTGCTGGCCTTTTCAGGGAAGAAACAAAGTGCGAAATATACCTGGAGATTAGGGGGGGAAAAGATAGAAGAAGTTAAGAACTATCCCTACCTTGGCAGGATCCTTTCAAAAAATGTATCTAACATCACGCAATTGAATAATCTGTCAAGGAAATCAGATATACATGTAGCGGCCCTCCTGAGATTATATAGCACAACAGGGAATAGACATTTTTCTTCTCTGATAAACATTTATAAAGTAAAAATACCTCCTATACTTTCTTACGCGACGGAGTACATCCCCATAAAACAATGGGCTTTTATGGATCGGAAAGAGGGGAAGATTTTAAGGAAAATTATGAAACTGTCAGATGCAGTTCCTGTCCAAGCACTGAGACTGGAACTATCAGTGACCAGTTCTTATGCAGTAGCAATTGCAAATGTAATAAGATGGGCCTACAACATATTGCACGCAAAAGAGAACACACTAAGGTCACTGTTGAAAAAAGAAACCTTTGAGTCCGATGCTAAAAAGCAAGTTTTTAGAGGGAACATGGCAGAAGCATTTCGCGTAGCAAATATTACCGTTGATATGCTGCAAAATTGGTCACCAGCACAACTAAAACTGTTCTTAAAATGCTTTACCCCAAAGCTCAGTTACGAAATGGATTCCCGACACTGCACCAAATTACCCACTTATAAACTATTTGCTGATTCCTTAGAATTTAAGCAAAGTCGGCCTTATATTGGGCTAACTCTAACACATGGAGCTAGGAGAACAATTACTATGCTTCGACTAGGCATTCTTCCCTTACTTTCATTTATTTCAAGATGGTCCCCGGGGGGATCTGCTTTATGTACATTGTGCGCTGGGGGTAATCAGACTCTGGAACATGTTCTTTTCGTATGTCCGAGCCAGATTGTAATTTCTGCGCGCACTAGATTTTTAGCACCAATATATTGCTCATGTAGAATCACGACAGTAAGTGAACTTATTGCTCTTTGCAAGCAACCTCCGAATGAATTTGTTTGTTTTAACTTGTATAAATTTTTTAAATCGTTCTTATCCCTGTATTGATAATGTTGAATTTCATTCTATGTGTAATTTGTATATTTTGTGGTCCTCTGTTGAGTACCAGTACAAATAAACTTTTTGACTTTTTGACTTTGATTTCAGATCATGCCGCGATTTCATGGAGACTAAATACGGAATTTTTGTATGATGATTCCCACGTTTGTGAGTTTTCTAAGGAGATTGAATCTTTTTTCCTTGAAAATGAAGGCTCAGTTGCTTCCCCAGTGGTGCTCTGGGATTCCTTTAAATGTACTTTCCGCGGTCAGGTCATTAAATGTATGTCAAGGAGAAATGCTGCTATTAAAAAGGAACTAACAGATTTAGCTGGGGAGATTAAAAGCCAAGAATCTCTTTTTCGTCAATCTAAAGATAAATCCTGTCTACAATCCATTAAACAATTGAAATATACATATAATACTACTGTCACCAGAAGAGCTCATATTGGACTTCAAGCTCAAAAATCTAAGGCGCTCTTATTAAAAAATCGAACTGGCAAGATTCTTGCGGCTACATTAAAATTTCAGGAATCTTCTTGTAAATCTTCCCGGATTTCTTCTATTAATGACCACTTGGGTAATAAGAAATTTCAGACTGAGGAGATTCTTGAGGTATTTCGGGATTTTTATAATAAATTATATACTCCCTATCATCAGGCATCTTTTGAGCAATGTCAAGAATTTTTAAAAACAATTCCAATAAAATCGGTATCAGTGGAAGATAGTTCCTTTTTGAATCGTCCAATTACTTCTGACGAAATTACTGCTGCAATTAAAGATACTCGTTCTGGGAAAGCCCCAGGTCCTGATGGCTACCCTATTCTGTTTTACAAAACCTTTCTTCCTGTAATTGTTCCCAAACTACAATCCGTCTTTGATGCTTTTATTAAGGATGGCTCTGTCTCTGGTTCTGCCGCTGATGCTACAATTGTAGTGATGCCAAAAGAGGGTAAGGATCATTCCGACCCCAAAAATTTCCGTCCTATATCTCTTCTCAACATGGAAGCTAAGATTTTTGCGAAAATCTTAGCTAAGCGCTTAGAATCCTTTATTCCTCAACTGATACATCCCTCTCAAACGGGATTTGTAAAGGGTCGGCTGGCACGTGACAATATTCGAACATTCTGTCACATTCTCGGATCAGCTAAACGTTCTCAGCTTCCACCCGCGGCCTTGGCACTCGATGCTGAGAAGGCCTTTGATAAGGTTTCTTGGCCTTTCCTGCATGCTATTTTATGTGCTCATAATCTTGGGGACTCCTTCATTCAGATGTTTATGTCTCTTTATTCTCGCCCTAGAGCTAACATAAGAGTTAATGGTGCTACATCATCCTTTTTTAACCTTCGCCAAGGTACTAGACAGGGCTGTCCCCTATCCCCTCTTTTATTTTTATTATCCATTGATCCTCTTCTCAGACTGATTGACCTCCACCCAGATATTAAAGGTTTTTCTTTTGGTTCTCACTGTCTAAAAACAGCTGCTTACGCAGATGATGTCCTTATTTTCTCTGATGAGATTGCATTGGCCATCCCTGCTATTTCTGACACGATTTCTCTCTTTTCAAAGGTTTCTGGATACACCTTGAATAGGGATAAGACTGAGATGTTCCCTTTGAATGCGTACTGTTTCTCTCACCATATGGGCCCTGCTGGCTTTAAGTGGCAATCTAAACAATTAAAATATTTGGGTATTTATTTTTGTTCTTCCCTTTCTGCTACCGTCTCTTATAATGAATCTCAAACCATTCTTAAGGTGCGGCGTCTTTTGGAAACCTGGTCTCCGAAACACATCTCTTGGTGGGGTTGCCTGCAAACCCTTAAGATGATGATTACCCCTATTATTAATTTTGTTTCCTCTATGCTTCCGGTTAAACTTTCTGCTTCCTTATTTCATGAAATCGATGTTCTTACTTCTAAATTCTTATGGAATGATAAAAGGGCTAGGATTGCCTATAAATCCTTACGTCAACCTTGTGACATAGGAGGATGTAATCTTCCTGACTGGGAGAAGTACCAAATTGCCTTTTTGGCATCTCAAGGCGCTTTCTAGTTTTCTTCCCCTTCTGATCATGTTCCATCTTGGCTGTTAATAGAACAAACTCTGGCCTCCCCTTTGCCGACTGCTTCTTTTATAACTACGAACACCCTTTCTATCCCTTTCTCCCGCTCCATTATTATAGATACTATTGCTGCGATCCGAAAGATTGATAAGAAGGTTGTGGTTCCATTGCATAAATCTAGATGGTTGTCTATTTGGCGGAATTCTAGAATCAAAATCAATATTGATCCTTTTCTGGTGTCTTATTGGGCTAACAAAGGGATATCGCTTTTTTTTATAATCTTTTTAGGAAGGTTCTTTGGAAGTCCTTTTTCTCTTGCTCTTATTTCTTTCTTCCTTTCTCTACTTTTTTCCTCTTTTCGATCTTCTCTTCTCCTTCCCTTTTTCCCCTAATTTTTTATCTGATAGTGTTACTTTTGATAGTTACGTCTGCTGAATAATATTTTTTCTCCTTTAATTGACTTTGTATCTGACTTCAGTAGACCTAGTGTATTAGAAATATGCCTCAAGCTAATTCTTTTTTGAGCCTCATATGTTGATTGTAGTTATCTGATTTCAATGGTATCACTAATGTCTGTACCTTATTTCCTTATGTGCTCCTTCAAAATAATAAAATCTTTTGAAATGAAAAAAAAAAAACACTTGACATCTGCATTCTCTTGGAAAATGAGATGAAGCAGTGGTGAATCCTAGGCTGCTGTTCCACTCGATTGGCACAATATACAAGTAGAATGACTGCTTTTGGTTAGTAGGGACCCCTGGTGGCTAATAGTTATAAGCTGCAAACGGTAAAGTGAGCTGATTATATATATATATATATATATATATATAAATATATATATTGATAGATAGAAAGATAGCTAGATAGACAGATCGATAGATAGATATTTATTTCAACGAAATAATTTCTTGATAAAACTGATTGTTTTTGGCTAGGAATTTCTGTATTGTAATAATTTAGGAAAAAAGATTACTTGTCCTAACCAAAAGCAGCAAATCTGCCTATTACAATACTGTCCTTGTTAGTATAGTGTAGTATAGTGGTCAGTAGTGGTCAGTATCCCCGCCTGTCACGCGGGAGACCGGGGTTCAATTCCCCGACGGGGAGGTGATTCCTTTTATTCACACAATTAAATAAAATGATGTTCTTTCTAACATTGTAAACTATATCTGTCATTATCCTTGCCTATTCCGATTGAGACAAAAGGTTGAATGCACTGATGGCCAAAATGCTTACTGATGTGTTAACTGAAATTCAGAATATGCTCTGAATATTTCAATATGCACAGGCGTACCATCAAAAACACTTTACATCTGCATTCTCTTGGAAAATGAGATGAAGCAGTGGTGAATCCTAGGCTGCTGTTCCACTCGATTGGCACAATTTACAAGTAGAATGACTGCTTTTGGTTAGTAGGGACCCCTGGTGGCTAATAGTTATAAGCTGCAAATGGTAAAGTGAGCTGATTATATATATATATATATATATATATATATATATATTACCTACTGGCGGTCGCCAGTAGGTATATATAGTTAGGATTTTTTCTCTATGGGATTTTTGAAAATTCTATGTCGAATAACTTTGGCGTTTGAGGACGAAATTTTCAGGAAAATGGCACATTTTGTTTCTGAGCAGCCCCTGAAAATTTGGGGGTGTTTCGTCAAGGGGGGCCGAGAAAAAAGGGGGGTCCCAAAACGTGTTTTTCCCATGCAATTTTCCATAGGGCGGTTGGCCTTACTTTTAGCTCGAACGGCTGAATGAATTTTCACGAAACTTGGCAAAATTGTAGGGACTGGTAGCCCGATGTGCCTTTGCTAGGTCTCAATATATGTGTTCCAGTGGATTTTGAGAAATTAACGTTAAAAAAAAAATATATATCTGTAAGCGCGCTCCGGGCAGCGCCCCGGTTCGCGTACCTGACGCGTAACGGAACTTCGCGAAGCGAAGCTGATTGGCTCTTCGGTGTCTGTCAACATTCTAAACAGTCCGGAGCGGCCGCCATCTAGTCTCTCGGTAGGATCGAGAGACAAGAGGAGGCCAAAACAAAGGGGGAAATGACCATAAGGGGGCATAGTAGATCCTCCCTGACCGCCTAGGTTTGATGTGGAGGCTTTAAAAGGGCCCCGCGGGGCAAAAAAAATATTTTTGTTTTGGTTTTTTTGCTTGGGGAGCGCCCGGTACGCGCACCGGGAAGCGGTCTGGGGAGCGTACTATAAGGAAAAAAGAATTATAGACTATGATATTTTGAAATATTGTATGTTTATTGATTGTTCTTTTTGTTGTTTTTTTGTTGTTTTTTTTTATTTAAGTAGCAGTATTTATGATTATTAAATATAAATTTATTTTTGTGATTGTGCACAGTATACTATAAGTCTGACTTTACATTATAATCAATTTGGTACTAGTTTATGAATTACATATAAAAATGATTAAAGACTCAAACAATATTTATTAATAAATATAATTTTATTTTTCTGATTCTTTTTCAAAATTTAATAGAACGTCTAACATTTGACTGTTCGATATATGTCTTCTTTTTGACTGAACATAACTTCCCACATTTGGCCGTCCTCATATTGAAGTAAGAAATCCACAGATTCTACACATTGTAGAAGTTCATGGTCTCGTGATTCATCCATGAATTCCAAGTCAATGGGTTCAATGATTTCCTCATTGTTCATGTCTAGGACAATTTCAAAGGAAACGTTCTGTTCTCCTTCCATTTTTGTGCTGAAATTTGCATTAAAAATAAATATATCAGTAGAGATAGGGCACTGTTGGGTTTAAGTTCAGACAGGTACTTTTAAGGCGTGAAGTAGTACTATTAAAAAGTGCCTGTGAAAAAGCCTAAGTAAATTCATAATTATACCACAGAAACCTAAATCAATCCATAATTATAATAAACAAGCCTTTCTCAATGTCTAACTCTTACAGAGGGATAGTATATAACTATCTGAAAATGTTTTCAAATTTATAAAATAACATCTTACCTTTTAAAAACAAGTTTAAGTTGTGAGTGAAAATGATCTTGCAATGTAGTTCAGGAAGTAGTAGTCAAAATGGCTGTGTTTCTCTCTCTTTCTTTATATATATTCAGGTACATAACCAATCAAATGTCAGGTAAAAAAAGTAGAAAATGAAAGTAACATTTTAATTGGTTGTCAATTCCAACACTTCAGACGTGTTTTGTGAAGTAATTTACCTCAGGGTATTTAGAGAGGTCTACAGGCTAAATGGCTAAATGGAATTCCAATCAAATTTGTGAAAATGGTAGGGATTGGTATGTAGTATGAGCTAATCTATATTTGGTGAAAGTGTCTCCAGTGGTTTTTCTGTGAATTACTTTACCACCTTTTTTGAGCGAGCGCTTCCCGGTGCGCGCCCCGGTACGCGAACCGGCAGCGTTACGGGAGTCCTCCATTTTGTGTTTCGGTAGAACTGAGATACAAGATGGAGGGCAAATAATGTTGAGAATGGGTAGAAGGGGGCACGGTAGACGTATCCTGACCCCCTAGGTTTTCTGAGGGTGGCTGAGGAGGCCCATATGTGCGGAAAAAAAATTCAAATTGTCGCGCGGTTAGCGTCCGGTGCGCGTACCGGGTAGCGCTCCGGAAAGCGTAAATTGTGAAAATTAGTGAAAAAAGTTAGAGTAAAATAATAATTGTGAGTGATCAGATGTAGGGTAGCTCTGAAAAGAGCTTTTGGGTCCTGTGGCTGATGTAGGTACCTACAAGTAGGTACCAATGCACAGTCTTAAATTGAGGATGAAAATTCTGTTCCCCTCATCTGAGAAGTGAACTCCATCTGCTCTGTAGATATCTTGCATGTAGTAACGCAAGTTATTGTTGTAGATGGAGCCCATTCCATGGTCTCTCATGTAAGCTGAAACAGACTTATTTACATGCTTCCTCGATTTCTCAATTTGTGGACAAAATTGGTTGGACCACCTCCATTTCTGTCTTTGGCATATATTTGAATATACCAAGGCAGTTTGAGGAAATAGTGCAATCAATTGCTTAAAGGTGTCCTTTAAAAGCATTTCCAGACCTACCCCAGTCAAAGTGCCCAAGTCATTTCCTCCACAGTGCACAATTAACAGGTCAGGTTTTGGCAAATGCAAAAAGGTTTTCACCAATGGTATCAATTGGTGACATCTTAATCCTCTGTGGCCAATCCAGTTGATTTCCACATTTTGTAAATTGAGGTTGTGTAAATTTCTGTTATCAGCATACCTTTGAGCCCAGTGGATATAACTATGTCCAACAATCCAGACAGAAAACATGGTGAGAGGAGGTTCTGCTGCAGTCAGATGAAGTGTGGTAATGAAATGGCAGTTGAAACAGTAGGAGTATGTAATGAAAAAAACTGTGGAGTTTCTGTAGTAATTAATCAGTAGCAGTGATTGGTGGATTTTGATTGCTGAAAACAGAAAGTTAGGGTGCATGGATGAGTTCTTTGAAAGATGTAATTTGAATGGTCAAGAAAAAATCATTTTATGAAAGATTGCACTGGATACGCAGGTGTACTGAGAGTTCAGAGTTCAATTGAAACATTGTTGTGTGAACTTGCAAACATGAGAGGTCTTTCAGGAGGTGGTTGCTATGGAAAAAAGGCAGAAAGGGCAGAGGGGGGAAGGGTGTTGATTTGAAAAAAGTGAGGGAAGAGTTTTTATTGGGTGACATGAGAGATATGTGTGATGAATTACAGCATTTCTGTGCCATTGTTGGTTGCAGCCTCTGGAGTGCATACCTTTTGCTCTGCTGAAGACAAATTGGTGTGTGTCTGAGACTGTTTTGAAACTCAAAAAGTATTTGCTAAGGTGAGAAAAGATTCATTTAATTTAAATAGAGAATAGTATGCTTTAAGGAGAAAATTATGAAGAAAGTTGTGTATTTAAAATGTTGCTTTGTGTCAAGTGTTTTACAAATAGATTTTGTTTCTTTGAGTTACATAGCCATGTTACATAGGCATGTTAAAAGTGACGCAAAAATGGTGCAAGGGCCTTAAAAAAATGCTTTCATGTGTCTTAGGGCATTTTAAGTCACTTCCCCATGAATGTAGGTATATAATTACTTTACATGATGTGTTTAAAAACGTTTTTTGAAATCAATTATGTTTCTTGATATGTACTGCTAGAGTTTCATAGGTTGCTTGGGGCATATTTACAAGGCCTTTGAGTTCCTTTGATGTTATTTTTCCCATTTTAATTTAAGACATTTCCTTGTGGTGCAAGGTTCTTGTAAATACGCCCCCATGTGTGCTTGGCAAATTTAGATTTTGATTCTTTGAGTTACATAGCCATGTTAAAAGTGACGCAAAAATGGTGCAAGGGCCTTAAAAAACGATTTCATGTGTCTTAGGGCCTTTTAAGTCACTTCCCCTTGAATGTAGGTATATAATTGCTTTACATGATGTGTTTAAAAACGTTTTTTGAAATCAATTAGGTTTCTTGATATGTACTGCTAGAGTTTCATAGGTTGCTTGGGGCATATTTACAAGGCCTTTGAGTCCCTTTGATGTTATTTTTCCCATTTTAATTTAAGACATTTCCCCGTGGTGCAAGGTCCTTGTAAATACGCCCCCATGTGTGCTTGGCAAATTTAGATTTTGATTCTTTGAGTTACATAGCCATGTTTCATACAGTGCTCACCTTCTGCGTAGTCTTTGATATGCTAGACTCCATCTGCACAATGAGATATCTAAGCAAAGGAAACACAGGTGATGTGATTGTGAAATGAGCAAAAGAAATTCCACATTTTTCAATTACATCACCTGTGTTTTCTAACATTACGAATCACATTGTGCAGATGAGGTTTAGGCCTGTCCAGGGACACAGAAGAGGTCTGGCCTTTGTTCAAGAGTGCAGTGGACATGACTCACTTCATTGGTAGGCCTGCACATGTATTATCTCCTCTGTACTCTTCAATAAGCCTACATTTCATCTGCAACCCTGAGTAGGCCTCACCTCAAACAAATCTCTGGATAGGCCTCACCTTATCGTCATCCTGAATCAATCATTTAAAATGTTAGGGGCCGATTTATGATGGCCGTGCGCCTCTTTTGCGCCGCTGTTGCGTCACTTTTGTGATGCAGCAGTGATGCAAAAGATGCACCATGTTGCAAGATAGGCCTCACTTCATCTCCAACAAGATACCGTCAGTTTAAATTGTAAACATTTAGGACTGTGTAGGGGGCATGGAGAAGCTGAATCTTCTATAAATGTCAAAATTGTTGTATACAGTGCTCAACTTCTGTGTACTCTTTGATATGCTAGACTCCATCTGCACAATGAGATACCTAAGCAAAGGAAACACAGGTGATGTGATTGTGAAATGAGGAAAAGAAATTCCACATTTTTCAATTACATCACCTGTGTTTCCTAACTTTACGAATCACATTGTGCAGATGAGGTTTAGGCCTGTCCACGGACACAGAAGAGGTCTGGCCTTTGTTCAAGAGTGAAGTGGACATGACTCACTTCATTGGTAGGCCTGCACATGTATTATCTCCTCTGTACTCTTCAACAAGCCTAAATTTCATCTGCAACCCTGAGTAGGCCTCACCTCAAACAAACCTCTGGATAGGCCACACCTTATCGTCATCCTGAATCAATCATTTAAAATGTTAGGGACAGATTTATGATAGCCGTGTACCTCTTTTGCGCCACTGTGCGTCACTTTTGTGACGCAGCGGCGGTGCAAAAGATTTGCTATGTTGCGACATATTTACAACTTGATGCAACTAGGCAGATGTGTCATGCTGTAAAGTCCTGTGCCTCATGAAACCGATGCAGCAGTGATGCAAAAGATGCACCATGTTGCAAGACAGGCCTCACTTCATCTCCAACAAGATAGCGTCAGTTTAAACTGTAAACATTTAGGACTGTGTAGGGGGCATGGAGAAGCTGAATCTTCTGTAAATGTCAAAATTGTTGTATACAGTGCTCAACTTCTGTGTACTCTTTGATATGCTAGACTCCATCTGCACAATGAGATGCCTAAGCAAAGGAAACACAGGTGATGTGATTGTGAAATGAGGAAAAGAAATTCCACATTTTTCAATTACATCACCTGTGTTTCCTAACTTTACGAATCACATTGTGCAGATGAGGTTTAGGCCTGTCCACGGACACAGAAGAGGTCTGGCCTTTGTTCAAGAGTGAAGTGGACATGACTCACTTCATTGGTAGGCCGGCACATGTATTATCTCCTCTGTACTCTTCAACAAGCCTACATTTCATCTGCAACCCTGAGTAGGCCTCACCTCAAACAAACCTCTGGATAGGCCACACCTTATCGTCATCCTGAATCAATCATTTAAAATGTTAGGGACAGATTTATGATAGCCGTGTGCCTCTTTTGCGCCGCTGTGCGTCACTTTTGTGACGCAGCGGCGGTGCAAAAGATTTGCTATGTTGCGACATATGTACAACTTGATGCATCTAGGCAGATGTGTCATGCTGTAAAGTCCTGTGCCACATGAAACCGATGCAGCAGTGATGCAAAAGATGCACCATGTTGCAAGACAGGCCTCACTTCATCTCCAACAAGATACCGTCAGTTTAAACTGTAAACATTTAGGACTGTGTAGGGGGCATGGAGAAGCTGAATCTTCTGTAAATGTCAAAATTGTTGTATACAGTGCTCAACTTCTGTGTACTCTTTGATATGCTAGACTCCATCTGCACAATGAGATACCTAAGCAAAGGAAACACAGGTGATGTGATTGTGAAATGAGGAAAAGAAATTCCACATTTTTCAATTACATCACCTGTGTTTCCTAACTTTACGAATCACATTGTGCAGATGAGGTTTAGGCCTGTCCACGGACACAGAAGAGGTCTGGCCTTTGTTCAAGAGTGAAGTGGACATGACTCACTTCATTGGTAGGCCTGCACATGTATTATCTCCTCTGTACTCTTCAACAAGCCTAAATTTCATCTGCAACCCTGCGTAGGCCTCACCTCAAACAAACCTCTGGATAGGCCACACCTTATCGTCATCCTGAATCAATCATTTAAAATGTTAGGGACAGATTTATGATAGCCGTGTGCCTCTTTTGCGCCGCTGTGCGTCACTTTTGTGACGCAGTGCTGGTGCAAAAGATTTGCTATGTTGCGACATATTTACAACTTGATGCATCTAGGCAGATGTGTCATGCTGTAAAGTCCTGTGCCACATGAAACCAATGCAGCAGTGATGCAAAAGATGCACCATGTTGCAAGACAGGCCTCACTTCATCTCCAACAAGATACCGTCAGTTTAAAATGTAAACATTTAGGACTGTGTAGGGGGCATGGAGAAGCTGAATCTTCTGTAAATGTCAAAATTGTTGTATACAGTGCTCAACTTCTGTGTACTCTTTGATATGCTAGACTCCATCTGCACTATGAGATACCTAAGCAAAGGAAACACAGGTGATGTGATTGTGAAATGAGGAAAAGAAATTCCACATTTTTCAATTACATCACCTGTGTTTCCTAACTTTACGAATGACATTGTGCAGATGAGGTTTAGGCCTGTCCACGGACACAGAAGAGGTCTGGCCTTTGTTCAAGAGTGAAGTGGACATGACTCACTTCATTGGTAGGCCTGCACATGTATTATCTCCTCTGTACTCTTCAACAAGCCTAAATTTGTCATCCTGTAAAGTCCTGTGCCACATGAAACCGATGCAGCAGTGATGCAAAAGATGCACCATGTTGCAAGACAGGCCTCACTTCATCTCCAACAAGATACCGTTAGTTTAAACTGTAAACATTTAGGACTGTGTAGGGGGCATGGAGAAGCAGAATCTTCTGTAAATGTCAAAATTGTTGTATACAGTGCTCAACTTATGTGTACTCTTTGATATGCTAGACTCCATCTGCACAATGAGATACCTAAGCAAAGGAAACACAGGTGATGTGATTGTGAAATGAGGAAAAGAAATTCCACATTTTTCAATTACATCACCTGTGTTTCCTAACTTTACGAATCACATTGTGCAGATGAGGTTTAGGCCTGTCCACGGACACAGAAGAGGTCTGGCCTTTGTTCAAGAGTGAAGTGGACATGACTCACTTCATTGGTAGGCCTGCACATGTATTATTTCCTCTGTACTCTTCAACAAGCCTAAATTTCATCTGCAACCCTGAGTAGGCCTCACCTCAAACAAACCTCTGGATAGGCCACCCCTTATCGTCATCCTGAATCAATCATTTAAAATGTTAGGGACAGATTTATGATAGCTGTGTGCCTCTTTTGCGCCGCTGTGCGTCACTTTTGTGACGCAGTGGTGGTGCAAAAGATTTGCTATGTTGCGACATATTTACAACTTGATGCATCTAGGCGGATGTGTCATGCTGTAAAGTCCTGTGCCACATGAAACCAATGCAGCAGTGATGCAAAAGATGCACCATGTTGCAAGACAGGCCTCACTTCATCTCCAACAAGATACCGTCAGTTTAAAATGTAAACATTTAGGACTGTGTAGGGGGCATGGAGAAGCTGAATCTTCTGTAAATGTCAAAACTCCATCTGCACTATGAGATACCTAAGCAAAGGAAACACAGGTGATGTGATTGTGAAATGAGGAAAAGAAATTCCACATTTTTCAATTACATCACCTGTGTTTCCTAACTTTACGAATCACATTGTGCAGATGAGGTTTAGGCCTGTCCACGGACACAGAAGAGGTCTGGCCTTTGTTCAAGAGTGAAGTGGACATGACTCACTTCATTGGTAGGCCTGCACATGTATTATCTCCTCTGTACTCTTCAACAAGCCTAAATTTCATCTGCAACCCTGAGTAGGCCTCACCTCAAACAAACCTCTGGATAGGCCACACCTTATCGTCATCCTGAATCAATCATTTAAAATGTTAGGGACAGATTTATGATAGCCGTGTACCTCTTTTGCGCCACTGTGCGTCACTTTTGTGACGCAGCGGCGGTGCAAAAGATTTGCTATGTTGCGACATATTTACAACTTGATGCAACTAGGCAGATGTGTCATGCTGTAAAGTCCTGTGCCTCATGAAACCGATGCAGCAGTGATGCAAAAGATGCACCATGTTGCAAGACAGGCCTCACTTCATCTCCAACAAGATAGCGTCAGTTTAAACTGTAAACATTTAGGACTGTGTAGGGGGCATGGAGAAGCTGAATCTTCTGTAAATGTCAAAATTGTTGTATACAGTGCTCAACTTCTGTGTACTCTTTGATATGCTAGACTCCATCTGCACAATGAGATGCCTAAGCAAAGGAAACACAGGTGATGTGATTGTGAAATGAGGAAAAGAAATTCCACATTTTTCAATTACATCACCTGTGTTTCCTAACTTTACGAATCACATTGTGCAGATGAGGTTTAGGCCTGTCCACGGACACAGAAGAGGTCTGGCCTTTGTTCAAGAGTGAAGTGGACATGACTCACTTCATTGGTAGGCCGGCACATGTATTATCTCCTCTGTACTCTTCAACAAGCCTACATTTCATCTGCAACCCTGAGTAGGCCTCACCTCAAACAAACCTCTGGATAGGCCACACCTTATCGTCATCCTGAATCAATCATTTAAAATGTTAGGGACAGATTTATGATAGCCGTGTGCCTCTTTTGCGCCGCTGTGCGTCACTTTTGTGACGCAGCGGCGGTGCAAAAGATTTGCTATGTTGCGACATATGTACAACTTGATGCATCTAGGCAGATGTGTCATGCTGTAAAGTCCTGTGCCACATGAAACCGATGCAGCAGTGATGCAAAAGATGCACCATGTTGCAAGACAGGCCTCACTTCATCTCCAACAAGATACCGTCAGTTTAAACTGTAAACATTTAGGACTGTGTAGGGGGCATGGAGAAGCTGAATCTTCTGTAAATGTCAAAATTGTTGTATACAGTGCTCAACTTCTGTGTACTCTTTGATATGCTAGACTCCATCTGCACAATGAGATACCTAAGCAAAGGAAACACAGGTGATGTGATTGTGAAATGAGGAAAAGAAATTCCACATTTTTCAATTACATCACCTGTGTTTCCTAACTTTACGAATCACATTGTGCAGATGAGGTTTAGGCCTGTCCACGGACACAGAAGAGGTCTGGCCTTTGTTCAAGAGTGAAGTGGACATGACTCACTTCATTGGTAGGCCTGCACATGTATTATCTCCTCTGTACTCTTCAACAAGCCTAAATTTCATCTGCAACCCTGCGTAGGCCTCACCTCAAACAAACCTCTGGATAGGCCACACCTTATCGTCATCCTGAATCAATCATTTAAAATGTTAGGGACAGATTTATGATAGCCGTGTGCCTCTTTTGCGCCGCTGTGCGTCACTTTTGTGACGCAGTGCTGGTGCAAAAGATTTGCTATGTTGCGACATATTTACAACTTGATGCATCTAGGCAGATGTGTCATGCTGTAAAGTCCTGTGCCACATGAAACCAATGCAGCAGTGATGCAAAAGATGCACCATGTTGCAAGACAGGCCTCACTTCATCTCCAACAAGATACCGTCAGTTTAAAATGTAAACATTTAGGACTGTGTAGGGGGCATGGAGAAGCTGAATCTTCTGTAAATGTCAAAATTGTTGTATACAGTGCTCAACTTCTGTGTACTCTTTGATATGCTAGACTCCATCTGCACTATGAGATACCTAAGCAAAGGAAACACAGGTGATGTGATTGTGAAATGAGGAAAAGAAATTCCACATTTTTCAATTACATCACCTGTGTTTCCTAACTTTACGAATGACATTGTGCAGATGAGGTTTAGGCCTGTCCACGGACACAGAAGAGGTCTGGCCTTTGTTCAAGAGTGAAGCGGACATGACTCACTTCATTGGTAGGCCTGCACATGTATTATCTCCTCTGTACTCTTCAACAAGCCTAAATTTGTCATCCTGTAAAGTCCTGTGCCACATGAAACCGATGCAGCAGTGATGCAAAAGATGCACCATGTTGCAAGACAGGCCTCACTTCATCTCCAACAAGATACCGTTAGTTTAAACTGTAAACATTTAGGACTGTGTAGGGGGCATGGAGAAGCAGAATCTTCTGTAAATGTCAAAATTGTTGTATACAGTGCTCAACTTATGTGTACTCTTTGATATGCTAGACTCCATCTGCACAATGAGATACCTAAGCAAAGGAAACACAGGTGATGTGATTGTGAAATGAGGAAAAGAAATTCCACATTTTTCAATTACATCACCTGTGTTTCCTAACTTTACGAATCACATTGTGCAGATGAGGTTTAGGCCTGTCCACGGACACAGAAGAGGTCTGGCCTTTGTTCAAGAGTGAAGTGGACATGACTCACTTCATTGGTAGGCCTGCACATGTATTATTTCCTCTGTACTCTTCAACAAGCCTAAATTTCATCTGCAACCCTGAGTAGGCCTCACCTCAAACAAACCTCTGGATAGGCCACCCCTTATCGTCATCCTGAATCAATCATTTAAAATGTTAGGGACAGATTTATGATAGCTGTGTGCCTCTTTTGCGCCGCTGTGCGTCACTTTTGTGACGCAGTGGTGGTGCAAAAGATTTGCTATGTTGCGACATATTTACAACTTGATGCATCTAGGCGGATGTGTCATGCTGTAAAGTCCTGTGCCACATGAAACCAATGCAGCAGTGATGCAAAAGATGCACCATGTTGCAAGACAGGCCTCACTTCATCTCCAACAAGATACCGTCAGTTTAAAATGTAAACATTTAGGACTGTGTAGGGGGCATGGAGAAGCTGAATCTTCTGTAAATGTCAAAACTCCATCTGCACTATGAGATACCTAAGCAAAGGAAACACAGGTGATGTGATTGTGAAATGAGGAAAAGAAATTCCACATTTTTCAATTACATCACCTGTGTTTCCTAATTTTACGAATGACATTGTGCAGATGAGGTTTAGGCCTGTCCACGGACACAAAAGAGGTCTGGCCTTTGTTCAAGAGTGAAGTGGACATGACTCACTTCATTGGTAGGCCTGCACATGTATTATCTCCTCTGTACTCTTCAACAAGCCTAAATTTCATCTGCAACCCTGAGTAGGCCTCACCTCAAACAAACCTCTGGATAGGCCACACCTTATCGTCATCCTGAATCAATCATTTAAAATGTTAGGGACAGATTTATGATAGCCGTGTGCCTCTTTTGCGCCGCTGTGCGTCACTTTTGTGACGCAGCGGCGGTGCAAAAGATTTGCTATGTTGCGACATATTTACAACTTGATGCATCTAGGCAGATGTGTCATCCTGTAAAGTCCTGTGCCACATGAAACCTGCGTCAGATTTCATGTGAGCGTTTTGTTGTAGGGTGGCCAGTCATTTGCATGAAAGCCCTGTAAAACTAACACAGTAAAATTAAGAAGATTTCACTGAGTCACATTTATGGCATTGCTGAATCAAATCCTTACGCCTGTTTGAAACAGCATCGCTGGACATGGTTAAATAATATCTGCAAAATGTTACTCTTGTTAAACAATTTTACAATTATAGTCTCTGAGATTTGTCTCTTACTCTGCAACATCTCATTGTTGTTCTCTTTCTTTAAAGATAACGACAACATCAAGCATGAGTGATAATGAGCAATCTGTTGATCTCGATATTATCATTGAAATTGTGATTGAAACATCAGTGGAAGTAGATCCCTTGGATGATTTAAATCCTAAGGATGATGAAGAACATGATGAGGATGCCGATTTGTCAGAATTGTATGACATAGGGTGGGAAGCTGACCTGCTTGAGCCTATGGAACTATAAACATTTATTTTTAAAAGTTACTGGAAATGAAAAGTAAACATGTAAACCGTTTCATTTAAAATTAAACACAACTTCAAAAACAGCTTGTGTGTAGTGTCTTTAATAAAATAGTCAAATATGCTCATAAAATTAGTTCAGATTCACATATAAAACAGCACAGGTCAAATGTAGAAGCATTCCATTTCTTTGCTACTATTTGTGACTACTAAATTTGCCAATGCACTAAAAATTATTGTATGTAAAAATGACAAGTAGTGTATTAAATTTTTGACGACTGTTATTGATTTACTGTTTGGTAATAGTGGTTAATAACATTTTTAATTATATTTTACCACAGATTCAACTGCAGATCATTTCAAAAGTACATAATGCCATCTAAAGAACGAAACCGAAAGGCTACAAAACGTCAAAGACAGCAGCTTACTAAATGCTTGCAGCAGTCCTCTACAATAAAAACTCGTCAAGTCACCAAGAAAGCTCCAGGTAAGACAACGAAATCATTCCTAAGAAACATTTGTAGAAAAAAAAGTAGTACTACAGAAAATGTTTTAGTCCAGAAAAAGAGAACCAATTTAAACGGAAAGGAAAGGCCAATCAAAAATGTTACTGCTAGAGCAGGAGATAACTCTTTGCATGGTAGTAGAAGGAAAAATCAGTTTAGGGACATTCGTAGACGAATGTTCCGCAACACGATAATTGGCAATTTGTTAAAAAATATTAAGAAAGGTCAACAGAAAGTGTTTTTTTATAAGAGAAAAAAAAAGTTGAGAAAATTATTGATCAGGCATTTGAAATTAAGCGAAAGTTATTTATTTTGATAATCAATAGAATTAGGAAGCTAAACAAGGCAATTTATGATTTCAAAAGAAATAGTAGATGGAAGAGAACAGTTAATCGTAGTAATTTTTGTGAAGTTTTTTCAGGAGAATGGATGCATAGTTCAAGTTGTGAGGCATTTTTTAATGAGGAGAGTTATTTCCAGGATAATGATTTGGTGCATGCAGTTGACACCAGTGGTCGAGCTTATGAGGTGAAAGATGGTTGTCCAGTTGAAAAAGAAAAACTTGTGACAACAGAGGCAGAAGAGGTGTTAGGTAATGAGGTTTTAGGAAGACGTCCTAAGGGACCAGTGTATATCTGGAAGTGTAGTAGTATTTGCAGTGTGCGACAGGATTCCATCAATTTGCTATGTGATTTTGTACGGACATTTAATAAGAAAACTTTAAAACAGAAAATGAAGTTGTTGCAAGAATTAGATCCTTGCAGAGTGAGAGAAGTGACAGGTTTGCATGGTAATTCACTGGCTTGTCTTTCCAGGAGAGTATGCCAGAGTGTTTTTCATCATTTCAGGATGCTAGCAGTGCATCATAATAAAGTGAGGAAATTAGTTAGAATGTTGTATTATGCTAAGAGTCCAGCAATTATGCTTAAACAATTATGCACTGCTCTTTTGCATGGTTCTGAAGTAGATGTGAAGAATATTTGTGAAGAAATTGAGTTTTGTTACTTTGCAAGTAAAGAGGAGAATGTTGAAATTGACCCAGAAGAAGAAGGTAATGTGGAAGATAGTGTACAGGTTTCCAGTACAGATAATTTTCAGAAAGAAATTGCCACGTTTCAGGTGAAATCAAGTGAGAGGCCTAATTTTACTTGTGTGTGTTGTCGACGCACTTATTATAAGAATCAGACTAAGTTAGTGGATTTATATGCGAAAAGTGAAAGTGAAAATAATAGTGAATGGAAGGATTTTGCAACATACTTGATGGTAGAAAATTGTTTTGATTTGGGATTGGATCAACGTGTGTGTACTTATTGTTGTAACAAATTAAATCAAAACCGGATGCCTGCTAGAGCGGTTCATAATAATCTGGAATTGGTTGATATTCCTTCTGAATTGAAGGATTTAAATACTTATGAATCTATTTTGATTCAAAGTATCCATCCCTTACAGGCTATTGTACGAATGGAGCCAAAGACAGGGAAATTGCCTCCATCAGATTTACAGAGAGGATTAAAGGGAAGAGTTGTTTATTTGCCTCTAGATTTGAAGAAAAACATTAATACAATTGGAGTAGAGAAAGTGGAAGAGGAACCTCTGGTTATCTTAGTTAATGGGATTCCGACAAAGAGTAAGAAAATCTGGCAAGATTTAGTGGATGTTAGGAAAGTCAAAAAGGCAACATTGTATTTGAAGAAAAACAATAAGTACTACAAGAATGTATATGTTGCAGAAGAGGAAGTAAGTGAAGAAGAGGATAGCGATTTGTGTGCTGGTCAAATTGAGAAAGTAGAAGCCTCTAAAAATGAAGAAATATATGAACATTATAGTGTTCATCCTTTGCACTCCAAGGAAGTCATGGGGAATGCTATTGAGTTGTTTCAAATGAAACAAGCCAAAGGAAGTCCCATTAGTGTTTGGGAGGAAAGTTTGGAAGCTCGGTGTTTCCCACAGCTATTTCCAACAGATCAAGGAGGAAGATATGATGAGCGACCTGATCAAATTCCTGCTTCTGAATACCGGACTTTACGATTGTATGCAGAAGATCCTAGGTTTCGTCAATGCATTCCCTATTTGTTTCATCTACTGTTTGAAAGCGATCTGTCTGGACTGTCATATGCAGTGAACCACATCTTGAAAAGTGGTGTACAGATGCAAAATATCTCGGCAAGTGACGTTATGGATAAAGTCAATGTGCAAGACAGTATTTTGGATTCTCACCTGATTAATCTCATGGCGTGTCAGCGTGGTACTAATGAGTACTGGTACCGTCGTCATGGTGATTTAAAATGTATGCTGAGGAACTTAGGAACTCCCACATGGTTCCTCACTCTCAGTTGTGCCGAGTATGGCTGGGAAGATTTACTTGAATTTCTACGAGAGGCAAATGGAAACATTGAAAATATCGAATTCAAGACACCCGGAGAACTGTGCTCCTTCGATCCAGTGAATGTATGCAGGTACTTCAATCATAGATTTGAAGCTATGATGTCTTTCATCATGAACAAGAAAAATCCACCTCTTGGAGAGGTGTTGGATTTCTTCTGGAGAAAGGAGTACCAAGCAAGAGGTGCTCCTCATATACATATGCTGCTGTGGATCAAAGATGCACCCAATTTTGGAACAGATCCGGATGACTTAGAGATGAGTTTCATAGAACAGTATTCTACATGTGCTGTTCCAAAGGCAAAGGAAGACAAATGCCTAAGAGAACAAGTTTTACGCTTCCAAAGCCATCGTTGTGGAAAGTACTGTCGTCGTTCAGAAACAAGGACAAGTTCTACACAAAATGTCGTTTCGCCTTTCCATGACCGGTGATTTCTAAAGGAAGAGTGAACAGTTTGATGTCTTCACTGCGACATAATGTGATGAAGAAATCACCCAAAAATACGTACAATTTGAAAAGGAACGAAGAGTCCAAGTACATCAACGACTACAACCCAGTGATTTGGCCATGTGGAATGCTAACATGGATATACAGTTTGTGGCTGATAACTGTATGGCTGTGGCTCGGTAAGTGACATCTTACATCACCAAAAAAGAAAAGACAGAATTGAAGGATATGTGGGAGGACATTTCCCATGAAAAGAGCCTCAGTAAGAAGTTGTACAGTTTCAGTCTGAAGATGTTGTCGCATCGAGAAATCGGAGCTTACGAATGTTCTGACCGGTTGTCTTCAGCAAGTCTCTATGCCAAATCCAGGAGTATCATTTGGGCGAGTCTTGGTCTTGCTGCAACGCGTAATCGAGTTCTGAAACCTGTACGGGAAATTGAGTATTTGGCGGAAAAGGAGCCAAACAGTACAGATATTTTGAAGACCAACATGTTGGATACATATTATCCAAATAGAAGCAGTCACCTCGAGAATGTTTGTCTGTATGAGGTTCTACAAAATTACATATTCAAGAGGAACATCAAAGAAGATATTGATAAAGGAGTGTATGCTGTAATTGGAAGTGAGGGATGTCTGGTCAAGCAAAGAAAATGCCACTTGGTAAACCATCGAAAATTGAGTGGCGAATCTCCTGAAAAAAAAGAGTTTTTCTATTTAGCACTTTTGCAACTTTTCAAGCCTTGGCGTGCAGAAGAGGAACTGCTTGGAGATTTCCTCTGTTACGAAGACTCTTTCAATGCCGCCAAGGAGACCATAGAATGTCCTGTTTTTCCCAAATATCTAGAAATGTTGAATGCGGAAATCGAGCAGGAAGCAACGATTGCAGCCGAGATTGCTAGAGACAGTTCTCAGGACAGTCAGAGTTCTGTTTCATTGAGTCAGGATCCACTAGGAGGACCAGTTATCGAAAATGAAGCTGCCACTGCCATGATTGAAGTGGAAAGAGCCATGGCACATGCTCAGGAGGATGCGGTTAACTTAGAAGACTTGGAAAGACAACTCAACGTTGAGCAGAGGAAAATATATGACGAAGTTACCAACCAAATAGATCATGGATTAAGTCATGAGAAGAAAGAGTGCAAATGTACGTTGTTGAAGCCTGTCCGACTGTACGTGAGTGGAGAAGCGGGAACTGGAAAAAGTTTCCTCATTAAAGCAATTTCATGTTATTTGCAGAAAAGGACTGAGTCATCGCCGTCTTGTGTTGTCACCGCTCCAACTGGACTGGCAGCACATAACATTAAAGGTATTACTTTGCATCATCTACTGATGCTGCCAGTGGAGCATGATAACAAATTACACACAAGTTATCTGGAGATGCTTGTTGTGAAGTTTCAAGAGTCTTGAGGAAAATGAAACTTCTTATCATTGACGAAGTAAGCATGGTTTCCAATGTCATGCTTGCCTTTGTGCATTTGAGAATGCAAGAAGTTCTCAAAACAGAGTATGATGTGTTATTTGGTGGCAAACACATCATTGTTTTCGGTGATCTTCTGCAGCTGACACCAGTGAAAGGACAACCTGTGTTCAAAATGCTCACGCATGAAGATACCAGGAAGTGCCTAGGGAGTATTGGCAACGTCAATATATGGTTAAACTTCAATTATGCTGAACTGCGTGAAAATATGCGTCAATCAATCAATCAAGACATTTGTAGAGCGCACTACTTACCCGGAGGGTCTCAAGGCGCTTGGGGGGGGGGGGGGTGCTGCTACAGCTCGAACAGCCAGGTCTTGAGCTTCTTCCTGAAGGAGAGGTGGTCTTGGGTCAGGCGCAAGTCGGTCGGGAGGGAGTTCCAGGTCTTGGCGGCCAGGTAGGAGAAGGACCTTCCTCCTGTTGTCGTTCTTCGGATGCGGGGGACGGCGGCGAGGGCGTGACTGGCTGATCGGAGATGGCGTTTGGGAGCGTAGAAGTTGATGCGGTTGTTGAGGTAGCTCGGGCCTTGATCGTGTAGGGCTTTGTGTGCGTGGGTGAGGAGACAGAAGGTGATTCTTTTGTTGACGGGGAGCCAATGCAGGTCTCTCAGATGTCCGGAGATGTGGCTGTGTCGGGGGATGTCGAGGATGAGTCTGGCTGAGGTGTTCTGGATCCGCTGGAGTCTCTTCTGGAGCTTGGCGGTGGTTCCGGCGTAGAGGGCGTTGCCGTAGTCCAGTCGGCTGGTGACGAGGGCCTGGGTGACCGTCTTCCTGGTCTTGGTGGGGATCCACCGGAAGATCTTCCGTAGCATGCGCAGGATGTTGAAGCACGACGAGGAGACGGCGTTGACTTGTCTGGTCATGGAGAGGGAGGAGTCCAGGATGAAGCCCAGGTTGCGTGCGTGGTCTGTCGGTTTGGGTGCGGTGCCCAGGGCGGGGGGCCACCAGGAGTCGTCCCAGGCGGAGGGCGAGGAGCCCAGGATGAGGACTTCCGTCTTGTCTGAGTTCAGTTTCAGGCGGCTGGTCGTCATCCACTCGGCTACGTCTTTCATCCCTTCGTGAAGGTTGGCTCTGGCGGTGGCGGGGTCGTTGGTCAGGGAGAGGATCAGCTGGGTGTCGTCAGCGTAGGAGATGATGTTGAGGTTGTGTTGGCGTGCGATGGCCGCGAGGGGGCTCATGTAGACGTTGAAGAGGGTGGGGCTCAGCGAGGATCCTTGCGGGACGCCGCAGATGACTTCGGTGGCCTCTGACTTGTACGGTGGTAGGCGGACTCTCTGTGTTCTTCCGTCGAGGAAGGAGATGATCCACTCCAGTGCCTTCTCCTGGATTCCGACGTTGCTGAGGCGCTTCACTAGGGTGCGGTGGCCGACAATGTCGAATGCCGCGGAGAGGTCTAGGAGGATGAGGGCCGCTGTTTCTCCGTTGTCCATCAGGGCTCGGATGTCATCGGTGGCAGCGATGAGGGCGGTCTCGGTGCTGTGGTTGGCTCGGAAGCCAGACTGTGAGGGGTCGAGGGATCCATTCGTCTCGAGGAAGGCGGCCAGCTGTTTGTTGACGGTCTTCTCGATGACTTTGGCTGGAAACGGGAGGAGCGAGATGGGGCGATAATTCTTGAGTTCGGTGGGGTCCGCTGTAGGTTTCTTTAGTAGGGCGCTGAGTTCGGCGTGCTTCCAGCTCTCCGGGAAGGTGGCGGTGTCGAAGGAGGTGTTGATGATGTCCCGCAGGTGGGGTGCGATGACAGCGTCGGCCTTGTTGAAGATGTGGTGAGGGCAGGGGTCGGTCGGAGATCCGGAGTGGATGGAGTTCATCATGCGGACGGTGTCTTCGGTGCTGATCGGGGTCCAGGCGCGGAGGGTGTCGGTGGGGGGCGGTGGTTCGGTCGTGGCGTGCGACGGTTGAGTGCTGAAGCTGTTGTGTATGTCTGCGATCTTGTTGTGGAAGTAGGAGGCGAGGGAGTCGCAGAGGTCTTGCGATGTGGTGATGTCGTTGTTTCCGGCGTTGGGGTTGGAGAGCTCTTTCACGATGTTGAAGAGTTCCTTGCAGTTGTGTGCGTTGTTGTCCAGACGGTCCTTGAATGCAGTTTTCTTGGTGGCGCGGATCAGTTGGTGGTGCTTCCGGGTGGCAAGCTTGAGGGTGGTCATGTTGTCCGGTGTTGGTTCCCTTTTCCAGGCTTTCTCGAGGGCTCGGCAGTTCTTTTTGGAGCTCTTGAGTTCGTCGGTGAACCATGGGGCCTTCTTGCTGCCGGGTCTGCTGGGCGGGGTCCTCAGTGGGGCGAGTTCGTCCGCGCAGTAGCTGATCCACTTCGTGAGGTTGTCGGCGGCCTGGCTGGGGTTCGCTGAGCTGGCGGGAGGGTGCTGGCTCAGGGAGGTGGCGAGCTGGTCAGCTGTGATCTTGTTCCAGCTTCTTCGAGCAACTTGTGGCTGGTGGTGGTGGATCGTCGTTTTTCTGAAGGTGAAGTGGACGCAGCTGTGGTCCGTCCAGTGGAGTCCAGTGGCGTGGCTGAAGGTGATGTCTTTGCTGGATGAGAAGATGGCGTCGAGTGTGTGTCCGGCGAGGTGGGTGGGGGTGGACACCAGCTGCTTGAGACCGAGGTTGGCGAGGTTGTCGAGCAGGGTGATGGTGTTGCGGTCGTTGTTGTTCTCCAGGTGGAAGTTGATGTCCCCCAGGAGGATGTAGTCAGCGGAGGGGAGGGCATGCGGGCTGATGAAGTCGGCGAAGTCCTCGCTGAATTGTGTGCGTGGTCCTGGGGGTCGGTAGATCAGGGTGCCTCTGAGGGTGGTTTTGGGGTCCGTGTGGATCTGGAAGTGCAGGTGTTCGGCAGTTGTCAGGGTGTCGTCGGTGTTGGTCTTGATGCGGATGGTGTCCCTGTAGATGATGGCGATGCCTCCTCCAGTCTGGTTGTTGCGGTCTCTTCGGGTGATCTTGTAGCCCTCTGGGATGGCGATGGCGATGTCGGGCACTGAGGCGTCGTTCATCCAGGTTTCCGTGAGGAAGGCGACGTCAGGAGCTGTGGTGTCGAGGAGCTAAGGATGAAGATTATAAGAATATTCTACAAGATGTTAGAATCGGAAAAGTGACCGAGCATGGGAAAGAAGCTTTACATGCACGATTACTGTCAAATTTGTATCCAGAAGAAGACGTTGTGCCTGAGAATATTTTTCAGAAAATTACTGAGAAGAAATCTGGAATATGTTTGATGCCAACTCTTGCAGAATGTGCCATCTTCAACAACAAAATGTTGCATTTAGAAAACTAAGAGATTGTGGAACTGGAAGCTATTGACAGAGTAGAGCATATGGGAGCAACAATTATTTTGTCTGAGAATTTGAAATCAAAATTGGATTTATTAGAGAAGACTATATCTAAAACTGCTGGTTTTGAAAAGACTCTGAATGTGTGCTTAAATTGCCGTATAATTTTAAGAAGGAATTTACATGTTGAAAGAGGTCTGGTAAATGGATCAATGGGTAATGTTGTTGATTTTGAGAAATACAGAAATAGAGATGGAATTGAATTTTTAAAAATTAAATTTGATGGCATGAAGTACAGCTAATTGGTCGTTGCTCTGCTAGGTTTTTGCTTGTACAAGACTTATATGTTCGCCGTAAGCAGTTTCCTGTTTGCTTGGCATATGCGGTGACAATCCATAAATCGCAAGGTTTAAGTGTAGACAGTGCATTGGTGAATATTGGCAGTTCTGTGTTCAAGGAGGGTATGGCATATGTGGCATTGTCACGAGTCAGAACTTTATCGGGATTGTACTTGATTGAGTGTGATGTCACAAACATTTGTGCGGATCTAGATTGTGTTAAGGAATACAATAGGTTAAGAAGAGAGTATGCGCCACATTTGCCTCAATATCCTTTGTTTGAGAAACGTGTGGTAGGCCGGAAACGAAGAAATGTGACCAATAGTAGAGAGGTTGTAGCAAAAAGACGAAAAGTCGATGAACCAGAAATTATAAGCAGAAAGAAAAAGGATTTTGTTGAAGATGTTGTTGGTTTTCAATTTGAAAACAGTTCTGGTGTCAACTGCTATGCTAATGTAGTGGTTAATGTTTTGTTTTCTCTAGAAAATGTAAAAGAAGAGATTGTGGTCAATTCGGATCAAAGATTTTGCAGTTTGTTGAATTCTGTGTTAGAGAAATGTAGCACTGATAGAACAAAAATAGAAAGTGTGTCTGAAATTCGAAATCTGTTAGACAAATGTTCAGGTCAAACGCAATTCTCTCAAAATATTCAGCAAGATTGTCAGGAGTTTTTAATGTATATGCTTGATGTATTGCAAGATGAAGGTGTAGATGTAGATCACCTGTTTGGCCTTTCTTATCAATGGCAACATGACTGCGAGAACTGTAGGGTATCAAGTACTACTAGTGTAATTTATATATTTAACTTTGCCAGACAGTAAATCAGTGTCCTTTAATAAGCTAGTAAAAGCAGCTGATCACAACATGGAGTGTAGCCAATGTAAGTCTGAAATGTTGTCCACATTATTTATACGAACATATGGCCAGTATGTCATTTTAATGTTCCAACGATGTAGGCCTGATGGAAAAAAATTGACAACTTTAATTAAAAATTTTGTGGCTTCGCAGTTGTCAATATCAGGAAGGACTTTTGTAACTGCAGCAATTATATATCATGACGGTCCTTCAACAACATCAGGACATTACACAGCTTATTTGAAGTCTAGAAACGGCTGGTCATTCTGCAATGATTCTGTTTTAACTTTAAAAAAAAATTGCCTTTTGACCTTAAAAATTCTTACCTGGTGTTTTTAAAAACCAAAATTTTAGGGAAAGAATCTCGGGATTTGCTCTGAGGAATTTCAAGAGGTTCTAATGGCTCCTACACTATTTGGCCTTGAGGATAAGTGTAGTACAGAGTCAAAAGTTAATTTTCAGTTTTAACTATCACCTGAAAAAAAAGGTTTTTTTACAGAAAGTGGTGGGCACGGATTAGTTAAAGGACAACAGAGTATTTCCCAAAGCAAACGGTGTTCTTACCATAACACTTGAGGTCATGGAAAAATAACTGCACTTTGAATGAGTTCAGAAAAACTGTTTCTTTTAATAAGCTAATTCAAGCAGCCAATCAAAACATGGAGTAGAGGTAATGTAAGTCTGCAATGCTGTCAACATATTTTGAACAAACTTTTGGTTATAATGTCATTTAAAAATTCCAACTATATAAACCTGATGAAAATAAGTTTTCAACTTTAATTTCAAATGTTGTGGCTACACACTCGTTGATTTTAGAAATACATTTCTAACTGCAGCTATTATATGACATGATGGTCCTTTGACAACATCCACTTATTACACATCTTATTAAAAATATTCTTACTTTCTGTTTTCAGAAGAAAGAATTTAGGGTAGGTAACTGGCCTATAATGATTCTAGGGGTTGATATAATTTTATGTACTGTTTTAATTGCTTTGTGATTAAAAGTGATGTAGAGAATTAAATAATTGTAGTAGTCATAGAGGTAGTGTAAGTCTGCTTCATAGTAAGCAGTATCAGTGTCATACGAAATGTGGAACATGCGTGAGCAAGAAGGGTAAGATATTACTAGTACAGGATTGTGAAAGTGATCTTGAACGTTTTCTTTCTGAAAGTTGCGGAAAAAGAAAATGACGGGATTTGCTTAGAAGAATTCCAAGAGTTATAAATGGCTCTTACACGATTTGGCCTTGTGGAAAAGTGTGGTAGAGAGCGAGAAGTCATTTACTGTATGTAACATATTTGTCAAAACGATAGAGCTTTTCTTTCAGAAAGTGGCGGGCTGAAAATAATAACAGCACAACAGAGTGTAAGCTGTTCATAGGATATCCTTCGACGTCATGGAAAGTAAGTTAATTTTAAGGAGTTCTGATTTTTGATTGGTTATGTTATATGGGTTTTTTAAACACAATCATTTTGATTGTGTTTTTTTTCCCCGCTGTTATATGATGAATACCTTCAAGTCACTGTTTTTAGTGAAATTTGATACATTCTGAGAACAGCAAAAATAAACCATTTAACATGTATAATTAATTCTGTACTTTTTGTATTTATGATATACATTTAGAACTGTGTAGGAGGCATGGAGAAGCTGAGGCTTCTGTAAGTGTCAAAGTTGTTGCATACAGTGCTCACATTCTGCGTAGTCTTTCATATGATAGACTACATCTGCACAATGAGATACCTAAGCAAAGGAAACACAGGTGATGTGATTGTGGAATGAGCAAAAAAAATTGCACGTTTTTCAATTACATTACCTGTGTTTCCTAACATTACGCATCACATTGTGTAGATGAGGTTTAGGCCTGTTCCAGGAGACAGAGGAGGTCTGACATTTGTTCAAGAGTGCAGTGGACATGACTCACTTCGTTGGTAGGCCTGCACATGTATTATCTCCTCTGTACTCTTCAACAAGCCTAAATTTCATCTGCAACCCTGAGTAGGACTCACCTGAAACAAATCTGTGGATAGGCCACACCTTATCAGCATCTAGAAACAATCATTTAAAATGTTAAGGGCAGATTTATGATGGCCGTGCGCCTCTTTTGCGCCGCTGTTCCGTCACTTTTGTGACGCAGCAGCAGTGTAAAAGATGCACCATGTTGCAAGATAGGCCTCACTTCATCTGCAACAAGATACCGTCAGTTTAAAATGTATAGAATTAGGACTGTGTAGGGGGCATGCAGAAGCTGAGGCTTCAGTAAGTGTCAAAGTTGTTGCATGCAGTGCTGCACTTCTGCGTACTCTTTCATATGCTGGACTACATCTGCACAATGAGATACCTAAGCAAAGGGAACACAAGTGATGTGATTGTGAAATGAGCAAAAGAAATTGCACGTTTTTCAATTACATCACATGTGTTTCCTAACATTACGAATCACATTGTGCAGATCAGGTTTAGGCCTGTCCAGGGAGACAGAGCAGGTCTGGCCTTTGTTAAAGAGTGCAGTGGACATGACTCACTTCATTGGTAGGCATGGACATGTATTATCTCCTCTGTACTCTTCAACAAGTCTAAATTTCATCTGTAACCCTGAGTAGGCCTCACCTCAAACAAACCCCTGGATAGGCCACACCTTATCGGCATCCTGAATCAATCATTTAAAATGTTAGGGGCAGATTTATGATGGCCATGCGCCTCTTTTGTGCCGCTGTTGCATCACTTATGTGATGCAGCAGTGATGCAAAAGATGCACCATGTTGCAAGATAGGCCTCACTTCATCTGCAACAAGATACTGTTAGTTTAAAATGTATATATTTAGGACTGTGTAGGGGGCATGGAGAAGCAGAGGCTTCTGTAAGTGTCAAAGTTGTTGAAAAACTGTTTGTCCTTCAATCTTTTCCCTTGTCTTTTCTAATTTTTAAATACATGTTTTAATATTTTTCAAATTTTTGTTCTTTCTTTCACAGATTGAAAGTATAAAAATAACAAGTGACTAAGTTAACCACAATTATAAGGTAAATGTTTTGTACTCTTTTCATTACATTTCTATCACATTTAACTTCTATTAGTTCCACTGCTTCATTTCTTTAACCCTCAGTTTCCTGCCTTTGCTACTTCTCTCATTCCTTTCTCTATTACTTACTTACTCTACTCCTTCTACTCCTTTTCTCAGTCCCTCTGTTCTCATAGTTCCTCACTCCTGTTCACTCACTCCGTCTCTATTACTCTCACTGTCTCTGACTGATCACTCTTTCACTAATAGTTCATTATGCTTTCTCCCTGTAGTTCAAGCACACTAAGGGGCACATTATCAACACAGGCAATAAAATTATCGCTGCTTTTATTGGCAGAAAACTGCCGCAAAAGCGGCTTTAGCGGCAGTTTCCTGCCACAAAAGCGGCTTTAGCGGCGGATTTCTGCCGATAAAAGCAGTCATTATCGGCAGTTTTCTGCCGCAAAAGCGGCTTTAGCGGCAGTTTTCTGCCGCAAAAGCGGCTTTAGCGGCAGATTTCTGCCGATAAAAGCAGCGATAATTTTATCACCTATGTTGATAATATGCCCCTATGTTATTTACATTTCTTTGCTGTTTCAATCATTCCTTTTCTGTTACTTCTTCTTTTCTGCTTTCTGTTTTTTCTCTCTGTTATTCCACATGTTTTAATCTTATTTTGAACATTCACTCACATTCTCTAAGAAACTCTTGTTTATTATTCTTCTACTCTCCTTTTTTTCTTTCACTTCCTTATCTTTTTTGTTTTTCACTATTATACCCTCTTCCATCTTTTCTTCGGTAAATAGATCTATTAAACAGTATCTCTGTGTTACTCCCCATAGCTGTCTTTCTTTTAACATTACTCTCGGTTTCCTTCCCTTATACTTACTCTTCTTTTTTTTGTTGTTTTTTTTGTTTCGCTTCCGGTTTGCGTACCGGCGAGTGAACCGGGAAGCGAACCAAAAGAAATAGAGGTTGCCAGAGTGCTAAACATTTCAGCAATTTTTTTAATAAAGGGGAGGTAGTTCTGAAAAGAACTTTTTTAAAAATTATTTTTGTTGTTTTATATTTTTTTATTATTTTTCGGAATTTTTTTTTACTTTTTTTGTATTTTTTGAACGGTTTTATATTTTTTTGGGTTTTTTTGGGGGGGGGAAACGAAAACGTTTCATTGTAAAGGGCTCAACAGGAGCAACAAAAGAAAAAAAGATAATTTATTCTCTGGGGCGTTTTCGACAATCATGATTATCAATTGCTAAGTTGATTAAATTGATGCTACTTTCTCTGTAGCAAATCAACTGACCGCAACGCACGCACACTTGTTTGATTGTCCCGAACCTCATCTGTATATTTGGGACCATGTCCCTCGCCTCTGGTCCCGTCACTTCCTCCACATTTGATCTTCGGGCCACAGGAGGGAGGTTGTCCTGCATGTCACGTAGCTGCGCAGCACTGTAGTTGATAGGGTGCCACCTCTCCATATGGCGATGCATCGTATAATTGCCATAACTGTATTTTTTATTTGTCCCTCTGGACAGATCTTTCTTGCATATAAGGCAAGTTACATACCGGGCATTCACTTTTTTTTGGCCCCGGGGATATTTAAAAAATTGCCAAATGAAACTCTCTTTGACACGGGACGTCCTAGGCTCTTCTTCCAAAAACTGCCTCCTTTCTTGCTCCTCTTCCTCTTCTTCCTCTTCTTCCTCCTCTTGATTGAGGATTACCTGAGGAGGTGGTCCTCTCTTCCTAGGAGGTGGTGGTGGTGGTGGGGGTTCATCGTATTATCACATGAATGATGTCATCAGTGATGTGATCAGTAATGTCAAATGAGATGTCATCAGTGATGTCATCAGTGATGTCATTTGAGATGTCATCAGTGATGATTGGTTGAATAAAATTTATAATGCGCATACAGTAACCCGAAGGTATCAAGGCGCCTAACAAAAAATATCATAAACATGGGCATATCACCAGTGATGTCATTTGAGATGTCATCAGTGATGTCATCAGTGATGTCACTGACCATGTCATGAATGATGTAATATGTGACATCATCAGCAGTGGATTGCGGGTGCGCGATATATAGTTAGTGCAACTAACTATATATGGAATTTCAATGGTTTTGTGTGAGTAAAATAAGGTTTTGTAAATACTAATTCCTAACTATATATGGTCTATAACCTATGGTTTTTTCAGTGAATTTTCAAGGTTTTGTAAATGCTAATTCCTAACTATATATGGTCTATAACCTATGGTTTTTTCAGTGAATATATATATATATATATACATATATATAAATATATATATTGATAGATAGAAAGATAGCTAAATAGACAGATCGATAGATAGATACTTATTTCAATTAAATAATTTCTTGATAAAACTGACTGTTTTTGGCTAGGAATTTCTGTATTGTAATAATTTAGGAAAAAAGATTACTTGTCCTAACCAAAAGCAGCAAATCTGCCTATTACAATACTGTGAATTGATCGAGGGCATGCCTTAACCTCAAGGAGGTGAGCACTGTTTAACTGATGCCAATAAGTCCTCGTTAGTATAGTGGTCAGTATCCCCGCCTGTCACGCGGGAGACCGGGTTTCAATTCCCCGACGGGGAGGCGATTCCTTTTATTCACACAATTAAATAAAATGATGTACTTTCTAACATTGTAAAATATATCTGTCATTTTCCTTGCCTATTCCGATTGAGAAAAAAGGTTGAATTCACTGATGGCCAAAATGCTTACTGATGTGTTAACTGAAATTCAGAATATGCTCTGAATATTTCAATATGCACAGGCGTACCATCAAAAACACTTTACATCTGCATTCTCTTGGAAAATGAGATGAAGCAGTGGTGAATCCTAGGCTGCTGTTCCACTTGATTGGCACAATTTACAAGTAGAATGACTGCTTTTGGTTAGCAGGGACCCCTGGTGGCTAATAGTTAAAAGCTGCAAATGGTAAACTGAGCTGATTATATATATATATATATATATATATATATATATATATATATATATATATATATTCACTGAAAAAACCATAGGTTTCACACCAGTTATAGTTAGCTGAAAGTTTTACTCGCATAAAACCATTGAAATTCCCACGTTATAGTTAGTTGGACTCACTATAACTTGCGCGTGCAATGCACTGCTGATGACGTCACATATTACATCACTCATGACATGGTCAGTGACATCACTCATGACATCACTGATGACACCATCCAGTGAATGTGTGTATTTAAAAAAAATAATTATGTGTTATATATGTATATGTAAAAGTTGATGGAAGAATACATGTTTAAATACGTGTTTACATGGATGTTTTTTTTTTTAAATGGATTGGTTAACTCGCTTATTAAGTGTATCTTAGTGAATACATATATTAGTGAGTAATGTTTAAATATTTAAATATATAGATTAGTGTTTCACTTTGTGTATAAGTGGCTGCATGGGTTGGTGAGTAGCTACATGTGTATGTATATGGGTTATTATGGTTATTAGATGTTTTTCTTAGTATGAGTATGAGTGTTTGTATGGTTTGGTGGGGGTATTACTTAGCACATACATGCATGAATGACTGACTCTTCTTTGTACGTGTTTTGAAGGCAGCATATGTGCAGGACTGTATGGGTGGATGAGTGTGTATATGTGTGTGTTAGTGAGTGAATGACTGTCTCACTAGTGTCTTTATCAGTAACTATTTATGTTTTAATCTAGTATATGTAAATGTTGATGTATATAATTGAGTGTATGTGAGAGTAAATAAGTATGTGTTTCTATAAGTGATTGTTTAAGAGAGAAGTATGTGTACGTTTCCTTGGAAGTAAAGTGGTAATGTGTGTATAGCTGTTTATGCAAATAAATGGATGTTCAATAGTTTATTTGCATTTGTGAGTATGTGTGAGAGTAACTTTTTGATGACTGTCGTTATGTAACAGGATATATAGGTGTATCACTATATATGATGACAAAATATATATGTATGAGTGACTACACAGAACTGTTGTTGAATGAGTGGATGTGTATATAGATGGTGGAATTACTGAATTGGTTGTTCTAACTGGTATGGGTATCTCCATTTTTTTGAAAATTTTAGTTTCTATTTTTGAATATGTGTTTCAAAGGTTACATTACAGTGAAAGGAGGTCTGTCACTCTGTCACAAGGATGGTGTTATCAGTGATGTTGTGAGTGATGTCACTGACCATGTCATGAGTGATGTAATATATGGGTATCTCCATTTTTTTGAAAATTTTAGTTTCTATTTTTGAATATGTGTTTCAAAGGTTACATTACAGTGAAAGGAGGTCTGTCACTCTGTCACAAGGATGGTGTTATCAGTGATGTCGTGAGTGATGTCACTGACCATGTCATGAGTGATGTAATATGTGACGTCATCAGCAGTGCATTGCACGCGCAAGTTATAGTGAGTCCAACTAACTATAATGTGGGAATTTCAATGGTTTTATGCGAGTAAAACTTTCAGCTAACTATAACTATAAGTGAATTTAATAGGTTTTTTAATGCTAATTCCTAACTATAACTGGTGTGAAACCTATGGTTTTTTCAGTGAATTTCAATAGTTTTTTAATAGCAAATCTTCATAGGTATAAAAAATATTAAATTTTAAAACGAATTTTATATTGTATAATTATGTCAATTTTTATTTATTTTTTTATTTTTAACCCGGGGCGCTCCCGGGTCGCGTACCGGTGAACGCACAGGTAAGCGCAATTTTGCGGCGCGCCCTGGGGCTCTTACCGGAGAGCGTACCGTTAGCGCTATTGCCGCGATCGAAAAAACACATTGTGACGCGTTGCGTAAGCGTGACGTATCGCGTAGCCACGTGATGCGTCTTATGGCGTGGGGCGTAAGCGCGATGTGTCTTATGACGCGCTGCGTAAACGCACCCGGAAGCGCTGCGCGGCTCGGTGCGCATAGCGCTAGCGCTATTGCCGCGATCGGAAAAACCACATCGTGACGCGTCGCGTAAGCGTGACGTATCGCGTAGCCGCGCGATGTGTCTTATGACGCGCTCCGTAAACGCACCCGGAAGCTCTCCGCGGCGCGGGCCGGTGCGCATAGCGTAAGCGCGCCGGAGCGCGTTACGTAAGCGCATCGGGTCATGTGTCGGGTCATGTGATCTGAAAATAACACTTTTCATTGGTTCTCATCGTTTTTTCTCCAAATGATGAAAGCCCCCTCCTTTTCCTCATTCTTACTTTATTTATTTATTTATTTATTTATTAAGAGAGCATTGAGAGAGCAAGAGCTATTTTTGATCACTGCAATGGCATCACTTGTAGCTGCAGCTGGTGCCCCCCACCACCACCACCACCACCAAGAAAAGAAGGTCCACCACCACAGTTCCTTGGAGGAGAAGAAGAACAGGAGGAAGAAGAGGAGGAGGAGGAACAATCAAGGCGCTTCCTGCATGAAGAACCAAGGCAAAGGCACATTAAAGTGCACTTTATTTGGCAATTCTTTTCAATTCCTGAAGACAAAAAAAAGGTGAACGCCCCCAAAGTCACCTGTCTAATTTGTGGCTCAGTCCTCTCCAGGGGCAATCCCCTAAAGAAATATTCATTTGGTAATTTTACCATGATGCGCCACATGGAGAGGTTTCATCCCAATAACTTAGCCCACGCTGAAGTACAGGAACTTCAGAACAACCCACCCCCTGTGGCCAGCACCTCCTCTACTGAAGACTCACTTTCTGGTCCTGAAGCACGCCAACTGGTGCCAAATATACAACAAAAATTTGGCATCATAAAAATTGTTTGCATTTTCTGTGGCAAAACGTTATGTTATGGTGAACTTAGTGTCACCTTAATAAATAATGCTGTGGACAACCACCAATGCAACAAGAAAAGGAAGCACTAATTCTTTTCTTATTTTTTGCTCCTGTTGAGCCATTTCCACTTCCCTGTTTTTTGTTTGTTCCCTTAAAAAACACAAAAAAATATAAAATTGTTCAAAAATACAAAAAAAAATGTTCAGAAAAACAATAAAAAAAATTATAAAAAAAAAAAAAAGTTCTTTTCAGAACTACCTCACATTTATAAAATTAAACCTATATTTTTAAAGGATCTCTGTCATTTTTTTGTCCTTAGGGTACGCGTACCGGGGCGCGCCCCCCCAAAAAAGAAAAAAAATAATTAATGAAGCAGTTAGCATGAGGGAAGGACACAAACAGAGTTATGTTAAGAGAAAAAGAGCTACAAGATGACCACAGAGGGATTGTTTATTACATAGTAAAAAATAGAGAAGGTGTAATTGGATGAAAGTGAGAAAAGTGAAATCACTAAAGGAGCGAAAGAAGGGAAGAGAGAGGAAGAACACTAAACTAGAGATAGTGGGAGAATGTGAGTGGGTGTTGAAAGAAAAAGATAGGACAGAAAAAAATTGAGAATGAACGGTAGTGGCGTAACTGGGATAAATGAAGAACGGTGAGGGATGGTAAGAAAAGACCAGTTAGTATAAGTAAAGAGGGGTGAAAGAGAGTGAAAAATTGAATTAGGATAAGAGATGGGGAGTGACAAAGACAAAGGACAGAGAAAATAAAGGTAACAGTACCTGAATGGGTTTGAGTGAAATAGCAAAGAAAGATAAGAAATGCAGTTTGTGCGACTTATAGGGAGTCAGTGGGTGTAGGTCGGGGTGTGGGTGTGTAAGGTGTTTCTGTGGGTGTGGCTGTGTGGGGTGTTTTGGTGTGGGTGGAGGTGAGGGTGTGTGAAGTATGTGTGAGGAGTGTATGGATATGGGCTGTATATGTGTGTGATGTATGTGTGTGTATGGAATGTGTGTGTATGTGAAGAGTGTGTGTGGAGGGATTTGATTTTTTGTGTGTATGAGGTGTGTGTGTGCTGTGTATGTGTGGGGTGTATGTTAGAGGTGTGTGTTGAGAGGGGGATGAGGTGTGTGTGTAGGAGTAAGGTAAACAATTAAGAAAAACAAAATGAATGAAAAAGCAAAGGAAGGGAACAGAGAGTAAGTGAAGTAAAGAATAGGGATTGAAAGAAGTTGAATATGAGAGAAGAAATAGGGAAATTGGAGTAAACATGGAGAATAAGAATAAGTGAGGGAAGCAGAGTAAAGACACAGGAGTGAGGTTGGTTGAGAAAATATTAGTAAGCTTTAAGCAAAGGGTGATGACAAACTACATTTTTTAGTCATACTTACCATATAATAAATGTAACTGTAATTATTCTTTTTTTACTACACTTTGTATCTGTGAAAGAGAGAAGAAAAAATAAGTTATAATTAGTAAAATGAAGAGGTTAAAAATCAAAACACTGTATTTAGAAATAAAGTAAGAGTGAAGGACACAGAAAGGGAAATAAAGTAAGGTAGAAGGATAAAAAGAGAAAAAAGAAATAGAATGAGAGCAAATTACTAAGAGTAAGGCATATAGATTCACTGACACAGAGGAAGAGAAGAACAGAGAAATGAACTGAAGGGAAGAAAGATACTAAAACAATGTGAGTTAGCAAAACTAAATCAGGAAACAGTAGTAAGTAAAAAGATAATGACTGAGACAGAAAACAGTCTAATTAAGGATGAATTTAGAAGAATGAGGAATAGAAGATAACTGAGAGTAAGTGAAGAACAGTCATAGAGTGAAAGGATGAAGGGAGAGAGGATAATATACAACGATTGAGGAAAATGGACTGAGGAAGTTAGTAGGCAGACACACTAAGAGACAAACTGAGTGAGGTGGAGTACAATGAGTGAGAAAAGGAAATGAGTAAGGGAGCAAAAAAAGGAAAGAGAGGAGAAGACGACTAAAACAGTGGTACTGAGAGAAAACAATTTGGTGATGAAAGTAAAGAGAAGGACATTGAAAGAAAGAAAATCAGGGATAGTAATAGAATTAGAGTAAAAGAAATGGGATGAAGAACGATGAGAGGGGAGCAGTGAAGTTGTTATAAAAGAAATGATAGAAGGTAGATAAACACAAGTGAACATAAGACAAGGAGAGTGAGGCACTGAGGACATAGAAGTAGTGAACGAAAAATAGAGAGAAGAGGTCAAAAGTAAGGAGCAAACAAAGATAAGCGAGGGAGAGTGGGTGATTTATAGTGATAGAGTACAATAATACTGCTGAGTGAGTAAAGAGGAATTACTAAAAGAGCAAAGGAGGAAAATACGGAAAAGGGAAGTAAAGCAGAAAGACTGAATGCTGAAATGTTAAGAAAGGGGGAGAGGGGATGCACACAGTTGAAATGAGAATGAGGGGTTGTCAAAGAAGTGGAGTAAAGGAACGGAAGTCACAGAGAGTGAGAGAAAGACATTATAAGTGAGTAAAAAGAGCTGAAAGAGGATGGAAAAAGAAAAATGAGTGTCAGAGAATGGGAATACAATTTAATTTACACAATCCAATGTATAAAATAACTTGTATAACATGTTACATAGTTTATTTTTGCTGTTCTCAGAATATATTGAATTTCACTTAAAACAGTGAGTTCAAATTACTCATCATATGACAGCGGGAAAAAACAAAACACAATCTAAAAGATTGTGTTTTAAAAAAAACCTTAGATACTAACAAATGACAAATGTACGCTAATCTTTGATTGACTTACTTCTCCTTGAGGCCAAATACTGTATCATGGAGGTCCTTTTCTCGTTGCAAAGTACTTTGCTGTTCACTTAAAAATCAATTTCATCGACTTTCTACAAGAAAAGCTCCAAGAACATCTGAAATATTTTCAATATTTTCATATACTCCTTTTTTTCAATCATGACTCTTTACTCATTCCTGCACCTTTCCATTTGGCCAAATAGTGTCAGATGTATGAGTATATATGAGTACTCCTCCCGTCTTCATAGGCCAATTACCTTTACCTAAATTTTGGCTGTAAAAACACTAGGTATGAATTTATAAAGCCAAAAGGCAAACGTTGTTTGAAAGTCAAATGAGTGTCGTTACATTGGGTCCAACCTTTAGAAGTTTTTAAATAGCATGTGTAATGCCCTGATGTTGTAGAAGGACCGTCATGAAAAATAATAGCTACAGTTGTAAAGGTTCTTCCTGATATCGATAACTGAGAACCCACGAAATTTTTAATAGAAGTTGTCAATTTAGTTACATCAGGTCTACATCGTTGGAACGTTAAAATGACATAGTGACCATAATTTTGTAGAAATAATGTGGACAGCATTGCAGACTTACATTGGGTACACACCATATTGTGATCCGCTGCTAGGAGTTCCTAAGTTTCTTAGCATACATTTCAATTCCCCATGACGACGGTACCAATACTCATTTGTACCACGCTGACATGCCATGAGATTGATTAGATGAGATTCCAAAATATTATCTTGCAGATTCACTTTCTCCATAAAGTCCTTCGCCGAAACATTTTACAGATGTGCTCCACTTTTCAGTATATGGTTTACAGCATAAGAAAGCCCAGACAAGTCACTTTCATACAGTAGATGAAACAAATAGGGAATGCATTGACGAAACCTTGGATCTTCAGCATATAATCTTACAGTTCGATATTCAGATGCAGGAATTTGAAGTGGTCGATCGTCATATCGTCCACCTCGACCTGTTGGAAATAGCTGTAGAAAGCAACGAGCTTCCAAACTTTCTTCCCATACACTAATGGGACTTCCTTTTGCTGCTTTCATTTGAAACAATTCAATTGCATTCCCCATTACTTCTTTGGAATGCAAAGGATGAACAGTATAATGTTCATATATTTCTTCACTTCTAGAGACATCAACTTTTTCAATTTGGCCGCCTGAACAATCACTGTCTTCATCTGCAGCTGTTTCCTCTGGTGCAACACATACATGTTTGTAATACTCACTGTTATTGACTAAATACAACGTTGCCTTTTTTACTTTCCTAACATCCACTAAATCTTGCCAGATTTTTTTACTCTTTGTCGGAACCCCATTAACTAGAATAACTAAAGGTTCCTCTTCTACTTTTTCTATACCAATTGTATCAATATTTCTTTTTAAATCTAGAGGCAAATAAACAACTCTTCCCTTTAATCCTCTTTGCAAATCTGTAGGAGGCAATTTCCCTATCTTAGGCTCCATGCGAACAATTGCCTGAAAAGGGTGGACACATTGAATCAAAATAGACTCACATGTATTTAAATCCATCAATTCAGGGGGAATGTCTACCAACTCCAGATTATTATGAACAGCTCTAGCAGGCATTCTGTTTTGATTTAATTTATCATAACAATATTTACAAATACGCTGATCAGAACTCAAATCAAAACAATTCTCCACCCATAAATAAGTTGCAAAATCCTTCCACTCATAATTATTCATCTTTTCACTTTTTACGTATAAATCAACTAATCTAGTTTGATGCTTATAATGACTTCGTCGACAACACACACAAGTAAAATTCGGCCTTTCACTTGATTTCACCTTAAACCTGGTAATTTCCTGCTCAAACTTTTCTGTACTTGAAATCTGTACATTGTCTTCCACATTACCTTGAATTGCTGTGTCAATGTCTACACTATCCTCTTTTTTATCAAAATAACAAATCTCAATTTCTTCACAAATCTTCTTCACATTTAATTCAATTCCATGCAAAAGAGCACTGTTTAATTGTTTAAGTGCTGGACTTTTTGCATAATACAACATTCTCACTAATTTCCTCATTTTGGTATGATGCACTGCTAACATCCTAAAATTATGAAAAACACTCTGACAGACTTTTCTAGAAAGACAAGCCAGTGAATGGCCTTGCAAACCTGTGTTTTCTCTCACTCTGCAAGGATCTAAGTCTTGCAACAACTTCACTTTCTGCTTTAGACTTTTCTTACTATATGTACGTAAGAAATTACAAAACAAATCAATTGATTCCTGTCGCACACTACAAATACAACTACACTTCCAAGTGTACACTGGACCCTTAGTACGTCTCCCTAAAACTTCATCAGTTAACACCTCTTCTGGTTCTCTAGGCACAAGTTTCTCTTTTTCAATCGGACAACCGTCTTTCACTTCATACGCTCGACCACTGGTGTCAACTGCATGCACTAAATCATTCTCCTGGAAGTAACTCTCCTCATTAAAAAATGGCTCACAACTTGAACTGTGCATCCATTCTCCAGAAAAAACTTTACAAAAATTAGTCCTATTAATTACTCTTTTCCATCTACTGTTTGATTTGAAAACATCAATTGTCTTGTTAAGTGTCCTAATTCTATTGATTATTAAAATAAATAATTTTTTCTTAACTTCAAAAGCCTGATCAACAATCTTCTCTACACTTTTCTTTTTCTTATAAAAAGCAGCTCTCTGTTTACCTTTCCTAATGTTTTTTAACAAATTTAAAACCACCCTATTGCGAAACATTCGTTTACGAATGTCTCTAAACTGATTCTGCCTTCTATTCCTATACATATTATTCTCTCCTGCTCCAGTTGTAGGATTCTTTGACGTTCTCTCCTTCCTTTTCAAATTTACTCTCTCATTCTCTTTTTCTACATGCTGTCCATCATTTTTTTTTTAAAGTACATATGTTCCGTATAAAAGACTTAGTTGTCTTACCAGGAGCTTGGTTCCTGTTTTTTGAAGTATTTGTTGTGGAAGAGTGCTGTAATTCTGTTGCTATTTTTGATTTTTCTCGGTTACGTTGTTTTCTTGTCCTTTCCCTTCTGGGCATGTTTGCTTACTCTTCAAATCTTGATTTCAATCTGTGTTAAAGAAAAAAATAGCACATTATAGACCACTATTACCAAACAACAAAGCAATGACAAAAAGCAAACGATCTATTCAGGGTTACATATCAGGTGAGGATTCTCCAGGGATGCACAAAAGGTGAGGCCTGTTTTGAAGAGTATAGTGGAAGACAGCTCTGTCCACAGGTACAAAGAAGATGAGACCTGTGTCTAAGTCCACTGCACTCTTATACACAGGCTTCACCACCTATGCTTCCCGGGAAAGCCCTCTCTCCCACTACAGTCTTGATCATAAACCTCACCTCCTCTGTCCCTCTGGACATGTCTCACCTCATCTGCACAATCTACTTCCTAATCTCAGGTAACACAGATGACATATTTGATCCTCATTTATAAAGCCATGCGTCAGTTTTGCGCTACTGAAGCGTCACTTTTTGTGATGCATTGGCGTCATAAAACATGTGCCTTGTTGCACCATATTTAAAAAGTGACGCATGTAGGTAGATGCGTATTTTTTAAAACCTTTTGCACCACATTATACCTCTGTCAAGTGTAATGTACAGAGAGGGGTCATTTCTCTGCAAAGAGCCTCGTAATAATGACACAGTGAAATCTATGAAATTTCACTGCGTCACTTTTAGGACACTGTTATGTCAAAATCTTGCACCTGCCTCACAGCAGGGATAAGACTGAGGCAAACGCTTTCACATGGGGCTTTCCCCATGTGATACGATTCTCACACCTAAGCAGGAGTGTAGATGAGATGAAGACTGTCCAGGGCAGCACAAAACGTGAGGCTTGTATCCAAGAGTGCAGTGGACAGGACTAAACTGGAGTAGTGTGCAAGAAAAAGATGAGCCTCATTTATAAAGCCATGCGTCAGTTTTGCGCTACTAATGCGTCACTTTTTGTGACGCATTGGCAGCATAAAACATGTGCCTTGTTGCACCATATTTAAAAAGTGACGCATGTAGTTAGATGCGTCATTTTTTAGACCTCTGCACCACATTATACCTCTGTCAAGTGTAATGTACAAAGAGGGGTCATTTGTCCGCAAAAAGGCTCGTAATAATGACAGAGTAAAATCTATGAGATTTCACTGCGTCACTTTTAGGACACTGTTACATCAAAATCTTGCACCTGCCTCACACCAGGGATAAGACTGATGCAAACGCTTTCACATGGAGCTTCACAATTTTACAAAATACAATTCTTCTCTGCAAACAAACTCAATATGATTCCTACACTGAGTTAACACAGGTAACATCATTGTAAAGAGTCAAATTGACACCTGTGTCTAAGAGTGCAGTCGGGGATAGGCTTCATGAAGCCTAGTCCACTGCACTCTTAGACACAAGCCTCACCACCTACGCTCCCCAGGAAATCCCAAACATGTAACTTTTTGTGCCATATTTAAAAAGTGACGCATGTAGGTAGATGCATTACTTTTCAAACCTCTGCGCCATATTATACTCAAAAATGTAAAAGCCATTAATTTTCCCCAAAATCGTTTTTGACATCACATTTAGGAAACACAGCACAGATCCTATGTACAAGCATCTGCCTCACAGCAGGGATCAGACTGAGGCAAACACTTTTACATGGAGCTTTCCCCATGTGATAGGATTCTGACACCTAAGCAGGAGTGCAGATCAGATGAAGACTGTCCAGGGGAGCACAAAAGGTGAGGCTTGTGTTCAAGAGTGCAGTGGAGAGGACTAAACTGGAGTAGGGTGCAAAAAAAAAGAACCTCATTTATGAGGCCCTGCGTCAGTTTTGCACTGCTGATGCGTCACTTTTTGTGACGCATCGGCGGCATAAAACATGTACCTTTTTGCGCCATATTTAAAAAGTAACGTATGTAGGTAGATGCGTCACTTTTTAAACCTCTGCGCCACATTATACTCAAAAATGTAAAAGCCATTCATTTTCCCCAAAATCGTTTTTGACATCACATTTAGGAAACACAGCACAGTTCCTATGTACAAGCATTCCATGTCATTACTGAAACCTCACTATTTTACAAAATACAATTCCTCTATGCAAACAAACTCAATATGCTTCCTACACTGAGTTAACACAGGTAACATCATTGTAAAGAGTCAAATTGTCACCTGTGTCTAAGAGTGTAGTCGGGGATAGGCTTCATGAAGCCTAGTCCACTGCACTCTTAGCCTCACCACCTATGCTCCCCAGGAAAGCCCAAACATGTACCTTTTTGCGCCATATTTAAAAAGTGACGCATGTAGGTAGATGCGTCACTTTTTAAACCTCTGCGCCACATTATACTCAAAAATGTAAAAGCCATTCATTTTCCCCAAAATCGTTTTTGACATCACATTTAGTAAACACAGCACAGTTCCTATGTACAAGCATTCCATGTCATTACTGAAACCTCACTATTTTTCAAAATACAATTCCTCTATGCAAACAAACTCAATATGCTTCCTACACTGAGTTAACACAGGTAACATCATTGTAAAGAGTCAAATGTATTTCTTTAAACATGCACACATTCTTTATTCCTTTTAAAAAATGTAAAAGCCATTAATTTTTCCCAAAATCGTTTTTGACATCACATTTAAAAAACACAGCACAGGTCCTATGTACAAGCATTCCATGTCACTACTAAAACTTCACAATTTTACAAAATACAATTCCTCTATGCAGTAAAAACTTTTTACCAAGCATTATCAAAAAACATGACACAAAGCAACATTAAACAAGCACTGGCGTTGCCAATAGGTCTCGCAGTAGGAAAGTTGGAGCTATTGGTTTTGTAAATGACAAAGCCCTTTATGTTTTTAAAATGAAAACAAAAATAAAAGGCATTGTTATTTGCAATTGTAATAGCTCAAACTCTCGTGAATGCGAGACCTATTGCATTGCAAATGCTTGTTTAAAACTGCATTGTCATAAAATGTTTCAGATGCGTGTGCTTGCTCATAAATGTTAGAGGCACATAATAGAAGCTGCACTGACACTTTGTCAAAGACCACATGAGTAAAAGTGCTGTAAAAGCGTCCATTTAGATTGCGAGTACAGGAGAAAAACTAACTAATAAACTTGTTTCTTCAGCTAAACAAACGCGTTTTAAAACAATGCATGCACGTGCTTATACTTCGGCACACACTAGATGAGTAAAAGCGCTGTAAAAAATTTTTTTAGATTGCGAGTACAGAGAAAAAAAGTAACTAATATACCTGTTTCCTTCAACTAAACAAACGTGCTTTAAATCAATGCATGCTCGTGCTTTTTGCCGGAAACTGTCATAGGGCGGGACTTCCGTTCTCTAATAGAAGCTTGCGCTCACGAAATGCTAAGCTAAAGAAGCAGTCGTGATACAGAAGTCTAATGCTCGAGTGTTAGCTCAGTGGCTGCGGCTTAAGTGTAAATGTGAACATATGTTTTCGGCGTAGGAAGTACGTTCTGTGCACTGGTATATGCATAGGAAAAGGGCGCGTGTTTGCTCCTATGTGTGAAGGCTATGTGTACGCAGGCGCGCGTGAAAGCTGTGGCCGGAGGGAAGCCGGATGGGGGCGGGAGAGCCTGGTGGGGGGCGGGAATGCGAGCGAGGGGAGGAGAATGGAGGGGGAGGCAAGACAGAGGCAAGGAGTGTGGCAAATGGCCGGAGGGAAGCCGGATGGGGGCGGGAGAGCCTACGAGAGAAGCACACAAGGGAGACATGGGGGAAGCTGAGTAAAAGCGCTGTAAAAACATTTTTAGATTGCGAGTACAGAGAAAAAAAGTAACTAATATACCTGTTTCCTTCAACTAAGCACACGTGCTTTAAATCAATGCATGCTCGTGCTTTTTGCTGGAAACTGTCATAGGGCGGGACTTCCAGAGAAAAAAAGTAACTAATATACCGGTTTCCTTCAACTAAACAAACGTGCTTTAAATCAATGCATGCTCGTGCTTTTTGCCGGAAACTGTCATAGGGCGGGACTTCCGTTCTCTAATAGAAGCTTGCGCTCACGGAATGCTAAGCTAAAGAAGCAGTCGTGATACAGAAGTCTAATGCTCGAGAGTTAGCTCAGTGGCTGCGGCTTAAGTGTAAATGTGAACATATGTTTTCGGCGTAGGAAGTATGTTCTGTGCACTGGTATATGCATAGGAAAAGGGCGCGTGTTTGCTCCTATGTGTGAAGGCTATGTGTATGCAGGCGCGCGTGAAAGCTGTGGCCGGAGGGAAGCCGGATGGGGGCGGGAGAGCCTGGTGGGGGGCGGGAATGCAAACGAGGGGAGGAGAATGGAGGGGGAGGCAAGACAGAGGCAAGGAGTGTGGCAAATGGCCGGAGGGAAGCCGGATGAGGGCGGGAGAGCCTACGAGAGAAGCACACAAGGGAGACATGGGGGAAGCTGGTAATTAGGGGAGGAGAAGCCGCAGAGCGCACGCTGGGCGAAGCCCTTTGATGTGCTGTGCGGCCGTGAATGCGCGTGCTTGTTTGGTCACGTGATTCACGTGAACTTAATGAAAACCGCAGCGCAAGAAGCCCTTGGTTTGACGAGGATTTCGAGCACTTGAATTCTCGCTCCGCTCAATGCGCTTGCGCGCATTGATAGGTCGCGAGACCTAAAAACCACAATTTGCTTCCAAATCTTCTCCATAGAGTATACAAGTCTCTATGTATATTAAATGAATCATAACTCACCTTTACAAATGCTTTAGGAGATTCAGAACAGTGTCAGATACACACACCAATATTTCTTTAACAGAGCAAAAGGTATGTTCTCCAGGCACTGCAAACCTTAATGGCACAGAAAACCTCTAATTCTACACACATATTGCTCATGGTAACCAATCAAAACTCTTCCCTCTCTATTTTCAAACCAACACCCTTCCCCCCCTCAGCCCTTTCTACCTGTTACCATAGCAACTCCCTCCTCACTGAACTCTCAGGTTTAAAAGTTTATTCTACAATGTTGCAAATCACCTCAGCAAGGATGTTTGACCTGCGAATACACCAGCTTATCTGGTGCAAGGTTTCTTTAAATGACTTTTTTTTAACCATTCAAAATACTTCTTACACAGAACACAACCATGCACCCTAACTTTCAGTTTTCAACTATCTCATTCTACCAATCATTGCTTGTGATTCAAGAGCACTGAAAGTCTACATTTTTTTTGTTGCAAACTCCTATTGTTCCAACTGCCATTTCTTTCCCACACTTCATCTGACAGCACCAGAATCTCCTCTCACCATGTATTCTGTCTGGATTATTGGACATAGCTATATCCACTGGGCTCAAGGGTATGCAGCTACCAGAAATTTTCACAACCTTGATTTATTAAATGTGAACATCAAATGGATTGGCCAGAGAGGATTAAGATGTCACCAATTGATTCCATTGGTGAAACCCTTTTTGCATTTGCCACACCCTGACCTCTTAATTGTGCACTGTGGAGGAAATGACTTGGGCACTTTGACTGGGGTAGGTCTGGAAATGCTTTTAAAGGACACCTTTGATCACTTGATGTCACTTTTTCTACAAACTGCCTTGGTATATTCAAATATATGCCAAAGACAGAAATGGAAGTGGTCCAACCAAATTTGTCCACAATTTGAGAAAGCACGGAAACATGTGAATAAATCTGTTTCTGCTTACATGAGAGACTATGGAATGGGTTCAATATACAACAATAACTTGCGTTACAACATGCAAGATATTTACAGAGAAGATGGTGTGCACTTCTCAGCTGAAGGGAATAGAATATTCCTCCTAAATTTAAGACTGTGCATTGGTACCTACTTGTAGGTACCTAAATCAGCCACAGAACCCAAAAGCTCTTTTCAGAGCTACCCTACCTCTGATCACTCAAAATGATTATCTTTTTCTTACTTTTTTCACTATTTTTCACTAAAGTACGCTCCCCGGTGCGCGTACCGGGCGCTCCCCCCGCGAAAATTTACAAATAATATTTTTTTTTTGGTCTATATGGGCCTCCTAAGACCCCCTCAGAAAACCTAGAGGGTCAGGGAGTGCCTACTGTGCCCCCTTATACCCACTCCCAACGTTGTTTGTCTGCCATTTTCTGTCTCAAATCTACAGAAACACAAAATGGAGGACTCCCGTAGCGCTTACCGGTACGCGTGCCGGGGCGCGCACCGGGAAGCGCTCCAAAATTTTTTTTAAAGCTAATTTACATAAAAACCACTGGAGACACTTTCACCAAATATAGAATATCTCATACTACATACCAATCCCTACCATTTTCCCAAATTTGGTGGAATTCCATTGAGCCATTTAGCCTGTAGACCTCTCTAAATATCCTGAGGTAAATTACTTCACAGAAACACATCTGAAGTGTTAGAATTGACAACCAATTAAAATGTTACTTTCATTTTCTACTTTTTTTCCTAACATTTCATTGGTATGTACATGAATATATATAAAGAAAGAGAGGGAAACACAGCCATTTTGACTACTACCTCCTGAAGTACATTTAAAGAAAAATTTCACTGAGAACTTAAACTGCTTTTTGAAAGGTAAGTTGTTATTTTGAAAACTGAAGTATGTTGTGCATTTTAAGTTAATTTGGGAAACTTTTTCTAATAGTTTTATACTATCCCTCTGTAATAGTTATAGATTTAGATAGACTTCTCTGTTATAGTTATGGATGGATTTAGGCTTGTCTTGTATAATTATGAATTTACTTAGGCTTCATCACATACACTTTTTTATATTTCTACTTCCAGTCTGATACCATACACTACCCAAAGATAAATTCACTGTTAAAAAATCCAAACTACCTGTCAGAACTTAAACCCAACAGTGCCCTATCTCTACTGATTTTTTTATTTTTTATGCAAATTTCAGCACGAAAATGGAAGGAGAACAATACGTTTCCTTTGAAATTGTCCTAGAGACGAACAATGAAGAAATCATTGAACCCAATGACTTGGAATTCATGGATGAGTCACGGGACCATGAACTTCAACAATGTGTGGAATCTGTGGATTGGCTCATTCAAAATGAGGACATTTCTGACAGTCAAATGATAGAAGTTATGGTTAATTTGGAAAAAGAATCTGAAAAATAAATGTATATTTAATAATTCTAAAATTGTTTGAGACAATATTCATTTTTATATATAATTCTTAAACTAGTACCAAATTGATTATAATGTAAAGTCAGACTTATAGTATACTGTGCAACTGTTTTATGTTACATTGTAATTTTGCTTATAGATACTTCCTTTCTACCACTATATTATCTCCAATGTGTATTTGACATCTCTTTTTCATCTCCTGCCTCCATGTTCTTTCTGCTTTCCTGACAGACTATAGTATAGATTCCATATACCACAATAACTTCTGTAACAACATGACTCTGCATGGGTACCTACATGTTGGTACTTAAGTCACCCATACAACACAACAATTCTATTCAGAGCTACCCTACCTCTAAGCACTTTAAATTATCATTTTACTGTTTCACTGAGTTTTCCCCATGTGTGTGGGGGCGCGGGAGGTGTGTGTGGAGGATGGTGGGGTATGTCTGTGAGGTGTGTGTGTGTGTATGTGTCTGGGGGGGTGAGGTGTATAGGTGTATGTAGGTGTATAGAGTATGTGGATGTGGGTGGGGGTGTGTGTGTGTAAGGTGTGTGTGCGGGTCTGGGTGTGTGGGGTGTTTGACTGTAGGTGGAAATGTGGGTGAGTGAGGTGTGTGTGGGGGTGTGTGGGTGTGGGGGGTATGTGTGTAAGATATGTGTGTATGTGTGGGATGTGTGGGTGTGTCCGTGAGGTGTGTGTGTATGTGTGGGGGCGGAGGTGTGTCTGTGGGATGTGTGGGGTGTGTCTGTGAGGTATCTGTGTGTGCGTGTGTATGTGTGTTGGGGGGTGGTGAAGTGTGTGTAGGAGTGTGGGTGTGTGGAATGTGTGGGTGTAGGTGTGGATTTGTAAGGTGTCGGTGTGGGGGTGTGGGGTGTTTAGGTGTGGGTGTGCGTGTGTGAGGAGTGTGTGGGTGTGGGGGGGTGGGGTTGTGTGAGGTGTGTGTGGGGGGTGTGTGGGCGTGGGGTGTATGTGTGTAAGATATGTGTGTATGTGTGGGATGTGTGGGTGTGTCTCTGAGGTGTGTGTGTATGTGTGGGGGGCGGAGGTGTGTCTGGGATGTGTGGGGTGTGTCTGTGAGGTATCTGTGTGTGCGTGTGTGTGTGTGTGTGTCGGGGGTGGTGAAGTGTGTGTATGAGTGTGGGTGTGTGGAATGTGTGGGTGTAGGTGTGGATGTGTAAGGTGTCTGTGTGGGGGTGTGGGGTGTTTAGGTGTGGGTGGAGGTGTGCATGTGTGAGGAGTGTGTGGGTGTGGGGTTGTGTGAGGTGTGTGGGGGGTGTGTGGGGGGTATGTGTGTAAGATATGTGTGTATGTGTGGGATGTGTGGGTGTGTCTGTGAGGTGTGTGTGTATGTGTGGGAGGCGGAGGTGTGTCTGTGGGATGTGTGGGGTGTGTCTGTGAGGTATCTGTGTGTGTGTGTGTGTGTGTGTGTGTTGGGGGGTGGTGAAGTGTGTGTATGAGTGTGGGTGTGTGGAATGTGTGGGTGTAGGTGTGGATGTGTAAGGTGTCGGTGTGGGGGTGTGGGGTGTTTAGGTGTGGGTGGAGGTGTGCGTGTGTGAGGTGTGTGTGAGGAGTGTGTGGGTGTGGGGGGGTGGGATTGTGTGCGTGTGTGTGGGACGTACTTGTAGGTACCTAAAACAGCCACAGAACCCAAAAGCTCTTTTGAACCCAAAAGCTCTTTTCAGAGCTACCCTACCTGTAATCACTCAAAATGATTATTTTACACTATTATTTTCACTATTTTTCACCAAAGTACGCTCCCTGGTACGCTCCCCGGTGCGCGTACCGGGCGCTCCCCACGCGAAAACCGAAAAAAAAATTAAAAAAATGTTTTACCCGAGGGACCCTTTTATGGCCCCCACATCAAACCTAGGGGTCAGGGGGGGTCTACCATGCCCCCTTTTGGTCATTTCCCCCTTTGTTTTTTGCCACCTCTTGTGTCTCGATCCTACCGAGACACAAGATGGCGGCCGCTGCGGACTGTTTCGAATGTTTACAGACACCCGAGAACCAATCAGCTTTCCGTGCGCAAGTCGCGTGGCGCGCCCGGAGCGCTCCCCGGTGTGCGTACCGGGGAGCGCTTACAGATATATAATTTTTTTTTAACCTAAATTACTCAAAATCCTCTGGAGCACATATCTTGAGACATAGCAAAGGCACATCGGGCTACCAGTCCCTACAATTTTGCCAAGTTTGGTGAAAATCCATTCAGCCGTTCGGGCTAAAAGTGCGACTGACCGCCCTATGGAAATTAACATGGAAAAAACACGTTTTGGACCCCCTTTTATCTCGGCCCCTGCTTGACGAATCCCCCCCAAACTTTCAGGGAAGGAGCGGAGAGCCGCGAGGCAAAGTTGCTGAAAAATTCAGGCTGATTCCTCCACCGGCGCCAAAGTTATTCCAAATAGAATGTTGCGATTTCCCTATGGAAATCAATCCTAATTATAACTACCTACTGGCGACCGCCAGTAGGTAATATATATATATATATATATATATGTCCGGCAAACTGCGTCTCCAACCAGTGGCCCACTCCCCCACCGTGATAGAAATAGCACGGACACGGACCAAGTAAGTGCTGAAAATTTTTATTTGTGCAAATTCAGCCGCATGACGTTTCGGCTCCGAGGAGCATTGCTCACATGACAACATTCTAGTGTAGAGAACGCTCATTTAAAGTGCCAGTAATTAGTTAAAACAACGTCACCTGGTCGGGCTGGTAATAAACATAGACAAAATACTAGAGGTGGAAAGACGGGCAGAGATATTGTATGAGTCAGTATCGTTTTTCTACAGAAAATAATACAATGTAAACTCGATAGTAGATACATTTTGTGGTCATGATCTCTGCATTAATGAAGCCGAATACTGTGGATTTAAAAGCAATAATATGGGCTGTTTTCAAAACAAGAGAAATTACGGTCAAATACCATTACTAAAGTCAATCAGAGAAATGCTGTTTAACGTATGTTGTTCCTATCTCTTACATCTGTTTGGTTAATAGTGCAGTAAAATTGTATTGCTACATTGTAAGCTTGGTGCAAATCACGCAATAGTGCAAATTTCCTATCCTCAGATAATAATCTTTTCAGATTTCTGTGCAAAATACGCAATTGTGCAAATAGCTTGTTCTAATAATAAGAACATTTTAAAGTGCATATAGTAATAAATATGTGCAAAAAATGCAAAATTACTGCCTTCATATTATCACATTTTCAAATGGATTAAAAACTACATTAAAAACAGCCACAATTCATTATCTGATTATTGATAAAACATCACATTCCTGGTTTTATCACAATTACAAGTTCTAAAACAGCCCATATGCATAAAATCCACAAATATGTCATTATAAATTACCTCTTTGATTGTCCTGTAAGTGAAATTCTTTCTTAATGTGAATAAAAACTATAAATGAGATCATTTTGATAAAGACTAACCGGGTTTTAGGACCCATCTGGTCTTAAAGATGATGTTAGCCCTTATTTTAGGAAACATAATTCATATAAACAGAAGCAATTAAGGCCCTCAATAGATCTACTTCAAATTATCATAAGATATTGAAAGCATATAAATCCATCAGCATATTGTTGTATCCCCAATTAAGATCCAATACTAACGCTTCCCAGCCGGGAAACAATATTAAGAAACAGGCTCATGATATTAATACCTTTAAAGAGGCCGAAACAGAACAGTTGGATTATTTAAGTTAAGGGAGGCATGTGTACATGTCTTCAGTGACATATAATCCCCCAGGGGCCTTTGTGTCGAGTAGGAGGATATAACGGGTCTCCAGTCTACGTAATTTGGCTTCTCTATCTCCGCCACGTCTAGTGGCCTTAACCGCGTCAATGACAAAGTATTTTAATTAAGTATTCATACTTTGATGGAAATCACGGAAGTGCCTAGCTACCGGATACGTATTATCTCCATTGGTGATGGCCCTCAAATGTTTGAGGATACGTTTGTGTACCGGTAGCTTGGTACTTCCCACATATTTAAGTGAGCAGGGACATTGTAATACATATATTGCAAACTCAGTTTTGCATGTTAAAACCTGAGATATAGGATGTGAGAAGCCACTGGACCCATCAGTGTATGACTTGACATTTATGCCGTGATTGCAGGCCTTGCAGGTTTTACACCTATAGAATCCCTTATTGTTCTGCCACCACGTAGTTTTTTCAATTGGCTCCGGGTTGGGGTCAACTAATTGGTCTTTGAGAGAGGGTGTCCTGCTGAATGTTAATGACACCCTCTTGGGTAGGCTAGTTCCAATAATTGGATCACTAGTTACAATAGGCCAATTTTTATTTACAATTTTGTAAATTTCTCTGTGTTGCTTGTTGTAGCCAGTGATAAATCTGAAGGTTTTTTCTTTTTCAGTTTGTCTAATACCCTCCACTGGCTCAACGGCATTCTCAACCCTGTTGTCTTTTTTTCTTAGCAGATCCTCTCTAGTCTTTGTCAATGATTTAATCCTGGCCCTCTCAATTGACTGCTCTGTGTAGCCCCTTTCCCGAAAACAAGCTTTGCTTTCCTGTTGAGCCTTCTCTAGGTCAATGGGGTTGCTGCACACCCTTCTCATGCGCAGCATCTCCCCATAAGGGATACTGGAAACAAGGTGTGCGGGGTGTGCACTGGCCGCATGTAAAATACTGTTTCCCGCAGTGGTTTTGCGGTGTATTTTAGTTTCCAGTCGTCCATTTGCTATATACAGTTCAGTATCCCAAAATGTTACTGAATTCTGACTAAGTGAGGCAGTGAATTTTAAATTGAATTCATTTTGATTGATATCATGGATGAATCCTATATGTTATGTTATGTTATGTTAAATCTGCTTCTATAGCGCATGGCTACCCCAGCGACGGGGCGTCCCAGCGCTTGTGAACATACCAGAGGTCACTACAGCACAGCAGCAAGAAAAAGTTAGATCAGAGAAAACAACCAGGTTTTAATCTGTTTGCGAAATAACATATGGCTAGAGGTAGACCGGACTCCTAACGGGACAGAATTCCAAAGTTTCGGGGCCAGACTCCTGAAGGAGCGGCCACCCGCTCTGCTCCTTCGGATCTTGATAGTACGGGCAAGAAATTGTTCCGCCGAACGGAGGGCACGTGTAGGAACGTAGAGAGAGCATAGTTCCTGCAGAATCTGAGGGCCAACACCGCGCATGATTTTGTGTGTTAAACATAAGGTTTTAAACTGGATGCATTGCTTGATCGGCAACCAGTGAAGGCGGCGGAGAATGGGAGAAGTATGACAGGTTTTTGGAAGTGCACATAGGATACGCGCAGCAGCATTCTGGGCTCTCTGTAGCCTATTAATCACTGTCAGATTAGACCCAAGCAGAAGAGCGTTACAATAGTCTAGATGGGATAAGACTAGAGCCTGGACTATGATCTGCTGAGTATGAGGCTCAAAGAAACCCAGAATGGGCTTAAGAGAGCGTAGGCGGCCAAAACAGGTACCCGCCACTCTCTTGGCCTGAGTTTCCATCGAGAGTGTGTTGTCCAGCATCACGCCCATGTTTTTGACCGTCTCCTTAGGGGTGGGGGTAGGTCCTAGTGTTGGGGGCCACCAATGTTTATCCCATTTCTGTGATTCCTTGCCTAAGAGGAGTATCTCAGTTTTAGAAGAATTTAACTGAAGATAGTTCTGCGACAACCAGTTTGCGATAGCAATAATATCTTCCTGGAATTTAGTTTGATCAGCCACAGTGTTTTTAGAAAAGGTAAAGATGAGTTGTGTATCATCCGCATATGATATTAATATAATTTTGCGTTCCCGGGCCAACATGGCCAGGGGGCGGACGTACACATTAAACAATGTGGGGCTGAGCGCAGAGCCCTGTGGGACCCCACATTCCAGGGGGTGCCTGCTGGATGAGTACGGCGGGGCGTGTACCTGGAATGAGCGGTCTGATAGAAATGATGCAAACCAGTCCAGGGCACGCTCCCTGACTCCGATCTCCCACAGTCTCTCGAGCAAGATCTTGTGGGAGACCGTGTCAAAAGCCGCACTCAAATCCAGCAGGACCAGGGCGGATGTTTCACCCTGGTCTTGCACCTCCCTCAGATGTTCCGTAACAGCAAGTAAAGCAGACTCCGTGCTATGGTTAGCACGGAATCCATTTTGAGACTCATCCAGGATTCCACTGGACTCCAAATAGGTGTTCAAATGGAATTCACATGGGCCTCCATCACCTTAGTAAGATAAGGGAGCAGGGAGATAGGCCTAAAGCTATCCGGTCTGGCAGGATCCAGAGAGGGTTTTTTTAGAAGAGGAACAACTTTAGCATGTTTCCAAGATGTAGGAATGACAGCAGATTGAAGCGAGTTGTTAATTAAAGCTTGCCCCTCCCACAGGATGGTGTCCTGAAAAGCTCTGAACAGTTCAGGTTTAACGGGATCTTCCGGGGAACCAGACTTCACTTTTTTCGTCAGGAATTCCATCTCTCCCTGCTCAATAGGTGAAAAGAACTGCAGTGAGTAGATGGAATCGCTAGGACCTGTGATGCAACTAGAGTTCACATTCGAGTCGTCCAGGTTCAGGGAGTTGTAAATTCCTTTGACTTTGTCAATAAAGAAACATGCTAGCTCTTCACAGTGTGGATCAGACTCCATCAAGTTGCTAGACCCTTCTTGGGCCTTTGTCAGGTCTTTTAATAAAGAGAAAATGGTTTTGGGGCGATTGGTGCTGGAATTAATAAGATCAGTATAGTATTTGGCTTTAGAGGTTTTTATAAATTTGTGATAAGCTTTTGTAGCTGTTCTAAAATTAGTTTTTGCCAGGTGGTCATAAGATCGCCTCCAAAGGCGCTCTAGGAGCTTGCATTGCTTTTTTTTCATTGCTAGCGCCTTGGAGTACCACGGATGGGACTGCACACGTTTGGGCCTTGACCAGTTCATCGGGATGAAGTGATCAAGTGAGTCTTTTATCCACTTCCTGTAAGCTACATCAGCCTCCTCCACATTGGTAGGCCAAATTGGACGGGAGGTTTTAAGTCTGCCTTCAAACTTGACGTTGTCCAGTTTGTTCCAAGGGCGCTTCCACAACCTGGGGAAAGGCTTTTCCCTCGAGCCAATTGGAATCTTAAGTGAGATATGGATTGGAAAGTGATCAGTCCAACTAAGAGGGCTAGGGGTAGAAACAACAGAAATTTCCTGGATGTTTGAGAACACTGGATCCAATAAATGGCCAGCCTGATGCGATGGTCCAGTGACTAGCTGATTAAGCAGGCAGGCCTCCAAGTCTCCTAAAAACTTCAGTATGGTGGGAGAGTCGCGACTCTCAAGATGGAGGTTAAGGTCGCCCAATACACTGAAGTTTGCAGATTGTAGGGCCAGCACAGAAATAGTCGAGATCAGTGACTCCTGAAAAGCGCCAGCTGACCCTGAGGGGCGATAGATCAGAAGCCCCGTAAGGGTAAAAGTGTCAGAAATCCGAATCCTGAATATCGCACTTTCACAACTAATAATACTTATAGCACTGAGGGTACAGGAATAATCACTTCTAAAAATCACTGCTATGCCACCCCCTCTACCCTTGGGTCTATTCTGTGAACATAACAGATAGCCCCCCGGGGGAGAGCCAGGGCAGAGATGGCCAGAGTGTCATCATTTAGCCAGGTTTCTGTCAAAAATAAAAGGTCAGGGGAATGATCTGTGATGAACTCGCAAACATCCTCATGGTGCTTTACTAATGATCTACAATTAAGACTCACTATATTTAGATTTGTAGAGGTCTTGGACCCAGAGGCCGCTAACAGTGGTAGCTGACTGTATTCTGTGGTTTTAAGGCTGCATTGATTGCATGGTACGCACGGAGAACCCGGGTGCCACCGACGAGCCGTACAAGCGGCTTGACTCCCAATGGCAAGCAGCTCCTCACGGGCATATGGGGCCATTCGGAAACCTAAGGGCAAGGGTCTAAGCGACTGGCGATGGACTAGCGCGGACGGGCGCAGACGGGCGCAGACGGGCTCGCCTTTGGCGAGCCTTCTGCGACCCGCTGGCTACCCGCCGTGCACGTCCGCTGCACGGGAGATTGTGGGTCTGCCTAAAAAGGCACCGGTCCCGCCTCTGGCGGAAGTGTTACGCCCCTGGGGGCCGGGCCAAAGGTCGGGGACGCCCTCCACGCAAGCGGCACAAGCCGTGGTGGACCGGGGCGGCGACCTGATAGAGAGCGAGGAGGGTTTCACACAGGTAAGCTTTGCACAGATTAGAAATAACTAAGTTTTAGTTTTAAAACAAAGGCACAATTCAATATATCAGCAAAAGTGGTTTAAAAATGCAAAACGGAGCGTTGCTGCAGCGCCTAGCATCTCAGGCGCGTCCGCTGCGCGGGAGATTGTGGGTCTGCCTAAAAAGGCACCGGTCCCGCCTCTGGCGGAAGTGTTACGCCCTTGGGGGCCGGGCCAAAGGTCGGGGACGCCCTCCACGCAAGCGGCACAAGCCGTGGTGGACCGGGGCGGCGACCTGATAGAGAGCGAGGAGGGTTTCACACAGGTAAGCTTTGCACAGATTAGAAATAACGAAGTTTTAGTTTTAAAACAAAGGCATCCTCTTTGCTGCCTCTCCACACTACAAGCAAATCATCGATAAATCGATACCATCCTGCTACATTGTTCAAATATGCCTGCTCATGTGTGGTTTTGAGGACCAGCTCCTCCCAAGCTCCCATGTGTAAACATGCGAAGCTTGGGGAGAAGCTGGCCCCCATTGCCACCCCTTGTAATTGGCGATACAGTAACTTGTTATACATGAAAATGTTGTTACTGAGACAAAATGCCAACATCCATATTAACATTGCACTGTGCTCTTTAAATAGGGGTCCACGTCTTGATAAATAGTGTTTTACCGCTGATAACCCATCACTATGTCCAAATCTGGTTTAAAGGGCTGTAACGTCCAGTGCAATCAGCCAATCCCCTTCCACCCAATCAATATGTCTGATCTTTTGTAAAAAATCACCAGTATCCTGTACATAAGACTCAAGTTTTTGTACATATCCTTGAAGAAAATAGTCTATATAAACAGACGTATGCTCCAACAAGCTGTTCCTGGCAGAGATGATAGGTCTGCCAGGGGGATGCGTCAGATTTTTATGTACTTTAGGGATAAAATACATTATGGGTGTCACTGGGTTGTCATTTCTTAAGTACTTATATTCCGACTCGCTGATCAATTTAGTGGATTTCCATCTTACCAGTTGTTGATGGTATTCTTTCTTGATTGTATTCAGAACCTGGACATTTATGCGTTCGTAGCAGTTCCTGTAGTTCAGCTGCGAGTACGCCTCTTTATCATAGTCACAGGGCCGGCTCTAGGCATGTGCAAGCTGTGCACCTGCACAGGGCCACCAAACCCCCTGGGGCCACCACGCCAATATATATCCTTAATATATTAATCCTCTGAGGATGGATACATATTTGCGTGGTGGCCCGTGGCAGGGATTTGGCGGCCTCCGGCTCTGTTCCACTTCTAAACACCCTGACCCCCTCCCCTCTTTACTGGCCTACGCGCTCCGCCCCGCCTGGACCCCCTCTTCCGGGCCCCCTACCTACGCTCCTTGCCCAGGGCCACCATGAGGCTAGAACCGGCCCTGATAGTCAGCTCTAGTCATCAAGACAATGTTCCCGCCCTTATCACTTCCTCGAATTATAATGTCTTTTTCTTTGGTTAATCGAGTTGTAAGGGCTGTGTATCGTTGTGATAGAGCATCATGTTTCTTTTTAGTGTTAGGATACCTTTCTTTGTAAATCCTTTAATTGTGTAACAACAGTCTCGTGAAAGATATCGATGGCATCTCTTGGTAGTACAGGGGTAAATGTTCCCCACTGCATCTATTTTTCCCATGTCATCTGTGGCTGGTAGAGAGTTCTCATATCCGGCACCATCAGTTTCCCAAAGCTCAGTAATAGCATCCGTGTCTTGAGATGCACTGCTCGACATCTCCTCATTGCCACTTTGTAACAGTGTAGATTCTTTAGCTTTTGCTTTCAGTGTATATAATTTCGGTAGCTTGAGTTTTCTTACCGCTTTGTATAGATCGCATCTTACTGTAGGATAATTGAAATTACACATAGGTGCAAATTTTAAACCCAAATTGAGTATTTTCTCTTCCTTCAATGTTAAAATAACAGAGGTTAAATTTACTATTGTTTGATTTTTGACACCGCTTATTCCTGTTGGTTGGCAGCTCCCTGCCCTCCGCCCCTCTTTCTTCTCTGGTAATTTCTTTTTGGACGCCCTGCACCTTTTGCGCCTCCTGTAGTTTGCCCACTGTTTGCGTAATTTTGTCGCGTCCGGGGCCTTAAGGTTGAAAGTCTTTCCTGGCACAAAAAACTGATCTCTTGTCCCAGCGATGGTTTTGGGTTTGCACTGGCTTGTGCTTGTTTCCGGCGTTCTGAATCAGATTCAGTGTCTACATCAGAGCTGAGGGCGGAATTGCTTGAGTCAATTCGTGCTTGATTTTGTCTGTTGGGCTTGGGTGATAGATCATTAATCCGTGTTATACATTCTGTTTTTGCTGATTACATCGGACATTACACATACCATCATTGAACATGTGTTTGTACGCTTGTTTTTTGTGGTTATTTTCACCGAGTTGTTATGACATTATAACAAGCACAAGACATGCATTTTAAGTTATTTCTATGTGTTATTTCAATACATACGTGTATTATGCGTCTCTGTATCATGGCTGCATCTTTCTCACGAAACAGTATGTCAGTCTCATTTTACTTTCCATGTTATGTCCGGACATTGAGAACTACAAAAACGAGGTGTTTGTTTTGCACTATCACGTGACCAAGCCACTCCGTGTGGTGAAACGCGTTGTGATCAAATTTCCATCGACTGTTCCTTGGACTGGCTGTGTCTTTTGTCCTGAGAGCGCGCTGAACATTGTGTATTGTTTGGAATATATATATATATATATATATATATATATATATATATATATATATATATATATATATATATATATATATTGTTCACACATTTCAGCTAACAAAGTAGAATAAAAAACACAAAAAAATAAGACGTAATAGGCAGTCTCACACTTGCACCGTGTACACTTCCGCTCCTAATTGCCATGGGTACGCGTCTTCCAGTCTTTCTTCCCGGACTGCTACTTCTGCTGAGGTCACAAGCGGCTGTGTTTTCAGTGCTCAAACAGGGTCCGAGAGGAAGTGAAACACTTCTGCAGAGTTCACAAGCAGTGGGAGAACGGCTGTGTTTTCAGGGCTGAAACAGGGTCCGAGAGGAGGTGAAACTCGAGCTGCTTGCAAACGAGCCTCCAAAGTGAAGCGGCGACGCCAACAAAAGGAAACAAAAAAACAAACCCATCTGCCACTATTCCTCCGGCAGGACACAAAACCCAACAGGACCGGGAGAGTTAGCCCACTGCTCCCTTCCCAGCTCCAAAAATAAGCCTTGGTACCACAGCCGCCGGCCCGCGGCCACCATTAATAATGGACTCAGTATAATAACAGTCAGTGATAGCCTCCGTCAGACGATTAGGGCACCCTGTTCCGCTGCTTGAGTGTTTTTTGGCTGCCCACCCTCCTGGAAAGTGCCACTTTCAGAGTGTCAAAAGGTAGTCGGAGTTAATCAACTATCTTAGATCAATTAATCATAAAGCTTGAAAGAGACACGGAGTAGTAGAACTTTTTGATAAAAATGGTTGATTTATATATTGCTTATTAAATTCAAAAAACAGGGTACAGATCAACAGTTACAGGTCATAGACACAGATCAAAGTAAATGAAATAAAGAATTGTAAAATCAGCCTATATTTCATTCATGAAGGGAGTCCAGTCCATTATAATACATAAGGGATGAGTATTATCACAATATCATAAATACATCATCTGTATGTTTTAATCACAATCACAGGAATGGGACTCAGTAGTCGACCTTTCGGTCTCCAGTAGAATAAATCAGTGAGACCTTCTTCAAGACAACCGTAGATCAGTAGTTGTGACCCCTAAAAACATGAACATAACGAATTATACAATTCACATGTATTGAAATGCATCAGTATTTTCCGACTATTAGCTACTACAAAATGGCCGCCATGTTAGACCTAGACCTACATGGTCCATGTGACATATTACATCCGGGTTAGACAGCTTAAATAGCCAATCCGATCGAAGCATGTCTTTCGAGGTCAGCTCAGACGCCGGTGCCGATACTGACTTCTGTGCTTCTCTGTTCTCCGAGACAGATTGAAATACTTTTTGCAAGTAAGTCTGCTGAACACGCCGTAAATCCCCGTCTACTTGTGCCGCTGGAGCCGCCTTTTGGTTAATTTAATAGACCGCTATGTGAATCCATCTAGTAAAGTTACTCTTTTATTCTGTCTGTTTGGCTGACGTTTGTCATCCTTCAGACATCACCGATTGCTGTCTTTGTTGATAAAATAACGCAACGAATATCAGCTCTGGGTATGTGTAGCTGACAACGGTTTACTTTTTCCACGTTTGTTGATAAACAAAAATATGATTTACCTTACTTAGTGGCTATGAAATAATTGCTGCTTTGTTTGATAAAATAAGGCAACGCATACGATTATCCGTTTTGGATGTGTACAGATGGTAACAGTACTCTTTGCCGTTTTTTGTTGACAACACAAATATGATTCATTTTGGGCCAATTATCTTCGCTTGTTGTGAGGGTTGGCCCTTAGCTTCAAGTAGTGTGTTCATATTTTTGTTTGATTAACGGTGTGTCCTTTTTAGCATTGTTGGCCCTGAGCGTTATTCAGTTTCCGCTAGCTTTGGCGTTCTTTGTTCGGCCAGCATAAGGAATTAGGACCAGTCTGCAATTTAGTTGTGTATTGCCTGGATTAAAACATGCTAACACCCCTTGTCTCCTTGTCCTGATGCCTTCCTGTCTGAAGGGTTCTTTGAAAAGCTGATTACGTGCTTGGCGCAGGTCCTTGCATAGGCAGATTAGGTGTAGAATGTCCCCTAGTTCGGTGTTGCACAACCTACACGACTTATGTGCTAGCGGCCTTTGCCATGGTGGAAGGTGCTGACTGCATGGAAGGATTAAGGGATACAAAAGGGGATGATGGATGGAGCATTTGAACAAATCAAACACTCACCCCCAGTCAACTGATCTGGGTTTAATCCATCACCATTCTTTAGTTCACTCAGCCACTCCAGTTCAGACATGACTATATGCAAATCAGTCTGACCCTGTGCCTCGTGGGAACAGTCCAGCCCGAACTGCCAAGCCATGTCTTCCCTGGACCGGAAACAAGCATCCTGGGACCGGTTTCGGATTCATAATCCTCATCAGCCAGGCTATCTTGAATCCAGTGGCCAAGTGAACAAGGGACTCGCGTCTGAGCATACCCTGCCACACTTAGGGCGAACAAAGCGATTCCCATCCTATGCCTCAAAAATTTCATTTTTATTGACTTCGAATAACCCTGGTTAAAATACAGGTATGGAGCCAGATTTTTATAGGAGTAAATGGTCATCCAGGCATGCGATCTGTTTGAGAAGGTTGGTTTGTCTTCCACCTTACCGTGAGGGTACTTCTGCCCTCGGTTATCCCCGTACGCTCTATTAACTCCATTAAAGGGGGGCCCTTGCATCTCTGCGCCGTTTACTGGCGTCATTGTGCATGTGCGGGGTGGCCAACCAGCCTAGAGAAAGCGTGACCCTCCCCTCCCCACCCCCGCACCCATGTAGCCAACAGGCTGTAACTGCCCCTGGAGTTCTAGGACAGACCACTTGTCCCTTCCCTTTGGGCGACCCCATTCAAGAATGGCGCCGCCCCCTAAGGACCTTAAATTAACTGCTCACCAATCATGACCTTACCGCCTGACCAAGGAATAGCAATTAATACGACGATTGAGGACCTGTAAATGGGATAAAGATCTAAGGAACAAAAACGTATTAGTCAGACACTCTTGCCATCTATAAACATTTGTAAGAAAACTGTGAAAACCTTCATAACACACAATACCAATCATCTGGTTCAGGGGATGGTGGGTGGGGAAAAAGAATTACAGCCTCCTAGAGGCTGGAGGGGCAAGCTGTGGCATGCTGAGTCAGAGAGGCAGACTCCCGCGCTCCCTGGCTTCTTAACCCCTCATCTGCCAGGCCGGATCTATCCAGCCTGGCCTTTGTTCCATAGTGAGCTGGAAGTGATTCAATCAATTCCAGGTCACTAGGGGACCCAGAGTCCAATCCACATTGCGGCGCGCCCTCCGCGTCATGGTGACGCGATGGGGGCGCTCCCCAACAGCTAGAGCGGGTAGCGGGTGGGGGCCCATGCGCCTCGCCATACCTGCGGCGGGGCCGATGTCGGCCCCGCCTTTCTCTATGGTCAGGGACTGCCGGAGGACCCTCCCTTCTGTTAACAAACATTATTAACCTGGACATGAGCGGGATTTCTTTGAAGGTGGTGGGTCGCACAACCCCCCGGCTGTATTTATTAAAACATACAAATAAATCAAAAATTGAAATAAACAATATTTACAGAATTCAGCAAAAACGTTCCATAACATTCGATTACAAAGGATATATACAGATATCAGATGGCTAACCTTAACATACTTCTAGTACAAGGTATATACTATCCGAATCTAACGTATCAATCACATTATACAATATTTCTTTTTTGCGTATCCTATTTGGGCCTACGGCAAGGTCACTAACTGGTGTCAGATCCTTATCACTTAAACTACGCCCTCCTGTCGGAGTGCGCATTTGCAGAGAGCCCGTTTACCGTGAGGGTACTTCCCCCCGGTTACCCCCGTACGCCCTATTAACCACACCCTTCCGTCGAAGTGCGCATGCGCAGAGGGCCCGCTTACCGCGAGGGTACTTCCGGTTACCCCGTATGCTATATTAACTACATTAAAGGGAGTGCTTGCATCTCTGCACCGTTTACTGGCATCATTGTGCACGTGCGGGGTGGCCAACCAGCCTTGAGAAACTGTGACTCTCCCCTCACCCGCACCCATGTAGCCAACAGGCTGTATCTGCCCCAGGAGTTCTAGGAGAGACCACTTGTCCCTTCCTTTGGGCGACCCAATTCAAGAATGGCACCGCCCTCTAAGGACCTTAAATTAACTGCTCACCAATCATGACTTTACTGGCACAGGCCAGCGTAGTTGACCGACTATCTGGCTTCCCCTACCCTCCTACACTGAAAGGTCATGCCCTATCCTTAAAACTCACAAACCTAGCCGTTATATTTGTTGTAGTCTGACTATCAGGCCCTACCAACTCACTGCAAGGTCATGCCCTGTCCCTATACGCTACCAACTAGTCCTTAAAATTCACAAACCTAGCCCACTCACTGCAAGGTCCTGCCCTGTCCCTGTACACCACTAACTAGGCAAGAAGATTCTCTGCGACAATTTCATCCCCTGGTGTGGACAAATGGACACCGTCTTTTAAGAAGCACGGCTCCCCCAGATGCATCCCTGAGCTATAGTCTGTAAGTGTCAAGCTCTCGCTAGCCTCAGTAGCGTGTTACCCCGTAGCTGTTTCCAGTGGCCCCATGGCCTCACAGACTCGCTTTCCCCCATTGGAAGCTCTGGATCAGTCATTCCCCATCCCCCCTAAATGAGGAATAGAGATGCTAGGGCTGTCAGACTCAGGGAGAGTGGACATACTGCCATGTGGCCACTAATACTGCCATGGGGCCGCTAAATGGATTCAATTGATGGCTTCATGCTGTGCCCGATAAGACACATCACCCCAGACACTGACACTCATTGTCGGTGTAATTGGAAGGCTACCCAGGGAACCACTGGCCCCAGGGTCTCCTATAAGCATGTCACGGAGTCCGTGAACCACCTACTCCTGCCCACTATGCTCAGGGAAATGTTCTGCGCATGCTTACCTCCTAACTACGGAATATCCTATTGTGTCTGCTAGAAGGGCACCCGCAAGCACAGGCGCCGCAGCGGCAGAATACCGTTTCCTGCCAAGGGGTGTTGAGGTGCCCGTGAAACAGCGTACTGCTATATTACTGTGGCTGTCGCCACCAATGGTTAACACACCTATAAACAACCAATACAGTGCTGGCACCTCTTGAACCTTTGATTGATTGCCCATCACCTTGATGCCGTCGCTTGCCACTCACGTTCCGGATCTACCGGTCCCCTTGACTGTCCGCCTCTTTCAGATGTTGCGGTGTAGAGCACTTCCCGGGAATCCGCCATGGATCCGGTCATACATAAATAAAAAAGAAACACAACTGATTAGTGTTTTTTGGCTTACGGACGACAGATACAATTCACATGGTAGCCCTACTGCATGAGACTGCACCCCCTCTTTTCACCCACACCCTCAACCTAGGGTGCATAGGTACCATTGGGCCGCAACCCAGACATATAATATGCCGGCCACAGATGCTTCGATACTGCGTGTTACTACACCTGTAACTTTCACTAAATTTGTCCGGGCCCAAATAGTTCACAGGTATTGTCTTACAACATAGGTATCCGAATGTACAAATTTGCACAAGACCCCCCGGGGAAAAGGCACCGTGCGACAACACAGTAGTGAAATAACATACTTCTGCACCACATGTGTCCCTTTATTTGATGCCTAGATGCTTCTAGCACAGGCCCCTAATCCATCTGTGTAATTGCGCCTGCGTGTGGAGGTACTCCCAATGGTGCGACAACAAGGCTAGGGATGTACCGCTTTAACATCATAAGTGTTGATACTGTAATTGAGTGACCTCGCCGAGGCCAGTACCTCGCAAGACTGACCACAAAACCTTGTGATCAATTGCTGTAACATGCAAAACGCAACTCTCCCAGTAGGTATTAAGGCGAGTATATAATTTGTGTTTCTTGAGAATTGTGAATGGTCCTTGTCTAATGTGAGAGGCTAGTATAGCATCAGTTGTATTACATAATGATCATTGTAAAACCGACATTCAATCAGCATGTCTAGATGTGATGCCAACAGTAAGGCAAGTCACGTTTTGCCCGAAAAACGCCCATGGTTCACCCATTCTTGTGGTAACAAATTGCCCCAAACAGCCTTTGATACCCAAGGCCTGCCTCTGACGCATTTAAAAATGTTTTAAGGGGCACAGACCTTGGTCCCCAGCACCAAAGACGGCAGTCTAGCCAATGGATCACATCTTCTCCCCTGATCATTAGAAACCCCCATCGATAAATAATGCCACAGAAGTGGAATGACTGGGCATGATTTATAACCGACAATTGCAGAATCTTTTTACCTTGCATTTCCTGTGGTGTCGTTGGCCTGCGATAGCCCCCCCCCGAGACTGGCATTTCAAGACTTTCTTTGTCTTAGAAGGTTTATTGTGAGAGCCTGGCATAACATCTGTTGCATTGAATGAGGAACATTGAAAGTGGACTGTCCATAAGAGCGCCTAGCCTTGCCCCCATTTTTATCCTGCGCTGGAGATTAAGTGATCTGCCCCGCATCACCTGTTGTCCTTTATATTGCTGCGATTATCCAATTGACCCAACAAATGCATACTCTGAAGGAGAAGGCCAGGTGACATCTCCCCTCTTGGATCCCTATGAGAAGAGCTGCAAACAAAGTGACATGCCCACGGCTAATGCAGGCTGGGTGTTTCTAATAATTAAGTATTAAAAACGGACGTTTTATTGTGAGAGTCCAGCATAGTATTATTATCAGAGTACTTAGTAGGCGCGGTGCGTCCATTGAGGCGTAGGGGCGTAGCCCCACTAAGCCCCATGGACCCACCGCGTCGTCACGAAAATACAAATACAACAAATACTGAAATAATCTTGCTCGCTACCTGCCGCCCGGGAATCCGGGAGACACCCGACTTTTCCGTGCGGGGGCGGATGGGCCTGCTGCATCTGCGCAAGTTGATTTATGGGCAGAATCATGTTCGCGCATGCGCAGATTGATTCCCTGTGCATTTCCCCTTAGAGAGAGGACCTGGGGGCGGGCCGCAGCCCCCGGGGTTAACCAGGGGGACTGGGCGAGGAGTCATGGTGCCCCCCCAGCCAATCCTGACGGTTAGTGCGGCCGACTTTGGTGCTGGGAAACCAGGTTCGAGCCTCTTATTGTAAAAATTCGTGAAATGGGAGGAGAATGTATAGATTTGTGTCAGAAGAATTGGCACATATTTAAACTCGAAGTCTTATTGTTTCCTCGTGAAAAGTAGCATTCAATGGGATTAAAAATGTGGTCGGCAGTGAACTGCTTCAGAGAGCAGACGCTTCAGAGAGCAAAGAAAGAAAAGAAGTTCAGGTGGAAATCAGACGTATGAATTGAGGCCGGTTATCACTGTCACGCTGTAGTCGGAAGGATGTTCACACTCTTGTCAAAGCCATTTTATTAATTCACCTTGTTACTCTTATTGGACTTTATAAGCAGGAGTCTGCCCGATTTACCAAGACAAATAGGGCTCAGTTTACGCTTCAATAAATCACGGAACTTAAAATAAAACAGAAAAAGAATGTGGGTTTCTGAGGAAATAGTAGCATTTACGTCACCCATCTGTATGCGTGTAACTACACGCATACAGATGGGTGGATGCATGAATGAATGATGGATGCAGGATGGATGGATGGATGAATGGATGGGTGAATGGATGCAGGAAAGGATGCAGGATGGATGGGTGGATGGATGGATGATGGATGCAGGATGGGTGGATGGGTGGATGCATGAATGAATGGTGGATGATGGATGGGTGGATGGATGGGTGGATGCATGAATGAATGATGGATGCAGGATGGATGGATGAATGGATGGGTGAATGGATGCAGGAAAGGATGCAGGATGGATGGATGGGTGGATGGATGGATGATGGATGCAGGATGGGTGGATGGGTGGATGCATGAATGAATGGTGGATGATGGATGGATGGGTGGATGGATGGGTGGATGCATGAATGAATGATGGATGCAGGATGGATGGGTGAATGGATGAATGGATGCAGGATGGATGATGGATGGGTGGATGGATGGATGGGTGGATGAATGAATGATGGATGCAGGGTGGATGGATGGGTGGATGCATGAATGAATGATGGATGCAGGATGAATGGATGGATGAATGGATGCAGGAATGGATGCAGGATGGATGGTGGATGGGTAGATGCATGAATGAATGATGGATGCAGGATGGATGGGTGGATGGATGCATGAATGAATGATGGATGCAGGATGGATGGATGAATGGATGGGTGAATGGATGCAGGAATGGATGCAGGATGGATGGATGGATGGGTGGATGCATGAATGAATGATGGATGCAGGATGGATGGATGGATGGGTGGATGCATGAATGAATGATGGATGCAGAATTGATGGATGGATGGATGGGTGGATGCATGAATGAATGAATGATGTATGGATGCAGGATGGGTGGGTGGATGGGTGGATGCATGAATGATGTATGGATGGATGCAAGGTGGTTCGGGCTGCGCTCGCTCGCTGTGCTCGCTGCGGTGCAATATGCAAATTAGTTTACGCCTCACCACTTTCAAATGTCACCAGCCGCCCCTGGTACTTAGCAATAGCACCAGTCGCCTTACAGGGGGACCCCTTCATATACAGTTCTGCAGGGGATCATATGATTTTTTCCAGTGCAACGTTTAGGGCAATAGTGCTTAACTAAGGAATGCTACAGCTAAAATATGTATGTCTGACCCATACCGAGTGAAACCAAATTTCCCCAATGTCTTATTATCATAATCCCAGTATTCATAAATTACCTAGCTACCTCCGGAGAGGTGTCCTTGCGTCAACATCCTGCAGCTCCTGAGCCTTAATAGGCCTGAAGGTATGAGCAGTGTGCATATAACCTTTGACTTGCAACCCAAGCCAGCAATGACAATGGCTGCATCCTAGCTGTTGATTACCATTCACAGCACACCAGGATTTGTGCTCAGGTATCTTTAGCCTAACACAGCTGTAGGTCCTCCACTGTGGTGCTTGTATTTCCAACCTATAACATGCATCACAACTTATTATAACTATACCTAAGTGTGTCTCATTTCAGATTTGAAAACACTGTGTAAAAAAGGAGCCAGAGGTTAAATGTAGGTCACGAGCAACAGGAAAAATCGGTCAAGCCCAGTATACACTCCACAGATTTGTGCTTCATTTTTTTCTCATTATGTCACTTGCATGGTATGAATTACCATGAGGTCTTAAAATTTCCCTTATGTATTTCACTTTGATATCGCTCCTGCTTTAATGAAGAGCAAGATGTATAATGACATGTTACTTCCGGCACCACTCTGACCAGGAGGGTGGATCCTAATAAAACCCTGGAAATAAGACCTTTCCTATGAAATCAGCTCTTTTAAAATAGGCATGTGAATGTCAAATTTAGGATTAAGGTATTTCACTTTCCAGTAAAGGAACTAGAGGACGTGGGCATGCGGGCTCTTTCTAAAACAGCACACATTTGGAAAAGAGTTTACAAAAAACAGTGTTAAATCTCATATTAAACCCAGCTGCTGGTACTCACTTTTGGATGTAAGGCTTACTTCCTGCAGATATACATCCAATGAAATTCTTTACTAAGCTCACAACAGTGTTGTTTGCCTTTGAGCAGTAAGGGAATGCATCACCTGAATGCAATATTATCTTCCCCTAATGGCGTTCTGCTGCAGTCTCAACTAAAAGTTGAGAAGGTGCAATCACAGTAACCGCTCACCTTCGCTAGGTCCCAAATCGGGGAAGGATGACTATGAGAATTAAAGTGCAAGAAAATAAAAAGTAAAAAAGTAATTACCGAAAAGTACAGATAATTTAAACATTCAGTAGCACAATGTCTCTGACACATCAATTTCTGTTAAAAAAAAAATTCATTTCTGCACTCGGTAAGTAACTACACACGCATCGGGTGTTGGAATGTCCATATTGCATGCAGCAGCTGCGGAAAAAATGTGCATGTCTTGTTATACCTGATTAAACACACCTGCCTTAAATTATCTTATTACAGTCTACCTATAGCATTGATACTTCTGTGTAATGAGAAAATAAGGCAGAGCTCTGTAAATCTTCCGCCCGCGGCAGCAAACTCTCTAAGAACAAAAGCACATTATCAGCCTTGAAACAATTGCTTCCTGTGAACGGATGTATGTCGTTACAACGCATGCTTTTTCCACGCATGCCTTTACAACGCAGGTTTTACAACGCAAGTCGTTACAACGACTTGCGTTGGGGGGCGCTGGATAGTGAATAGTTTAATTTACTATTCCAACTCCAGTCCCCGTGGATAGTAGGGAAGGTTTTGGATAGTAAATTAAACTATTCCCTATCCTACAGCGCACTCCAGCGCAAGTCGTTGTAACGACTTGCGTTGTAATTCCTGCGTTGTAAAGATACTGCGTGGAAAAAGTTTCGTTGTAAAGGATGTTTACCCTGTGAACACCGTGTACTGAGAAAAAACTGCAACATTGGTCAGAATATCTAACTCGCAGAAACCATCAAAGGGCAACATTCCAGGCTCCCTCTGTGTTTGCTTTAGCCTCCGAACTCGTTGCATCACATGATCATTATTCTCACATGATCATTATTCTCACATGATCATGATACTATTTTATGTTCCTGGAAGCAAGATTGTGGATAGGCGGATTTGCTGCAGCAGGCTACAGCTGGTGACTGCACAGTAAACAGCAAACTTCAGCTGCCTCACAAATCGAAACAGTCCCTTCTCGATGGCCTATCATTATTTCAGTTAAAACAATGTTAAACGCACCGCAGCTTGGAGAATGCGAGCACCAATCCCTAAAAACATACAAATAAATCAGCTACCTCTCGCATATTAAGAGAGGCTATACCATTTGTGTTAATGGCCAGGAGTAGACTTGCTGAGACTTGCACCTGCGACCGAACACAGCCTCTGTAGTGGAAGCAATAGTGCTTCATTCCTGACCATTTATAAGTCTTATATGTGGCTGAACTACACAGCGCCCACTTATGTGAAGCCAGACCCCGGATACGATAGACAGATTGAACAGCGCTATAACATGAGCCCGATGTTGTGTCGTATCTGTTACCTCCACCATACAGTGTATCCCCATGTACACACACCCTTGTTGGGGGAACACGGTACACGCGGCCCTTGGCTCACCTTTCAGACAAGCGCCATTCTGAATTCTGCATCAATAAACCACCATCTCTGCTTGCACCCGGGATTCGCTGCCCAGCGGAAACGCCAAACGCCTCCCTACTTCACATGGGACCTCGCTCCCTCACTCTTCTTGCGCCACAAGCCACGATCGTTGCGCCGCTCATTCTTCACATCTCCCCACCGATCGTTGTGCCACACATTCTTCATGTCTCCCCCATGATCGTTGCGCCGCTCATTCTTCACAGCTCCCCCACACGGTGATGATCAGATTCAGTTCCAAAAACCTGCAAGGGGGAACACAAAAAGAAGCAGCCTCCTAGAGGCTGGAGGGGCAGGCCGTGGTGCGTGGAGTTAGAGAGGCAGACTCCCACGCTCCCCGGCCTTTTAACCCCTCATCTGCCAGGCCGCATCTAGCCGGCCTGGCCTTTGTTCCATAGTGACCTGGAAGTGATTCAATCACTTCCGGGTCACTAGGCGACCCAGGGTCCAATCCACGTTAAGGCGCGCCCGACGCGTCATGGTGACTCGATGGGGGTGCGCCCCAACAGCTAGAGCGGGTAGGGGCCGGTGCGCCCCGCCATACCTGCGGCGGGGTCGATGTTGGCCCCGCCTTTCTCTAAACAAGCATCCTGGGACAGGTTTTGTGATGCCACACCTCATCTGGCATACTAGTTTGAATCTAGTGGTGCAGTGAGCATGAGACCCATGCCTGGGCATACTGTTCCTACTTAGGGTGACAAAAGCAAAAAGAACAAACAATGGGCAGAATGCTGAACAATTCAAAAATTTACCCCCAGTCACAATCTGGGTATAATCCATTGTTTTTTTGCCCACCACACCACCCCACTTTGGACCCAGCCATATGCAAATCAGTCTTGACCCTGCTCCTCATGGTAACAGTCCAACACAAACTGCCAAGCCATATCCTCCCTAGACCGGAAACAAGCATCCTGGGACCATTTGCATCGCAGGCTCTCTTGTAGCATTTAATTTACAGGCCGTGGGCACAGGAAATGGCACTTTACTAGGGACTTACTAGTAAATTAAATACGCCAATTGAGTATAAGCCAAGTCTATGGAGAGAGCACCAGCACTTTAGCAATGGTAAAGTGCGCAGAGTTCTAAGGACAGCAAAAACTAATTCAGCAATGGAGTAGGTTTGAAGTCAAAAGGTTTGGGTGAAAACCACTCCAAGGATGGCAGGTCTAACATACCAGGTACAAGCAATCAAATGAATGAGTTTGTTACTTAATAGTCAGATATTTCTCATGAAGCAGTTGGAGGGGACCGGTGCCTGGGAAGCAATAGGGAAATGATTTTCCAGGATTGGTGAGTGGTTTAGTATTATTGTTGGTGGAATATTAACGAAAATACTACCCCCAAAACTAATCATTACAATTTGTGTGATATACCTATTTCTTTTTATAAGAGGGAGAAATTATTTCTGCAAAGAGTGAGTTGAAGAGTAATGGAAAGAAGCAGCCGTCTGAAATGAGAGGCAGAAAGATGATGTATGAAGTGGTGGAACTTGAAGACCTCCAAAGTGAAATTTACTGCGAATTAAAACATTTGAAGAGACATAAGTGTGCAAGTCGACACGTTTAAGAGGAGATTTCAAATCAATGATAGCGTTATTTAGGGTGACAGCCAGAGCCACAGAGGGAGAGGTGAAAGGATTTTTTCAAATTAAATGTTTCTGCATTATATTGACTTTAAAATGTAAACACACAAATGTATTTGTTGTGTATTATTCACATTTAAATGTATCATATCTAATGTAGGTCTGTGTTTAAAATGGCTAAAACTGTTTGCCATCTTGATTTGTGACATATGTTATTTTATTTCTAGGTGAAGCTAAAGTCCTAATCAACAAGTGTGCCTTCTTTCTGATGGTAAATGTTTCTTTTATGTGATAACCATAGAATGTTATAATGGATTGTAGCAGTACACCTGCAGAGTGTAGGCTTATCAAATGTACCTCGCTTTGTTGCAGATAAATGTACGTTTGAAGGATGCTTCGAGCAGTTGTATTGTTGTGGATCCTGAGAAATTGATGAGCTAAAGATTGTATCTTTTCACTCTAGCCTTATTGGATTGTTTTATAAGAGCTATGTGTAGATATAGCAGATGTTAGAATTGTGGGGCTAGTGAAGAGTGGAACACAGAAGGCAACTCTCTATAAAGGAGAAATGATCTGACCTAACTTTTCCTTTGAGGTGACTTTATGATAGTTCATCCTTGAACTTATATGACTTTGATTGATTAGAACTTACTATTAACTAATGCATTCATACATTGACTATTGATTTGACACTTACTTGATGGTTTTGCCTGCTGTAAACTTATAACCTTTATTAGACCTCTATGGTTTGAAAATATAACTGCTTTCTGTCTTCCAGGTGGAGCATAAGGTACATCAGGTTATTTAAATTATTTGTTGACCAGTCACTCTCCAACAATGATTCATCAGATGGCTCTTTATGAGCCCAAATTTGCACAAACAAAAACCCTAACAGGTTTAAACAGTATGTCACTTTCAATAGAATATATCTCTGTTCGGGGCTGTTTTATTTCAGGTTGAGTCTGAGACTACACTGCCTACCTGAAGACAGCGTAGTATCGCATAACTGCCATTGCTCAGCACATAAGAGTTTGCGGGGTTGGGGATGATTTGCAGACATGTTGGAGGTAGTTTCGAGTGTCATTTAACTTACTGCTTAACACGGAAGCATATGAGAATTTTTGGGGTGTGTACAGTTGTGTGCCTGTGGAAGTTTATTATCACAATTATAAGTATTGGTTTAAGAACCTACCCCAGGAACGGAAAATGCGCTCAAACAAAGAGGCCTCCTGGGTAGAGGTAGAAAAGGCAAATCTCATTTTCGGTTAAAGGGAGGCATTCTCAGAATGGGGTACAATATCGCTCAAATACGGCCTGAGCACTATCTTCAACTTTCATTAGACAATAAGAGAATGGCGGGAACATCTATCAGGAATAAGAGTGCTGGTTGTGACCCCAGCCGTCTGTTCTGCTTGAAGCCGAAGGAACTGTAAACAACAGCTGTATATATAGGCGGAAGTTAAGTATTGATGACGCGTGAGATTCTGGAGGAAAATGCTTGCTACTGCAGAGGTTAAAACAGGAAGATTGGAGTTGGATTGCTGCGGTTGCAAAAGATTTGCACCCAGGAGGAAACACAGAGAAAGCAAAAAAACTGTGATCCCAGGGTCACGCCATGGTAAAGGAAGCGGCGAGGGAGAGGAAGAACTAAAGTTCTGCTCATAGAAAGGTGGGGGGGGGGGGGTGTATTAATAAAACATTAAAAGGGACTTTATACATTTGATTTTCTCTGCTTGGAAGCAGCCTGGGCTCTTTTGGAAGTCGAATTAAGGGCGTTCCTCCTACAGTGAGCCAGCATCGGAACAGGGTTGCGTAAACGGGAGCGTTCCTGACTTTAGTAACTTTAAACCAGTACTTTAAAAGTATATTTAGTTCCAGTGGAGATGCCATCTGTAGTAGTGGTCATAAAAACAGAGGGTTCCCTATATAGAGCTAGGGGCCAGATGTAGGTGGGAGATTTTGGCCATTTACCGGCCGGTAACTGCCGAATTCGGCCGTTACCGACCGGTAAATGGCCATGGAGATGTAGGGGGATAAAAAACATGCATTTTCGGTAATTTTACCGATTCGGTAATTTTACTGATTCGGTAAAATTACAGAATCGGTAAAATTCGGTAATTAAGAGTCGGTATTTCTGATTTAGCTATTCACCCTCATAGTAAGCAGTGTTTCTGTTAATCGCCATTGGCACAACAAAGGTCGTTAGTGGATTTTCAGAGTGCTACAAAAGCATATAAAGCTGAAATTCCATGAAAGTTAGGATCCTAGCCCCCACATGCATCAATCTAGGATTTTGCATTTCTTAAATAGCGAAAATTAAGGAATCGCTATTTAGGAAATGCAAAATCCTATGCATCAAGAAATCCTAAAAGTTTTTAGGATTTCTTAATTTTCGGAAATTGCGATTCCTTAATTGCGAATCGCAATTAAGGAATGGCATTACATTGATTCCTATGGGCCTATAGGCCCATAGGAATCAATGCCGTTTTGCATTTTTTTTTTTGCACTCGCAATTTGTTGATGCATTGCAAGGGTGCAGAGGGGGGTCCAAAGGACCCCCCCCCTGCACCCCTGAAATGTATTTTCAAGTGCATGTTTCACACACACATGTCCTAAGGACATGTGTGTCTGTAACATGCAAGTTTAAAAAATGCATTTTAAAAATTTTTTGCAAATTAACACGAGGGTCAACCTTGTGTTAATTTGCACTTCCAATTTCAAAATTCGCAATTTTTAAAAAAATGATGCATTGCATTTAAGGAATCGCACAAATGCGATTCCTTAATTGCATTTGCATTTTTAAGAAATGCAAAAAATAGCGAATGTTTGATGCATCCCAAAAACGTATTTAGGAAGTGCAAACGGCCGAATTTACCGATTCGCACCGTTTGCACTTCCTAAATAGGTTGATGCATGTGGGGGCTAATGACTTTAGATTCCAACGTGAACCTCTTGTATAACGAATTAGGTGAGAAATGGTTGCAGAAGCACAATACTCATTGGGACATTCCTAATCACGCACAGCTGCATAAGGGAAAGAAAGATTGGGTGAACAAACATTCCATATCATCAACCGCCTAGGTAATAGGGGGTCTAAATAATAGATTGATTGAGTAGTGATATTTATGTGCAACACACGTTTCAAAGTTTTATCTCACTGTCTTAGATTATTTATTTGTAACATTATATCTCGTTTCATACCAAGCTGACCTCACAAGTGCGGAAAGGTGAGACTTCCCGTATAAGTTTTAAACTTGCAGCCACGTTCTTCAAATGAATTCTTCTCCCTTATGCATGGGAGCAATCTACATCAGCTCATTTTAGAAGGATAAGGTGACCTTGCAAAAGCAATGACTGAGGGCTATACACAGCGGAAAATTCTGAGCTATCTATGCCTATACCAGCAAAGTGATTTGCGATCAGGGACACCAAACGTTAGTTGATAGCATTGTTTCAAAGGAGGGACCGCAGACAAGCAGCTTCCAGACAGGAAATTCAGCATTAAATGATCGGTGAATATGAGAAGGGAATATTCAGCACTTTAAGTTAGGATGATTATGGAAGTCCTAGAAGCAAGGGGCTGATTGGGATGGCGAAGGTACTGCCTCCACCAGCCGTGCAGTAGCGGTCCCTCCGCCATCTGAGTGCCCATTTCCCTCTGCCACATCAGGATGGCGGGGCAATCTTTCCACAAGCGTGGCAGGTGCAATGACCGCACGCCACGCTTCCACCACAGGCAATCATAACAATTGCCTGGCAGAGTGGATAAGACTGGGGATATGGTGGCGCCGCCTAGCAGGCACTAACTGCCCGATCACAATGCCGGCATTAGCCAGCCTTTCCATGGCGTTGGAACCGCCATGGAAAGGATGGCAGAGACTGGATTCGGGGTGCCTGTTGCAGGCCCCCTCTGTGTTGGGGGAGCCAGTTGTGCAATGGGGGTCATTTCCATGCACAAGGTGGCAGGCACCACGCGGTGCCTGCCACGTTTTGCAGGGAAATGTCCAACATGGCCATCTAAAATTACGGCGGGTGCTGCAGCAAGCAGCAACCGCCACAATGTTAAATTGCCGGATGGGACTGATGCGGTGGCGGTCGCATTGTAATTAGTGGTGTGGGACCACCGCATTACAGGCGGGTGGTCCCGATCCCGCTTCAATGGCGGGCAGAACTTAATCGACCCCAAGAAATTTGTATTTCCAAGCAGCAATATACTCGAAACACAACCAGTTGATATCAATGCCCTTGTTATGTCTAAGGATTCAAAGACATTTTCGACTTCTAGTAACCTCTTAAAAAGACTATTTACCAAATAGAGATGAAAATGGTGCGTTCTCTGAAGTTAGGGAGTTTGGGGAGAGGATATAGCCTTAGAGCTAGTGCGGTCCTGGGGAACTAAGGGGCATATTATCAAGACAGGCGATAACATTATCGCCGTTTTAGCGGCAGAAAACTGCAGCTAAAACAGCGATAATGGGCTTGATAATATGCTCTATGGAATTCCAATTGAAGCCCATGTTAGATGTGAAGGACATCTAACATGGGCATCAATTGGAATTCCATAGAGATATTATCAAGCCCATTATCGCCGTTTTAGAGGCAGTTTTCTGCCGCTAAAACAGCGATAATTTTATCGCCTGTCTTGATAATATGCCCCTGGGTTCGGGTCTCGGTAGGGACGCTCAACATCCTGTGATTTTAGGCAAATCACTTAACCTCCCTGTGCCTAACAAAACAAGCATTTGCAATGCAATCGGTCTCGCCTTTGGGACCTTATATGTATTTAGCTATGCAGCACATTAGCCTGGGTGCTGAAACATCTACTGTTCTTCAACATGGAGGGAAAGTAAGCACCAAACTGCGTGACACACCAGGTATCAGAACACATGGAGAGAAATATTGCCTTTCAGCGGCAAAAGCTCCTTTTTTAATACAAAATGTTTACAAAATGTTTATATTTTATAAAAGTTTTTATAAAAATCTTACCGGGGAGGCACTTGTGATCGCAATGATCAGGATGATGGCTTTTTCCATGGGGATGCGAAGAGGTCCTCCTACTCTGCCACTTCCCTGTGTGCTTCTTTATCACAATTTCAACATGGGAAAAGGGTCAATTGACTCCCCCTTTGCAGTAAACACACATATTATAGCTTTAATGGAAGTTGAATCAGGATGAAATTCATTTGACGTGCTGTCCTGTAAAAAGCATTAAAGCTGGGTGAATGGAGATAGAGTAGACATTATAATATGCAATTAGTATATGACATCCACCGAAATATAGTCAAGGTCACTACAAGAATGTGATTCTGTGGATTCAGCGTTTACAGGCACATGCATCAAAGGATTTTGCGATCGCAAACGGTGCGAATCGCAAAAATTGGCCGTTTGCGATCGCAAAATCTGCTTTTGGAATGCATGAAGGGTGAAGGCCCTTGCAATTTGAGAATTCGCAAATATTTGCAAATTCTCAAATTGCGATTGCATTTAAGGAATCACATTTTGCGATTCCTTAAATACAATGCATGAAACTTTAAAAAATAGCGATTTCGCAATTAGGGGGAGCAAATTACCATGAGGTTGAACCTCATGGTAATTTGCGAAAACTTTGAAAAATGCACTTTTGTGCATTTTTCAAAGTTTCATGTTGTGCACACACATGCCCTTAGGGCATGTGTGTGCACAACATATGTCCACAGATTGATTTCAGGGGTGCAACAGGGTGTCCTTTGGACACCCCTGCACCCTTGAAATCGCATTCTAAATTTGCGATTCGCTAATTGCTAATCGCAAATTGCGAATGTCTTCCCATTCACTCCTATGGGCCTCTAGGTCCATAGGAATGAATGGGGAGGTATTCCTTAATTGCGACTCGCAATTAAGGAATATTAAGAAATCGCAATTTTTTCAGCGATTTCTTGATGCATTGCATTTTCGATTCCTTAATTGCGATTCCTTAGTTCTCGCAATTAAGGAATCGCAAAAAGCAATATTGATGCATGTGCCTGTTAGTGCATAATTATGGATTTTCTGCACTTGCCACATAATCCACCATATCTGCATTATTTGAAAATGTCAATAAAAATGTTTTCCTAGGTGAAATATGAATAACCAAACAAATGCCACACATGGTGCAGTTCAAGAGCAGACGTATTCCATAAGTTAACTGATCCCCTTTCAGTTGCTGATTGCTGTATACAAGTGTTAAACTCGGAGAGGTGAAACCTGTCACAAAATGTGCGGAACTGTTCAGCATAATTTGCTTTTCTTTAACACATAATTTTTTTATCAACCCGTCTGCATAATTTGTTCATTTTCATTGATGCATAATTTCAGTGGCCCTGAGTGTAGGACAGTGAGTAGCACATGCATTATCCTAGAGTAGTGCATTGTAGTAAAGTGTACTTCTAGTGTAAAGTACAGTGGGTCATACGCCCCACTAAAAGTGCCAACAGGTTTGGGATCGGATTGCATTATTTGAACTGATGAGTGCACGGTACTTATGTTACGTTATGTTATGTTATGTTATGTTATTTTTATTTGTACCGCGCACAGCTGCCCCAGCAAAGGGGCGTCCTGGCGTTTTGAGAAGGTAAACACAACACAGCATTAAAAGCGGGCAGAAAGGAGAAGAGACACAACAGATGAGCTAAACAAATAAAAAGGTCTTGATAGCCCGTCTGGCCATTTCAAATGACATTTACACTTGCATACCAAGGCAAGGACATTTGCATGACTGCAAATTACATTCTTTAGTGACTGGTCAGTGAAAATGTGGGTAGGAAATAGCGTAGCCACCAGTGCAATGTATGTAATCGGGTCCGTGGTGTGTTAAATCTTTTCAGCATAATGACCTGATTCACCAAATGTGAGCCTTCAGTGCAAAAACTCGTAAAAGGCATAATAAAAGAATACAGCTATGATCACTCACACCCAAACAAACGAGCACACAAAGAACACAGATCACCAATATATATAAAAAAGAACAGCTACTATATGGGCTTGACGAAGGATGATTGGCTGATACACAGTCAGATGTTTGCAGCACTTTCTGTTTTTTCATAACTCAGTTCCGAAGCTAGAAATGCACCGCGATTTCCACCATTTAGCAGCACTAGAATGTCTCACTTTCAAAACACCAAAGGCAGCAAAGAAACAACGTTTCTGAACTCTATCTAATCGCACCACAACCTGATAATTAGCACACTTACAGCCTGATTCATCAACGGGACGTTTTGCGTGGCCCTAATAGCGATTAATAGCGACTCGCTATCAAGGACACGCAAAACGGTATTCATGATTAATTTAGAGAAAGTAAAGCGAATCGCACGCGGCCGCTAATACCGGTTGCGATTATCGAAAATCGCATAAAATACGCTATTACCGGCTACATCCGTGTCGGAATTGCGAATTCTCTAATAGCGAGTTCGTCAATAGCGGGACAGCAAATAGCGCGAGATCGGGAAAACGGGAAGTCGCATGTCGAGCACAGCGATGACATCACAACCAGGAAGCAGCCAGGGCCCACCCCCATTCACCACAGTGAGGCAGACCTCGAGTCAGCAACTGGGAGAGCTCCTGCAATTCTGGTTGGATACAACTCAGAAAGTACAGTGCAGCAATGTCTGAGGATGCAGTTCCTGGGCCCAGCAACACCACAGGGCGGAAGAGAAAGTTAAAATTCTCCGAGCAGGAGCTGGAGCATTTAATAGAAGGGGTGGTGGCCAACCACTCAAAACTGTTTGGGAAGGACTCTAGGAGGGTGGCGGAACAGGAAAAACGCAGGATCTGGCAGGGTATAGCGTCCACGGTGAACTCCGTGGGTGTGGCTGATAGGTCACTGGACAAACTCAAAAAACGCTGGTACGACCTCCGAGGTCGTGCCAAAGAGAGGGTGGCTGAGCGCCTTGGAGAGTCATCGGGCACTGGAGGGGGAGGACCTACAGTCCCTCCAAACACCCCCATGGAGGACCAAGTAGAGAACACCCTGGAGACAGAGGCGGTCATCGGAGTGACTCATCTGGACTCATCCCGCACCACCCAAGACAACCAAGGTAAGTGGCATGCGACTGCGACCCTGTCCCCTATGAATGTCCATGACCAATTAGCCTCCCATATTGTTCCATAGTCATGCCATCATTCCACATCAGGTAATGCCCTGAAGCATTGTGGGACATGTACTGTGGCCACAATGTAGATGTACCACAATGCAGCCAGACAGGTTCCAAAGTACGCAAAGCCATAGCCAGTCAGGGAATGTCACCCAGCATGCATGTAGCAACTGCACGTGTGACAGAGACATGCAACTAATGAACGTCCACTTCCCCTCACAGGTGGTGCAGACAGCAGCGATAGCGAGAGGCTGCAAATAGATGAGGAGGCACAGGATGAGGAGGAGGTGCCGCCACATACACAGCCACCAGCCCCTGCCCCAGCAACTACTCCCGCAGCCAGGTCCACCACCAGTGTGCCTCCTGCGTCTGGCGCAGCAACTACTCCCGCAGCCAGGTCCACCACCAGTGTGCCTCCTGCGTCTGGCGCAGCAACTACTCCCGCAGCCAGGTCCACCACCAGTGTGCCTCCTGCGTCTGGCGCAGCAACTACTTCCGCAGCCAGGTCCACTACCAGGGTGCCTCCAGCCCCTGCCGCACCAACAACGCCTGCCGTGACACCACCAGCAGCTGGTGCTTCAACATCAGGGCCTGCGACAGCGGCCAGCAGAGCAGGCGTGGCAGGCCTCGCCTGCAGACCAATGCACCTATCAGCAGGAGGGGGAATGGACAGGAGCTGGTGAGAGTGAGCATGGAAAGACGCATGCTCCGTATACATCAGCTGCAAGCACGCCAGCAAGGTGCCATACAGCTACAGCTGTACAACATTGGGCGCAATGTTGCCGGAGTGGGGGACCGGATGGACCGCATGACGGCAGCCATGGAAGGTGTGGGGGAGGGAATGGCCAGCATGACTGCAGCCATGGCAGGTGTGGGGGAGGGTATGGCCCGCAAGACTGAAGCCATGGAGGCCAGCACTGCTGCAAATACATCGCAGCGCAACGCAGCACGCCGCCGCCACCGTCAGCTATTGACCCGGCTGACCGCCTACACCAGGTCCAATTATATCATAGGCAATGCCACATCACAGTTGTCGCGGCGGTCCCTTGCGCAGCAGCAGCAGCTCATCCAGTGCTGCGAGGATGTGGCCAGGGTCCTTGAGCACCTGACCAGTGCCGTGATAGCACTCCACCCTCCTGCTCTACCTGCCACTGTTGGGGGTGTTGATGCCAGTGAGGGGACATCGAGTGTGAGCAGCCACTCTGCCTCACACGTAGGGGCACTCAGGCGCAGCACCAGGCCCACAGCAGCTGCACGTGCCTTGGATGAGAATGAGCCACAGAGGCGCTTGGGTGGTACGCGCAGGAGGCGCACATGACTTCATATGACTCTTACAGGCACAGGCTGAGTATAAGCCTGCCCTGTCCTTTCACACAGCAGTATGCTGAAATACTGTTAGCAATGACAACATTTACAGTGGTACCATTATTGTGAATGAAACAATAATATTTATTTTAGCAGCACACATTGGCGTTGTGTCATTATTACTTTTTGCATGCATTTGTGATTTGTGGGGTGAGGGAAGAGGGTGCATTAGAAACTGTTCAGTGTGATGTGGTTGCGACGTCTGTGGCCTTCAGCTGGATTCTCCCCGCGTGCATGGCGCACATGTGCAGGTGGCCGGTCGTCCCCTTCAGATTCACTGCCAGAGATGTCGACAGGTATCCGGCGCTTGGTTGCAATGTTATGTAGTATTGCGCAGACAGCCACAATGCGGCAGCACACTGCAGGACTGTAATACATGGCTCCACCTGTCTTGTGCAGTATGCGGAACCTGCTCTTGAGCAGCCCAAATGTCCTTTCTATGCAATTCCTTGTCCGAATGTGTGCAACATTGTAGCGCCGTTGCTGGGGTGTAGCAGGGTTGAGGTATGGGGTGAGGAGGTAATCACGGAGGGCGTAGCCACTGTCACCTGAATGAGAGGAGCAGAGGGTGAGTGCCTGTGCTGCGCTGCTACTTCATAGCAATGTGACATTGTCGACAAAGTGTACTTACCAAGTAGGTGTCCTTCCCCAAAGTCTCCCCTGGCCAGTCGTGTGTGGAGGCCGCTGTGCCGGAATATGTAGGAGTCATGGGTACTTCCTGGGTACTGGGCCACAATGTCAGTGATGTATGTCTTGGCATTGCAGACCATCTGTATGTTGAGGGAGTGGTAGGACTTGCGATTGCGGAACATATACTCCGTGGCAGCTGGTGGGCAGATGGCGATGTGGGTACAGTCTATGCATCCGAGTACATGTGGAAAATGGGCTACATTGTAGAATTGTAGCTTGGTCAAGTCCAAATCCTGTTGGCTGGTGGGAAATTTGATGTGTCGGTGTAGCTGGGTAAGCATAGCGTCAACAAAAGTCTTGAGGCAGCGTGACATGGTGGGCTGGGATATCCCCCAGCAGCCGCTACTATCCCCTGGAAGCTCCTGGAGGCCAGGAGGTGCAGGCTACACAATACCTGCACATGTGTAGGCACCGCATTGGTACGCCTTGTTGGGTGCTGCATCAGGGGGTCAAGGTCATGTATCAGCTGGATTATCATTTCCCCATTCAGCCTGTATTTAGCATATATCTGCTCTCTGGTTTGGCCCAGCAAGGTGACCCGCTGGCGGAATATCCTGTCCTGGATCCGGCCTCTCCTCCATGCTGCTCGCTGTAGCCTTCGCCGCCTGACCACCATGTACATTCCTGGCATTGTGGAACTCCTAATGCTGCTGCTGATTGTCCTTATGTGTGATTGGTCAGGCCTGAACCTGTTACTGATTGGCCAACGGTTTTTTGAAAAATATTTTTGAATGGCTTTTATGGTTACCACCTGCTTTGAGTTGTTCTTAATTTGCGCCGCGCAAACTGCGATTTTTGGGTTTTTCGCTATTTGTGGTTTTTCATGAATACCGATTGCGATTGTATAGCGAATTCGCAATTTATTTCGCAGGATCCGTGGATTTTCGCATTTTCCGATTCGCTAATGCTCTCTTACCGGGATTCTGCGATTATTATTGCGAATTCGCTATTATGTGTTTGCGACTTCATGTTGAATGCCGATTACGGACATTGCGCCCGCAATTGCATTTTCGCAGCGATTGCGGGCGCAATTTCGCTTCATGAATCAGGCTGTTAATCGCAGCAACTAAAATCACACCCATCTCGCAAACCACAGTTGCACATAGAGTGTTTAGTGTGTAACTTTTGAAAAAGGTGTTTACTTGGGCGGGTATTTTCACTTCTCAAAAGTAGGACGATGGCTTAGTTTAGCAACAACTCTTAGAAGTATTGTAACTAACTGCCTTTAAAATAACTCTTGAAAATGAATATTTTAGAAACATGTGGATGAGCACCCCGAGCGGTTCACATGTAAACCTTAAACCCAATTCCTGGTTATCTCCTGGGATCCCCCGGATGTCAGCACACAGCAGCAGAACTGTCCAGGTGAGAGAAGACCAACCTGGAGCTGCAGCTTTCATTTTCATGCACACTGCAATTGAGGTCATTCCTGACCTCGGGGACAGCATAGCAAACATTGTGCGAGAGTAAAAAAGAGAGCAATCACCCAGCCAATCCCACGACAAACAAGCATTTTCAATGCTATAGGACTCGTAATCACGTGAGACCTATTGCATTGGAAACAGGAGGGCGGGCGTCCAGGAATGCTCGAATGGGACTTGGAAGATGAGGAGGGGGGGGGTGAGAAGTCACGGTCTGCGGGTTGGGGGTGGAGGAGGGACACAGGGAAGAAAATAGTGTTGTAGTAAAGGGGCCACAAGCCAGGGAAGAATACATATCACAACATGGCCGTCAGGAGGAGGGACTAACAGGCCAAAAAACAATCAGAAGTCAGAATTTAGGATCTAAGCCAATCCAAAAGATGGTTGGAGATTGGGCGGAGCTTCCACGCTATAGTGTATACTGCATACCTCGCAAAACTAGGCGAGACCTAAAAATGAATGTGTTCATCTGTAACAAAACTGGTGCTCATGTAAAGCGCTCTGATACCCGATGTCTCAGGTCTACTTTGCACTATATAAAACTCTAAAAAAGAAAAGACACAGAAAATCTACACATGTTCAATTTCATAGATTCCGAGACTGAAAGAGGTACCCATTAATACAGGCAAAACGCCTACAGCAGCTACAGTGGAATCGGGAAATAGGCTATCTCAGTGGTGAGCTTAATGAGATCCTAGCAGCTTATTTTAAACAAGATGGATATTTTTAGGCACATTGGTTGTCACTACTATTTAACAGCCGTTCTTCCAATGTTCATTTATCAGAATCATGTAAAGGGTCTATTTTGCACTCTATGCAAAAACGAGTTAACTTAAGGACTCCTCCTATTAGAGCTTAATAGTATTTCTTCATGTGCAACCTGAATGCTAGCAAAGATATTGTGTGATGAAATAAACGGCTGGGCGCAAGAGGTTGGGTTAATATTTTGATATGAAACAGGTGTAAGATTTTTTGTGTATTTCATATTTCTGAGCATTATTCACAACATGCAGATTGTGGATTCACTCCAAATGTTGCATGTACAAACTTATATAGTGCTAATGCATTTGAAAAAACTTTGCTATGACTTTTGTACAAAATGGATGTCTTCTCTGACGGTTTCACAGTTGATTATTTCTGCAGAACACAGTCAAGCAGAGTAATTTATTTATTTTTTATTTATTCATAAAGTTTTATATAGCGAGAACAAGATCCAGAAGGATATTAGGGCGCTTTACAAAGGAAGCAAGGAAGGACATAAATCAAATACTGACAACAAGTAAGAATACAGAACAGGAATTATCGTATAATTCCCAGACAAATGAATCAAGGAGAGTAGTACAATAAATGGGTATGTACCTGGCTACGAAAGGGGGTACACAATGCGGAAAAGAAGAGCATAGAGCCAATATCAACATCAAGAAGGAATACACAATAGGAATACTGGCAGCTTCCCAGACAAGTGAATCAAGGAGAGTAATACGATAAACAGGAATTTAACGGGCTACGAAGGGGGACACACAATGCGGTAAAGTGATCCTAGCCCAAGTTAAGGTAAAAATGTGTTCATTAGGAATCTTTTGGCTTCCAGTTTGAAAGTAGTAGTTCAAGAGATTCTGCGTATTTCCAGTGGAAGAGAGTTCCATATCCTTGGGGCAGCACCGCAGAAGGCTCGGAGACCTGTTCTCTTTTTGCTAAGGATGGGTGGTTTCAGGATCAGAGTGATAGCTCTTCTTGAGGATCTCCCACCGCAGGATAATTCAAGCTTTTGCGCTAGGTACCTGGGAGTTTTGAAATGCAGGACTTTTGTGCGCCAGAACGGCAATCATGTTTGTTTATTTCCATTGACATTGTTCTTGCTGGCCTCAATGAAAACCTTCAGCATGTTTACAAAAATGTTTCTTTTTCAAGGACCTTCTGCTATCTCTCTGTAACCTAACCATTCATAAATGTTTTCTGTTTGTAAAAAGTATTTTGTTAAACAATTTTTATTTAAAATAAAGCACAGAGTCATCATTACATTGTCACAATGAAGTTCAAGGGTCATACGATACAGTCCATTAGCGTTGGCGCAATGTGAATATTAATGATTAAAGGTTACAAAATCGGGATCTCCTCATTGCCATATCTGCAGTGGGAGAGGTACATATTTCACCTGTAAAAGCATTCCACCCTCCCCATTTTTTGTCCGTTTTCTTGGGGCATCCCCTTTGCTTATGGACTTCTTTCTCTGCAATCATGCATCTATCCATCTCTGCAACCCCACGGCTTCATGGTGGATCCCCACTGCATCTCTATTGCCCGCTTCACCAGCAGATATCCCAATGCCACCAATTGCTGCTCAATTTCTGTTAAGTCTGTGGCCTCCCATATGTTGAGGATTCCCAGTCTTGGCGACAGCTCAATATGTTTACCCAGTGTGTCTGTCATTTTCTTGGTTGCCCTGTCCTACAAGGGCCGTATTTGGGGACACTCCCACAGAACATAGTAAAAAGTAATATCCTGGCCGCAGTTTCTAAGGCACAGCGCATCTATTTTGGCCAAGAGCACTCCGGAGAAGTGGGATCTGTGAAGTATTTTTAGTTGTATCAGGGGAAAGCAATGGTTTATCACTATTTCCGGTAGGACTTTAATGGGGTCTCCCAGTCTTCATCATTCAATAGTCCTACGTCAGTCTGCCAATGGTCTTGAGAGTCAGGGAGGTTATTGCAAAGTTTACGGTAGGTACACGAGATGGCTTATGTCAAGAGTGGCTCAGTGAGCAAACGGTGCTCTTGGGGGGTAAGAATCTGGAAAGGAAAGAAGGTCTCGAACTTGTGTGACAAGAGCATGTCGGATCTGTAGGTACCGGAAAACCGCTCCTTGTGCAATTGCATATTTATTTTATAATTCTTTAAAGGTGAGAAGTTTCCCCTTGCTGACCAAATCTCAGAGATTAGTAATGCCAATAATGTCCTATTTATCAAACCCTGTATGGAAGCAAAGTGATCCTAACCGCTGAGTTGATCACAATGGCGAGGCTTTTGTGAATTTGTCCGCCCACCCCAGGCGTTTGGTGGCCTTGTGCCAAATAGCTATAGTTTGTGCCATAGGCCCTAAATAGTTGCAGGGGATCCATAGATTCAGTGGTTAACGGTCACCAGTTGTGAGACCCAGTAGTAAAGGCATAGATCTGGAAGAGCAATCCCCCCCGTCGTACCATCCCTTTGTGAGCTTCTGAAGAGCGATAGGAGGCACCCCCCAATCCCACAGCAAGACCCTGAGCTCTCCTTCTATCGTGTTGAAATAATTGTCAACTATAGGGAATAGGCAGTTTTGGAGTACATATAAGAATCTGGGGAGCGCAAGCATTTTAAATAGGGCCGACTTACCCTGGAGGGATAGGAGCAGCGATCTCCAGTGCTTAACATCTTCCTGTAGCCACTTTAGGGGGCCCACAAGATTAATCTCATAAATCAATTTGGGATCTGGGGTACGAAAATGCCCAGGTACTTAAAGCCTTCAGACGCCAGTTCTATTGTGTAGCCACAGGGTAGGCGAGGCGGAGGGCCGTGCAATACGAACAATATCGATTTGGACCAAGTACCTCGCATATTTACCAAAGTTAGTAATAACGTTAAGCAAACTGTTGATGGATGTTCGGGGGGATGCTAAATATATAAGGATGTCGTTGGCATATAACAATATTTTGTCCTCTGCGTCTGAGCTCCATCGCATACCCCTTATGAAGACATCTTGTCGTATCTAGTGGGCCAGCGGTTCGAGGGTCAACGTAAACAATAAGGGGGACAGGGGACAACCCTGTCTGGTCCGCCTCTGTAGAGCGAACGTGCAGGAGGTATGATTGTTCACTCTAACCTGCCCCAACACATCAGTATATAGCAATGTCACCCATTGTCAGAATCTTGGGCCAAATCCAAACCTTGCCAGCACTTTGAAAAAGTAGGGCCACTCTATCGAGTCGAACGCAATGGTGGCATCAAGGGACAATATAACTGCATCTTCCTGCAGGTAGGGCTGCCTACCCAGGACATTGTGAACAGGACGAATATTCAGGGCTATATTCCGACCTGGCACAAATCCCGATGGGTCTTCATGGACCAGAGATGGGAGGATTGCAATTAACCGGGATGCAAGAAGTTTGGCTAGAACCGTGGCCTCCGCACTAATCAGAGAGATGGGTCTATATGAGTCGCGATTGCTCACAGGTTTACCCGGCTTGTGGATGACTACTATTGAGGCCAGTCTCTGGTCCAATGGGAGAATACCCCACTCCTGACTCTCGTCATGCATCTTTTTCAGGTGAGGAGCCACCTTAACCGCATGCGTGCGGGCGGACTTCCGCTCGTACGCTGAGATTTTTTAAATCGCACTTTACGTGACGAGCTGGGCTCGTCATGAGCGTGCGAGGAGGCTACGCCATGACGAGCCCAGCTCGTCATCAGCGTCGAAGGAGTTAAGGGCCATCCCCTTAAGGAATTTAATGGGATCCCATTAGGTCCCATGGCCTTCCCAGAGTTAATGGCATAAATAGCCTTAGAAATTTCAACTGCAAGAAATTGTTTTTTTGATTGCGAAGGGGGTGAAAACACTTCTCAAGCAACAATCACAATCCTTGCCAGGGTGAACCATAAAAGTCACTAAATTTACCTCTGCTTAACCCTCTCCTGACTTGGCACAAAAGCAGTCAGGCTTAAATTTAGAGGCACTGTGTTAAGTATTTATGCAATAACAAGACAGTAATAAAACACAAGATATTTCCAAGACCAGTTTAGAAAAATAGAGTAAATTTTAATGTACAAAATTGGACCAAAACAACAAAAATCCAATCAGTAGAAGCGTAGATATGCAATTCAAAAAGTGTAAGTAAAAATAGCATAAAAAAGCATTAACTGTGGGTATCTGGTTGAAACTAGACCGGTACAAAGTCGAATGTTCATGCTGACTGCAATAGAGTGCAGACCGGATACAGGGCACAGGTTAATCCTGGTGAAAAAGTTACCTTCTAAAAGTCCGGACATAAAGAGTTCACAACTTCAGGATTTCACAGGAGGAGCACAGCTGATGCCATGCAAGGGTTATGGACCTGGGGAGGCACCTCTTCATGATTAGTCACTCATTCCAGCAGGGGTCAGGGAGGTCCAGTTGCAGGTCCAGGCAGGGCCAGTTGCAGCAGGTCAGCTGGACAGATGCAGGGAGACAACTCATACAGAACCTAGTTGGTAGTGACTCTTATGATTTGCTTCGACTGTGACCTGGTTGAATGTATTTGGGGAAGATTTACTCTGAAGAAATGTAGTCCAGTAGCCGAGCTGGTTTCTATGTCTCTCGGAGCCGTCAACCTGTGCCTATTGATGGTAACACACTGGCTGTACTTTGAAGTAATAAAAGGCATATGGGCTTTTGGAACCATATCTCTATCAGTTGGGGACACCAAAGTAATGTCTGTTCTCTCCCCAAATCTAACTGGGACCAACTCCTTCCCAAGCGCTAAATTGGTCAACCATGGTCTCTACCCACTGATTGGGTGCAGTGCCGTTTTGGAGCATTTATTTTTTATTTAATTGATTTATTTTAAAGGTTTTATATAGCGTAAGCAAGACCCTTGCGGGTATCAGAGTTCTTCACAGGGCCGATATAGGTGAGAACAGCATACAAAAAATAATATAGGTAACACAAATAGGCATATAATAGCTATTACAGTTAAGCAAATATAGCAAACATAAACATGGATGTGTGAACAGTTCAAGTGAATTTGGATAGGAGAATCGATTTAACTTCCTTTTTGAAAAATGCCGTGGAAGGGTTCTGTCTTGTTTCTGGGGGCAAGGCATTCTAAATCCAAGGAGCCATTCCTGAGAAGGACCGGTTGTACATTTTCTTTTTGGAAAACCGTTGAGGCTTCAGTAGAAGATTATAGGAGCTCCTCGTGGTTCTTTTACCACACGATAGCACCAGTTTCTCAGCTAGGTATCTCGGGGTATTGTGATCATACAGGAAATTTTCATGTGAATCCTAGCCTCAAAAGGAAGCCAGTTGAGCACACGCAGCTCAGGGGAGATGTGACAGGCTCTTTTGGAGCCTGTGATGAGTCTGGCTGCTGCATTGATAGAGGCTCGTATAAGGGCCGTAGTCCATCTGGGAAGGCTGCAGAGAGCGCCATTCCCATAATCCACTCTAAGAATTACTGGAGCTTGAACTACCTGTTTGAACTCATTTGAGGGCTGGAAGGGTTTTAGTTTTATCAAGGTGTTTATATGAAAATGTGGCCCTTTTGTTGAAGCTCTGATGGGTTTCTGCATGTTTAGCTTATTGTCCAGGGTTATTCCCAGCGATTTTGCTGAGTCGATGATGAGAGGTTGATCGTTGAATGCTGTTAGGTGCTTCATCAACTCGAGGATGACGGTTGATTGGCTGGGGGGAGAGGTTTGGAGAAATTTGGTTTTGAGGGTGTTTACTTTTAAGTGGTTTTTGGCCAACCAGGTCTGCATTTTTTGGAGCGTTGAATTAAGAGATTTGATGTCTTTAAGTGAATGGGTCTTTATGTAGAGTTGTGTGTCATCTGCGTACATGTGATGGTGGACATTCAAGGAGCTGAGAAGTTCGGTGAGGGGTTCCATATACAGATTGAACAGTGTGGGGGAGGGGGATGATCCTTGAGGTACTCCTAAGGTGACTGGGGTGGGCTTGGATAAGGCATGATTGATTTTGAATCTTTGTGTCCTGTTATGAAGGGAGGAGGTGAACTAGTTTAGGACCGATCCAGATAGTTCCATTCTGTGTTTCAGGAGACATAGTAAGTTGTCGTGTTTGACTGTGTCAAAGGCTGAGGATAAGTCAAGCAAGATTAGTACACAGGCTTCATTTTGGTGCAGGATTTTTAATGCATCATCAATTATGTGGGTCTATATATAACGGCTTTGCAGTGCCATTATTAAGTGGAGCTAAACTCTACGTTACGCCTCATTTATTTCCGAGGCGGTCCTATAGCCTCACGTATTTCTGAGGTGCCAGTATAGTTGTTCGTCATACCCGTTGAACAATAGTGCAATTCACGATTGATATCAACGCCACGTGCTGCTTTCATCTGAGCAGGACGGTCTTGAAAACAATGGTGAGAAACCCCCTCTGAATCTCGACCAGTTATATATTATCGATCCACTTGTTTGGGCGATTTGATCTGACTTTTTCCGGTATTCCAATTATTGATCATCGTTCATGGGACCTGACAATATATATGCTGTTATTTACTTCTACATTTGGCCTTGAAAAAGTCCATGTACTTATTCTTAGTACGGACGAAACACGTGTCGGCTGGCTGTCGTTTTATCATTTGGGAAATGACCTTTAAGATCCAATAAAAGAAAAGTTGATACAAAACATGAACTCAACTCATCTATTTGTCCTGCATATTATGAGGATTTGTTGACTTGAATGTACAGCTGTTCAGACTTCATATTGTACTAGTCTTGTTTATACTTTCATTATAGGATTGTGCTCTCTTGACCATTTTGATCTATAAATTTTTCTAGCAGTTTGGCCAAGGTGGGGATGTTGGATATTGGGCGATAGTTATTCAGGTCTGCCGGATCCGCGGATGGCTTCTTTAAGATGGGGATACCTGGACTACTTTAAGGATGTCTGGGATGGTTCATTGAAGGAGAGAGGTGTGTATAATCCTTGTGTCTCCATTGGAGTGCCCATACTTGTAACACTCGGCACACTGGGGAACACACCTCCATCTCCTTTTTTCAAAGAAACCCTTCATCTCTTGTTCAGATTTGAACTGATTACTATTGTTCCCTTAGGAATTATTTCAGGGGCCTTTAGAGAACTCTATAAATTTAAGATTTTCTCCCCTCCTCTTTTTTCTGGTACGAACCCTGACCACCCTTTTGGCGATCTCCCCGATACCTATGTCGACATCCACGAAAGAATCGAATGAATCTTGAGGCTTTTTACAGGAAGAATCAGGTACGAACTTTAGAGTGTTTAGTAACCTGTTGAGAATATTGGAACACCCAGGAACTGTTTTACATTCAGCGTTCATTTATTTCAGGACTTCTGTTGTTTCATACAATAGTTTCCTTTGTGGTTATTTATTGAAAACTTTGAGTACTCATAACGGAGTGTTCGGTAAGAGGCAGTTTGATTATTGGTTTGCCTTCTGCACGCATGCGTTGGAGATTGAGTATGCATAGAAAACTCCTTTCACATTACATCTTTAACATCACAGAGACCTCTTAGTCGGCCATTAAGTAGCAGATACTTGGAGTGATGCACTTTGAGACCGTGATTTTTAATTTTACACGGGTGAAGTTTCTCATTTCAATTTTGCACCAATTGTGTTTTTCTCTATCTTTATTTATTTTTTCTACTTTTTGGTGTCTGCGGTGTAATTTCCCTGTTTTATTTTGAATCAACATATAGCAGGTATTGACTGCATGTTGATGCAATGTGAAGTAATAAACAACATTTTGCTGTTTTCTGTGTTCTAGATCCGGATAGTAACCATACGACAGTCTTCGAGAAAATTCTGTATTTTTGTGAATATGTTATGGTACTTATCCCCTGATGAAGGGTTCAGTTCAGAACCCGAAATGCATTGGGTATTACTGTGAGCTTTGCAATTTGACATGTTTCATTTGTTATAATTTAGTTGAATGAACAAAGAACGTTGAATGTATAATTTGTTTTTATGAACTAGAGAGTCATGTGAAATACATTGATATTGAAACTGCATGATCAATTTATCGTTTAATGTATAAAAATAAATCAGGAAAGAAGAATGTATAACTTTTATGATTTACCTTTTGAGTACTATATAGAGGCCCCCTGTCCATAGCTGTGCGACAAGTAGCGTAGGGTTTTCCTTACGCTCTCTAGAGATTCATTCGTGATTTGAGGGCTTTGGGCACGCGCCCCCACACTTGTCAGCACGCAAAACACTTCACATAGTGTAGACTTAAGGTGAAATACTGAAAAAACAGGTGTTCAGGCCCACCACTACATATATTCATATAGAGTTTTGGCCAGCAGTTTTTTGGCAAGCAGGGCACGTGAGGCTACTGCAGACTGTGGTCAGACTCGGTCTGACAGGTTGAGTCTGTATGTAGCCAGGGGGTCTCACTTGGTGTGGCCGCCTGCTTGCCCTCCCAGAAGATCGTGGATGTCCAGAAAATGCGCCCAGAGCCTGTTTTCCCCGTGACCTCTGTGGTAGGTTGGGTGATTACTGGGAGCTGGGGACCAGGAGAGGGGAGAGCGGAGGGGGGGAGAGGTGAGGAGGAGGAGGCAGAGGAGGCTGGGAGGCTAGGGTGCTGGGGGGGGGCCTGGAGGTAGCCGGCTCCCCGAGGTGCTGGGGCCGTAAAGTTTGAAAACCGGCCCACCCAAGCCCAGGCTCAAGAACTAGCCTGCAACCAGCCTGCTACCACTGCCACCGCAGATAACCTCACTGATATCCTCACCGTTGTTCCTTTTCCTGCTCCTCTCCTGCTCTGTCCCTGTTGCCCTGGGATGTATGACGTTACAACGCATGCTTTTACCACGCATGCTGTTACAACGCAGTTTTTACAACGCATACCATTACAACGCATAGCGCTTTGGGGTGCTGGATAGTGAATAGTTTAATTTACTATTCCAACTCCAGTCCCCGTGGACACTAGGGAAGGTGTTGGATAGTAAATTAAATCTATTCCCTATCCTAGAGCGCCCCCCAGCGCAATGCGTTGTAATGGTTTTCAATGTAAAACCTGCGTTGTAATATCACTGCGTGGTAAAAGTTGCGGTGTAAAGGATGTTCCCCGTTGCCCTGCCCTACTACCCTACCCTGCTGCTGATCTTGTTGTTCGGTCAGTCGGGTGGCAGATGGATCGCACAGCACTTCACTTTTTTTCAGGCTCTGAGGCTTCCGAGGCTCAGTGGCTCAGTGACTCTGCTGGTCCGTCTGACTGGGAAGTGATGTGGCTCCTGCTGGAAAGATATTGAAAGGACGTTGGCTGTGAAAAGGGAGCAACGTGCACCCACGCAGTGACTCGCAGATAGAGTGATAATATGCTTGTGTTTGTGGGTCCTTGTGGTGCTCGCGGCGGCGGGTGTAAGCTGGGGTAGACCAGGTACTAGGGAAGCAAAAATGAGAGCCAGTAAGTCAGAAGTGGGGAGAAGGAGAGGGGCGCCTTCACGATTAGCTGAATGCGGGCGACATACGGCGGTTTGCGGTTCGCAGGTTGCGGTAGACTTTTGCCTTCGCCTTTCCCCCGCGGGCTTCACCACGCTCCACTACCGCTCACGCTCACCTGCAGCAGCTACAGACTCGCAGCACACGCAGCCCCTCTTCTCCGCATAGCGGGACCCGGCTGGGCCCACTCTTCCCAGCACCGCCACTGCCGCTCTGCTGTTCCGTTGGTTTGGTTGCCTGCCTGTTTGCCTGATCTTGTAGCCGTAGCTCGTGTAGCTCCTGTGGCCCTACGGTATGACCCCCGCGTCCACCGCTCCGTTCTCAGCTCCACTCTCTGCTCTACACGACGGCAGGAAGGAGTGATGCAGAAGTAACTGTTTCCCACTGTACCAACCAGGACTCAGTTCCGTTTCTCTTTTCTTTGGACCATTGTTTTTCTGTTATCCATTGTTTAGCCATGCAATCTTCGCCTCTTAAAATTGACACTGCTATGTATGTTCATCATGTGCCAGCGTAGTAATGTAGTATAGACAATGGTGATACTATTTCAGTGGTTACCTATCTTTTTGTCACTGCAATTAAATAGTACTTATCAACGTGTCTTTAGAAATTTCAGGCATGTGGGTCAGGTTCGCAAACTGCCATAGAGTGTATTTATGCATGATTCCGCCAATGTTTATACCAGACAATGCAGGATTCAGGTCCTTTTTCGACTTTCACACACTCTCTCTCAGCAGAACGTGTATAATAGGAGGGTAGCAAGCGGGACGTTAACTTTAAAAGTGTAGGTAGGGAACCACAGAGTAAGTGATTTGAGTCTCAGTGAACAAGTTCATGAGGTGGTATCTGATCCTTTAAACACACAAGTGAAGTAAGTACTAGACCGGAGGGTTTGGTGTAGGCAGGTCGAGAGAGTGAAACAGGTGTTTTTGATATATTTTTCATAGACCGAAGCGTCGCGTTCAGCTACAGCAGACTAGGAGGATTTGTAAAGCTAGGATCCATTGAACTGGATTAGATTTCCCTTATCTACTGGTGCAGTATGGGCTGGTGAGCTACGCTGTAGAGGCTCTTAGGTATTGTTTATAATTTAGATAGTTCGGGCTTTGGTTCATGGCATATTTTATTCCATTTCAGAATGCGCAATATAATTGGATGGTCATGTTGGGCTCAAACATGATCCTGTAGAGAAAGAGTAATTGGGAGAGATGAATTCTGAGAGGGCACCGACGCACTGTGTTTGAGACCTTGTTGGTCCTCAATAGAAACGTGGAGGTACAACTGATAGTTTTGCATTTTCATTTTCATGGCACATTGGCGCGCACAGAGGGTTAATCAGCATTGAGAGAGCTGTGAGCTATTAAGATGGTGGTTTGGCACTTCTTCTGACTGTTTCCCCGCACTAGTGCTACTTTTCACCTTGGTTTGTGGTTCTTAACGAATGCTGTAACACACCAAGCATAATGGATTGCTCAACATACTCGTGGTTTATTCTATCTTCCACAGTCATTATTTAAACTTGTTCCGGATTGGAAGGGCCAACTTTGTTATACATAGATGTCTAATCATTCATAGTTTTAGAAGAATTGAAAACATTCTTGTTTATGTTGAGTGTAGTTGATAACATGTGCTTAAATTGTATAAGAGCGGATTATAAATTTGTTAAAACACTCAATCTGAGTGTTTCAGGTAGTGCACAGTCTGTCTAGGACTGCATGCCCTAGTAGTTATAACTTTCTAGAAGTGGCATTTTTTAGGAATTGCGAATTAAAAGACAACATAATCTTTAAATAGGGATTTAAATTACAATTCTCTAGACACCAAACTTGATATTCCTACCTGAACCCAATTAAAAGTACTCACTTACTAAATGTAATGAGTTAACCTAAATTTATCCTATGAGAGAGACGAGCCTTGTAGTAGTGAAACATTAATTTAAGAGTTGTTCACTACCAGTACATATAAAAGTACATGACCAGCATTTTAAATACACTGCACCCTGCCCTATGGGTTGTTAAGGGCTTACCGTAGAGGTAACTTATGTATATTAAAGAAGAAAGTTTAGCCCTGGCAAAAGTTTTATTTTACCTGGTCGAAATGGCAGTTTAAAACTGCACATACAGGTAGAAATGGCAGCCAGAGAGATGTTTAAAGGCTTCTTAAAGAAGAGTCAGACTCAGTGCTGCAGGCCCGCTACTAGCATTTAATTTAGAGGTCTTGAGTACATGTAGTATCACTTTACTAGGGTTGTACAAGTAAATTAAATATCCCAATAGGATGTAGGCTAATTTAACCATGTTTAAAGGACAGAGCATATTCACTTTAGCAGTCTTAAAGTGCAGAGTCCTAAGGCCAACAAAAACAAGATCAGCAAAAATGGATGAGTGAAGAAAAAAAAGTTTTGGGGAAGACCAACTGAAGACTGACAGGTTTAACATGAAACTTCTAGTCCCCCCACATCTGGCTCTGGAATGTTTCTTTCTTGCCTTGCCTGGCTCACAGAGGTCAAATATGACGTATGACTGGCATCAAGTTTCTTTGTAAGTGTACTAGAGGCAGCCCTTTGAAATGTAACTGGGACATGGAACAGTGTTTTCCCTCCTAGCCTGGAAGGATGCTCTCTTCTAAGTACACCCAGGTCCTATTGTTCACTGTCCGGACCCAATACACATCCCTGATGGGGGAGCACATAATAGGCACAGGTAGCTGGAAACTCTAAGAAGGCCTCAGAAAGTTGAGGGCAGGAAAAAGCCAATTTTCTCAAAGTGTCATTCTCAAAACTGTACTTTAAAATCCAACATAACCATTAAAAATAATTTTTAATTAAAACTTTTGAGATACCGAACATGACATGTTTATCTGTCTCCAATCTTAAGTTAGCACTTATTATATGTAATAAGTCAACCTATCCCATGGGAAAGGGAAAATCCGACTTTACCATTAAAGAGGATGTTAAATCACAATTCATTAGAGTGCAAGCATGACATTACTACCTGTTCCAAATCAAAGGTTCGTACCTATGTGATGTAATAAGGTAGCCCAATCTTATTCTATGGGAGTGGTAGATCTCACAGTAGTTAAAAACGAATTTGGGAGTTTTCATTACCAAGACATGTAAAACCACATGCCCTATTTTTTAAATACAATGTGCCCTGCCCTATGGGATAGTTAGGGCGTACCCTAAAGGTGACATACGTTTTAAAAAAGGTGAAATTGCCAGTTTCAATCTGCAAACAGACTGCAATGGCACAGATGAGACACGTTTTAAAGGGCTACCTAACTGGGTGACACAATAAGGGCTGCAGGCCCAATAGTAGCATTTAATTGCCATGCCCTGAGTACATGTAGTACCACTTCACTAGGAACTTATGAGGAACTTATAAGTAAACTAAATATGTCAATTGGGTGTAAGCCGATTTTTCTATGTTTGAAAGGAGACCTCAGAAGTAATTTAGCACTAGTTAGAGGTGATAAACTGTACAGATTTCTAATGCCAACACAAGTGAATTTCAGAAAACAGGAGGGCAGAAGGCAAAAGGTTTGGGGTAACTTGCAGAGAGGGTCAAGTCCAACACAGTTGTTCATGCAAATAGTATGTCCTCCCATCACTGGATGACATTAGCAGAGAGTGGTACGAATCAATATTTATGAAGTGGGATAGTGCTTAGGTGCTAAGTTGATATCATGTTTATTGAAGTTAGGCTCAGATGAGAATATTACCCTTTGCCTCACATTATATGTTTACAATTTTAATGATTTAATTTGCGGGAAACGAATATATAAACTCATGATTTTGTGGTTGAAAGATTACTTTCTTGGAGACTTTTTGATGCTGCTAGGGATGTTGTCCATGTTGCTACTGGTTGAACTGTTCAGTTTGGACTTGAATTTTTTTGATTCTGCACACTATGCTGTAATGCTCTGTTTGCTGAAAGTCTTCATGGCATTGGCTTTTGCATTTCTGATATCTGTACTGCACCTTTTACATTTTTGTAATTAATCTTTTAAATCGCATTCCTGATCTAGAACTCAAACATTGAGCATACCCTTTAATTAATTGACTGCATTTTTGATGTACTGGGAGGTGGCTTTCCTCAGGACACAATGCCTCATAAATTGATGTTTAACACCATCTCGGATTCATCAACCTGTGGGCTTGCAGTTCAGATAATATTATGGGGTGTAAAATGTTAGGGGTTCCTGTACCTGCACAGGTTTTAAAGCCGATAGTGGAGCAAAAGATGACATACTAACTTTGAGGATGGAGACAGAGAACTCTAATGGAAAAAAGACATGAAATGGAATATTCACTACTCCTGCATGAAATTTAAACATGTTATGAGAAGTCATAGGTGCAATGGAGTTAAACGATAATAAAACGGCTTCCACAGAAAGCTACACCAATATGGTTCTAAAACAGAGGTGCGTTTTAGCACCCAGTTATTTAATCCCTAGGTGGCCGACAAGGGAGCAGTAATCGTAAATAGGTGGTCGTATCTTCAAAGCAGGTGCCCCAACGAGTGAGCATTTGCAGTTCATGGATGACACAATATCCTGTTGAGTTCTCCCATTGTGTCTACAGCACTCACGAACCTGCCTTCAGCAATATGGCACAAACAATAAATTGAGGGTTAAAACAAGAAATCGAAGGTGGATATTTTTGGTCAAATATCATGAAATAGGGACATTGTGGATGCCTGGACAAGAGATAGAAATTGTTAACAAGGCCTTGTATTATGAGTAAGTAAGATTTCTATAAGGTTTCGGTGACTGGAGCTGGCTGTCTACTTCAAAAATAGAAAGATGTAATATAAATAAAGTATATATTTTATCTTTGAGCATAGTCCGGTGAGGATTGTTATTTTAATTTCCAGGTGGGAGACCAGGAGAAAAACGGCTGTTTAGTTTTAATTCGTTAGATAACATATTTTATATGCAGATATTTTTAATTTCGGTGTGACATTATATACTTGTGTATGATGTGACGTGTAAATGCTGGAATCATTCAAAAGTGCTACTAAACTTGACCACCTGGGAGCAAAATGTACATATTGATCAGCCTTATAAAACTGTAATTGCTTTAAATAACTTCACAATAATGTAACACTACATGCAAAGTACATGCAAACATCAGATTTCAACGCTATACTTCGGTAACCTGGCTTGTATAGCACAAGTCCATCCAAACTCCTGACTCTTTCTCACAGGCACCCGACCTTACCCCACGAGGCACAGTAAGGAATCCTGACCTTAGTGACATGTATCACTTGCTTCACATGTACACATGACCGACAACACACAGTGCAATATCACAAGTATTTCCCTGCTCATGGAGGGGTGGCGTGGCTAGCTACAAGGGACTTTGTAGATCCTCCAAGCACACACACAGCACTGACAGACATAAGCTGCACCCCCTTGTACCATATACGCTATGTCCTCAGTATTTACAGTGCACAATACATACATAATGCATATTTCTATATTCCCTTCTGTCTTTTGGGAACTCTTCTGTCGATGGTGTAAATGACACTGTCACATGATGTGTCAGTTCTGTCCCCAACCTCCCTGTGCACAGTGGGCCAGGGTTGAAAACCTCGCTCCAAGATTATCTGAGGAAGTGGAAGAGTTCCTCTTGTGCGGAGACTACTTCTTAGACTCGCCCAAGAAACTCACAGTATGGGGGTGCAGCAGACAGACAACATGCAAAGGGCTGTGCGGAGGCGTTTCCTCAGTAAGTAGTCCCTCTATTCAACCTTTTCATTGAAAACATTCAGCACACGAGTAATTAGACATTCGTATGCATTTGGCAGTAAAGAGAGAAAAACAGTCTTAAGTGGAAAAGCCTTAGGTACAAAGGACAACAATCTCGTGATGTAGTGAACGTGGTACAAATGTGGGAAGATCCCTTTTACTCCAACTACCTTGGTTGGTTTGACTATTAAGTGGGTTTGGGGGCATGTTATTTTGAACCAATGGTGTTAATTGTGGCTCTTATAGAGAATTTAGTAGAATGTCAAAACACTACATAGATGAAAGTTGGAATGTATCTGTAGCTAGGAGTTAGGACTTAGGACCAATATTTGATGATATAATGGAGAGAAGTTAAATAAAAAAGTATTTCTTTAGGGGAGAACCCCCAGAAGGCGCAAAAAGAGTGGAACATAAATAAAAAACAAAGGATACTCTGAAGAGCCATGTTCCACACTCCTGTCAGCATGTACACTGAAGAACTTGGTGCAGCTTACGTAGGTGTTCAAAAAGATACTTGCAGACAAAGCCCTATGTACAGGTCTCCATAATGCTGGACTGGGTCTAACATGGAGAATTGTCTTCTGTGCTCATAGCACCACTGAAGAAGATGCTGCATGTCCCTCGCCCTCCAGGAAAAAAATGAAAAGAGGGATCAGAGGGAGAAAGATTCAGTCATGCACTAGTTGATGAGACAGACAGAGTTATCAAGTCCACAGTCCCTACTGCGCAGGCAGTCAGCAGCATAGCATAGCAGCCAGTGGTACGGTGACTGCATGTTATCAGCATGTAGAGAGATTTATTGAGTAGGCAACATTAAATATAATAAAACATTACAACATACATAGATAAGAACTTTGACAATTGACCGCATGTGAAAGATATAATATAAATATTGCAGAAAAAATAAGGGTTTAAGCAAAGAGCAATGTGAGATCAAGTAGTAAGCATTCTGAAAAAGGGAACGAATGAGAAAAGCATAGGAAAGGGAGAGATAAAGAATAGAAGAGAGGAAAAGACAATATATACAAAATCGGCTTGTAACCTTCATAAGTATGCAAAGGAAAAATGATTGAATACAACAGAAAAAAGCAAATATGGCATTGTAAATAATAGGTGTATACTAATTCTGAGAATATATTGTAAGGTACACATTGCACATTTGGTGAGAGGAGAGGAATCGGTCCCTTTAGCAATTTAAGACAGATAGTAATTGGCATCCACACATGATTATGCTTGACAGACAACTGTAATGAATCGAGATTGTAGATAACTAGTCTGTGATGGTGACAAATAAGATTTGATTACGTTTAAAAGGTAATAATATTTGTAGATTTCTAGTTTGATGTAATAACAGAAATGGCGATGGAAAGCAAAAGATCAACACATTTCCCAAGCATTCTATTAGAAATCCAGACGTCATGCAAGCTGCCCAGGAGCAAAGTCATATGAAAGGGGAATGTGGATTTGGGTGATGGCCTTAATGTGGCTCCATACCAAAAGCCAGAAAGTGGAAAAAACTAGACAAGAAAAGAACATGTGGAAATCTGTACCTGGTTGACTGTTATAGTACCAGAAAGTGTTTTGGCATGCAGGTTTCAGCTTAAAAAGACGAAAAGGACTATAAAGAAGTATGTTGTAAAAAAGTATAAGATCTGAGAGAGGCTGGCTGTGCGAACAGTGGAATATATTTTGCACCCTATTCCATCCAAAAAAGAGGTCGACCAAACAACACCTAGATCAGACTCCCACAATGATTCTGTAAGCATTTGGGCCCTATCTGAATGAGATGCTCTCATGATATTGTTTATGCATGCCGCTCTAGGGTGGGTGAATCATGCAATCGGGGGAGGAGATGAGCCGGGTTGGCAGTTATAATGAGAGAAGTGGTGCGTGAGTGCATTATGTATTAGATCAGTGAGTTCATAAAACTGGGAACGCATGCGAGCTGGGAGATTGGTATGGAGGATAACTTGGAGAACAGAATGAATGAACCTGAGTGGTATAGCTGTGAAACGAGAAGTATACCTTTATTTATCCTTCCCTTTCCCTCATAGAGTCCTACCTCATCGCTTAAGTAGATTACTATGCCAAATAGGACTGTTGAAGAATTGATTAATGGGGGTTAGCGGTGAAACAAAAGGTGGTTTCAATAATGTGCATGCATAGGAAACAGTATTAGGTAACCAACATTTGGGAGGGTTAGACATGAAAAGAATGCATTTGTGAGAGAAAGGTGATAATATAGCCTGTTCCTGAAAGAACAGCGACTCTGAGGAACATCAGGTGGTTTGATCATATAAATTTGTATTTGCTGGAAGCCAAAAGCCCTATGGTCATTATAAAAACCAGGGAAATTAAGGCCTACTAGAGACTTTTAGTTTTGACAGAGAGATTTAAAAAGATTTACTATACCAAAGAAATCTGGAGAGGATCTTATTGATTAAGCCAAATAACCCTTTCAAAATCATCTTTATAGGAAGCCTCATGAGAAGGTGTTGGAAAGTGGATTTTCAGTAGTAGTAAATCTGCATCTTTCACTGGCAACAAAGCCACTAACACAGTCGAGGGCTCAGTACAGGGCCCTATAAGCCCACTAGAGCCTTACGCTCCGATAATAAACACCTCCTTCAGATAAAGAGAATTAGGAGAGCCCGTTCAGGTGGCAGGAGCTTTTCTGTTCATACGGCACACGCCTGGAACTCCCTCCCACTCTCACTACGCTCTGAACCAAACCTGCTCAGGTTTCGGAAACATCTTAAAACTTATCTATTTCCAGAATAATTCCAGATCTGTTCTGCTCCACACAGGTAGCTTGTTCTGATTCTCTATAAGCGCTGGGATGCCTCTGGGTAACCGTGCGCGGTACAAAATTCGTTAATAATAATAATAATAAGTACAGGTCTCAAATTATGCCCATGCTCGTCCCTTTGTAACTTGGCTGCAAGCAGGCAGGCTTAACTTAGAAGACAGGTATGTAAAGCATTTAAAAACACCAATACTATAATTAAGACAAAACACACAATAAAAATCTCACACCACGTAATAAAAATGAGAAATATTTTTTTATCTTTAAAATGACACCAAAACGACAAAAATCTATTGTAGGGAATTGGATATATGAATTTTTAAAGATTTAGCACTATATCGCAATTAGAACCTATAGTGCCACTTTGGGACATCTGGTCATGCTTGACCAGGACAAAGTCAAAGTTTCAGGCTGACCGCTATGGAGCTCTGCTCGGATGCCCCTCGTGGTAAATGTAAATGTCCAGTATTTGTAAAGCGCAAACAATTACCCGAAGGTGTCAAGGTGCTGGGGACCGTTGGGAAGATTAAGCAAGCTATTGCCCAGAGTCACATGGTGCTGAGCAGACTCCTGCCACCAGAGCCAGGGATTGAACCGTGATCCCCAGTGTCCAGCGGCAGACCTCTTCCAGGCTTCAACAAGATTTTTCCTTCTGACTTTCTGGAGATTTTTCTACTGGGGTCCCTTGATTCCCTTCACCAGTCTGTATTCCCTGAGGGTTTGCCGGCTTGCTTTCCAGGGAGCTCCTGGTCAAACCCTGAAAGTTGGACCTCCAGAGGTTTTCAGTAGGACGTACCAGGAGGTGAGGCCAGTTCGTGGTTGAAGGTGGCTGGCTTGGCTCTTGCGGTTGAGTCATTCCCCTTATTGAACTTTTTCCCATAGTTGGTCCAAACTTCTGGAACTTCTACCTGAAGTTCCTCTTTGGGTCCAACGTGTCCATAGCACAATCCAAGAATCTGAAATCTCCAAGATTGTCCTTGAAGGTTTGGGACCACAATTCCCACAATGCACTTTGACAAAACCCATACAAATCCACTGGACCCCCTCAAGTTAGGAGATTCTTGGTGGTGAAGGTCCAGATTAGCTATGTTAATCTGTAACTTGCAGAGGGGTCCACTCTTTACATCTCTGGCATCAAGGTACAACCAAAGTGCTGTAGTTCCTGATCATGCAGCAGGGGCAGTCTGTCAGAATGCAGGGTTCAAATCAAGTTTACAGCTTGGCAATCCTTCTTATTATTATTTAGTCTCAAGCAGCAGATTTGAGAGGCTCTGCACCTCCCACATATTTATTCAGTGTTCTCTGGGGTCAAGCAGGAGATTACTCCTGTCCAATGAGGTGCAGTGCAACACCCCAGAGTTTGACGACTTCCTCCAAAGTGTGCAAGAGACACACAAATGATGGACGGAGTGCTGAACAAATCAAAACATTTACCACCAGTCAAAAGATTTTGGTTAAATCCATCATTCTATCACTCACCATGCCACCTCAGTTTAGTCCTGGCCATATGCAAATCAGTCTTGACCCTGTGCCTCGTGGGAACAGTACAGCCCAAACTGCCAAGCCAGGTCCTCCCTGGACCAGAAACAAGTATCCTAGGGCTGGTTTCGGGGTTTTACCCCTCATCAGTCAGGATAGCTTCAGGATAAATTTAATAATAGCCTATTGTTGGATTTATCAATAACATTCACCTAAGTCCTTGAATGCTGGCGATAGTTATGCATTTATAAACTATTACCATGTTATCCTATGGGCTAGGCATCTACAATGGGCTAGGCATCTACAATGGGGGAACTGCAATGTGCAATTTCTCCATCATCAGGGAATATATAACATCTTTTATAAGGCCCCTGCTTATAGTACAGGTCTCCCCCCCCTCATGGGGACACCTAGGGGAGACATTCAGGGTTCTTAATATGCAAAGGTAGTGTAGATCCTCACTCCACAATGCTCCTAGCACCAAAGTCTACTTTACTACAATGGGGGAAGTGAAATGTGCAATTTCTCTATGCCTGTGGCATATACACATCTTTTATAAAGGCCCTCCTTCTAATGACATGACCCCCCATCCTGAGACACTTAGGGCAGACCCTGGGAGGACCTAAAATGCCAAAATAGTTCATTTTATCACTTTTTAAGTACCTCTACCACCAAAGTTGAGTTTGGGCACAATTTACATCTAAAAGCAGTGCTACAACACAGGGATGCAGGTGCCGAAAAGGCTGCTGACCTCTAAACTGCCATGCCCTATTACATACCAGGGACCTATAGGTAGTTTTAATCCCCCTGCCCGCATATGTACTAGCGACTTACAGGGTAGGTCATGCCAATTATAGGTGTACCCTAGCATATAGTATGCCCTCATGTGTGTGTTTTTCACTGGGTATTTTCAACATGGTACTGGCCCAGGGCTTGCCCAGAGCAGCCCCCAGGGATCTCTCAGAGTCAGAAAAACATCATCTAGGGTTCTCAAATGGGACAAAAGGTGGGGCGGCTCTGAAAACAGGTCCTCATTTCCAACAGAAAAAAATTTGATAATGGGTAGGAGCATCATTTTACTAGTGTCAAGACAAACCCACCAGGAAAGGTACAATGGACACTATTTCTGAGAAAAGGTTAGGAGTTCATCTGATGGGGTATCTGAGTAAATGTTTCATGTTTTCTTAAGAGCAGTCAATTGCCAAATGCCTAAACATTTGATTTTGTAGGAGTTCCATGATAGCAGTGCATTAGGAAAATCTGTTTGGTACAATATTTATTCAATTGCAATACTAAGTTTTATCTACATTTAGTTTATATCCAGACACTGTGGAAAAGAGGTTGAGTTCATGGAGGAAAGCAAGGAGTGAACGGTGTGGGTGTGACATAAATAAAAGAATGTCATCTGCGTAAGCTGTGAACTTTATGTGGATGTCCTTAATTTTGAACCTAGAAAAGTCATCTGAAGCTCTGAGTTGATGGAGAAAAGGTTTCAAGGCTAGAACAAATAACGAAAGAGAAAGGGGGCATCCCTGATGAGTTCTTCTGTTGAAAGGAAAATAAGAAGAGAATATACCATTAGCTACTAGAAAAGAATGTAGAGACATGTAAACAATGAGATAAATCGCAAAACATTAGGACCAAATCCTTGCCATTGCAGAGCCTTCTTTAAAAAGCACCAATCAAGCCTATTAAAGGCTTTTTCTGCATCTAAAGATAACACTGCCGAAGGATCATTTATCTTATGAGCTTTATTAATGATGTTTAAAAAAGTAATAGAATCATCTTCTACAGTCCTATGCAGAATAAAATCAGATTGGTGGACATCAATGAGGCCAGACATTAGAAGAAGTAGGCAAAGAGCCACGGCCTTAGGGTATTTCTTGCAATCTGTATTGATTAAAGAAATAGGTTTGAAATGTTTGCAATCAGTGAGGTTTTGATCTTTTTTTAGGAATTATACAGGTCGTAGCTTCTGTAAAAGATCCAGGAGAGGATTTTAGAGCATGGAAGTGATTAAATAATTTGAAAACTTTTGGATTAAGGAGTTTAGCAAAATGAAGATAAAACTCAACAGTAAAACTGTCTGAACCTGGCGCTTTACCTTATGGAAGAGACTTTACAACCGTGAAGAGTTCTCTCAGTATGAAGTGATTGCTCTAAAATAGAGAGATCTGGCAAAGGTGAAAGTCTAGGTTTAAGAAGGTTAAGATTGGAGTAGCAGTTATTGAGAAACTCCTCCAATAGCGAGGTTTCAGGAGTATATAGGTCTTTATAATAAGAAGCAAAACATGCTGCGATGTCGGCATCTCCAAATATCTTGTCTCCAGAGTTACTAACGATGGATTTAGTAGACATATTTTCCTTCCTGCACTTTAAGTATCGAGCTAGAATGGAGCCAGCTCTATTGTTACTGCCATAATACCATAATATGTGGTGTTTAGTTTGAGGAGTGTACTGCATGCCCGTTCAGTTGTATACTTGTTGCATTCAATCTTGGCAGTAACTAAGGCATCAAGATGCAAATGACTCTTTTTGCTTGTGTAAAAGCTATGTTTCAGTAGCTTTATGCATTCCATACAGAATGATATGGTGTTTGACCATTACTCTTAAGTTGGAAACAGTAAAGGCAGTTTTAAAACCGAGAAGGAGGTATCTGAGAGTAATGAATTATTAAACCTCCAAGAGGATTCATTAGGTCTGCCAATCAGAATATCTAAGTCAGTCAGCACTGGGGCATGGCCCAGATTAGAATGGAGTCAAAATCTGAATGAACACAATGCTGTAATCAGTTTTTACTAAGAATATGTAATCAAAGCGAGATTGAGAATGATGGGTGGGAGAATAAAAGGAGTATTCTAACAGCTTGGATTTGTATAATCTCCAAGAGTCGGAGAGTGAGTATAGGGAAACTAGTGTTTAAAAGGTTCTATGAGAAGCATTGGAACAAAATGTGAGGTAGATTTCTTGTCAAGGGATCAAGAGCTTGATTAAAGACACCTCCCACCAGTAAATTATCAGTAGTTTGATCAGAGGTAGTGCGATAAAGCGATTGCCAAACATTTGGTTCTGGGTGGTTTGGACCATAGATGTTCAGTAATGTGAAGGATGTTTTATCAATATTAGGTGTGACTAGTAGCCAGGGAGAATTTTGACACCATGCCTGGTGAAAGTGGAGAGAAAAGAATATTTCACCAACCCATTATTTTTTAAGTTTAACAATTTCCAATTCATAAAGGTGCGTCTCCTTTAGTAAGGCAATTTGGCATTTCAATTGAGCTAGATTAGACAACACACACTGTTGTTTAATGGAACTCTTTAGCCCCTTGACTTCCATGCAACAATCTAAGTTGCATAACATTGAGAGAAAATAAGCATCTGCTGATTCTTAAAAAATGCAAGGTCTGACCATTGTTAAAACACAGAGGAGACAATGAGAAGAAAAAGGAGAGGTGGGGAGTAATGTGGAGGAAAGCAGCATCCGAAAAAATAATTTAGAAGGATTTGGCATTGCAATGACAAGGGTAAATGAATGCTGAGATAGGAAAATAGATAAGATAACACCCCGAAGAGCAAAAGGACAGTACAACACATAAGAAAGAAAAGTGATTTGCAGCTTCGGCAAATAGGTGTGAGTGACAAACAGGGAAGTAATACATATAGGAGCAGAATCAAATACAGCAACCAGGTAGGATGAACCTGAAATAGAACTGCAAAAATAATAGCATATAAACATAAGTCTCTAACATTAACAAAGGACCCGACTAAGGAACATGGAGATGGACAATGGAAATAATGGAGACAGAACATTTAGATAAGGAATACATGTAAGATTCTATTCCAAGATAAAAGAAGAGGGGGAAAGAAAAAAAAGAACAATCATTGAGCAGGATAAACTATGCAAAGATGATTTAAACTAGAAGAAAAAATAAAACATAAGACACAATGTGAAAATGACGGAATCACCAATTGCAAAAATAAATTATGTTGGATCCTTCTGAACATTCTGGAATACCAAAAATATGAAGGTTATTACCACTATTCCTATTATCCACGTTTTCTGTTCATGTCAGGGTTGAAATCCTCAAGGTTACTCACTCGCTGTTCCAATGTGAAAATGGGTTGATCATGAGAGGACCATTTATCTTCAATTCATTTTGACAAAATATTAGTATCAGCTATGAATCATTTTAGAGCTCTAAATTCCTCCATCGTCCTGCAAAGTTAAATGAATAGGTGATTTAGAGGGAGAATCAAGATCCTTTTTTGGATGTTTGACCAATTTTTGATATGGTTCCAGTAGCATGAGAGGAGGGATACCTTTCCCTTCCAAAGTCAGAAACACTTTCCATGATAATTGGGGAAGCCATATTAGTGCTTTGTGGTTGAGTTCACAGAGGGCAGAGGAAGTTTGAAGGTTTGAAGGAGTGTGAAGATTTGCTGCTAATTTGCATTCTGCAAGATCTCCCCATAAAAGGCCACAAATCAAGGAAGGTGAAATAATGAAAGCCGGTCACACTGACATTTTCCAAGATGAAGTGGCAGCAGAGTCAGCCAGTGAGGTTTATACAATAGAGCTATTGCCTCAGATGAAAGAGCAATAAAGTATTGCCTGGAGATTATATATATATCAAAATATGGCAGCCAATACGAAATGACAAGTCAAAGTCAGAAAAGTATAGTTTGTGCCCCCAAGATATATATGGGCTCAGAGATCATTATTTGAAGTCATTGTAAAGCCTGATGGTGCCACAGAAATAGGAGGTTTCAGGTTGCATTGTGAATAGAATTACCTTAGGAGCAGCAGTGATGTAGGAAATGGTGGCCTCCAGAGATGGAGTTGAGAAGTCACCAAGTACGAAAATGAAGCTATGTCATCATCATGTTGGCCTTCCAATGCCTGAGATGAGGAAACAAATGTGAGTATGAGGTATCCAATGCATATGAACCCAGTCGTCTTGCCAAAAGCGCAAGGAGATTAAATGAGTAGTGGCCATCTTGTGCGACGTCCAGCCGCATGGAGCTCTAATAAGCAGTGGGCATCTTGCATGGCTTCCAGTCATACCACAACTCCATGTTATCAGAAAACCGTGGGCCTCATTTATGAAAAGCATTGCATCGTTGTGGGAAAGAGCGATGCAACACTTTTCAGTGCGCCCTCCTGGCGATACCTTGGATGCTCCATGTTTGCTGTACGGTACTCTATGTCGAAAACATTTACAGATATTTCAGGAATCCCGATGTATCTGTAGGCACAAAAGTTATATATTGCTGTGGTTTGTCTGAAAACAGACACAACTCCACCAATGTGTCCTTTTACATGGGCAAACCCCATATGAAAGGGCTTGCATCACCCTTACACCTGCTGTCAGGCAGCATTAACGTTTTGATGCAGTGGCGTCCTAGAAGTGGTGCAGTGAAATCTGATAGATTTCACTATGCCACTTTTACAAGGTTTTCTTGGGAGAGAATGGCCACCGGCATACATTATACCATAAGCAGGTATGATGTAGCTCAGGTGTTTACAAAGTGACACTAATAGTTACCTCGATCATGGAAGCCCAAGGACCGTGTTTGCCGCTGGATGATTTGTTGCTGCCCCTCCACTGCCATGGCTGTAGGTGGCCGAAAAACCAAAATGTCCGGGCTGGCGCACCCTTCACCTTGCTGGAAATATAAGTAAATTAGACCGAGTGTGAGAGTGCACTAATGATGTCACTGATTGTTATTAAAACTGCTTCATAAATTTAGTGCACAGTCTGCATCAGCTACCTGCCCTTCTGTGATACACTGAAGTTCTCTGCAGTCACAAACAATGAGACAACAAGAGTCTCATTCTGTCTGGACTCAGGTCACACACTGTGTAGTTCAGGGACGAGCCACACATATGTGACATTTTCATAATTTCAGTGGAATTATGAGTGACTTTTCAACGGCTATGAGTGACACTTTCTCATGAGCAAAATCAAGCAATGAAGACAAGGGAAGCAAATCATATATGTACTATAGCACATAAACAGGTAAGAGCTGTCATTCATAACGACAATGAGCGAGAGAGAGAGATAATCAAGGTGAGCAGCACTTGAGAGACAGTAAGTTCAGGGACTTGCAGGTCTGTGGACTGATGCTGGGCGATAAAGTAAAATGTGTACTGTTTTAAATTGTTTCTTGTGGAAGAATTACCTTTAAAATTATATTGCTAAACAACTCTAATGCAGGTTACAATTGTCAGTGTTACAGTGCTTCAGGATTGTGAATGCAAAAGCAGAAGAGCTAATAAAATATAATACAGATCTTCCTTTAAACTAATTTAAGAAACAGTCACTGTACTGGGGACCTCTATTCAGCAAAAACACCAACCTTTCCCTCGCAAAGCTCAATGTTAGACCATCTCACTATCCACGTCACAATATCAATGTAAGAAAAAATGATCTTACCATCATCCAGGTATGCATGTCAAATGCCTGCTCAAGAGTCCCCTGGATATCTCCAGAAGCAGCAGATTGGTTACAGGCTCCTATAACTTCTTAAACCAAATCTGGCCGCTCTATAATTGCAGTTAGACTCAGGTCTACAGCAGGCTGAAAGGCAGGCTCAGGCCTGAGCCACCATGGCAATAATCAAGTTGGCCCCCAGTGAAAGCCGTCCAGGCCACTGTCTCTGGTCTACAACAGGCTGAAAGGCAGGCTCAAGCCTGAGTCACCGCGGGCCTTGGCAATTCAAGTTGGCCCCCAGGCTTGCCTCCAGTGAAAGCAGTGGCCGCTGTACTGTCCTGACTCCATGAGTCCCAGGCAGGGCCATCCAGTCTTCGTCACCCTCGACTGCTGGGTGGGGGTAAAATAAACTTTGCTGATAGTACACGGCGGCTAGGCCGATGCGAGGTAAAGCAGGCAGCGCTGCGAGCATCACAGTTGGGTGCCATGATTAATTCTTAGCGCTCCGGCCTGATTATTTGTGGCAGCGCTCTGGCCAAGGTGATTTGTAGTGCTCCGGCCACGGTAATATGCTGCGCTCTCTCCGGCCATGATTATATGTTATGTTAATTTCGATTTATATAGCGCCAAATCACCAACAGGTCTCTTAGCGCTTGCTTTGGGAACCCGTCCTGGCTTTCCCTGCGAGATAACTCCTACTGGGCATCCCCAAGGTGAAGACCAGGCATCCCATCGCAGTGGGGCCATAGTGGAGATTAAGCAAGCTATTGCCCAGAGTTGCAGAGTGTGAACCCATGATTCGAGTAGGCACCGAGGTGAGAATTATCGAGTCCGTGGACATTTTGAGCTCTAGACCCTGCCGCGTCGGGAATTGAACCCTGGTCCAGGGTCTGACCTCTGCATCAGGGTCTGCCTCCTCTAACTAGTGAGCCACACTTCTCCACTTCTTGGATTATAGGCAGGCCTCCCTCCTCCAGCCATGATAAACTAACCAGCCTCCTTTTTTTAGCTCTCTTAACAAACTCACCGCGCTCCAGTTGCAGGATGTGACGTCTGCCGCGATGACGCACGTCAGGCTGACCGCGAGAGCCGTGCCACGGGATTGGGATCATCATCATGATACACAGTGGAGTGGGGGGGTGTGGGGGCCAACATCGGGCGAGGAGGAGGCGAGGTCCGAGGACACTCACACAAACGCGGGACTTACTTTTTGGCAATTTAATTGAAAGCAACACCTGCACTGCAGTCTGCAGTGCTTTCAATTAAATTGTCAAAACTAAGTCCTGCGTTTGTGTTGTGCAGCACTGGCAGTCAGGTCACTGGCTCTACAGGTGCAGTTTGGGTAATTCAGAATCTGATCGTTGAAATCTCTGATAGCACAAGTTTTTTTTTTCGCTAGTTGTTTTGCTTGGAAGGAACAGGAGAAAAATATCTCTATTGTTTTAGCTTGGCTGCTGACTGATTAAAGTTAGAAACACAAAGCCTGATGCTGGAATGTATTTTTCTAATAAAATCAGTATGCTCGGTGCGCAAACTCTGCGTACAATTATTATAAAAACAGTCTTTCTTGATGTATTTGAAATGTTTTTATGTGCGTTTTCTGCAGGGACAAAAGTGTTGACATTAGTAATTTAACAATTTTGAATAAAACAGTTATGTCGTTTTCACAATAAAGTATTAACTACTAGTTACGCATTCGACATCGCAGGACTGACCGTGCATTTTCTGTTTCAAACTCAGAAAAATACAAGTTTATGTTTCTAAGCTTGGGCACTTTGAGAGGCCGGATACCATCCTTTCTCCAGCATCTTCTGTGCCATCCTAGGAAACAAGTACATCCGCTCAGCAATATGCTGAGATTTGTAATTCCGGAAAATGAAATAAGAAAAGCACTGCTGGCACTGCATGCGTGGACCGCCCCCCCCAGCTACGCCACTGCATTATTTCAATTTAACAAAATCAAAGGTGCTGGATAAATTCATGAAAGCCAGGTACAAGGAACAGCCATTAGCAATAGTATATTTTCTAATAATAAAATTGCAGCACACATGAAAGAGGTAATAATGAGGAGGAACACATATCCCTCTCCTTGTTATGCCAGCCTAAGGCAGGCTCATGATGTTGGTCCAAAGCCATGGCTCTTCTCTTTGTAAATATGGGTCAACATTCATGGGTGGATGCACGGAAGTGCCCCCGGAACACCCATGCAATGCTTAAGTTAAGCAAATTAATGCAAGGCAGCGCAATGTTCTGCGTAGCATTCATTTTTCTTAGAAAAGATCGCACATTTAGCATTTCCATGGTTCTGTAAATGCCAAAAAGGGTTTCGCTTCGGGCGTCATCAAACATGTGATGCAACCTCTTTACAAAATGTATGTAAATCTAGGCTCTAACATTCCACATAATGACTCAATGTCCATCAACATGCTCCTATGTGGTATTTTAAATGGTTTAATGCATCAGGTAGACATGTGACACTACATTCTTCCTATGTATCCCAAATACCTATAAATGTAGCCTTTATTGTAGTACTGTCATATTATTTCTTTTATAAAGCATAGCTATTACCCAGAGGTGTCTTGGTGTTACCTAGCTTACAGATCTACTAACTGCATCAGCTAACAAATAATTTCAGTTTTTAAGAGATTGTACAAAGTAGAGGATGAAGTTTGGGAGCTCCAAATTAAATTCTGCAGTTTTTGAATAAGATAATATGTGGAAAAAGCATCTTTTGAGGTGGTGTATATGACAGCAGTATAAAGAGGTGGTTCCACTACTTTTTTACACAAATGTAAAAAAAAAAGTAAACAACAAATCCACCTTATTCTGGGGGGAAACACAAGTAACTATGTGGATGAAGAATCTCAAAAGGTGATATTCCAAAAGAGTGTTATTGCCACTTTAATCAAACAGGAACCTGTAACAAACATTGTCAAGCGTTGTCGAAGGTTGCAGAGAGAGGCAGCAACGTTACAGCACTCACCGATGTAAATGACGCAACATTTGGCTGATTGGTGGAGTTTGTCGAGATCCAACAAAGAGAGAGAATGAAGCCACAAATCAACAGACATAACTCTTCAGAAATGGCAGGTGCTTCAAATGAATACCTCCATCAGTATGAGCAGGGAGCCCCACCACTCAGGAAGTGCATATTCAATGATTGTGTTACATGACAATATTGCCTTCTGTAACCTATCATGTATTATTATCATCCATGCAAAAATAGTTTTCAAACAAGGAATTGAAAAATATATCAGATACTATCTCCACCATCAGTACCCAAGCCTCAAATCTCATCATTCGAACTGTTACTCACTTTGAACTTTGTCAGAGAGGTAGAACAGGTAAAATGCCTAAACAAGTTATGTAATAGATTAGGACAAATCAAATCTGAGGTCTAATTGACCAACAGAATATGAATATAGTATAATTAAGAAGATCCCCATGCTGGGGCACAGATATCCTGGTTGAGCTTAATTAATGAACCATTAGCAGCTCTCAGAGAGAAGTTTTAATAACCACCACCAGTATTGTATCCAGAAAATAGACCAACAATATTTTGCTTTTCTAGTCAACACAGTGGTATTTTATATTGCAGGATCAATATTTGTGCAGGTCGATATTTATGATCATGTTCTTGGGATATGCAATCGCTATGAAGGAAATGACAGAACTGGGTCTTGCATGGATCATAACCTGAGGAAACAGAAAAAGTCATATACATGGCCTGGGAGCCAAGAACGACTGATTGAAGGATGTGGAGAGGGCAAAACTGCAACATCCCATTGGAAAAACTAAATAGCCACATAGAGAACATCTAAGACAGCCTTTTACACCCCTTGGAATGAGAAAACTGTTTCCTAATCCCCAAAAACCTGCTCACCTCCTTTATCAAAAAAGGAATAACACTAGAAATAGTTTTTTGTACACAAATATTTGTTGATATTTTATGTAATCCTATCAATTCAATTGAATTCAGAATACTTTATTCGATTATAAATACACTAGCAGCCCGTCCCGACGTTGTCCGGGTATGAAATAGAATGTGTGTAATGTGTGTATTCAGATACGGTCATTCACGTGTTCCCCCGCTTTAGGCCCAGCTGCAGCCCTGGTTGATGTCAGCAGGCGTGTGTCCCCCCACTTGAGGCTCAGCTGCAGCCCTGGTTCATGTTAGCAGGCGCATGTAATTAGTGTAGTGATCCGCCGCCTGAGCCCGGCTACAGCCCTGGTTGATGTTAGCAGTCGCGTGTAATTTCGTTTAATGAGAGCCTTAGCAGCCGCCGGTAAATCTGTTTAATTTGAGAGTTGAGTGAACTGAAGTCATCTGCGGCGTGCCACAAGGATCTTTACTCAGCCCCACCCTCTTCAACGTATACATGAGCCCCCTCGCGACCATCGCACGCCAACACAACCTCAACATCATCTCCTACGCTGATGACACTCAACTAATCCTCTCACTCACCAAAGACCCAAACATCGCCAAAACCAACCTACACGAAGGAATGAAAGAGGTAGCCAAATGGATGAAGCATAGCCGTCTGAAACTGAATTCAGACAAAACAGAAGTCCTTATCTTAGGTACCTCCCCCTCCGCCTGGGACGACTCTTGGCGGCCAGAGGCCCTCGGAAAAGCACCCATCCCGACGAATCACGCACGGAACCTAGGCGTCATCCTGGATTCCTCACTCTCGATGACCAGACAAGTCAACGCCGTCTCTTCATCTTGCTTCAACATTCTTCGCATGCTCAAAAAAACTTTTCGCTGGATCCCCACCGAAACTAGAAAAACGGTCACCCACGCACTGGTTACAAGCCGTTTGGACTACGGAAACACCCTTTACGCCGGTATCACCGCAAAACTTCAGAAAAGACTCCAACGCATCCAGAACGCATCAGCCAGACTCATATTAGACATTCCGCGTAAAGAACACATTTCCGGTCACCTGAAAAACCTCCACTGGCTCCCCGTCAATAAGAGGATAACTTTCCGCCTCCTCACCCACGCACACAAAGCTCTTTACGAACTTGGACCCGAATGCCTCAATACACGTCTCTCCTTCTACACCCCCTCCCGCCAGCTGCGCTCTTCCAACCAAGCCCTCGCTGCTGTTCCCCGCGTCAACAAAACCACCATGGGAGGAAGATCATTCTCCTACCTAGCGGCCAAAACCTGGAACTCACTTCCCATGCACCTTCGCCTCACTCAAAACCACCCAGCATTCAGAAAGCAACTTAAAACCTGGATATTCGATAAGTAATTCCTCACCCCTCTTCAAGCGCCTTGAGACCCTCTGGGTATGTAGCGCGCTATATAAATTTATTGACTTGACTTGACTTGACAGTGACAGCGAGTATGAGAGGCTGAAGTAATTGTCCCCGCAGATACGCTCATTCACGTGTTCCCCCCTTGAGACCAAGCTGCAGCCCTGGTTGATGTTAGCAGTCGCATATAATTAGTGTAGTGATCCGCCGCCTGAGCCCGGCTACAGCCCTGGCTGATGTTAGCAGGCGCGTGTAATTTGGTTTAATGTGATAGTTCAGTAACAACGCGCATGAGAGGCTGCAGTAATTGTCCCTTCAGACACGCTCAGTCGCGTGTGCCCCCGCTTGAGCTCCAGCGGCGACCGTCTAACAATTAGAATTGTGTGAGTCTTGAATGATTGTTTCCCGCTGTTCTTATTTTTTTATGACCCACACCGACGCTCTTCGGCCCGAGTGCTTTATAGATGCACCCAGGCCAAGCCACACACTGTGTTCGGCCCTTTCAGATGCACCCAGGCCAAGGCACACACTGCATTCGGCACCCCCAGTATGTATGAGACAACGGGCAGTCCCCCAAGGGAGTCGAGCGAATGGTTACTTACCACGCTTCGAGGTGAACGCCTTTGTGACACCCCCAGCACACGGCCACAGCAGACGATCGGATTAATGTACAACCCAGATGGCATGAAGTGTGGAACGTAGCACACTCTCCCAGCGTTTGTCACGCCCCCAGCGTGCCCCTTGATGCGGCGCAATTGCGTAATTGGCGCTTCACATGACATGAAGGGCGGACACAGGCCCATAGTGCGGACACACGCCCACAGCGTTTGTCACGGCCCCAGCGTGTCACGCCTCCAGCGTGCCCCTTGATGCGGCACAATTACGACTCACATGGCATGAAGAGCGAAACGTACCACACGCCCCCAGCGTTTGTCATGCCCCCAGCACACGCCCACAGCAGAACGCAGACACGCCCACAAGGGACTACTTTGCTGGCACAGTTCTTTTACCTTTTAAATGTATATGGTGGCCGTCTGCAGAGCCTATGTCCTTCTGCTGCAACTGCCCTTTCCAACGCTGTATTGGGTGTTGTGATTGGTGCTGTGGTTACTGAGATTACCCGCCTCAAAGGTTTGGGCTCTCTCTTTATAATACTAGTATGGATAATCAAAAAAGTTACTATGGATGAGCCATTACAACTCTGTGTGTTTCATTGTGGCAAAGATGGCATGTGGGGGGTTGTTGTGGCCATTTTTCTCCCCTCACTTCCTCCCCAACAACTGCCCCCTCTGTTCCTTTTGTCCCCATCTCATACTCAGTAGATTATTCCTCTTCACTTCCCATCCTTTTTTTGGCTGGGGTGTGTGGGAGGGTCTTTTGTCTTGGTAAAATGCTGCATCGCTTTTGTTTTTTGCTGCTTTTCCTTATTTCTGTGTAGAATTTTCAGATATTTGCTGTTTTTATTTTGTAAAGCTTATTTTGTGCACTTGAACAATCATTCTGTCGTTGCTTAGCGCTTTGTGAGACTAGTCCAGCCCTGTGGGGCACCACTATGCCAGTAATGTTCCACAGTGCTTTACTGTTGTGCCAATTACAAATAAAAACATGTTTTAAAAAAAATCAAAAAGTCACTGTACAATAAATAAAAACAGATCAAAACATCATAGAGATGCAATGATGCACAATTGATTACGAGAAAGACCCCACAGCAAATTATACATCAAAATTGTATAACATTTGAAAAAAAAATAATGCAGACCTACATCTGTTCAGTTTATACGTCTTAAGAACTGGTATTAAAACAGTTTTGTATAAAATAAATACCATCTACAAAAAAAGTACATTAATGTCTGTTCAGAGAATCCATCTCAAAGACAAATACAAACTAAATCCTTCTTATATATCCCAAGAGGGAAAGATATTAAACTGCAGCAAGCCTAAATCTTGTCAAAAGACCTTTCACACAAGGTCTAAATTCCTTAGGAGATAAGGCTTAATATTCATGGATGTCTGTCTGGATTATAGTATAGAATGTTATGGTAGTTTTATTGAGTTTATTATCCTCATGTAGGGGCCGATTACGATTGCGGTGAATCCGCTTCCTCCGGGCCGGCGGAAGCCACCGCCGGCCCGGAGGATGCAGATTCCCCGCTGCGATGACTGAAAAGACCCCCCGCCACATTAGGATGGTTGGGGGGTCCGTGGCGGACGGCAAGACCGTCCGCCGCTTTTCCGCCGGTCGCCTTTGCGACCGGCGGAAATAGTGTATACATATGGTGGCGGTGTCTGCGAGACGCCGCCAGCCATATTATGATGCCCGCAGTCCAATGCCTTTCCACGGCGGCATTGCCGCCGTGGAAAGGCATGCGGTCTTTCCTTTGGGGGCCCGTTGCGGGCCCCCAGGGTGAAGGGGGTGGTGGGGGTTGCACATGGGGGGTACCTATGGTACCCCCCTGCATGTGCATGCACAAAGCGGCAGGCACCGCGCTGTGCCTGCCGCATTGTGCATGCACATGCAAAGCATGCATTTTTAACCTTGCGGCGGGTGCTGCATCAAGCAGCACCCGCCACAATGTTAAATATACAGGATGTAACCGCCAGGGTGGCGGTCACATCCTAAATCCGACGGAGGGACCGCCGCTGCCCCTGCGGACGGTCCCTCCACCTTGGGGGTGGCAGACGGACGCAGGTCCGTCCGCCATCATAATAGGCCCCTAAGTGTGCACCTCTTATCAATAAAGGACTTCTTGGCTCAGGCAATATCTAACTTCCGTATTGGAGAGGGATTCATATATAAGAAAGGCCTATTTGGATTCAACATGGCAGATTTAACATATGACAGACTAAGTATTTTATATCTGTTGTCACATTTCAAACAATCAACAATAACATCTTGATTGAACACTGCATTGGGATTTTTCCATAGACCCACAGATCAAGCCACAACACCCAGCATGTCCACATCACACACACCAAAAAAATACAAACGCTCACAGTCACCCACACAAGAGACACCTATAGAACACACAGTAGATGCAGCACAAACAGCTATCACTTCCACTCCCTCTACCTCCCAAACCTAACTATCCCCGATCATCCTCTCCATTTTCCCTGTGAAAGTGTTTTGTTTGCTCTTTTCCTTAGCCCTGTGAAATCTGACCCTCTCCGAAAGTCCAAATAACCTCACCCAAAGACCAACCCATCCCTTCCACATCATAATCTAACCCTCAAAACCAGATCCCCACCCCATCAAACACAGCCATACCTCTAAGAAAGCCAAGAAAGCCCCTCCCAAAGCACAACCCATCCCTTTCACATCCCAATTCACCTCTGAAATACCAGATCCCCACCCCACTAAACCCACTATACCCTGAAGTATTTAAAGGAACCCCCTCCCAAACCCAACCCATCCCTCCCTAGGCAACCCCCGCTTCCAAGTACGATCTTCGAAGTGCTTGCTAAGCCCAATGGATGCCCCTTTGTGAAGAGGTTCCCTGGCAGTGTCAGTAAGGACAAGTTTGGTGGTACAGTGTTGTGCTGTGGCACAGATTTCTGGAAAGGACTGTCCATTGGCTTATGTACTACCCGGCGTTTTTCGTCTGTTCATTAAAAAAATGTCATTGTTTGGAAGACATTAGTCCTGCCATTACTTTTCTAATTATTTAATGTCATTGGCTAGGTAGTGATGCGTGACTGCAGTTGTGTTTGTTGCATCCCTGATTGCTGAACCAGTTGAAGTGGTTAGTGTGATCTGACATTGGACCCAGTGCTGGATTTCCAAAGGACAAAGGGAAATGTTGAATAGATGTCTATGTGGGATGAAATCCAATTGAGCTTAACATTGCTTTGGGTGCCATATTAAATGATAAGTATTTCAGCCTGACCTGGCCAATGTCAACATAATTTAGGTTACATTTCTCCCTAAAATGTAAGTTGGATATGTGTGTGATGTGTTCAAGTTAAATATTTGTTTATCCACACATGGAGGGTGTTATATTTTCATATACTTGTGGACATGGATATAGACTAAAAAAATACTAACTCCCTATACTTAAACAGGTAAGTACAATAATATTGACAACAAAATATCGATGTAAAAAGTATAGTTGTACAAAATATCGATTTCTATATATACAAAAAATAAAATAAATCTATTAAATAATAACTTTATGTTTTCGAAAATAAATTCAACTTAATATACAACTGGAAACTTTCAGGGAAGGAGCAGAGCGGGCCATCTTCTTGGAGAATTTCCCGAAGATTCGTCGACCGGTGCAAAAGTTATTCCAAATAGAATGTTGCAGATTTCCTATGGAAACTAGGTCCTAACTATAACTTCCTACTGGCGACCGCCAGTGGGTATATATATATATATATATATATATATATATATATATATATATATATATATATATATATATATATATATAGTCAAGTCAAGTCAAAAAGCTTTATTTCGATAAAATATCATTATCATAAAAGCAGTTTAAAAGTAATAAAATTAATAATACATATCCAGTTGATAACAAGAAATACAGCATTTACTTTGAATAAATATTATTTAAGAAAAAATTAAACAGAATATTTAAGCTTTCTGGCTCGAATGGCCCAAGCCCAAAATAAGAATTTTGCTAGGGCACAAGCATAGGGTACATAACTATCCGAAACAAGTATCCTGGTTGCCTCAGCATGGCTCCTAGTTCCGAGTTGCCGACACAAATTCTTCAGCCACACCCTTCTTGGATTGACATATTCCTTACAAACAAATAAAAAGTGAGCCAATGTCTCTGGGTGGGCTGAACATGATGGACACAGGTCAGTTTTATCTGTACAGGATTTCCATGTTTTGGTAAAAGTGTTCAGTGGAAGAGTACCCGTTCTGAATTTAAAATACAAAGACCGGGCAAAAGGTTTCCCGATTGTATCTAGATAGGGTTCCCGCCTGGGACAATCTTTGAACATCAAAAAATCCTCTGTGAGTCTGCCAATGGATGGACTAGAATGCCTTTGGGAACAAGCCCAATCCCGAAAGAGGTTTTTAAGAACTTGTTTTGGAGGAGAAGTTCTGCTGGACCAAGAGTCTGATAGGCCCAAACTTATCAGTAGATTTTTCATATCCGTTAACCATTTGACTCTGGCCCAATGCGGTGACTCCATTATTTCTTCCAGACTTCTCGCATAAGCACTAAGTTCCTCTACCCGCCAAATGCGGGCCCATAATAAGAGGGGGCGAAATTTCGCAATTTCGCCAATCTGGGTACAGCCGAGGTCCATAAATAAGGGCAAAAGGGGGGTACTTTGAGGGAGGGACATTATTTGCCTACAGAATTTATTCTCAGATTTCTGCAGTGCTTGAGAAGATGCAAAGCCCCAAAGTTCAGCTCCATAGAGCGCAGAGCTGACACCTTTGGCGGCATAGATCTCTAGGACTGTTCCTATGGGTTTGAACGAACTGGAACGTTGCTCCCTTAATAGGGCACCTGTGATCCTTTTGTGATTCAGCAGCATCTTATCTAGATGAGGAGTCCAATCCATTTTGTCAGAAATGCGAATCCCTAAATAATCAAATTCTTTCACCCTTTCCAGGGATTCGGTGTTTAAAGTAGGGGGACGCACTTTCTGTTTAGGGGGATTAAGGACGAGGTATTTAGTTTTGTTGGTATTTATGACCAAGCCTCGGTCGGAACAAAAGGATTGGAAATTATCCAAGAGTTTCTGTAGTCCCATAGGGGTTTTGGAGATTAGGAGCGTGTCGTCCGCGAAGAGGAGGGTCGGTATACGTACCCCCCCCAGGGATGGTTCGTCAGATGGAGATTTAAGTAGGTGCTCCACCACCCCAATAATGTACAGGGAGAAAAGGGTGGGAGCCAGAACACATCCCTGGCGGACCCCTCTCTCGACCGGAATGCAGCCTGTTTTCTCTCCTCCTGAACCCCACCTAATTTGGGCAAAGCTGTCTTGATGGAGCCTGACTAATAGGGACAATAGGTACTGTGGGAGCCCCATGTTGGCCAGAACCCTCCATAGCGAATCCCTGGGGACGAGGTCAAAGGCAGTCTTTAAATCGATGAATGCGAGATAGAGACTGCCCTTGCCTATCACTACCACCTTCCAGTGGATCATCATAAGCCTAAAGGCCTGCTCTATTGTTCCAGTGCCTACTCTAAAGCCAGCCTGAAAATCGGTAAGTATTTTGTTTTCATCCACCCAGTTGAGTATCCTGAGTAGAATAACTTTACCGACAACCTTTTGGCTTACATCCAATAAGCTAATTGGCCTATAATTAGACGGATCGTCCCTGGGGCCTTTCTTGTGAATGGGAACCACCTCTGCCCCCTTCCAAGAAGCAGGAACGGGGGCGCCCCTACAAATGGCAAGAAGGAGGGAGTGGATTACTTTACCCCAATTAACACCATCAGATTTTAACAGATCCCCAGGGATACCATCTGGTCCTGCAGCTTTTTGTGGAATAATGGAGTTGATAGCGTACTCTACTTCCTTTAGTGTAAAATCGGGATCACCAGGGAAAAGGGAGTAGTCGACATGGGGAAAGGAATGAACAGACCCTCTTCCATTCATATCGTCAAGGCAAGAATACAGCTTGGAAAAATGAGCCTCCCATACCTGACCCGGAATATTGCAGGTTACAAGGTCAATATCCGGTCTGTTACGCGCCCTTATGATATCCCAGAAGGATTTAGAATCTCTTTCCATGCTAGCTTCCTTAAGTGTTAGCCAATAGTTATCCTCCCACTCCCTTTTGGCTACCAGTAAAGCCTTTTTATGGTCTCTCCTGGCAATTTGAATTAGAGGGAGAGACTTCCCTTTAACTGCCTCTATTAGGCGTGATTTGGCCTTCCTGCAATTTGCCGAATACCAATCATGCTTGCCTTTTGGTTTGGGTTTATGTTTCCCTACTGGCAATTGTACCCAAAAGAGGTCCCCAATAGTTTTTATATATATATATATATTATACCAGTCCTGATTTCAAGCATACAAAGCAGGCGCTGACACCGTGGCACGTTCTGTCAAAGAGAAATATTTATTCCATAAAGATCACCCAGACATGTTTCAGTGGACGAACCCACCTTGCTCACTACACTATACACTACACATATGCATATATTTATATATATATATACCAATAAAAAAAAAGTGCTTTCTGCACGAAACGCGTCAGGCAGGCTGAATGTTACTTTGCTGTGGGGTGTATCACGCGCCATTCTTGCAGCCTCCATTAAATTGATGAGCAGATACTTACCTGTGTGTGGGCTTCTTCGAATGGGAGAAACTTTGTGTGAATTTTCTAAACGGCTGGTCCCGGTCGTGAAGGAGCCCCGCTGTGTGAGCAGTCCTAGTGCATGCCAACTGGTATGCGCGTTCTGGAAGCAGGTGCTCAATTTGGAGGCGGTAAACTGCTGTTTGGGGTGTTCTGATGCTACACTGCAACCCACTGGGGATTGAAAACTTTTTAATAAACCTTTTGGAGCATCAGATACGAGTCAGCTCACTGGAGTAACACTTGGTGAAACTACGGAGTCCAGGATGCCGAGCGGTCGGCCCCGCCCACTGGGGCATGATTCCTGATAAGAACGGTTTCACTGGTGGCTCACTGTTGCTTCAAACTTTGCCTTTAAAAAAGTGCTTTCTGCACGAAACGCGTCAGGCTGGCTGAATGTTACTTTGCTGTGGAGTGTATCACGCGCCATTCTTGCAGCCTCCATTAAATTGATGAGCAGATACTTACCTGTGTGTGGGCTTCTTCGAATGGGAGAAACTTTGTGTGAATTTTCTAAACGGATGGTCCCGGTTATGAAGGAGCCCCGCTGTGTGAGCAGTCCTAGTGCATGCCAACCGGTATGCGCGTTCTGGAAGCAGGTGCTCAATATGGAGGCGGTAAACTGCTGTTTGGGGTGTTTTGATGCCACACTGCAACCCACTGGGGATTGAAAACTTTTTAATAAACCTTTTGGAGCATCAGATACGAGTCAGCTCACTGGAGTAACACTTGGTGAAACTACGGAGTCCAGGATGCCGAGCTGTCGGCCCGCCCACTGGGGCATGATTCCTGATAAGAACGGTTTCACTGGTGGCTCACTGTTGCTTCATACTTTGCCTTTGAAAAAGTGCTTTATGCATGAAACGCGTCAGGCAGGCTGAATGTTACTTTGCTGTGGAGTGTATCACGCGCCATTCTTGCAGCCTCCATTAAATTGATGAGCAGATACTTACCTGTGTGTGGGCTTCTTCGAATGGGAGAAACTTTGTGTGAATTTCCTAAACGGCTGGTCCCGGTCGTGAAGGAGCCCCGCTGTGTGAGCAGTCCTAGTGCATGCCAACCGGTATGCGCGTTCTGGAAGCAGGTGCTCAATTTGGAGGCGGTAAACTGCTGTTTGGGGTGTTCTGATGCCACACTGCAACCCACTGGGGATTGAAAACTTTTTAATAAACCTTTTGGAGCATCAGATACGAGTCAGCTCACTGGAGTAACACTTGGTGAAACTACGGAGTCCAGGATGCCGAGCGGTCGGCACCGCCCACTGGGGCATGATTCCTGATAAGAACGGTTTCACTGGTGGCTCACTGTTGCTTCAAACTTTGCCTTTAAAAAAGTGCTTTCTGCACGAAACGTGTCAAGCAGGCAGAATGTTACTTTTCTGTGGAGTGTATCACGCGCCATTCTTGCAGCCTTCATTAAATTGATGAGCAGATACTTACCTGTGTGTGGGCTTCTTCGAATGGGAGAAACTTTGTGTGAATTTTCTAAACAGCTGGTCCCGGTTGTGAAGGAGCCCCGCTGTGTGAGCAGTCCTAGTGCATGCCAACCGGTATGCGCGTTCTGGAAGCAGGTGCTCAATTTGGAGGCGGTAAACTGCTGTTTGGGGTGTTCTGATGCTACACTGCAACCCACTGGGGATTGAAAACTTTTTAATAAACCTTTTGGAGCATCAGATACGAGTCAGCTCACTGGAGTAACACTTGGTGAAACTACGGAGTCCAGGATGCCGAGCGGTCGGCCCCGCCCACTGGGGCATGATTCCTGATAAGAACGGTTTCACTGGTGGCTCACTGTTGCTTCAAACTTTGCCTTTGAAAAAGTGCTTTCTGCACGAAACGCGTCAGGCAGGCTGAATGTTACTTTTCTGTGGAGTGTATCACGCGCCATTCTTGCAGCCTCCATTAAATTGATGAGCAGATACTTACCTGTGTGTGGGCTTCTTCGAATGGGAGAAACTTTGTGTGAATTTTCTAAACGGCTGGTCCCGGTCGTGAAGGAGCCCCGCTGTGTGAGCAGTCCTAGTGCATGCCAACCGGTATGCGCGTTCTGGAAGCAGGTGCTCAATTTGGAGGCGGTAAACTGCTGTTTGGGGTGTTCTGATGCTACACTGCAACCCACTGGGGATTGAAAACTTTTTAATAAACCTTTTGGAGCATCAGATACGAGTCAGCTCACTGGAGTAACACTTGGTGAAACTACGGAGTCCAGGATGCCGAGCGGTCGGCCCGCCCACTGGGGCATGATTCCTGATAAGAACGGTTTCACTGGTGGCTCACTGTTGCTTCAAACTTTGCCTTTGAAAAAGTGCTTTCTGCACGAAACGCGTCAGGCTGGCTGAATGTTACTTTGCTGTGGAGTGTATCACGCGCCATTCTTGCAGCCTCCATTAAATTGATGAGCAGATACTTACCTGTGTGTGGGCTTCTTCGAATGGGAGAAACTTTGTGTGAATTTTCTAAGCGGATGGTCCCGGTTATGAAGGAGCCCCGCTGTGTGAGCAGTCCTAGTGCATGCCAACCGGTATGCGCGTTCTGGAAGCAGGTGCTCAATTTGGAGGCGGTAAACTGCTGTTTCGGGTGTTTTGATGCCACACTGCAACCCACTGGGGATTGAAAACTTTTTAATAAACCTTTTGGAGCATCAGATACGAGTCAGCTCACTGGAGTAACACTTGGTGAAACTACGGAGTCCAGGATGCCGAGCGGTCGGCCCCGCCCACTGGGGCATGATTCCTGATAAGAACGGTTTCACTGGTGGCTCACTGTTGCTTCATACTTTGCCTTTGAAAAAGTGCTTTATGCATGAAACGCGTCAGGCAGGCTGAATGTTACTTTGCTGTGGAGTGTATCACGCGCCATTCTTGCAGCCTCCATTAAATTGATGAGCAGATACTTACCTGTGTGTGGGCTTCTTCGAATGGGAGAAACTTTGTGTGAATTTCCTAAACGGCTGGTCCCGGTCGTGAAGGAGCCCCGCTGTGTGAGCAGTCCTAGTGCATGCCAACCGGTATGCGCGTTCTGGAAGCAGGTGCTCAATTTGCAGGCGGTAAACTGCTGTTTGGGGTGTTCTGATGCCACACTGCAACCCACTGGGGATTGAAAACTTTTTAATAAACCTTTTGGAGCATCAGATACGAGTCAGCTCACTGGAGTAACACTTGGTGAAACTACGGAGTCCAGGATGCCGAGCGGTCGGCCCCGCCCACTGGGGCATGATTCCTGATAAAAGCGGTTTCACTGGTGGCTCACTGTTGCTTCAAACGTTTCCTTTGAAAAAGTGCTTTCTGCACGAAACGCGTCAGGCAGGCTGAATGTTACTTTGCTGTGGAGTGTATCACGCGCCCTTCTTGCAGCCTCCATTAAATTGATGAGCAGATACTTACCTGTGTGTGGGCTTCTTCAAATGGGAGAAACTTTGTGTGAATTTTCTAAACGGCTGGTCTAGGTCGTGAAGGAGCCCCGCTGTGTGAGCAGTCCTAGTGCATTCCAACCGGTATGCGCGTTCTGGAAGCAGGTGCTCAATTTGGAGGCGGTAAACTGCTGTTTGGGGTGTTCTGATGCCACACTGCAACCCACTGGGGATTGACAACTTTTTAATAAACCTTTTGGAGCATCAGATACGAGTCAGCTCACTGGAGTAACACTTGGTGAAACTACGGAGTCCAGGATGCCGAGCGGTCGGCACCGCCCACTGGGGCATGATTCCTGATAAGAACGGTTTCACTGGTGGCTCACTGTTGCTTCAAACTTTGCCTTTGAAAAAGTGCTTTCTGCACGAAACGCGTCAGGCAGGCTGAATGTTACTTTTCTGTGGAGTGTATCACGCGCCATTCTTGCAGCCTCCATTAAATTGATGAGCAGATACTTACCTGTGTGTGGGCTTCTTCGAATTGGAGAAACTTTGTGTGAATTTTCTAAACGGCTGGTCCCGGTCGTGAAGGAGCCCCGCTGTGTGAGCAGTCCTAGTGCATGCCAACCGGTATGCGCGTTCTGGAAGCAGGTGCTCAATTTGGAGGCGGTAAACTGCTGTTTGGGGTGTTCTGATGCTACACTGCAACCCACTGGGGATTGAAAACTTTTTAATAAACCTTTTGGAGCATCAGATACGAGTCAGCTCACTGGAGTAACACTTGGTGAAACTACGGAGTCCAGGATGCCGAGCGGTCGGCCCGCCCACTGGGGCATGATTCCTGATAAGAACGGTTTCACTGGTGGCTCACTGTTGCTTCAAACTTTGCCTTTGAAAAAGTGCTTTCTGCACGAAACGCGTCAGGCTGGCTGAATGTTACTTTGCTGTGGAGTGTATCACGCGCCATTCTTGCAGCCTCCATTAAATTGATGAGCAGATACTTACCTGTGTGTGGGCTTCTTCGAATGGGAGAAACTTTGTGTGAATTTTCTAAGCGGATGGTCCCGGTTATGAAGGAGCCCCGCTGTGTGAGCAGTCCTAGTGCATGCCAACCGGTATGCGCGTTCTGGAAGCAGGTGCTCAATTTGGAGGCGGTAAACTGCTGTTTCGGGTGTTTTGATGCCACACTGCAACCCACTGGGGATTGAAAACTTTTTAATAAACCTTTTGGAGCATCAGATACGAGTCAGCTCACTGGAGTAACACTTGGTGAAACTACGGAGTCCAGGATGCCGAGCGGTCGGCCCCGCCCACTGGGGCATGATTCCTGATAAGAACGGTTTCACTGGTGGCTCACTGTTGCTTCATACTTTGCCTTTGAAAAAGTGCTTTATGCATGAAACGCGTCAGGCAGGCTGAATGTTACTTTGCTGTGGAGTGTATCACGCGCCATTCTTGCAGCCTCCATTAAATTGATGAGCAGATACTTACCTGTGTGTGGGCTTCTTCGAATGGGAGAAACTTTGTGTGAATTTCCTAAACGGCTGGTCCCGGTCGTGAAGGAGCCCCGCTGTGTGAGCAGTCCTAGTGCATGCCAACCGGTATGCGCGTTCTGGAAGCAGGTGCTCAATTTGCAGGCGGTAAACTGCTGTTTGGGGTGTTCTGATGCCACACTGCAACCCACTGGGGATTGAAAACTTTTTAATAAACCTTTTGGAGCATCAGATACGAGTCAGCTCACTGGAGTAACACTTGGTGAAACTACGGAGTCCAGGATGCCGAGCGGTCGGCCCCGCCCACTGGGGCATGATTCCTGATAAAAGCGGTTTCACTGGTGGCTCACTGTTGCTTCAAACGTTTCCTTTGAAAAAGTGCTTTCTGCACGAAACGCGTCAGGCAGGCTGAATGTTACTTTGCTGTGGAGTGTATCACGCGCCATTCTTGCAGCCTCCATTAAATTGATGAGCAGATACTTACCTGTGTGTGGGCTTCTTCAAATGGGAGAAACTTTGTGTGAATTTTCTAAACGGCTGGTCTAGGTCGTGAAGGAGCCCCGCTGTGTGAGCAGTCCTAGTGCATTCCAACCGGTATGCGCGTTCTGGAAGCAGGTGCTCAATTTGGAGGCGGTAAACTGCTGTTTGGGGTGTTCTGATGCCACACTGCAACCCACTGGGGATTGACAACTTTTTAATAAACCTTTTGGAGCATCAGATACGAGTCAGCTCACTGGAGTAACACTTGGTGAAACTACGGAGTCCAGGATGCCGAGCGGTCGGCACCGCCCACTGGGGCATGATTCCTGATAAGAACGGTTTCACTGGTGGCTCACTGTTGCTTCAAACTTTGCCTTTGAAAAAGTGCTTTCTGCACGAAACGTGTTAAGCAGGCAGAATGTTACTTTTCTGTGGAGTGTATCACGCGCCATTCTTGCAGCCTCCATTAAATTGATGAGCAGATACTTACCTGTGTGTGGGCTTCTTCGAATGGGAGAAACTTTGTGTGAATATATAGATATGTTATGTTATGTTATATGTTGATTTGTATCGCGCTCTGTTAGTCGGGACTGTCCTGGCGCGGTGAGGAAACGGTGTCAGAGTGAGCGACAAGACAGCTATTCAGAATGTGTGAAAAGGTGGGTTTTTAACAATTTTTTAAAATTGGTCAGGTTGGGGTAATATCTTAGAGCATCAGGAAGGGTGTTCCACATCTGAGCTCCCCGAACCGTCAGAGATTGCCCCCCCAGGCGAACTCTCTTAAATCTGGGGACAACCACCTGCCTTCGGGAGGCAGATCGCAGCTGACGGGTCGGTTGGTAAAAGGCAAATCTTTTTGCGAGGTAGGGCGGACAAGGTCCATGCAGGGCTTTATAAACGAGTACCAGAGCCTTAAAACGCACTCTTTGGGCCACTGGAAGCCAGTGTAGCTCCCTCGATTGCTTACGAACGCTGAGCCTCCTAGGAATGTTATAAAGGAGTCTCACCGTCGCATTCTGGACTACCTGTAGCTTTCTAATCAGAAAGTCAGGCGCCCCGATGTAAAGGGCATTCGCATAGTCCAGGCGGGAGAGCACGAGTGCTCTAGCTACCGTTTCTTTGGCCGATTGGGGGAGAATGGGAAAGAATCTTCGAAGGATGGTCAGGGAGCCAAAACAAGTCCCTGCCAGTCTGGAAATCTGGTCACGAAAACATAGATCGGCACCAAACCAGACTCCTAGGTTCTTTACAATCCCACCATCTCCCTTAGGGCAAGGTGATCCGCTGGGCCAAATGGACTCCCTAAAGTCAGTTGGAAATTGGTCATAGAGCAAGATTTCCGATTTTTCCTCATTGCACTTGAGGCAGGCTCTTGCTAGCCAAGCAAATACAGAGGACAGGCATTGACGGACTCCTGATGTACAGATATCCTTGTTCCAGGTAAAGAGAAGTTGGGTGTCGTCGGCATATGCCATTATCTTCGCACCCAAGTTCTCTGCCAACAAAATCAAAGGGGTCAAGTAAACATTGAATAAAAGGGGACTCAAGGTCGACCCTTGTGGTACTCCAGTCCTTACCCTGCGGTTAGAAGGGTGGAAGGGGGGTAGCCAGATTTGTTGAGACCTGTCTGAAAGGAAAGAACTAATCCACCTAAGGGCCGAGCCCGTAATGCCAATATCCTCCAGTCTAGACAGAAGCTGGAGGTGGGGCACCGTATCGAACGCGGCAGAGAGGTCCAAGAAAATTAGAGCCGCTTTGCCGCCCCCATCCAGGCACTCCCTAATGGCCTCAGCCAACTCCACAAGCGCAGTCTCGGTGCTAAAAGAGGTACGGAAGCCCGACTGGGCCGGATGAAATGCCCCAGAGGATTCCACGAACCTCTCCAGTTGCCGAAATGCGGCCTTCTCGCATACTTTGGCAAGGGCCGAGAGAAGGGATATGGGCCGGTAGTTGGATGTAATCAGCGGATCTGCTGTAGGTTTTTTGATCAGAGGGAGGAGTTTGGCTTGTTTCCACTGGGAGGGAACCATTCCTGTACGTAATGACTCGTTGACCAAGGTAGTAACCATAGGGGCAACTACCTCGGCCACTCCACTCAGGACCCTTGCTGGGCACGGATCTGCTGGGGACCCCGACTTCATGCTTTTAGTATAGCCATCACATCCACCTCCTCTACATTTATGAACTTGGACATCTGGGCTTTAACCTCTGTTCCTTGGAATAGTGAAGGCGAGGGTAGTCGATCATGTAAAAGTTGATCGACTTGCAGAGGAGGGGGCTGGTCAGAGGGTTTGAGACTATCTTGGATTTTTTGTATTTTATCAATAAAATAGGTGGATATATATATATATATATATATATATATGTATATATTATACCAGTCCTGATTTCAAGCATACAAAGCAGGCGCTGACACCGTGGCACGTTCTGTCAAAGAGAAATATTTATTCCATAAAGATCACCCAGACACGTTTCGGTGGACGAACCCGCCTTGCTCACTACACTATACACTACACATATGCATATATATATATATATTGCACACACACGGAGTTGGCGTGCTAAAGCCTCTTTGTACGGCGGGCTCACGACGGGGTACGCCAGCCCCTATTATTCCACACACTCCTGGTCGTGATTCCTTAGTTGAAAAACCAGAGTCGGAGCCCAATTGTTTTACGATGCTGTCAGTTTATTGGCAGAACAAAACCCAACGCGTTTCAAGATCCACCGATCTCTTGCTCACGGGTGGGGCTATGCTGGTACTGACCTTCATTTAAAGAGACATGGTGTTTACAATTTGTGCACGTGTGTATAGACATAAAGGAAACTTACTGCTTAGAGTGTCCCTAAGGGATTTTGCTTTCCTGTAAGTCAATGAGGGAATATCATGGATTGCCTCTTTGACATCGTTGTCCAATTTCAGTGTCTCCCATTTTAAATTGCTTTTAACAAATATAATTTTTTGCACTAATTTGAAATGTAAATATCGTAGAATATTGCTACAGTCCTGTTTTCTTTTTTCCTTTACAGGATATGGGAGATACTACCGCCCACATGGGCATCATTGGAAGCCAATATTGATTGAATTGATGAACTTTAGCCCACTGGGGCAAAATAATAATCGAATTAGAATCGGGGAATCGTGTGATAATAACACAGAACCGGACATTATGGTTTGCGCAAGCGTGCTTGTTATTTGGGCAAAATGATTATTTGCCCTTGGAATACAACCATTGTATGTATAGTTTGAATAATATGTCTAATATTCGGCTTCCCCATTTATTCCCATATTTCTGTGAGGAGTGGTATAATTGTTTACATGAAACGTGATTTACAATGAACAGACTGAGCATATGTGGTATTTCCTTTATGTCTATACACACGTGCACAAATTGTAAACACCATGTCTCTTTAAATGAAGGTCAGTACCAGCATAGCCCCACCCGTGAGCAAGAGATCGGTGGATCTTGAAACGCGTTGGGTTTTGTTCTGCCAATAAACTGACAGCATCGTAAAACAATTGGGCTCCGACTCTGGTTTTTCAACTAAGGAATCACGACCAGGAGTGTGTGGAATATATATATATATATATATATATATATATATATATATATATATATATATATATACCAATAAAAAAACATTCTATTCATAATTAAAACATTAAACTATTTGAAAATGTTTTAACTTAATCTTCCCAATACAGTCAATGTAACAGGAGGGAAAGTGTCGGATAGCGGAGGGGAAAAAATTATTATTCCCACTCTAATGAGTACAACAGTAGAGAAAGTGTTGGGTAGCGAAATGGTAAAATTTACTATTCCAACTCAAATGAGTGCAACAGTAGGGAAAGTGTTGGATGGTGGAGGGATTAACTTTACTATTCGAACTCCAGTCAGTGCAACAGTAGGGAAAGTGTTGGATAGAGGAGGGGTAAAAATTACTATTTCCACTGCAATAAGTGCAACAATAAGGAAAGTATTGGATAGCGGAGAGGTAAATATTACTATTCCCACTCCAATGAGTGCAACATTAGAGAAAGGGTTGGTTAGCAAAAGGGTAAAATTTACTTTTCCAACTCCAATGAGTGCAACAGTTGGAAAAGTTTTGGATAGCGGAGGGATTCAATTTACTATTCCAACTCCAGTCAGGGCAACATTAGGGAAAGTGTTGGATAGAGGAGGGATAACAATTACTATTCCCATTCCAGTGAGTGTAACTGTAGGGAGAGTGTTGGATAGTGGAGGGGTACAAATTACTATTCCCACTCCAGTCAGTGCAACAGTAGGGAAGGTGTTGGATAGCGGATGGATAAAATGTACTATTCCAACTCCAGTCAGTGTAACGGTAGGGAAGGTTTTGGATAGCGGAGGGGTACAAATTACTATTTCCACTCCAATGAGTGCAACAGTAGGTAAAGTGTTGGATAGCAAAAGGGTAAAATTCACTATTCCAACTCCAATGAGTGCAACAGTAGGGAAAGTGTTGGATAGTGGAGGGGTAAAAATTACTATTCCCACTCCGTGAGTGCAACAGTAGGGAAAGTGTTGGATAGTGGAGGGGTAAAAATTACTATTCCCACTCCGTGAGTGCAACAGTAGGGAAAGTGTTGGATAGTGGAGGGGTAAAAATTACTATTCCCACTACGATCAGTGCAGCAGTAGGGAAAATGTTGGATAGCAGGGGGTTAACATTTACTATTCACACTCCGATCATTTTAAAACTAAAATCTTTTTTTTTTAAACCAGAAAATATTACAAAAAAACTAAATAAACATATAAATATGTGTAAAAATTAAAATTCAAATATAGTTAATATTAAAAATAAAAAACTAAACATATTATAATGTTAATTACATATAACAAATACCGACAAATACTATATAAAATAAAATAAAAAATAAAACAAATAAATATTTTTAACTATAAAATAATTACAAACAAAAACAATAATTATTACAGAAATGTATTTATTTTATTTCCTACCCTATAACATCACAAAAATTACAACTCCCATCTAAATAAAAAAATGTACTTCCATAATTAACATAATTAATTAACAATTGAAAGGCTATTATTAATAAAAAAAATTAAAGTAATAAAAATTCATTAACTTGCCATATTCTAACTCTATAATTCCCACAACACACAGCTAAATTCAATAAAAAAATGATTACACAATTAAAACTTAGGGGGTCATTAAGATGGTCGGCAGACCTGTGTCTCCCCGCCATCGTTGCGTGCTTGGGACTGCCCGCAGCTAAGGAGGCGGTCCTGCTAAGCTCATTACGATGCCACTATGGCGGGTGCATCCAGGTCCCTTAACATTGCAGACGGTGCTGCTGACTGCAGCACCGCTCGCAATGCGAAAATGACAGATAGTGCATTTTCCTGCACTACTTGGCTGGCTCCACGTGGTGCCTGCCACTTTGTGCAGGGAAATTCAGGGGGGTACCATGGAGACCCCCCAGTGCACCACCACCCTCCCCCCACACAGTGGGGGCCTGCAACAGTTGCCAGTTTCAGACGTCACCCATCAGGTACAGCAGTGGCAGAACGTGTACTATTGGCTCCATGGCGGCACAGGACATGTGGAGGTGAGCACTGCTCAGATGTGGTGGTTGGACCGCCACATTCACGCCGGCTGTAAATAATTGGGCCAGCAGTAACAATGGCAATCCGCCCTTCGACAGATGCCTTGGCCCATACCGCACAGGTTGAGATTTCCTGGCTATTTTGGTGGGGCAGTAGCAGTCTTTCATTTGTGTAACCGCATGCTTCAGTGGTCGGCCCAACAGTGATGCGGCAGTTAAACCAATGCCACTGCCACAGGGGTCTCAAGACCACAAAACTCCTAATCAGGGTCTAAGTCCTGTACTTCCACGCAAGACAAAATGAATAATTGTAAGTGAAGAATAATATTTTTAATAAGATATGAATGAGATATAGTTTATTTTAAGTAATCAATTTTTTACAACACTGCAATTACTGAAGGATTTGTGTTAAAATGTCAAAATACCTAAACAATAATACCAAAGAATGCAATGCATAATTCCCCTTCAGTTGTACAGAATGCCATACAATTCACCTTTCTTGTTGCTTAAAATAAACACTTGGATGCTCCAATGCCTGGCAATTAGCCTAGGTAAAGACAAGAGGGCTGAAGGAGGGACATACTTTTGGTTGGATTTTGGAATGATCTGCAAAATCCACCATGAATAATAGTCATGTGACCAAAGCCACAATAAATAAAGAAGACTACATCCATGGTAGGCATATTGGAAAAATGGTTTTCGGTGATTTTCAAGATAAATGTACCTAAGAGTATTGCTTTACTAAGATGTGGAATCCATCCTGTTGAGCGTTGGTCATTTCTGAAACATCCTGCAGGCCTTTTTTCCCAAGATTACACATATTCCTAGTTTCCTAACTGCTCATACAACTGCTTCCTCCTCTCTGCCCTTGTTTCGCCCTTTTTAGGTCTCGCGACCTATCTCAATGCGCCTGCGCATTGAGCGGGAGCGAGATATATAGGGGCTTATCGAGAGTTTACCTAACTGGCGATTCCACTGGCGATTTGATGCTGTGCCCGTGCACTTTTAGGTCAATGCGCAAGCGCATTGACCTAAAATGCGCGTGCACATCATCAAATCGCCAGTCAATCACCAGCAGCACTCCTCCCACACCTTTGAAGTGAAGCTTAGCTTCACTTCAAAGGCCCCTGCTGCTTCACACCCTCATGCCGCTCTCCCCGCTCCGCCCCTCCCCTGCCGGCCATGTCGCATTTCTCCTCCCCCCTCCCCACAGCAATGCCCTCCGCCGGCCGTACTTTCACTTTGACGGCCGCAGGCCGTCTCTCGTGTTTCTCCTTGTTTCCCTTAGATGCTTACATTGCTGTACGTAAAGTAACTTCGTGGCATGTGTAAGTGTCTCTTTCTTTCCGTGTTTCATTTACACACGAACATTGATTACTTCTGTTCTTATATAGTGGAGAGTCACAATATCTGCATCACCAGATATTTAGGTCCGACATTAAAAAATCGTCTGCCCTTACTTCATCAGCCGTGCTTTCATAGCAGTTTCCATTTCCCACCTTTTGGATATTTCTTTCCTCTGTAGCTTTTCCAACTGTCTCATTGAATCTTTAGCCTCAGCGAGCTGATCACTCCTTCTCCGTGAGGCTTGGTTGCCTGTGTCATCAGGCACCTTCTTTGTGCTGAGTACATTTTCAGCGGAAGCCTCCCTTTCTCTCAGCTGATCCATGATTCTTGATGCCACAACACCTCAAGCGTTCTCCGTGTCCCGATCTGCAGGACATTTCTGCTCTCCTCTCTCCCCACTGCCTCCACTAATGCGGCACAGTTTACCGTAATTCTGAGCGCTCTCCGACATCCAGATGATGGCTGCTCAGCTGATCTTTGTGATTTTTTTTTTGCTAGGGGGGGCTCTGTGACATGTAACACTGTACACTTCTCAAATGCCAGTGACCGTGGTGCCCCTAATTGAGGGAGCATGCCGGATTCCAGTGCCAGCAATTTGAACAACTATACTACAATGCCTGTCCCATTCATCTGAAATAGGCTCCAGCATTGCATTATTTTTATTATTACTGAGTGTTGGACAGGCCACATGAAGGGCTCGCTCCCTCCCCGCAGGACAGGGCCCGGGCCACCGTCAGCACCATTGCCCGGCCCAGCCGCCATCTTGGACACGGCACCACGCGGCCGCGCGGCCTCAGCCCGACCCCAACCCTGGGCCTGGCCAGGCCCCGACATCCCAGCACCACCCTCCACCCAGGAGGTGAACGGACCACTTGGCAGGTCAATGGGAGTAAGAAGTGTCGATGGCTCTCCCCCGCCAGGTGCCGAGCACCCCCAGCCTCCTCGGGCGCTGGCTCCACCCCCCTGCTGGGTGTCTGGACTCCCTCATCCCAGACCTCCCGACCTCCAAGAGCGAGGGTCCGGACATCAAAGGGCGCCAGACCTATAACTGAGGCCGCCCCAGGACAGGAAGGCAGTTGTATCCTGGAGTCGAGAGACACCGCGACGAACTCATCCTTGACGGACTGCTGGCGCTGCCACAGCCCTGCCTTGTGAACTATTGTCCTGCCTGCTGGCGCTGCCGCGGCCCTCTGCAACCTTCATCCTCGTGGGACCTGCTGGCGCTGCCGCGGCCCGTTGTAACCTTCATCCTCGTGGGACCTGCTGGCGCTGCCGCGGCCCTCTGCAACCTTCATCCTCGTGGGACCTGCTGGCGCTGCCGCGGCCCGTTGTAACCTTCATCCTTGTGGGACCTGCTGGCGCTGCCGCGGCCCGTTGTAACCTTCATCCTCGTGGGACCTGCTGGCGCTGCCGCGGCCCGTTGCAACCTGCATTCTCGTGGGACCTGCTGGCGCTGCCGCGGCCCGTTGTAACCTTCATCCTCGTTGGGACCTGCTGGCGCTGCCGCGGCCCGTTGCCACCTACGACCTCTGCGGGACCTGCCGGCGCTGCCGCGGTCTGACCCATCCGAACACCGAGCTCGAGGATTGTGAGCTATCACCGTTACACCTCCGTACCCGTGGGTACCAAGACTGTCCCGCTACCCCCTTTCCTTACTAGAGACTAGAATTGAGAGGATCATCGTGTCCTGATCGCCTTGTATCGTACCACTCTACTACCAGAAGTGCCTATAAAAGGTGTTACCCTGATCTTTGTGTGGTGTCCATCTGTGGGGGGGAAGTTACCTGTCTGTGCGATCACTGTGCTCGGCCGACCCTCCAGGTCCCCGTCTAACATTGGTGGCTAGCGGCGCGATCCGAACCAACGCGTACCGTACAGACAGTAACTCACCCTACGACTAAAACCACAATGACGACCAAAGAGAGCGGATCGGCGGAGAAGTTCCAGATGGAAAAGCTGGAAGAATACAACCACCGAGAGCTCAAACAATTTTGCATGGACTTAGGCCTTGCTACCACCGGGCTAAGCACAAAGGAAGACTTCAAAAACGCCCTAGAGGCCTGGACAGAGACAAATACCGCAACCCCCCGGGACCCCGCAGCCCCGGAAGTCAACACCACCCGGACGGAGGAACGGAGAACAGGCCCTTCCCGTGAAGAGATCCAAGAGCGGGAAAAAAATAGATTACACGAGTTAGACTTGGCACGACTCAGATTAGACGGAGAATTGAAACTGGCGGAACAAAAAATAAACTTAGAACACTTACGGCTCAGAGAAGAGCGAGAGGAAAAACAGAGACAGAGAGACCTCGAAGAAAAAAGACTGGCATACGAGCACGAGTGCAAACTAGCGGAGATAGAAATACGCAAACTGAACAAAAACCTAGGGGTGCCCGAGCAACCGCACTCCCCGGGTCCTACCGAGCAGAAGGTCCACATCCCCAAGGATGTGGTCCGAGAATATCACTGGAACGACGACATACAGCAGTGGTTCAAGGCCTATGAGATTGCCATGACCGCCCACCGGGTCGCTCGAAGTGACTGGGGAGCCGGTCTATGGGGGAGATTCGTCAACGAGGGTCGTGATGCCCTGCTGCAGCTTCCGGACCATCAAATGACGTCCTTTGACCACATGAAGGCCGCCCTCCTCAGTCGATATGGGCTTACACCCGAAATGTACCGCCAGAGGTTCCGCAACTGCACCCGGATCCCAGGTACAACGTGGTTGGAATACGTGAACTATTTCAGCCGAGCCTTCGAGGGGTGGATCAAGGGTAACAACGTAACCACTTACGAACAACTCTTCAATCTCATTGTGTGGGAGCACCTCTCCAACAACTGCTTCGTCGAGCTCAGGCAGCACCTCCTCGACAGTAAATTGACTGAACCCCGGCAGCTCGCCGCCGAGGCTGACCGGTGGGAGAGCACCCGAGTGGCCCGGAGTGGGCCGAATGAGCAGAACAGAACCAACCAAGGTCATCATCGTCCCCGAGGAGGAGGAGGAGGCCCGGGCCGGGGCAGAGACGCCGTCCCGGCCGCGCCCACTAACGCCACCCCGGCCCCAGCAGGCCGGGGAAACCCCCCGATGCGCCCGGGGTTCCGAGCTAACGTGACGTATCATCGATGCCAGCGAGTCGGCCACTATGCCAGTGACCCGACCTGCCCGAAGAACCAGGTCCCCGGGCCCCGCCAGATGGCGGCCGCCGCCCTGGGAGAAGAACAAGTCTCCGAAGACACGGAGACCTATGAGTCGGAGCAGTTCGAGTGGGAACCCGCCGCCATGACCCTGGCATGCCTGGGAGGAAGAGACATGGTCCCGCGGACTCCCCTGCCCGCCAACACTCGGAAGTACAGCCAATGGGTGAGCATCAATGGGCGCAAGGCCGAGGCCCTGCGTGACACCGGGGCCAGTGTGACGGCCGTCCGTTGTCACCTGGTGACCCCAGAACAAATCCTACCAAACGTACTTTGCCCCGTCCGATCGGCAGATAACTCGGAGAGCCTGTGTCGGATGGCCTGCGTCCCCTTCGAATGGGGAGGAGTGTCCGGCATGCTGAAAGTAACTGTCCGCGACGATGCCCCCGTGGACTGCCTCCTGGGGAACGATCTCGAGAGCTCCCCGTGGGCCGCTGTAGAAAGAAGAGAGCATCTGGGGATGTTGGGTCTCCCGGACTGGGCGTGCGTAACCACCCGGTCCATGGCCACCCGCACCATCCCTAGACCAGAAGAACCAGAATGGGCAGCACCTCCGCCCTCGATCACTCCAGAAGAAGACTTCCTCCAGACCGACCACCCGGACCCCACCACAGAGGGGTCCACACAGCCCCCCGAGCTTCCCGACCTGGCTCAGTGGCGTCAAGAAGGGGGGCCCACCCAGGAACAATTCCGGCAGGAGCAAAAGACCTGCCCCTCCCTCGAGGGATTGCGACAGCAAGCGCTCGCCCAGAGCCAAGGAGACACCACCGGGGCCCACTGGGTTTATTGGGACAATGATCTCTTGTACAGCGAGCAGAAAATCGCAGAACTGGGGGCCGGGCGAGTGCTGGTGGTGCCCCTCCACTTCAGAGACTTCCTGTTGAACCTAGCCCATGATGTCCCCCTGGCCAGGCACCTGGGCCAAGACAAGACCTACCACCGCCTGGTGACTCACTTTTTTGGGCCCAAAATGAGAAAGGACGTCTCCAACCATTGCCGGTCCTGCCCGACCTGCCAGGCCAGCGGGAAGAGCGGCCGCAAACTCAAGGCACCCCTACAACCATTCCCCGTGGTGACCACCCCGTTCGAAAGGGTGGGAATAGACATTGTGGGGCCCCTGGACCCCCGAACAGCACAGGGGCATCGCTTCATCCTGGTCCTGGTGGACCACGCCACCCGCTATCCTGAGGCGGTCCCCCTCCGTACTATAACAGCCCCAGTAGTGGGTCGAGCCTTGATGGGGATCTTCTCTCGAGTGGGCTTCCCCCGGGAAGTCGTCAGCGACAGGGGTACGAACTTTATTTCAAAGTATATGAAATCCCTCTGGCAGCAGTGCGGAGTCACTTACCGCTTCACCACCCCCTATCACCCCCAGGGGAACGGACTGGTCGAGCGGTTCAACCGCACCCTCAAGGGGATGATCATGGGGCTGGAAGAACCCCTACGCCGCCAGTGGGACGTGCTACTACCGTGCCTCCTCTTCGCCTACCGAGAAGTCCCCCAGAAGTCCCTCGGCTTCAGCCCCTTCGAACTCCTGTACGGACACCCCGTTCGCGGGCCTCTCAGCCTAGTGAAAGAGGAATGGGAAATGGCCCCCCTAAAGACCCCTCCGGACGTCTACAAATACCTCCTGACCCTCCGAAATCAGACCCGGAAATTCAGGGAGATCGCTAAAGCCAATCTGGAGGCCAGTCAGGAGGACATGAAGAAGTGGTACGACCAACATGCCTCCTCCATCGAGTTTGAACCGGGTCAGCAGGTATGGGTGATGTCCCCCATCGAACCGTGTGCCTTGCAAGACAAATGGACGGGGCCCTTCAAGGTGATCGAGCGCAGGAGTCCCGTCACCTATCTCATCGACCTGGAGTCCCCCCGGAACCCCCTCCGGGTCCTCCACGCCAACAGGCTCAAACCCCACTTCATGCGCTCAGAGCTCAGCCTGCTGATGGCGACCGACAGTGGCACAGAAGGAGACTCGGAGCCCCTTCCTGACCTACTGAGGACTCGGGAAAGAGATGGCTCGGTGGACGGGGTCCGACTCTCCGAGGCCCTGACCCCAGAGCAGCGTCAAGATTGCCGGGCCCTCCTGCTGCCGTTCGCAAACCTGTTCTCCCTCGCACCCGGAGTCACCTCCTGGTGCCTGCACGACGTGGACACGGGGGACAGTCCTCCTGTCCGACACCGGGCGTACCGAGTACCGGATCGGGTACGTACATGCATCCAAGAAGAAGTCTCCAAGATGCTCGCCCTCGGGGTCATCGAGCCTTCGGACAGTCCCTGGGCCAGCCCGGTCGTCCTGGTCCCCAAGGCCGCGGCACCGGGCACCACGCCGGAGCTCCGATTCTGCATCGACTATCGGGGGCTGAACGCGGTCACCCGAACCGACGCTCACCCTATCCCCCGAGCAGATGAACTAGTCGACCGCATGGGGGCAGCCCGCTACCTAAGCATCTTTGACCTGACAGCGGGCTACTGGCAGATCGGCCTCACCCCCAGGGCCCAAGAACGTTCCGCTTTCTCCACCCCGGACGGGCACTACCATTTCAGAGTGATGCCCTTCGGCATGAAGAACGCTCCAGCCACCTTTCAAAGACTGGTGAACCAGGTATTGGCGGGCCTCGAAGAATTCAGCGCCGCCTACCTGGACGACATTGCGGTATACAGCCGCCACTGGGCCGACCACCTCCACCACCTCAGAGCGGTCCTGCAGGCCCTCCAACAGGCCGGCCTCACCATAAAGGCCAGCAAGTGCCAAATCGGCCAGGGGTCCGTGACCTACCTCGGACACCAAGTGGGGAGCGGTCTGGTGGCCCCCCTCCAACTCAAGGTAGCTGCCATCCAGTCCTGGCAACCCCCCGAAACACAAACAGAGGTCCGAGCCTTCCTGGGGCTCACCGGATACTACCGGCGGTTTGTGAGGGACTATGGCAGCATTGTGGGGCCCCTCACGGAACTCACGTCTAAGAACAACCCAAAACGAGTCAACTGGACTCCCGACTGTCACGCGGCCTTCGAGACGCTGAAGGCCGCCATGTGCACCGCTCCGGTGCTCCAGGCCCCCGACTACAGCCGCGAGTTCATTGTGCAGACCGATGCCTCCGACCATGGTATTGGGGCCGTCCTCTCCCAACTGAACCCCGAAGGAGTGGACCAACCCGTGGCCTTCATCAGCAGACGCCTACTGCCCCGAGAACAGCGCTGGAGCACCATTGAGCGAGAGGCCTTCGCAGTGGTATGGGCCCTCAAGAAGCTCCGGCCGTACCTCTTCGGAACCCATTTCCGGGTACAGACAGATCATCGGCCCCTGCAATGGCTCATGCAGATGCGGGGGGAGAACCCCAAACTATTGCGATGGTCCATCTCCCTGCAGGGGATGGACTTCACTGTGGAGCATCGCCCTGGCCAAGACCACGCCAACGCGGATGGCCTGTCCCGCTTTTTCCGCCTCGACGAGGAAAGTCCCCAAGAAGATGGGTGACTCTCCCCGCCTTCAGCTGGGGGGGACGCATGTTGGACAGGCCACATGAAGGGCTCGCTCCCTCCCCGCAGGACAGGGCCCGGGCCACCGTCAGCACCATTGCCTGGCCCAGCCGCCATCTTGGACACGGCACCACGCGGCCGCGCGGCCTCAGCCCGACCCCAACCCTGGGCCTGGCCAGGCCCCGACATCCCGGCACCACCCTCCACCCAGGAGGTGAACGGACCACTTGGCAGGTCAATGGGAGTAAGAAGTGTCGATGGCTCTCCCCCGCCAGGTGCCGAGCACCCCCAGCCTCCTCGGGCGCTGGCTCCACCCCCCTGCTGGGTGTCTGGACTCCCTCATCCCAGACCTCCCGACCTCCAAGAGCGAGGGTCCGGACATCAAAGGGCGCCAGACCTATAACTGAGGCCGCCCCAGGACAGGAAGGCAGTTGTATCCTGGAGTCGAGAGACACCGCGACGAACTCATCCTTGACGGACTGCTGGCGCTGCCACAGCCCTGCCTTGTGAACTATTGTCCTGCCTGCTGGCGCTGCCGCGGCCCTCTGCAACCTTCATCCTCGTGGGACCTGCTGGCGCTGCCACGGCCCGTTGTAACCTTCATCCTCGTGGGACCTGTTGGCGCTGCCGCGGCCCTCTGCAACCTTCATCCTCGTGGGACCTGCTGGCGCTGCCGCGGCCCGTTGTAACCTTCATCCTCGTGGGACCTGCTGGCGCTGCCGCGGCCCGTTGTAACCTTCATCCTCGTGGGACCTGCTGGCGCTGCCGCGGCCCGTTGCAACCTGCATTCTCGTGGGACCTGCTGGCGCTGCCGCGGCCCGTTGTAACCTTCATCCTCGTTGGGACCTGCTGGCGCTGCCGCGGCCCGTTGCCACCTACGACCTCTGCGGGACCTGCCGGCGCTGCCGCGGTCTGACCCATCCGAACACCGAGCTCGAGGATTGTGAGCTATCACCGTTACACCTCCGTACCCGTGGGTACCAAGACTGTCCCGCTACCCCCTTCCCTTACTAGAGACTAGAATTGAGAGGATCATCGTGTCCTGATCGCCTTGTATCGTACCACTCTACTACCAGAAGTGCCTATAAAAGGTGTTACCCTGATCTTTGTGTGGTGTCCATCTGTGGGGGGGAAGTTACCTGTCTGTGCGATCACTGTGCTCGGCCGACCCTCCAGGTCCCCGTCTAACACTGAGGCTTTTTAAAGCATGTTCCAGCTCTCCTTCAGCGCCTCCTCTCCGCCTCCTTCCCTGCTGCTATTTTACATCAGGTTTTCACTCTGCCTTCAATTACAGCTTCGTTTCCTTCTCTTCAGACAGCTTCTCACAGCTTTGATGTTCTCAGTGGGCTGTGTCTCGACAATTGGCTAACTCCAGCTTGTTTCTCTTTCTTCTTCATTCTCTGCCATTTGGCGCTTAACATCCAACCGCCCTACCCTTTTAGCCTATGGCGCCTGCACCCGCCCCTGCCCCCCCTGTGCTGAGTGACTGCTAGAGAATTTCTAAGCTCTGGAATCTCGGCAAAAGCTGGAAACACGCAACAAGCATTAAAGAAATATTTTTTTTAATCTATCTTTTAGTTTGTTTCCGATGCCTGGAGACATGCAAGTTAGAAGCTGACAAGTTGACTAATTTTGTTTATTTTCCTGCCATGCATAATCCACATGCCTAGCATGACACACAGCTAGCTGTGTGATGGGGAACATTATCATGTATCGGAAATGTATGTTGCTATTCAATGGTTATTCATTAACATTAAATCGGCCAACACATTGGTTAAGACTTTGGTTATGAGTGACTTTTATTGACGAGTGCAGAACAGGAGCTAGTCTCAAGGCTTTATTGTTAACTACTGCAATACCTTGTTTGTTCTTGTTTGTATGTTCTTTTTCATCCGTACTTCACCCCTATGCCACTGTTTCCCCTCCATCCTTGTTTTTTTAGGGGACTTGTTTGCATGTTTTGACGTGGCTGCATTTTTGTCACAATAAAATACACTGCACATATTCTTCACAAAAGTTATTTACAATAGTTTAAGCTATTGCTATTATAAATTACAAGAACTTTTATTTAACTATTAATTATTTAAAAAAATTCAAAGCCATTTGTATTTGTTATATGAATACATGTAAGTCACGTACATACAAAACATGTGGCATTACAAATGCTATAGGTGTCACATTTGAAAAAGTTAAAAGTATTGGCATTGTAAATGACAAAGCAATTAATTTTGCTATTTTCAAGACCAACACATAAAAAAAGTTGTCATTTACAAAACCAAAGCTCCAACTTTTCTAATGCGAGACCTATTGCATTTCCAATGCTTGTTGTAGGAAGCACATATCTCCCCACTTTTATTTCCACCCCTCTGCGTCCCTTCTCCTATGCCCAAGTAATTCCTTGCTTGTTCCCAATCAAATGTGTTCGTTTCCATTGTCCCCTACTCCAGTGTATCCAAATAACCTCTACTCTTAGCTGTACCGCTGTGATTTTAAAACTGTCTACACCCTAGCAACACCACCACACCAGCACTACTTGAAATCTACCACAATTACCTCTGTCTATAACATAGTACCTTCACTCCTGCCAATACCCTCTTACCACTAACACTTCATTTACCTTTATACGTCATCCCTTCCTATATACTTGTAGTTCTACTACCGATCTATACCATAGTAGCTATACCCCTGCCTCTACCCAAACACCCTTCTCTGTACATTTAACCCTAACTATACCTTAAGACATGTACGCCTACAAACATTGTAATAGTTCTACCCCAAGCTACACCCTAATACCTGGTAAGTACTTCCACTGTGACCCAGAAGCCATGTGGTCAACCAACTGAAATGACTAGAGTTTCCGACAACAGAGCCAGTTGAGAAATGAAGAGGACAAACCACAAGCGAAGTTTGGCAGTATTGGAGCACCTCAAATGTATTGAGGTGCTGCTGTGCTGCATACATAAATGATGCCTCATGTCTTCATTTCAGTTAGTTCAGTCTTTGCTTAATGTAAAACCTCAATACTGACTATTTATTCATTATGTCAAACCTTGCAACAGCCTAACCATTAGCATCTCAATTGCTACATGTTTTGCACTTTTTCCTAAGAAGTGGTGCTTCCTCAATTTCGGTTTACTGAATAGAAAGTTACAACCATAAGAAGGAAGTTAAACTCGAGAGGAAATAGATAGAAACTTTTAAAATAAAGTCACCACTTCTTCAAAATGGTTAACACTGTAACACCAGATGGCAAGATCTGTTAAGTACAAAAAAAGTGTAATTTACATGTTTTACGAGAAAGGGCTCAAAGGGTCAAATACTTACAAGCGGAAGACCAACAAATGAAAAATAGGAGCTCAATAGATACGGTTCATTGCGTACCAGAGAATGTCCATAAGATCAACACTTGTGTCTTTCGTGCATAGCTATGTTCAGCTCAAGCGTTGGTTTCAGCTCCCACCACTTTGAATGATGCTCTGTGAAGTTTTAACAAAGTTGTTTGGCTCAATAATAGGCCAATACAATAATACAATGTGTAATCTGTCTGTCTATTATAGAGACACACGGGGACTTTGTCATCAGAAGCTATGCCAATTGAGAGGTTCAAAAATACATCACCAAATCATTTTCATTCCATTACAAAGTCAAGTGTTGCCTCTTTTTTATGGGCTGCTTCTTTTTATTAGACTTTCTGCTTTCATGGGCTGGTTTCCCTATCAGCAACATGCCGTCTTTGTGGCTTACTTCTGGAGTCACTATCTCACCTGCTCTGTATATGCTCTGTGTTAACTCATGAACGCAGAAGGTTTCTCCATCATTGCTTGATCACACAAGGGACACAGACAATACAGGGTGCGTCTTTTCTTTTTGAGTGATGCCCACCCACAGGTAATGTCCAACTTGACAAAATTCTTGTACAGAGTGGACAAAACATTAAGGAATTTAACCACACGCCTAACCCCTCTTAGGGACCCAACCACGGTGTGCTTCTAAAGCCATGACAATAGGTAACACATGGCACTTTAAGATTCAGCACTTTTTTGAATAATTTCTTGGGTCATGACCAAATTCTTCCTCTATTAACATCAATGAAATGTTTTTATGTTTAGCTCCAAAAGCCTAAATTTAATATATGCACCTCAACCACTAGTAGTAACCTGTCTCTCTCATCATCTTTTGTTCACTCTTTATTGAATCTCATCTATCTTGCCTTTCCAGAAATATATTGTCCAGATTCTGATGTCCGAAAAACCTTTTTAGGACAGCTGCTTGTAAATTCTACATGTAAAGTAATAACGCATGACTCTGCACTTCAGTATAAATGATGGTCCTTGACCAATTTCTCGTTTTTAGAATGCATTAACAGTAATGAAACACCACTATGCTCACTGCAGACGCTTTAAACAATCAACAGTTACTAGACCAGTTTACCCGAGCTCTTTACATCCTTTCGTTACAGTTATTGGAATCTGTTATGTGCTTATTCAGTGGTGGACTCAATCAGATTTTAGTACTTGATGTAAATTCACTGCAAAACGTTTTGACACTCGATAGATGTTTTCTTATAATGGCAGGTTATGTATCACAGATGTTCAAACCTTTCAAGAACTGGCTGTGAAGTACAAGTTCACCCTGCTTTGTATGCATTGATTTTATTCTTTTATATTACCATTTTATGTTGCTGCAACTTTTGTGGACTTGATTGTCTGAACAAAGTATTCAACTCTGTAACAAATACAATTCATTTAACATTATTGGGGGTAGATATTAGCATTCACCCCATTGTTGGGTATTTCCCTAAATTTGAAGATTTTTCGGTTGATGATAAAGACTGTTCCACACGTCCACCGCATTATGACTGGCTAGATTTAACAACATTTTACGCTGTGTTTGTATCAGAAAAGTGATGCAAACGAGTACAACTTGTTTTTTTGCTATTTACTTTCCACCGCAAAACTTGTTTTGTGCTGGAAATTGACTAAAAGTACTGCAAAGTAAAACTAAGCACTGCTTTGCATTACTTAGCGTCAAGGGGACTATTTTATTCAGTAGGACTCATTCTGACATTAGCATTTTATGTAAATTCACTGCAAAACGACATGACACTTGTTGGACTTGGCCTTTTCCCCCAAAATTTTTCGCTTTTGACCCCCTTATCTAGATTGTCTCCCCCATGGGATTAAACCTGTATAGGCCATGAGTGGTGTGAGACCCCTTGTGAAAAATGTAATTACCTGAAATAATGTGAGCACTTGTAAAATCCCCCATTTTAAAACTGCACCTGATTGAAATGTATTGTATTTAAAATGGATGCCATGGCCCTGGGTTTTGCCACTGGACTGACATAGGTCAGCGGACTAGATAATATTACCCAGCTACCCCTAGCTTTTGGAGGGAAAGCCTGGCACCCAGGGTGCTCACCCCCTCCCCTAGAACCAGTTTAGGCTAGATGTGCCAACATTCTAGAAGGTCCTGGCACTGCCTGGGAGGAGGGTATAAATAGGGTGAAGTGTCACCAGAGAGTCAGTCAGCGCTGGGACAAAGAAGAGAGGGGACCTGCTGTGAGGTGCTACCGCCACATGGACCTGTGAGCTGGGCCCTGCACCCCTAGAACCCCCCCCCCCTCTGCTGTCCCCATGGGCCCCTGACAAGGGAGGGCCCCTATCCAGGTCACTGACGCTGTTTGACCAGGTATCGCGCCAGCGCTGTGTGAAGAAGCGCCCAGGAGGTGAGGAGTGTGCCCCTGAGGAACTGCTGTGGGACTGTCTGCCCCTTTGAAGCACCATGGGGAAGATCGTGCCCCCAAAAGAAATGCTGCTGGCTGAGGTGCTGTGAGGCCCTGTGAAAGCGCTGGGCCCTGGGACTGTTGTGGCCCCCTAGTGCTGTAAAGCCTATCTGACAAGCGCTATAACTGCGAAGCGCTGAGGAAGTGCTAGATTCCTGCCCCCTCTGCGTAGTCTGAGGAAGGAGCTGAGGTTGTGGGCAGAGGGAGGAGCAGTGCGCTGTGAATAGCGCCGTTTTCGCTGTTTTCTGAGGAGACTGGCAGCCTGTGAATAGCGCTGTTGTGGAGGCGCGCTTTGGCCGATATAAATAATTAATTAAAAAGGGAGCCTACCCCTTGTCGCAGCCGGAGATCACCGTCACAGCCCGGGTGCTGAGGAGACTGTGAGGGGACTTTATAACAAGAAAGGGAGCCTACCCCTTGTCCTGTCCTCGCGCTGTGTGGCAGCGCCGAAAATCACCGCCGCAGCCCGGCGCTGTCTTGAGGAGATTCCCCCCCCCTTGCTGGGGTGTGCAACGTTGCGGCAGCCCCCGATGCCAGGAGGGTGCCGCCGAAGCAGAGAGAGGGCCGCGCTAGGCCCTGAAGCCGTTCCGGCCCGTAACACGTGACGAGGGGGCCAGGCTGCGTCATCGGCCCGTCCCCGCCGCGCACGGATTGGCCTGCGCGGCCGTGACCTCTGAAGGCCGTGCAGGGATTGGTGGTTGGCCGGGAAGGCCCGGAGAAGCTGAATTCAAGACCCGGGTCCCCGTGAGGTAGGAGGGGGACCCGGGTGAAGAGTCGTTGCGGGGCCCCGTGATCGCGAGAGGGGAGCCCCGATTGAGATTGACCGGAGCAGGAGCCTACCCTGCCGGTCTATGCCCTGAGTGTGGGGCCGGGAGGATAGGCGGGGCCGGGGCACACTGTCGGTGCCAGCCCCGCCTCCCCAAGCAAAGCAGGGCACCACGAGAGCAGCGCGTCGCCTGCAGGGCTCCGTGTGGTGGAGGAGCCCTGCCATCACGCACAGGAGCCGGCCGGAGGAAGTCTGTATTCCTGCGGGGCTCCCAGCCAGTGAGGAGAGCCCCGCACACCGGCACAGTGGAGTCCTGGGCCCCCATGAAAAAGGTGGGGCCCGGCTGTCATTGTGAGAGAGAGGAGGGGGCATCGAGGCACATTGCCGGTGCCTGCCCCCCTTCACGGAAAAGAGCCCTGCAGGGGAAGAGGACCCCTGGAGTAGCCCGGTGAGTGGGGCTTTAATTAAACTGTGTGGGAGTGGGGTGAAGAGGGCAACGGGGCACAGGGTCGGTGCTCGCCCCCCCCCCCCTCCCCTTAGTTTGGACATTTGAAGTTGGGCCCCGTTGGCCCCAGATACCACGGTGGTGGCCCGGACTAACCCTGTGGTGGGACTAAGGAAACTGTAAGGGCCTGGAGAGAAGGAACTGCCCCCCCCCCCTTTGAACTGGGACAGAACGGGCATGTCTTCAGATTAGATGCTCTGAGTTAGGCTTAGTGGTCATACGCCCAGGTTCACCTTCTAGTCACCCATGAGTTAGTGCCCAAGGAAATGTTCTTCTTGATTAGGGGAATGTGTACCCTGTCATGAGGAAGTGGTTGTCCTGGTTTAAAGAAAGGTTGCCCGAAGCCTGGTGCTTGCAAATACTTAAGAGGTGGTGCACTTCTGTGCCTAGTTTGTATTGTAGGCTGATTACCCTGCTAGTGTGAGTATGCTAATGTAATGCCTACACTAAAGTTATTGAGGTCCAGGTATACTGGTGTTTTATACATACGGGGAGTTTGTATGCTTTGGTGCCCACAGGGCAAGTGAAGGTGCCTTCCCTTTCAGGTTTGGGCATGGTGTGCCCCCTTTCTGGCCTGACGAGTTATTCCAGGCCCCTGTTCATGCCCCTAGTTAATGAGCCAGCCATGTGATTCATAACAGGTGCTCCTGTCTAATATTAAATGTGCTGTGATGCTCTGCTTTTCCCTTACAGGGGTGGGGTTTGTCGTTATAACGCAGGAGGTGTGTTTATGCATAATGTTGGATTTTGCAATTACAGCCAACCCCCTAAGGACGAGAGCCTGAGTTGGCCCCGCCAGATTGGCCCCAGGTCTACTGAAACTTAATCACAATTTTCTTTATTTCAGCATGGACTTATGGACTCACCCCTTTTGTCCCATGTAAATAATTCCCCATGATGTATTTGGCTCTGGCGCCAGTTGGCGCCTTGTTGTGATTACCAGTGTATTTTTCCTTTTTACCTTGCAGGTTGGAGATAACACTAAACGTATTCTTTTCCAACCAAAGGTGGAGTCGTGACTCTTTTGTGGTGTGCCTGGTGTGTTGTCTGTGGGTACTGCGTGAATGCTTCACATGTCCTCGAAGTTTGGCCTGCCCGCTTGATGCCATGCTACCCCCTTGGAGATTTGGGCAACCCCCATTTCCAACATTTGGTGGCAGCGCGGTGGGATAGGACTTGTGTTTACGCAGTACCACAGCGGCCACGGGTTACACTGCAAATAGAGCTTTGGATGTAATCCGAGCCTTGTTGTGGGGATTATTGCTGTTTGGCTGAATATTGTTTTTTGATTGCTTCCTCCTGAAGAGTATTCTGAATTGTCCCCTTGTTCCACTGGGAGGGTGTGTCCCGGGTGTACCTCGCCACAATGGGGTTGATTTACCAGGAAGTGGAACTGATGGAGTACACCGAACAGGAGGTGATAGACTTCCTCCTGGAGAGAGGGATACCCCCAGTAGGGAACATTAGGAGGAATTTGTTTCTCTATGAGGCCCTCAAGAGGGGAGAGCCCTTAGAGATTGATGGGGACTTGTATGACTACCCCCCCGAAGTTTTGAAGGGTCAGTGGGTTAGAGACCAGAGCGAGGGCTCCCCATCCAGAACCCTGGGAGGTAATTGCTCCGATGAGGAGGAGGAAGAGTCTAGCAGGGCAGAGACGCCAGTAGCTGTGGAGGACACCGAAGATAGGGAGTCTCGCACTGGGTCCAGTCCCGGGGGCACTGCCCCATCCCTTTCCCTGTCCCCAGAAGAGTGGGTAGATAGGAGAGAAGTAAGGGAGCATCAGCTGGCGCTGGCAAAGCTCAGGCATGCCGAGGGCTTAGCGCAGCTGAGGGTAGAAGAGCAGCGACTAGAGACTGAAAAAGTCCTAGCGCTGGAGAGGATGGCGGAGGCGGAGAGGGCCTTCGCCAGAGAGAGATCAGCTCAGGTGGGTAGGTTGTCCCCTGAGAGTGGTTTTAGGAGTCTGGATTCACCGAAGAGGGTGGGATCCAGTGGTGGCAGCGAGTGTAGGTCCAGTGCAAGGAGTCCCACTCCCGAAGCCCAAGAGACTGTGCCTGATTCCCCGGAAGAGGAGGACGGGTTAGTGTTTAGGGGCAGGGGAAAGCTGTTCCATCAGTCCTGGGGAGAGTTCGAGGAGTAGTGTTGGACTGTACTGGAGGATTGGGTGGTGAGGAGAGCAGTGGAGGATTGGGAAGGGCTGTGCCATGCCGTTATCCGGGAGCACATGCTGAGGAGTTGTTTCCCAAGACTGCGTCACCATCTGGTGCGGTGTGGGTTCTCAGACCCCAGGGAACTTGCACGGGAGGCAGACCTCTGGGTAAGTGCCAGAGCGTCTGGGAAGGCTGAGGGGAGTGATCCTGAAGGGAGTGAGACGGGGAGGTGTCCCGAGATGCCCCAGCTGTGGTCACCGGGCCTGGAGTGTTCTTTAAGAGAACCCCCGGTTGGGAGACTAGGCTGTCCCGATGCGTCATCCAGAGGAAGGGATCCCCTCATGTCAGGAGGACCCGGAGCATCAATAATCGGAGCTCCAGTGGTTCGGGGGTCTGACCAGTCACAGGGTTTAGATCCTGGACTGGGGTTCCAGGTTAAGGGGTTGCCTGACCTGGAGGGTGGGGTACCTGTAATTCAGGTCCCTACCAATTTGACTCCTAGGGGTACTACTCCCAGTGGGAGGGTGCGGAACTCTGGGAGGGGGTGCAGAGGGAGGAAGGTCTCTTCTCTGTCACCGGCTCAGCCACAGGGCGCAGATCCTGGGTTGGGTGGCCAGGGACAGGGGTTGCCTGCTCTGGTGGGAGGGATCTCTGTAACCAGAGTCCCCCCGGAAGTGACTCCCAGGGGTACTTCTCCGGAAAGGAGGGTGCGGAATTCTGGGAGGGGGTACAGGGAGAGGGAGGACTCGCCCCTGTCACCAGTTCAGCCTGTGGGTTTCGACTCCAGGTTGGGGAGAGAGTTGTGTGAGGGTGTCCCCAGGCGTAGGAGATGGAGGAACCCTTGGAGGAGAAGTAGGGGGAGGAGAGCCTCGCCCCTAAGGGCTGGTCGGTCTGAGGGTGTAGACCCCAGATGGGTGGACCAGTGGCAATTTGGAGAGAGAAGAGTGGTCCAAGAGAATTACAAGCCTGAGGCTAGAGCCTCCCACTCTAGGAAGGAGAAACATCCCACTAGGGAACACCAGTGGGGTGGTTTTGTTGGTGAATGGAGGGTTGCGAAAGAGAACCATTGGGTTCCAGAGTGGAGGAGAGACTGCAGGTGCTCCTGTAGTTGCAGGCCTGCGTCCACCTTTTTCCGCCCCAAGCAGGGAAGCCCATCAAGGCATTGATCGGTCTACCCTGGCTTTTGGCTGGGGGGGAGTCGTGTTGGACTTGGCCTTTTCCCCCCAAATTGTTCGCTTTTGACCCCCTTATCTAGATTGTCTCCATTAAACCTGTATAGGCCATGAGTGGTGTGAGACCCCTTGTGAAAAATGTAATTACCTGAAATAATGTGAGCACTTGTAAAATCCCCCATTTTAAAACTGCACCTGATTGAAATGTATTGTATTTAAAATGGATGCCATGGCCCTGGGTTTAGCCACTGGACTGACATAGGTCAGCGGACTAGATAATATTACCCAGCTACCCCTAGCTTTTGGAGGGAAAGCCTGGCACCCAGGGTGCTCACCCCCTCCCCTAGAACCAGTTTAGGCTAGATGTGCCAACATTCTAGAAGGTCCTGGCACTGCCTGGGAGGAGGGTATAAATAGGGTGAAGTGTCACCAGAGAGTCAGTCAGCGCTGGGACAAAGAAGAGAGGGGACCTGCTGTGAGGTGCTACCGCCACATGGACCTGTGAGCTGGGCCCTGCACCCCTAGAACCCCCCCCCCTCTGCTGTCCCCATGGGCCCCTGACAAGGGAGGGCCCCTATCCAGGTCACTGACGCTGTTTGACCGGTATCGCGCCAGCGCTGTGTGAAGAAGCGCCCAGGAGGTGAGGAGTGTGCCCCTGAGGAACTGCTTTGGGACTGTCTGCCCCTTTGAAGCACCATGGGGAAGATCGTGCCCCCAAAAGATATGCTGCTGGCTGAGGTGCTGTGAGGCCCTGTGAAAGCGCTGGGCCCTGGGACTGTTGTGGCCCCCTAGTGCTGTAAAGCCTATCTGACAAGCGCTATAACTGCGAAGCGCTGAGGAAGTGCTAGATTCCTGCCCCCTCTGCGTAGTCTGAGGAAGGAGCTGAGGTTGTGGGCAGAGGGAGGAGCAGTGCGCTGTGAATAGCGCCGTTTTCGCTGTTTTCTGAGGAGACTGGCAGCCTGTGAATAGCGCTGTTGTGGAGGCGCGCTTTGGCCGATATAAATAAATAATTAAAAAGGGAGCCTACCCCTTGTCGCAGCCGGAGATCACCGTCGCAGCCCGGGTGCTGAGGAGACTGTGAGGGGACTTTATAACAAGAAAGGGAGCCTACCCCTTGTCCTGTCCTCGCGCTGTGTGGCAGCGCCGAAAATCACCGCCGCAGCCCGGCGCTGTCTTGAGGAGATTCCCCCCCCTTGCTGGGGTGTGCAATGTTGCGGCAGCCCCCGATGCCAGGAGGGGGCCGCCGAAGCAGAGAGAGGGCCGCGCTAGGCCCTGAAGCCGTTCCGGCCCGTAACACGTGACGAGGGGGCCAGGCTGCGTCATCGGCCCGCCCCCGCCGTGCACGGATTGGCCTGCGCGGCCGTGACCTCTGAAGGCCGCGCAGGGATTGGTGGTTGGCCGGGAAGGCCCGGAGAAGCTGAATTCAAGCCCCGGGTCCCCGTGAGGTAGGAGGGGGACCCGGGTGAAGAGTCGTTGCGGGGCCCCGTGATCGCGAGAGGGGAGCCCCGATTGAGATTGACCGGAGCAGGAGCCTACCCTGCCGGTCTATGCCCTGAGTGTGGGGCCGGGAGGATAGGCGGGGCCGGGGCACACTGTCGGTGCCAGCCCCGCCTCCCCAAGCAAAGCAGGGCACCACGAGAGCAGCGCGTCGCCTGCAGGGCTCCGTGTGGTGGAGGAGCCCTGCCATCACGCACAGGAGCCGGCCGGAGGAAGTCTGTATTCCTGCGGGGCTCCCAGCCAGTGAGGAGAGCCCCGCACACCGGCACAGTGGAGTCCTGGGCCCCCGTGAGAAAGGTGGGGCCCGGCTGTCATTGTGAGAGAGAGGAGGGGGCATCGAGGCACATTGCCAGTGCCTGCCCCCCTTCACGGAAAAGAGCCCTGCAGGGGAAGAGGACCCTCGGAGTAGCCCGGTGAGTGGGGCTTTAATTAAACTGTGTGGGAGTGGGGTGAAGAGGGCAACGGAGCACAGGGTCGGTGCTCGCCCCCCCCCCTCCCCTTAGTTTGGACATTTGAAGTTGGGCCCCGTTGGCCCCAGATACCACGGTGGTGGCCCGGACTAACCCTGTGGTGGGACTAAGGAAACTGTAAGGGCCTGGAGAGAAGGAACTGCCCCCCCCCCTTTGAACTGGGACAGAACGGGCATGTCTTCAGATTAGATGCTCTGAGTTAGGCTTAGTGGTCATACGCCCAGGTTCACCTTCTAGTCACCCATGAGTTAGTGCCCAAGGAAATGTTCTTCTTGATTAGGGGAATGTGTACCCTGTCATGAGGAAGTGGTTGTCCTGGTTTAAAGAAAGGTTGCCCGAAGCCTGGTGCTTGCAAATACTTAAGAGGTGGTGCACTTCTGTGCCTAGTTTGTATTGTAGGCTGATTACCCTGCTAGTGTGAGTATGCTAATGTAATGCCTACACTAAAGTTATTGAGGTCCAGGTATACTGGTGTTTTATACATACGGGGAGTTTGTATGCTTTGGTGCCCACAGGGCAAGTGAAGGTGCCTTCCCTTTCAGGTTTGGGCATGGTGTGCCCCCTTTCTGGCCTGACGAGTTATTCCAGGCCCCTCTTCATGCCCCTAGTTAATGAGCCAGCCATGTGATTCATAACAGGTGCTCCTGTCTAATATTAAATGTGCTGTGATGCTCTGCTTTTCCCTTACACGGGTGGGGTTTGTCGTTATAACGCAGGAGGTGTGTTTATGCATAATGTTGGATTTTGCAATTACAGCCAACCCCCTAAGGATGAGAGCCTGAGTTGGCCCCGCCAGATTGGCCCCAGGTCTACTGAAACTTAATCACAATTTTCTTTATTTCAGCATGGACTTATGGACTCACCCCTTTTGTCCCATGTAAATAATTCCCCATGATGTATTTGGCTCTGGCGCCAGTTGGCGCCTTGTTGTGATTACCAGTGTATTTTTCCTTTTTACCTTGCAGGTTGGAGATAACACTAAACGTATTCTTTTCCAACCAAAGGTGGAGTCGTGACTCTTTTGTGGTGTGCCTGGTGTGTTGTCTGTGGGTACTGCGTGAATGCTTCACATGTCCTCGAAGTTTGGCCTGCCCGCTTGATGCCATGCTACCCCCTTGGAGATTTGGGCAACCCCCATTTCCAACAACACTCAATTGATGTTTTCTTATAATGGCACTTTATGTCTCACAGATATCCCAACCTTTCAAGAACTGGCTGTGATGTACATGGTGACACTGCTTTTTATCCATTGATCTCATTCTTTGATATATTATTAGCATTATGGATAATTTCATCCTAGACATAGCTGTATGTGTTATTTTCAGTTTTTATAGAGTACATTGTATGCTCATGATTTTATGGACTTTCGTGGTTCACACAAGGTTTTATGTAGTAGTTTGTCAGTGTGGTCCATGAAAAAGTCTACCACAGTGAGCCGGGTTTGTTTTTATTTGTGTTAATAATAGTTTTTTTTTAGATGGCCCTTATCCTTCAGTTCTGCCATTTAGCTTCACTGTAAATAACAGCTGCTGCTGTTACTAACTTAGAGGTCGATTACGATGTAGTTAGAAAAGCATTCCGACCGATTCGGTTACGGAATGCTTTCCTAACAACTCGGATTGAGGGAGTCCGACCGAGCGATTTTGATGCATCCGGATGCATCCGAATACGATTTGGTCAGACTCCCATTGACTACAACAGGAGTCTGCATTTTGAACGAGAATGCTGGCTCCCATTACAAAAAGGGGTGGTTGGGTTGAAAAGAAGGGTCCCATTGGTACCCCCCACAGGCCAGATTCGGAAGGTCCCAGGTGAAGTGGAGCCTGCTATGGGCCCCCAAAGTCAGATTCCAGCAGCCGATTCGTTTTGGAACAACCAATTCAGACAGGCCAGGCTGAACGAATTTGACATCCTTATCCCTCAGCTGGAAACGTGCTCTATAGACCACAACTATTCAGATCCAAACTACTTGATTACTCCCAATACCTTTCGGAGCCGAGTCGGACAGTTCGAAGGCTTCCCTGCCATCGTAATTTCTCGTTGGGAAACGTGACTGAATCGGTCCGAAAGGCAGGTTCTGAATAAGACTCGTACTAATTGAATGCAGTTCAGAGCCTTTCCTAATGCCATCATAATCGACCCCTTATTAGTATGCAGCTGACAAACCTTGGAAGGATGAAATGCTAAGTTGAGATTGTCTGGATTTCAGTCTGCAACCCTCAGCTCACTAGATGTCAGCAGTGAGTGTTTTAAGTTCTCATTTAGAATTGGCCTGGTGACCTTCTAGCCATCTAGGTCAGCAACACAACTTTCAGTGCAACCGCCAGTGCAATGGTCGCCATCAAATCAGAACAATCTGCTGAGCGTGCGCCACATTGTTTGGTTTGTTCAGGAAACTCCAAAGTGAGAGGGTTTTAAAAAAAAAAAAAAACAATTGCTCTAAAGTGGCAGATTTGTTTTTTTTGTGCACATAGTGTTATTTATGGTTTTCCATTCCACTGATCTCCATGGCATCACATGGCTTTCCTAGGCAGGAAATCGAGTGATGGTTGCTCGTCTTACATAAGGTGGACTGTCTCTCAGTGTGACAGGGCGGCCCAGGGGTGGTTCGACTGTCAAGGGTCTGCAAAGGTGCAGACAGCAGGGTAGACACACTGTTGTTCTCCTGCCTTTAAAGAGATGGAAATCACAATTTTCATGGGTAGATGATGAACTGGTAATTTATGAGGTTTCACTTGCTTTGCGAATCTCTAAATCAGCCCCATCCAGATCTTTAAAAGTGTTTTCAAATTCCACCTTAGGCATCTTGACATCAGTCACTATGAGCCTTTAAAATAGAGGGGCAGGGTTCTTCTGATGCCAGCAGGCCATTAGCCCCAGCAGGACACTAGCTGTCAATCAGCATAGTTATAGAAGAAACATTTTCTAGAAATGTCTCAAAAAGCCCTCCCAGGAGAAAGGTCGAGAACAAAAGATTAACAGCAATTTATCAGCTAGAATGAAATCCTGTAAACCGCACATGTGCGGCAGTTAATACAGGCTTTAAGTGGGATGAAAAAACTGTGGGGTCTCTCAAAGGGGCATGGCCAATATAATTAAAGGCATGGCTTAAAAACTTCTAAGCTAAAAATCTGTGCTTAGCAAAGTGTGCCGAACGATATGTATTTTGCTGTTCCTGTCATTGCATCCAGATATACGATACCGTTAAAATCATGGCTGTCCCTGGATTGATACACCATAAATATTTTTCAAATCACAGTCTGAGAGGGCCAATTCCTTTGTGACCTCACCTACAGTGACCAATTCAATAAATTGGTCACTTTACTGTGGTGTATCTGACTTCTAAAAAAGAAATATACAAACTACCATGCACAGACCTTTCATCCACAGAACAAATGTGAGAAGGAAAGAAGGCACCTCACGGTAGCAACACCAAAGGAGGCAACTGTCTGGTACTCGCCAGAAAACCGACCGAACGATTAGAAACGCTACAGGTCCGAGGTTGCGGTGACAAGACCCGGTGGCAGTCAACCCGCGGATACGCGATCTTGCGACGCGTGTTTTCCATTTGATTGAGGTTGCAGGTATGCTGTAGTGACGCAACCTGATGGTTTGATGCAAACCCCACATGAAAACGCAAGTTTGGATCCCTAGCCCTGACGAAGTTGCTTAAACTTGATAACAGCAACGAAACATGTTGGCTAGTTGTTATTAATTATGACTTGATAGGAGTAATTTTTTAATGTGGAAAAGCTTACAGCAAGGAATAAAGGGTATTAGCAGCAAGTAATCTTTACCAATTTTTAATGGTGAGGATTAACTTTATGTTCTCACGGGAGCCTTGAACACGTGGATAGTTTTTGCACATATAGGAAGTACACCCACTTTTAGGTTCTTTCTTCTTGTTTTCATTGGGTTGAGGCTTTATCTTAACAATTATACACACATTTTCCTTTCGGAAAGAATGTAACCAATGATGATAAGTGGGTTTTCTGGCGAGTACCAGTCAGTTGCCTCCTTTGGAGTTGCTACCGTGAGGTGCCTTTTTCCTTCTCACATTTTTTCTGTGGATGAAAGGTCTGTGCATGGTAGTTTGTATATTTCTTTTTTAGAAGTCAGATACACCACAGTAAAGTGACCAATTTATTGAATTGCTCACTGAAGGTGAGGTCGCAAAGGAATTGACCCTCTCAGACTGTGGTTTGAAAAATATTTATGGTGTATCAATCCAGAGACAGCCATTTATTGATAGTGAACCTGTTGAGTGGGGAGCTGGTTGTCCTGTTTTTTTCCCCCTGAAGCTCCTATTGCATTGATGACAGTTAATATCATATCTACAACAAGCCAGGACTATTGACTTTGTTAATGGTTGTTTGTTGCATAAGATAAATAAGCAGCAACTGTGGCTATTATATAATATTGAGAAAGCTTCCACTGAAAGCCATGGTGACACCACGCCAATGTTCCTGCTTCTGAGTTTCAAAAACAGAAGGGAAATCTAGATAGAAAGTGACTCTCTTTAAAGGATTTCCCTTCCCCTTCAATGCTCTCCTGGCATGACCCCATGCCATAACTTCTCCACTAGTGAGAAGTGAGCAGTGTGAGCAGCGCACATCGATGTGCCTGCTGTCACTGCAGCCCGGAAAAAAACTGACCGCCTTTGCCATGGCACAAAGCAGAGCCCGACAGAGACCCATTTTGAGGCCCTCTTTAAAAAACTGGCGGTGCTCAGCTCTGGTGAGACCCAGACCACTTAAAGACCAAAGGGTATGTAGGTACCTCATGATTCAATGACACCTTTCCCTGTGGCAGACACGTTCCTCTGTGAATTATGGGTTTAGCTGCCAGATCGAGAGGATCTTTTGTACTGGTGCATATGTGTGTTCAGTTTAATTTCCACATGCAGGACTTTTGCACATATTATGACATAGCAAGTGAGGCCAAGGTTCATTTTTCCCTATCTGTGCAGCACACCTGAAGCTGTTTTATCAAGGTATGCACAAGTGCACACAGACATGGCGTAGCTAGACCTTTTGATGCCTGTGTGGTCCCTGCGCTTGCCGCCCTGCGGTGGCTGCAGGTAATGGGGAAGAGACGACATGGATACAGACGACGACGAGGGTAAAGTGTCTCCCTCACCTCCAAAACTCTTGCGCCCGGGGTGGACCACCCCGATCCCCGGCCTTGCTATGCCACTGCGCACAGATGTAGCTAGCAGATTTCCATCGTTTTTTTTTTTCAAGAAAAAAGGACACCCGGTGACTTTCCACACTGCAATATGGAGCTGTTATTCAAATATATTCCAATGCTAATGTCAGACTCTTCATTTTAGGGTACTCTTCTAGAGGAGGATATGCCAAGTCCGTGTGTGGTTACCAAATGGTCAGCGATAGTTATGAGAAGCACGGTCTCTATTCAAAAGGGTACATGATCTACCAGGGCCACTGTGGTTCGGTTCCTGCAGGCAGTGGTCAAGCAATGGTACTTTAGGAGATATTATTATGGACATGTGAAGTGCACTGTCACCAGAGAGATCCAGTGGTCGAAGTGGGTTAAAGGAAGTAGGGGAACTGTGGGCAGAGACTCAGAGGGCGGGAATAAGCAGAGGATTGGATTAGTTGGCGGAGTCGGAGGTGTGGCTAGAAATAGCAAAACATACCAATTTTCACTGATCAGTTACAGCTTATAACGCTATTTAATTCAAACAATCGATAAACATGTTTATTTGAGGTTTAATATACAAGTTGGTTAACGGAGCAAAAGTTACTAAACAACGCAAATTGTGTTGCTGTGAAGTGGAAGGCCGTATGCAAAGGTTGACTGGTCACCTTTCTCAGCGCTGAATTTGCATGTCACACTGGGATTAATGAGGCGAAAGCTTTCAAGAGATTGTTAGCATGTGTAAAAATGTAAAAATAATAAAGTATCAGAAAATGTACTACATAACACTGCAGTCTTTTTTGCTGCATAATTTAGTCAACACTGCAACATAATGTTGTCCTCTAATGCTGCATTACTGCAGTGGCCCCAAAGCAGGCAGCACATGCTAAAAGAGCTTAGGGGCATATTTATGGGAATGGTGGCGCAGGGCAGCGCAGCAAGTTACTTTGCTACACTGCCCTGTATCACAGGGAAAGGGCAAGAATGCACGGTATGTATCCAATATGGTACATTTCTGTCTTTTCCCCCTGCGCTGGCGCCATTTCGACATCCTAGTGTCAACGCAGGCACACTTGCCCCATGGTGCAAGGGTGCATCCGTGGCATGCAGGATTGCTTTTGAGCAGGAAGGGGCACCTTCATGTACAATAACATGTGTACTACCACTGTAATCCTAAAAAAAAAATAGACTGCAGGCACAGAGAATAATGTTCAGGAGAGGCTGGTCGGGCTGGGTCAGCTTTTCAGTTCTGGCTGGCTGATTTACAGCAAGTCACAAAGTCTTCAGTGAAGCCCTTTTCTTCTTTCCCAGGTGGCGTCCATCAGTCTGCGTGACACCAACGTATCCTGATGTGACCATTGTATTGGTCACAGTTTGGGCAGGCAGACAGAGTCCTCACAAAATGAGGTGTGAATCACAGGCTCACGGCAGTAGCAGGGCCATCAGAGATAGCAGTTTTTGCGCTATCCTAAGACTGATGGCCCTTTCAGTGTCACTCTGCAGGCCCCTAGACACAGAGGGGAAGGGGGGGAAGTCAGGCACACTGCAGAGGCCTTCCTCAATGTGCACACTGCACCACACAGGCAGAAAAAAGTTGTCATTTTAAAGTAGGGCTATTCCTGCAGTCCTGTTATGCTTTTTTAAAGTAGGGGAACGGACTAACATAATTTTCAAAAGTAGGGGCACGCAGTGCCCTTCCGATCCCATCCACTTCTAACACTGGAGAGATCTCTCTGTGCTAAGTATAAGGTAGGTAGAAGGGGTAAGTGAAATTCCGGCTGGAAAGACCCAGACCCGAAGGTAGGTCTTTAAGAGAGATGTAAGGGAGTACCAGAGAGATGTAACAAGAATGGAGACAGAGCTGCTGCAAGTGGACTCGCGGAAACAGAGAGTAATTAGAGTCTAGATGATCGATGTGGGCAGCAAACAGGGTTAGGCATTTGGAGGTAAAGACGGGTGAGAGCTGCAACTGGGTCAATGAACTACGCAAAGAATTTTGGAAAAAATGACAGCCTGGACCAGAAGCCACTGGAGCTTGCAAAGAAGAAGGTGAGTGGCTCTAGAGAACATAGAACAGATGCTATCAAGGATGCTTCATGGTTCTGAGCAGGTTGAAGTTGATTATTAATGAAGCTTTAATGCCCGCAGTAACTGCTGTTGCAGTAGTCAAGATATGATCCTATCAGGGTGCTTTCGGCAGCACGTGCATGCCTCCCAGGGTGAGACAGGAAGGACTATGCAAAGCTTGTGCAAGGGTAGGAGGGCTCAGCGACAGAGACCTCTGTTCGACCATGACCTTGAGGCTGTTAACCATGGTGGAAAGCCTGGGACAAGAGCTAACGTTAGATTGTCATAGACAGGCATTCCGGAGGTGAGCAATCTCATCGACCACTAGCAGGTCTGTCTGTCGGTCATAAGATTAAGCCAATGTCGTTTTATTCATTTCTTGACTTCAAGCAGACAGTTTTGTAGAGAATGGGCTGACTGGGGAGTTTAAACGAGATCTTGCTGTTATCCACATAAGAAAAGAAATTCAGGGCACATGAGGAGATACGTTTAAATAAAGGAAGCACATAGAGATTGTAAAACTAAGGGGAAAGGGCAGGGCCTTGCGAAACACACTCAGGAGTTGGGGAGGAGGGGATGGGGCTAGGGTAGCACTCTGCTGGGCTGAGATGAGACGTCTTAGAAAGTTTTCTACAATCTTGGGAGGCAAGATGGCCGCTGGTGGGTTGTGGTGAGCAGTCGCACTCACCCTAGCTCCCACCTAGACCCAAGGATGCGGTAACAAATGATTATGTTCCACGCCCGTTCCCCTTGATGGCCCTGCAGAAATGGATATACAACGAATTAGGAGATACTACAACTCTGAAGTATATTGCTCATTGTGCAGAAAGGCTCCTCCAAGACTGCGGCAGGTTAAAGGGGAAAGCTCGAATCATGAAGAGCGCCTACGGGTTCAGGAAAAAGCAGCAGCACCCTACTAAAATGCCCACACAAAATGGAAAGCAGGAGAAGGGGCAGGAGAACGCGATGGCACCTGTGAGGGATTCCGTGCCGGTAGTAGCACCATCTGGAGACAGCACCAACACGGCCGGAGCAATAGCACAATCCCTGGGCGCTATCCGCAAAACGATGGCCCCCCCATTAAAAAAGAAAATAGACTCACAAGGGAAATCAGGCGTAACCGCTGGGACAATGCAAGAAAGTCTAGCAGACAGCCGCGCTATGACCACGATAAAAGCGGGGAAAGTCAGTGAAAGAATAGGAGAACTCTCTCCGGCAACCCACCCTAACGGAGGCATTCTCGGCAAAGATCCCGGGACCGACTGACAGAAGCGCCGGTCTCAGTGCAGGAATAGATGGTCAGAGGTGCGTCCTCGAGGAGGCTGGAAACGTTGGGAGCGCCGAGGATGCCGAATCCCTGGTTGCTAGGCAACGGTCCACCTCGGGGGCACCCAGCAACCCCGCCGCTTCCGCGGAAACCGTCACTGCTGGTATGAGACTAGTGGCGCCGCGGCCAGGGCGACTGACGCTGGAATCTGGGGACCACGGTTCGATCCCGGCTTCGGCGGCAGGTTAGCCCAGCACCATGTGACTCTGGGCAATAGCTCGCTTAATCTTCCCGACGGCCCCCAGCGCCTAGAGACCCTTACGGGTGATTGTGCGCTTTACAAATGTGGACTTTATGGTCAGGCTGGACTATTTTTTAATTTCTTATCCCTTGCTCTCCGGGTCTCAGATAGAGAAACATCCTCGGATTATATCCGACCATAGTCCGCTGATCCTTACACTTAAAATTGGACAGGCCCAAAGAACATCTACGCAGTGGTCCTTCGAGAGAGCCCTGTTAAAGGATCCTGCATATAGGGAACATATGACAGCATGGATCCAATATTTCTGGGACAGCACCTCCGGGGGTGGTATGGGACACCTTCAAGGCCGGGGCGAGGGGAGAAACAATGAGTTTTGTGTTAGCAAGACAAAAAAGGGAGAGGGATAAGAGAGAGAAAGTACGACAAAGATTATTAAGAGAGGAAGAAGGTCTGGTCTTTGCTTTATCACGAAATTTACCTCTTGAAGCACATCTCTTTAGAATTATAGGGCTGAAAGCCGAAGCCATAGAAGGTCTTGCTAGGAAAGCAGCCTATAATTATCTAACGAAGAAGGAAAGAACGTATGAGTTCAGCGAGAGAGTAGGGCATGTCCTGGCCATAAGAACTAGGCAGAGAACAGCCGCAGCCGAAATTAAAGAAATTAGGAATGTACAGGGTAACTTGGTTTTAGACCCTATCTCAATAAGGGAAGTTTTAAGGAGTTTCTACACAGACTTATACACCCCAGAGGATCTAGGGAGTTTGATAGATACAGAAACTTATCTCAGGAATATCTCTCCTCCGACCATGTCCGAAGAAGATAGGGAGATTCTGGAGGGACCTTTGCAGCTGGAAGAATTTACCGCAGCTCTAGGCAGTCTACCAGCAGGAAAGGCAGCAGGGCCGGACCAAATCCCGGTCGAATTTTATCAAGTATTTAAAGACGTACTTTTGGTAGATATGTTTAACATAATGCTGCAGGCGCAATCAGGGGAATCCAGTCCGGACTCGTGGGGGGGACTGACATTGTTGTAATTTTAAAAAAGGGGAAGCCACCAGAGGTACCTGGTCCCTATAGGCCAATCACTCAGATGAACTCAGATGTAAAATATATTCTAAAATGCTGGCAAAAAGATTGGCGGGGATTATTGAGCAGCTGGTAAGCCCCGCACAGCACGGGTTCATACCTGGTAAAGGGACAACGCAGCATGTTACGACGGTTGTCACAATGTTCGATTCGGCAGGTGTCCTAGGGGACCCCACCGCAGCACTCTTCCTAGATGCAGAGAAGGCGTTCGACAGGGTCTCCTGGGACTACCTATGACTTGTTATGAGGTGGTGCGGGATAGGGGAGGCGTTCTTAAAGGCTATACAGGCCCTTTATAAAGTTCCAAATCTAGGATTAGAGTTAATGGAGGGCTGTCAGCCGCGGTAAAAATCGCTAGGGGGACCAGGCAGGGGTGCCCCTCCTCGCCTCTGCTCTTTGCGCTGTATCTGGAGCCGCTACTGCGGCGATTTGAAAGTAACCCTGCGATTCCACCGATGAGGGCAAATAATTGCATTGTGAAGACTTTGGCTTACGCAGACGACGTAGCCATATTGACCTCGAATCCTTCCCTAGCTATAAAGGAGGTGTAAGCGGAGGCCCAGGCGTTTGGGCAGATATCTGGGTATAGTTTGAATAGATCTAAGACCCAGATAATAAAGAACGCACACTCTGTCTGTGATGATAGTAGGGTGGTTAGCTCTGCGGTATATCTAGGGGTGTCACTATCTGCTGATTTGGACGTGGTGGTCGAGAGTAATATGGCTCCATTAATTTCTAGGGTAAAGGGAGACTTGGAGAGGATGAACAATCTCCATCTTTCTCTCATGGGCTGCACTAATGTGATTAAAATGTTGATCCTGCCTAAATTTCTTTATTTTTTTAGATCCATCGCCTTAGTTTTTTAAGCCAAATAGTTCAATATAATAGAGGGCGTACTGAATATGTTTATTTGGGCCCATGGTAAGACTCGGCGGCCTTACAGATTCATGTCTCTCCCTAGAGAGAGAGGGGTTTGGGGGGCTCCTGACTTCAGGCTTTATCATATGGCTGCGGCATTACAGTACATGTAGGGATTAATTGGGGGAGGGGGTCTCGAGCAAAGAGTTACGACCATGTCCACGGAGGTATATTCAGTAGTTTTTGGGGCGGAGGCAAAAAACTGTTTTTTAAATAGAGTGGAGTTTGGATACTATAAAAGGACAAGAATTAAGACGGTCGTGGCAGCAGTCAAAATTTGGAATGCCCTTTTAAAAAAGGCAGGATTAGGAAGATATAACAGATATGTCCGGTTGTATAAGAACAAATCCTGTTTGCTGATTTAACAATGGCTGGTTGGGCACAAAAAGGGATAATACAGATTGGGGATTTAATGGATGAATAGGGGATAGCTCAGTTTTCAGACCTTACCTCCAAGTATGGTATTGATAGAAGGGATTTTTTTTAACATTTTTACAGGTAAGGAGCTTCCTTAGTAATAAGCAGGGTGGTTTAGCCGGGTTTGGCAGAAATGAAATACTGGAGAAGATAAAATTAGGAGGGGATTGCATGATCAGATCCTTTTACGCAAGCCTTGCAATAGGAAAGATGGATGATATTAACAAATTTAGTAACAAGTGGGCTGAAAAACTGGGTCGAGAGCCTGGATACTTCCAGGAATCTCTGGACTTGGGTCGTACCATCTTGTGCTCAGCTCCCCTACAGTCTCAGCACTATAAAGCCCTGTTCTCATTGTACCACACCCCAGCCAGGATAGTTAAGTGGATCCACTGGTATCACTTGCCCTCGATGCAATTCAGCTGAGGCAGATATTGTCCATATGTTCGCTCTCTGCCCCCAGCTACATACTTTGATTAAAGATATAGAGGATTTTCTCGGTAGGACATTAGGGTTACAATCACGTTTGACACCTATGCTGATATTGTTGGGGAGAGGCCCAGAGGGAGATATTGCACAGAAGGAATTTATGTTTATGGCAACGGCAGTGTTTAGGTTGACAATAGCAAGAGCATGGTTGGATAAGAATCCCCCGGTTATGCAAACTTGGCTGGCGAACTTATTAGCCACGTACAACCTTGAGAAGGCAATTTATGCACGGAAGGGAAAAAGGGGAAGAAGGCTAGGCTTAAAAATCTGGGAGCCAATAGCGAAATGGAAGGAGACTATGGCATTATAGGGTAGTTTATGTGAAATGTAACATGAATTATAAGGTGGATGAAGAGTATGAAAATGTTTGGTAGTTCCAAAAAGAGTTTAAAGCTTGTGAAAAGTCGTCAAACTGGATATTGTAAATCGTGAATGTAAATGGTTAAATGTATAATATATACAATGTGTGTACTCGGAAAAATAAAAATATATAAAAAAAAAAAAAAGAAAGTTTTCTACAATCTTGAAGATTTCCTTTATGTTTATTTTTAGAGTTTAAAACTCCAGTCAGGATTTTGCAGAGTTTAAGAGAATACGTATATCCTCAAAATAGAGTTTTAACTTAGTTTATACAAAAAGTGAACTAATTCAAATTAAGGTGGGCATTTTGGGCATTTTGTATTTGGTATTTGTTTTTGGTAGATTTGGAAAAGCATGGCTGAGACTGCCAAGGGAAGCTCTTGCCTTGGCGCAGCACTTGGAAACCTTGTACAACCTTTTACTTTTCAACAGAAACTTTTTTCTATATATTCCTTTTCTGATGTAACAATCAGCTGATTTTGCAAGATTTCTGTGGCCTAAAAATTAATGCAACTCTGCAAAAGACTGAAACCGCACCGCCTGTGGTACAACATAAATGTAACACACTTCATATTGCTCAGCATTGTTATGTTATGTCCAACATTTCAGTTATTTTAATGCAGAACCCACCCACACCATCCATCTCTGAGAGATTTATTAGAAGGACCTGAGTGCAGCTCTCGTGTCCAATTAAAAATGTTTCAAAATTACTTCCACAACATGAAAAGGAAATCTGGCAAAGAAGATCATCCCCACTGCTCTTTGTTGTGCATACTTGAAGCAACAAATCGAACTATGGTGTCCTGTAGACCACAAGACTGTCTTAATGCATAACTTCCTAAGCCTTCCTTAACCCTTTCGCTGCTAGGCGTTTTCCCCCCTGTGCTAAGCCTTTTTTTGGCTATTTGGGGTAGTCCGCGATATGGCCCTGTAACATTTTGTCGGCATAAGGTATCTATGCCAAATTTGCGCCCTTTTTTTTCCAAAGCCTTGAGGATTATAAAAGTACCCAGAGTGTGTGCATTCCCCTGGAAGGGATCCAGAAAGTAGAAAAATGACAGCTAAATTTGGGGGTTTTTTTTAAAATGGGAAAAAATGTCTGCAGAAAAAAAGCATTGGTTTGTTTTCACTGCAAATTACATCAACAGCAGGTTTGTGGTGCTGAAATCACCATTTTCTCAGCTTTCAAGGACAGGCAGACAGACTTTTGTCAGAAAACCAAAACGTTCTACACAGTTTTGGCATTTTACTGGGACATAGCCTATTTTTCCTATTTTTCGTGCTTTCAACTTCCTTCCAGTTAGTGGTAGAAATGGGTGTGAAACCAATAATGGATCCCTCAAAGATATACATTTCTGAAAACTAGACAAAATTCTGAATTCCGCAGGAGGTCATTTGTGTAGATCCTTCAATTTATTTTATAGAAACTAACAGTTGAAAATAGAAAATATTGAAATTGAGTTGAAAACACAGCCATTTGTGCCAACATGTTCACCTGTAACTTCTTCTAAGTATGACAGATATTTGTAACCAATATACGTTTACATCCACTGGAACCTTCAGGTTATGGGGATATATAGGTCTTAGATAAAGAGTGAAAAATAGGTACCAAGTAAAGCAATATATTTCAGAAATGGGAACAAAATTTAGAGTTTATAAGCAGTGTTTTTCGCACGTCTCCATAATTGTGGGCACCCATACAAGCATGTGAATTAGGGGTCATTTTTCAAAATAATTTATTCTTTTACAAATGTGTTTACATTTGGAAGGCTGAAATGCAAACAACGCCAATTGGAAATAACACTTGTTCTACTATTCTGTGTTCCCCTAAAACTCCAGATAAAAATGTTACCTCACTTGTGTGGGTAGGCCTTGTGTCCCTGAGAGGAAATGGCCCAAAACGCAATGTGGACACATCATGTTCTTTCAGTGAAAATGAACCCTTTTATTTAAATGTGCCTAGCTGTGGATTTATACCCTAGTTCAGCCGGAACATAGGGAAACATAGCAAACCTAGACATTTTTGAAAAATAGATACTCGGGGGAATCCATCATGGGGTGACTTGTGTGGCTCTCCAAAAGGTTCTGTTACCCACTATCCCTTGCAAACCTCAAACTTTGTAAAATATATATATAATTTTCCTCACATTTCTGTGATGGAAAGTTCTGGGATCTGCGTGGATCCACATATTTACACATACCCCATATTGCCCAATGTCTCCCAATAAAAATTGTGCCTCACTTGTGTGGGTAGGTTTAGTGCCCATGACAGGAAACGGGCCAAAACGCAACGTGGACACACCACATTTTTACAGTGAAAACTGACCATTTTTTTGCAAAGTGGCTAGCTGTGGATTTTGAACCCTAACTCTGCACCTTGGGAAATCTAGCAAACCTATACATTTTTGAAAACTAGACACCCAGGAGAATCCAGGATGGGGTGACTTGTGTGGCTCTCATCCGGTTCTGTTACCCAGAATCCCTTGCAAATTTCAAACTTTGTAAAAAAAAACATATTTTCCTCACATTTCTGTGATGGAAACTTCTGTAATCTGAGTGGATCCACAAAATTCCACACACCCCTTATTTCCCGAAGTCTCCCTATACAAATGGTACCTCACTTGTGTGGGTAGGCCTAGTGCCTGTGACAGGAAACGGCCGAAAACGCAGCGTGGACACACCACATATTTACAGTGAAAACTGCCCCCTTTTTTTCAAAGTGTCTAGTTGTGTATTTTGAACCCTAGCTCTGCCGGAACCAAGGGAAACCTAGCAAACCAATACATTTTTGAAACCTAGACACCCAGGGGAATCCAGGATGGGGTGACTGGTGCAGCTTTCACCAGATTCTGTTACCCAGACTCCCTTGCAAACCTCAAACATTGTGAAAAAAACACTTTTTCCTCACATTTCTGTGATGGAAAGTTCTGGAATCTGTGTGGATCCACAAACCTCCATCCACCCCGAATTCTCCAAAGTCTCCAAGTAAACATGATACCCCACTCGTGTGGGTGGGACAAGGGCCAGTAGCAGGAAAGGGTCCAAAACGTATTGTGGAGACATCAAAATTACCTATCACAAAACGACCTGGTTTTGCAATGGGGCTCATGTGCGCTCAGCAGCCATCTAGGGAAACCTACAAAACCCAGACATTTTTTAAAACTAGACATTCAGGGGAGTCCAGGTATGTATGGCTTTCATTCACCCCCCAACGTTTTCCTACTCAGAACCCCCTGCAAACCTCAGATTTAGTTGAAAAAAATCTAATTTTTCTCAAACTTCTGTGTGGGAAAGTTGTGGGATCAGGCTGACACAAATTTCCTACCAGCCAGCATGCCGCAAGTCTCCCGATAAAAATGGTACTTCACTGGTGTGGGTGGGCCAAGTACCCACGACAGGCAAGGGCACAAAACGTATATTGTGGAGACCTAAATATTATCAATTACACAACGACCTGGTTTTGCAAGGGGGAAACTTGCGTTTTTGGCCCCGGGCTTGACAGCCATCTAGGGAAACCTAACAAACCCACACATTTCTGGAAACTAGACACCCGGGGTGTCTAGGGAGGTTTGGCTTGCATGGATCCATCAACGTTTTCCCACCGAGAATCCTCTGCAAACCCCAAATTTAGCTGAAAAAATCACATTTTCCTCACATTTATGTATGGGATCACCGTGCCAGCACAAATTTCCTACCACTCAGCATTCCCCTCAGTTTCCTGATAAAAAAGATACCTTATTTGTGTGGATGGGCCAATTGCCGTTGACATGAAAGGGCCAAAAACATGTAGAGATTAGGGGGGCCCAAAGTGGGTCAAAAAGGGCAGTTTGTTCATACGTTTTTACACTGCCACTACTTTGGGCACCGACACAAGTGAGATATCATTTTGGGGAATGCTGGGTGTTAGGAAATTTGTGCCTGTGCTGTGATCCTACAACTTACCCACACAGAAATGTGAGGAAAATGTGACTTTGTAAGTAAATTCGAGGTTTGTTGGGGATTCTTTTATAAGAAAATGCTGAGGGATCCATGCAAGCCACACTGCCAGCCAAAAGCCAGTACATGCACACCACCATCCACGCACACCACCCGCCAAGTGCCATCGACGCACACCGCCAGCCAAGCACCATCCACACACACCGCCAGCCAAGCTCTATCCATGCACATCCTCGGCCAAATGCTATCCATGCACAAAGTGAGCCAAGTAACATCCACGCACACCGCTAGCCAAGCACCAGTTCATGTACACTGCCAGCCTACACACACCAACATCATGTCCACCGACACCATTAGCCAAGGTCAGGTCCGCACACTGCTAGCAAAATGCCAGCCAAACTCCAGTTTACACACACACAAACTCTTCATGGTTTTTAGTGGTTCTTTGCCCACGCTTGGGTGCAGATGAGACTAAAAATCTCACTGAAACAGCCAAAGTGTGTGCCTAAAAAAACTGAGCGACCCTTGCCTATGGGGCTTCTCACTGGCATGCCCATAAAAATATCCCTGGTGCCTAGTGGGCTTTCTGCCCCCCCACTCCCCCCGGGAGGCAGATAAGGGGCTATTGACCCAATCTGCCTTCTGGGAGCAGAAATACTCTTTTGGGGTGAGGCCATTAGCATGCCCATTCTCTGCAGCCCCCACCTCTATGTATAAAAGTATAAAAAATTATAAAATATTTGGTATCTAGCGGGCTTTCTGCCTGGGGGAGGCATAAAGACTTTGGCTTTATTTTATGGGGGGTGGGGGAATTGGCATGCCCATTCTGGGCATCCCTCACTCCTACGTATAATAGAAACATCATTCCTGGTGCTTAGTGGGCTTTCTGCCCTCCCACGGGGGTAGATAAGGCGCTATTGCTCACATCTGCCTCCCAGAAGGGGCGGAAAGACTGTGGCAATTGTTTTTGGGGTGTGGGGGCATTGGCATGCCCATTCTGCGCAGCCTCCACTCCTACATTTACATTTAAAAAAAGAAACGAATCCTGGTGTCTAATGGGATTTCTGCCCCCCAACCCCCGGGGCGACAGATAAAGGACTACTGCCTCATTTGCCTCCTGGGGGGGACAAAAAGACTCTGGCAATTGTTTTGAGGGGGTGGCGCATTTGCATGCTCATTTTAGGTAGCCCCCACCCCTACGTATAAAAAAACAACATAATCCCTGGGGCCTTGTGGGCTTTCTGGTCCCTTGGGGTGTCATATCAGGAGCTATTGCCCCCACCTGCCTCCCACTGTTGGCAGAAAGCCTCTGGCAATTTTGTTTGGTGGAAGGGGCATTTACATGGCCATTTTGGGCAGGTCCCACCCCTGCGTATAAAAAAAAATCACTAGTGCACAGTGGGCTTTCTGCCCCCTTGGGGGCAAGCCAGGGGCTATTGCCCCCATTTGCTTCATGATGGGGGAGATAAAGAATGTGGAATTATTTTGGGGGGTGGGGCATTGGCATGTTCATTTTGGGCAGCCCCCACCCCTATGTACATCAAAAAAATCCCTGGTGCCTAGTGTGCTTTCACAGGGGCTATTGCCCCCATCTGCCTCCCGGGGGGACGAAGAAAGACTCTGGAAATTTATTTTGAGGGATGGGGGCATTTGCATGCCCATGTTAGGCAACCCCCTCTCCTATGTTTAAAAAAAACAATCACTGGTGTCTAGTGGGTTTTCTGTCCCCCTTGGGGGCAATTCAGGGGCAAAACGGTGGAATTATTTTTGGGGGTGAGGGCATTAGCATTATGTGCTCAGGGGTTTGAGATAGCCCTCTGAGCAAGTAGAAAGTGAAACTGAAATGATCCTTTTGGCTCATTTCAGATCCAGTTTCATGGAAATGAAGTCAGCGCGATGTCTGCGCTGATCATCATTTCCCTGAAACCAACAAAACAGCCTTGGGAGCTAGAGAAGTCCTTCCCTAGCTCTCGAGGCTGTTTAAGGCTCAAAGGAATCCCTATGGTGCCCGCACCAGAGTGATTTCCAGTGCCATGTGTGCGGACGGCCAGGAGCTCTCTGATGGCACATAAGACCTGGTGCATCCGATGGCTCCCTGCTGTCTGACACACCAAAGGGGTAATGGTTTGTGGCCTAGGACAAGCCAAGCTGTCACAATGGCAATAGCTGCTACCCTCCTCTAACTGTGGGCGGAGAGCTCCGCTCTGCCCGCAGAGTGTGTGGAGTTTTGCCTACTCTGCGTTCCGTGGAGAACGCGGAGTAGGCAAAACCCTGCACACTCCGCAGCGAGCGGAGTTGGCCCACCACCTGCCTCCATCCCCTATTAATATATACGTTAGCAGTAATTTAAAACAATTAAAAAACACTTACCTCTTTACCGCGGCGTCCCCGGACTTCCCTCCTCGTCTTCCTCGCCATTCAGATACTGCTTAAGAAAACTGTGCATACACGCATGCCTGCGCATGTGCATTTCTAGTGAGAAATGCGGAGGTGTGCGCTGTCTGCAATATCCCTTTCTGCCGGTAGTTCTGCAGCTGTCAATCCGCACCAAACCAGCAGGTGGAAATGGATTTGGTGACCCATAGTGGGCCCCCCTAATCTCCTGGGATAGGGACATAGGCCCTATGGTGCCCCCCTACATATCCCTACACCATGCGGTAGGCACCGCATGATGCCTGCCACGTAGTGCAGGGATATGTGTGGGATGTCTTTTTTGTCTTTCGGCGGGTGCAGCAGAGACCAGCCACAATACAAAACATGGGCAATATGACCACCACGGTGGCGGTCGCATTCTAATATGCCTGTTGCGACCGCCACCTTGTAGGCGGGCGGTCCCAAATACCATCTGAAGTCCGTCCGCCATCATAATCAGCCCCTAAGTTATAATGCTAGAGAGCAAGATGACATGGAACCCATGCATACAAAAATTTAACACTATTCTTCAACATAATGCTACTGCAATATACAAGATGCACCAGTCGACAATTTCCAGATCTATTTCCTCTGCTGTAGACGTTTATAAAGCAAAAGTACAGGCAGCTGATTTATATGGTGCCAAAAATTGGTGCCAAGACAACATAAACTTATTGACATTGGGCAAGAACTCTTTCATGAGGTCGATATTACACCTTCCCAAAAGTACACTGCTTAGCCCTTTGTTTTTTGATGTAGGGCTGAAAAAATAGGGGACTTGGTAGGGTGAGGATTTGGACTGTGAATGAGCTAGTACCATATAAAGGAATTGTTGTAGATCTACAATTCTATCCAGCGCGCCAAATCTTGGTTTGGCATGTTAGGGCTGGGAACGTTTTGGACCAATCCCTCCTCCCTGACAATGGCATCCAAACAGAGATGGAAGAACATTTATTAGAAACATGTCATAGTTAATCTTCAAAGAAGCCCTAGGTTAGGAAGACTTTCTGGGCAAGTACTGGAAAAGAAATCCTCATCCTCCTTTGCAAAGTTATTGGATGATGCACAGCAAGCAAGCACGAGCCAAGCCACTCTATGGAAAATTTCAGTTTGACGTCCTAGAAATTAGGCCATTTAGTTTGAAATGGAGACGCTGTGATAGTTAAACATGATATCAGTAATTGTATCTTGTGCCCTGTTCCTACTATAGAGAATTTGGCGCATGTTTTGTTCTTTTGCACGGCAAATCGTTATGTATTTATGTGTCATGTGCAATGATCAACCATAATTAATAAAAGCAAGGAAGAGTTGGGCTTGTAACAAGATCATAACAACATGTTTTTGAATGGATTTTTGAGAACAAATCTCTAGTACTCTACACGTTTATGTGTTGACTACACTCTTTTGGTCATGACTAAGAAAAACAACAAAACTAATTTGCAATCTAAAAGTAATTATATAAGTGTAATTTAGTTATAAGTGTTAGTGCATCTGGTAGGACCTTAACGTTTTTGTGTGAACTAGACTTATATATGTTACTTTTTTTGTCCTTGTTCTTATCTTACCCTTGAGTTGCAAACTTCCAAGTACTGCACTTTATATTTTATTTATATGCCGAAATTCATTTACTTTGTATTTGTTAGTAAAATGTACTTTAATGGTCTGCATTGAGTTGAATAATGTTCATACTAGACATCTTATCTAAAAAAGTTTTAAATAAAAGAGCGGCTCTATGTGCTCTAATGCCAGGAATCACTGACTATGTACTAAACAGAATCGAGGCAGTTTACATCATACTAACTTAGGATACGTTCCGCTACTGGTATGCAACCACCAAGCCCTGAAACAAGAGAGTAAAACACTATAGCTGGCTCCCCTCAATACTGGGGAGTGTCCTAAGTCAGCATTCCTAGAGTGCCTGGTGAGACAATAACTGAGACGTCAAGTTTAAAAAGAGCACTACAAAACCAAGATACAACTGTCTTCTTATCTAAATGGAGAGTAATCTCCCTCAAGAAAACATGGTGCAAAGGTCCAACCCATATTGATTTCTACCAAATACTTGAAATACTGGAGGTATTCGAATGTAAATACAGTAGGCCCTCAGGAGGCATGTCAAAGGTGTCTCTCCAGTACAACATACTATGCCTAGACAACTTCACAACTTTTCTTACTTTGTATATGTGCTGCACAGTGCAACACACATGCAAAGTCAGAAAAGAAAGGAGAAAAGAAAACATTTTTCCTTTTAACGTTTGGTGACGTTAATTTTGATGCAAAACCCAGTCTAAATTTTTTTTTTTAAACAAATTTTATTTGTCAAGCTTCACATAAATTGCAGGGCCTGCACTGCAGAGGCTACTGCACATATCAAATATACATTAAAGTGACTTTGACTTTTATGAACAATAAACAAATCACAATATAACAAACCCCCCAAACCCCCCTCCCCCCAGATTGCGCCCATGCCACATAGAGCCATCCACTTTGCAACTGCACACCCAGAAATTGCAGTCCCTCTGGGTCGTCCTGCTCCGCCGCTGTTCAAACATGGGAACTGTATACGCATCAGTTCGGCAAACATGCCTCTACCTCCTGTGGCGGGTCCAGGTCTATCCCCAGGTAATCCGCCCACCTGTGCCATATCTTGTAATGTTTGTGCTGGCAGCCCCTGACCAGGAAAACAGGTTGTTCGAGCCCCATACAGAAGTCTAGCCCGTTTTTCCATGCGGCCACAGACGGGGCCCTGGCAGCCTCCCAGGCCTTAGCAATGTCTCTTTTCGCTAGCATGACTCCTAATAGCAGGAGGTGCCGCTTGTAACGATTACCCCCACTCCCTCCATGATGTGTAGCAGGGCCAGATGCGGCGCAAAGGGGAGCTCCAAGCCCAATAGCTCCGATAAGCTTGAGTATACTCCTCTCCAGAATCTATGTAATTTAAGGCAGTCCCAGACCGTGTGTAGGTGCGTGCCCTCCTCCCGTTGGCAATGGAGGCACTCAGGCGATGCATCAATCTTGCCTTCCACAGGCACTTCCTGGTAAAGTACACTGATAGACTGTAGATATTTAAACTGCACTAACCGCAAGCGTGTTGCTATGGCCGCCCCTCGCGGCAATAGCAACAGCCTTCCTCCTCCAGTTCACCAACATCTGCCTCCCTTGCAAGCCTGAGCCTGTGCAGGTCAGGTGGCAATGGATAACCAACGTTTGGTAAATGCGGAAGATCTTGCTGTCCGGAAGCTCGCCCATAAAGATCTTCGCCTCAATGGGGCTAAAATCAGGGAGCGACTCCAGGCCTTCCAGGCTAGGGGCAAGGGCATGCCTAAACTGTAGGTAGCAGTAGAATTGGGCTAGCGGCATATCATATTCCTCCTGCAGGTCTTGAAATGATTTGAGGGTCAAATCCTTCACAACATCTCCCAGAACCGAGACGCCTATTGTGTCCCACCCCCGGAAGCCCTGCAGTGTTGCCAGCTAAGGCAGGCGTCCATTGCCCCAAAGATGGGTCTTACTGGTTAAGGTATTCCACTACCCCATCCGATGCAGTACCTGTCTCCAGATGGAGAATACCACCTGCGTGGCCGGTGGCAGAGGTCTCCGAAGCGGTGCAGAGTACAATAGGGTATGTAGAGAATAGCACTCCATAAGCCGTCGTTCGACCGCATATGCCGGGTCCCTCCTGTCTTCGTACCACCACTCATTGAGGACCAGCGGTTGGGAAGCCTGATAATAGGAGAGGACATCCAATGTAGCCAGCCCTCCGGAGTAGGTAGACAAGAAACGTGCGCAGTGCCACCCTTACTCTGACCCCCCCACAGAAACTGTCCCAGCACTGCGTTCACTTGCCGGAACCATCGGGGTGGGTTTGATATGGATGGTTCTGCAGTTGATATAGGAGGCGGGGGAGCTCCACCATCTTGAATATGGCCGACCTACCATATATGACAGGGGCATACGGGACCAGACCTTAATATCTTCCCGGGTATGCTCCCACACCGGGACCAGATTACGTTCCCAGGACACCGCCGGCTCCTCAGACAGGAACACCCCCAAATTTTTCAACACTCCCACCGCCAGTTGAACCGATGCAGCCCATGCTCCCAGCCCCTGTCGACCCTCCAGGACCCATATCGTAGATTTGCGTGGGTTCATGTACAATCCCGAGGTTCCCCAAAAATCGGTAATATACGCACCAGCCGCGTCCCGACCTGTCTAGGGCGGTGAGAAAGAACCGGACGTTGTCCTCATATAATGCTATCTTGTCTGAGAGCCCCGAAGCCCACTCAAAACCCCTAAGCTGAGCATCCATGCGCATCCAGGCCATCAGCGGCTCCATGGTAAAAGCAAAGAGATATGGGGAGAGGGGGCAGCCCTGCCGCGTACCCCGCTGGATAGAGAAAGAGCAAGAAACCGCTCCCCCCACCCTGCACCGATGCAGTCAGATCAGTGTACAGCAGCGTTAGATGGGCCAGAAATCTCGGGCCAAGGTTAAGTCTCTGCAGGAGGGCAAATAGATATGTCCAGCTTAGGGAGTCAAAGGCCCTATCTATGTCAGCCAGGAGGAGCAGCGCCGGCTCCCCCAACTGTCCGCTGGCCGCCACTGCCATGTGTACGCGCCTGATTTTGTGGCGAGTCGCCCTCTGGGGCATAAACCCAGCCTGGTCCGGGTGAACCAGCATGGGAATGTGTGGAAGAAGTCGGATAGCCAGTGCCTTGGCCAGGACCTTTGCCTCTACATTTAAAAGTGAGATGGGACGGTACGAAGCGTGTTGCTCCGGGGGCCTGCCAGGTTTGAGGAACACCACCACCTCCATGTGTCTCTAGTCTGTGGGAAGGGAGCCCCGCTCCTGTGCCTTCTCCACCACCAGATGAAAGTGAGGGTCAGCTGCACAAAAAACTTTTTTAAAACTCTTTTTGGAATCCATTCGGTCCCGGGGCTTTCCCAGGATTCAGCTCCCCCTGGGCCGTATCCAATACCTCATCCGTCAGCAGCCTGTTCAAGCAATCCCTCAACTCATCCGATACGGTCTTAGGTGGAAGGTCGTCTATAAATTTGGCTATAACCTCAGCAGTGAGGCACTCCTTAGGTGCGTATAGGTCTTCATAGTACGCGGCAAAGCTTTCTGCACTAGCCGGGGGCTCAATGAGTGGCGCCCCGTGGGCCCCAGGACCCCTGGCAGGGTCCGGTAATGAAAGGCAGCCTGGCACAATCGATGCAGCATCGTGCTGGATTTGTCCCCCCATTGGTAGACCCTACTTCTCGTTGCCAGCCAGGCCTGGCGGGCCTCATCCATCAGCAGGGCTGCGTAAGATTGCTGAGTTAAAATGAACGGCCGTTGCGCCGGGCCGCCATCCACTTCTCGGCTCCTGCGCTCCAGTGTCTCTACAGCCGCCTCTCATCACACCAATTCCGTCTGTCATTCCCTACGCTCTGCCACGCACCAAGAAATATCCACCCTCGTAATGTGGGTTTTATTGCCTCCCACAGTACTGCTGGGGACGAGATCGAACCCACATTTGCCGCCAGATAATGATCTATCGCTTCTGCTAGATGCTCCCTGTATTCCTCTTTCAGCAAATGCCAAACCGACATACGCCATCTGAGTGGCCGTCGCCCGGGCCAAATTCGGAAGATAAGGGTTACTGGCGAGTGATCCAACAGGCCCCTGGGCAGAATGTCAGCCGACCCTTCCCTTTGTGCTATCCCCCTAGGAACGAAGAGATAATCGCGTCTCGAGAAGGAACCATGTGTTGAAGAGAAGTAGGTATAATCTCTACTGGAGCCATGTAGGTGCCTCCAAGTGTCAACCCAATCGAGTCCCGTCACCAGAGAGTATAGTTTTGTAGGGGGACCAGTCTCCACTACACCCCCTCCTCCATCTGTCTCTGCCCTGTTCCATCACGTCATTCCAGTCCCCGCCCACTACTGAGAGCTACTCCGGCATATCACTCCAGAGGTTGAGGAGTCTTTCCTCTAAGTTCCATTGCAATGGCGGGGGAGCATGTACGCTGCCTAATGTAAGGGTGTCCTCCCCCACTTTGCCCTGAATAAAAATGTAACACCCTTGAGTGTCGCTACCCCCCTTGAACCCCGCGTGAAGCCTAAATGGAAGATGTGCTGGTACCCGTATCTTTGCAGACACAGGGCCTTTGTACCCATTAAGTGTGTTTCCTGTAGCAGAAGCACATCGGCCACTGCTTGTTTGGCATAGTGAAGCATGGCCCCCTGCTTAAACTTGTTGAGGGCCCCACGAACGTTCCAGCTAATTATGCGTAGGGCACCAGGGGTCACCCGCTTCCCAGTCGTCATGGTAGACATCCCGATAGGCTTGTGCAATTATGGCCGGTGCATGCGTTGCCCAGCGTGTGTGTTGTGCTACTATATGTCATCATAGACGCGCAATCTAAAAGCCCCCGAAACAATGAATGTCTAACCTGAAAACTAAAACAATCCCTTCCCCACCCCATACCTCAAAAATACTGAAGTACCTGTCGCGGCGGGGTTAGCAGTCCGCTCCCAACAGGGGGCCGAGGGCCTTCCCCGCCAATGGATCCCCAACTGCCAGCCCATTACTCGTCGGGCCGCCCCCACAGGTGTCAAACTGAAGGGGAAACAGCTCACATAGCAACTCCCTCCACCACCCAGGTCAACTGTCACTCAGTACCAACAAAGGAAGTCCTCGGCACCATTCTGATAGCAAGAGTCAAGGATCCACTGTCTGATGTCCAGGAGCAGAACCCCCCGGGAAGGGGCTCCGCAAGACACGGAATGCCACCGGGGTCTATATCATCTGTTCCCTCTCAGATGTTGCCCACGGGAACCCTTTGATGGCACCTCACTCTGAGAGGAGTCCAACTCCAGCCCTGGTGGAGTGTGCACCCGCACTCGTACAATTTCATCCGTCCATTTAAATACCTCCTCCAGAGTATCAAAGAAGTGGGTGCACGATTGGAACACTACTCGCAGGCGAGCGGGAATAATAGTGCATATGGCAGCTTGAGGCCTATTAGATGGGCTTTGGCGGCCATGAACGACTGGCGTTGCTGTTGCACTAGTTGTGTGTAATCCGGGAAGATCAGGATATGATGATTGTCGTACAGCAGTGGTTCTTTAGCCCGTGCCTGCTGCAATATAGTGTAACGATCGTGGTAGTTCAGGAGTTTTGCAATCACTGCCCTTGGGCTCGCTCCACGACGAATCATCGGGACATGGCGTCGGGGGGAGCAAGCTTTCCAGCCATTGCGTGAGGAAGCGCTCCATATTGCCATTCTCGCAGCTCCATGGAAAGCCAACAAAACGCAGGTTGTTCCGCCTGGCCCTCCCCTCCGCATCCTCGACCCGAAGTGCAAGGCCGTTCTGAATGTTTTCCATGTTCGCCACCTTCTGCTTCAGGGCCGTGACATCGTCTTCCACGCCAGAAATGCAGATCTCTGTCTCGGTGATGCGGGCCACTTCATTCCTCAGGTCTTGTCACAATAGCATGACGTCCGAGCCCACCGCGCCAATCTTGGCATCCAGCATGTCCCTTGATTGGGTGATCGCCGTCTTCAAAGCCCCGTTGTCCGACCCGGTTCCCCCAGATGAAGGCACGCAGCGTCCACAGCATCTCACTCTCTCTCAACTCCACGCCCTGGTCCCTCCTCACAATACCAGGCCTCACCTCGTGGGGACCCCGATCTCCGGCTACCGGCCAACGCAGGTGCTGAGTCTTCACGTCGGATCACAGCTGGCAACGATAGCCACTTGAGTGTCACTTCCAAGACCTCGTGGGGGCCAAGGGAGTCAGGATATTATAAGGATATCTGGCGGGCTGGACGGAGCTCAGCTAGCACACGTCCGCCATCTAAGCTTGCTTAGCCACGCAGCCAGTCTCAAATTGCTGGCTAGTCGTGTCGCTTTACTTTTCAGACAGAACCCTCTTTCATTTATTGAACGCTATATTGTCTGCTCTTCAACATGAAATGATACACGTGTATTAAATGTTGTATTTATTCAAGCAATCAGTTGCATTTCGACTACAACACCAGAAAACCAATTCATTCAAGGCACGCAGCGTCCACAGCATCTCACTCTCTCTCAACTCCACGCCCTGGTCCCTCCTCACAATACCAGGCCTCACCTCGTGGGGACCCCGATCTCCGGCTACCGGCCAACGCAGGTGCTGAGTCTTCACGTCGGATCACAGCTGGCAACGATAGCCACTTGAGTGTCACTTCCAAGACCTCGTGGGGGCCAAGGGAGTCAGGATATTATAAGGATATCTGGCGGGCTGGACGGAGCTCAGCTAGCACACGTCCGCCATCTAAGCTTGCTTAGCCACGCAGCCAGTCTCAAATTTTTGGTAGATAAGGTTATGTGTCATAAAGCATGGGTGGTTGCATGGAAATTCCCATATACCACGCATGTAACGCCCCCTTGATGCTAAGTAGCAATAAGCAGCACTTTGCAATGCTTCGCTTTACTTTTAGACAACTTTCCAGTGCAAAACAGGCATTAGGCTCGAAATAAAATAACAAAAAAAAACATTTTGTGCTGGTTTGCGTCACTTTTATTAAGCAAAGGCAGCACTAAATGTTTGTAAATCTGTCCCTAAGACCCACAGTAAAACTTCTGACCGGGTTGAACCTGGTTCCTGGTGCTCCATACTTTACTGCCTCAAATTAGGGCTCAGGTCTACTGCGGCTAGGCGTAGGACCTAGGACTAGATATACTGCGACCTGTTTACCGAGACTGGCTCATAACACTTTTTGGCACTTCTTCATTTTAAACGTTTTTTAAAATCCATATCGCCGTTTATCCTAATTGGTTTTTGTTATTTTGGTGTTAATTTTATATTAGAATTTACTGCAATTTTCTTATTTGTTTTTTTTGTGTTGAAACTTTATTTCTATTGTCAAATAGCACTACTGCTGGCTAGTCGTGTCGCTTTACTTTTCAGACAGAACCCTCTTTCATTTATTGAACGCTATATTGTCTGCTCTTCAACATGAAATGATACACGTGTATTAAATGTTGTATTTATTCAAGCAATCAGTTGCATTTCGACTACAACACCAGAAAACCAATTCATTCAATCAAAAATAAGTTTGGGTGATAAAATCTGCGAACAAGTGGTCATTAATTATAAATTAAAAAATTATATGCGAATACATGAACTATTGTTAAGCGTATATGTGTATTGTTAACATATCCAAGGACATCTCGTAGCATTCAGATGATAGTGCACTGATGCTTATTTCTGGTTGTCACTGTTTTTGTTATCTTAATTCTACTATTGTTTTCCTAATGCATAGTGTCTCCAAACACTTTGCTGTGTGGGTTGGAAGTAATTCAGACATGGAGTTTGAGAGGAAGTGAGAAGGAGGCCCCTACAGGATGCAGGGGCTCTATTGAGAGTAACCCATGTCCAGATATACATTATGCTAGCCAGTAAAAAACCTTAACAGGTTAATAGGCTTGCTGCAGAAATCTGTCTAAAAGCCACACAACTCAATAAAGTAAGTGCCATCTGCTCTTTTAGGTAGAACAAAGAATAGTCTGTGCCTGCAAATGTTTTTTGGCTATTATGGTATTGCTAGTGTCTCAAAGCACTATAAAATAGTTAGAGAGCGTCACTTCGGTTGGTTGTTGTAATAATTCAACACCGTTGAATAAGTATAGACTTGTATACCTTAATCTATATGGTAGACGTATGCCCAGATCTGCAGTCATTATTAGGGGGGTTGAGCGGTATTTGTATTCTGCTAGCTCTCTGCATCTTCACCATCCCTTAAAACACAATAAGCACTGCCAGAGCCAAGAGGTCTGTCTTTAATTAGCTATCACATTCAAATACATGCACGAACAGCTACTGTTTATATGCATGAGCCCATCAAAGCCATAGGGCCTGATTAGGATGGTGGTGGAATAGCCACCAAATGGCCGTCGGTGGTGGTTCGACCACCATCCAGCATAGCAGTCGGACTGCTGCATTAGGATGCCATCGGTCCGACACCTGGGGTTGGTGTGAACGAATGACGTGCCCAATAGGCTCAAGAAACCCGTCGGGCCATTGGTTGAATCATAAACCCTACAATAGGAGTGCTGCCTGCGCAGGCAGCACCGTCGAGATCATGATGTCCGTTTCCGACAACCATTCCATGGCGGTCTGACCGCCATAGAAAGGCTATCAGAAAGGGACTTTGGGGGGCTCTAGCAGGGCCCTCGTTCCCTGTAAGCCCCAGCTAATAGGCTCGGGCGGCACCTGTGGTGCACCCCCAAACATCTATGCCCTGTGTGCCAGGCACCAGATGGTGCCTGGCACACGGTGTACGGATGTTTAAAAAAATCCCATTATCCACTGTGGGTTGCGCTGGAACCCTTTTCTGGGCCGCAGCACAAACCACAATGGAAAAGAGGATCTTTCCAACTGCCTACACGGCAGTCACATCTTAATTTGGCAGGTGGAACCGCCGACTACATGTTGGTTGGTTTCCAACCCGCTGCATTGTGTCCGACCACCATAGTAATTAGGCCCATACTTACTAGCTTTGCCAATGCTTATTTGTTATATATCTTTTTTTATACATTTGAAAGAAAGAGTATATAAACACATTGATTAAAAACTTCAAAGCCTTTAAGGGAATCAAATTTTATTTGGGAAAGTTCCCTTTGGCTGGATAAGAAAAATACTCTTTTTTTGTAAGTAAATAATGTATTTTTTTCTCTCTCACAGATCCAGTCGTTGTACTTCTTCTTTCAGGTAAATATCTTTGTGAGTTTTAGAGATAATTAAATGTGATATCACAAAACACACTTATAGTTAATCCAAGAAATGTATGTTCTCCAAAACACATGTATTCTTAGTTTGCAGTAAATACTGATCTGAAAAGACTTATTTTGTAGACGAGTACCATTTAAAACTAAAACAGTAGGATCAGGACATACATAAGGTTGAAATGTTTAGTAGATGAATACATCAAAACTGCTCATGTACTCCTAGCGTAATGATACACAAACCAAGTGCATCGTGAAGTAACAGAGATTTACTCCTCTCAAGCTCATTGTAGCTATATGTTTCGGAAGGGTAGAGACTAAATCTATGGTGGTTAGCTATTCTGTTACGTGAGACTTAATAAGCAGCAGTTAGGGCATGCAAATTGTAAACCACAATTACCTAGACACAAATATCTGATTGAGTTTGGACCAAGAAAAAGCAAACCAGGTTACACAATTTGAAGGTAAACTGACGGTAAATACTGAGGGGGATATAAGGAATTTAGCCTTCTTGGCTTAACGCCTCTCTCCGCCACTTCGGAAACGCAAGGCTGCACCACATTCACAAGGATATGGTGCAGCCTTGCGTATCCCCCTGCTATGGCGCTAAGTTTCACAACTTAGCGCCAACACAGGCACCCTTGCACCAGAGTGCAAGGGTGTCCGCAAGCAGGGAGGTTTGTTTATGTACAGGAAGGTGTCCCATCCTGCACATAAACAAACCTAAAATACCAGTTTGTAACTTACATGTGCACTGTTTCATGTAGCACACATGCAAGTTACAAAACGGCATTTGAAAAAATGCTTTGTTAATGTACAGGAAGGGACACTTTCCTCTACATACACAAACTATGGCATTTTGCTCTTTCCATGTGTGCTGCACAAGGCAGCACATATCGAACAAGCATTTACAATGCAATGGTTTCGCCTTTGGAAAAGTTAGAGCTATTGGCATTGTAAATGACAAAATTTGTATCTGTGTGTTGGTTTTGAAAACAGATAAATAAATGGCATTGTCATTTACATTGCCATTAGCTTAATCTCGGCAGTCACTCTGCAGTCCCTAGCACTCCATAGCACTCCCTAGTCACTCTACAGTCCCTAGCACTCCCTAGTCACTCTGCAGTCCCTAGCACTAAACAGTACGTAAACAGTAAACACGTAAACAGCATTACTCCAAAAATTCAGAAATAGATCCGAAGAAACAGAACACTGTCAGTGCACAAGGCTGGCGAGTATCCCTATTGCGAATATAATGAGAAAGTTGATGCAGTATTTTGTTTTGCATGTTCTGTCTGCCCACCTTTAGTTGGACAAGAGAACAGTAATAATGTATGGATTCCGACTGGTGTATATGAGTGGCACAAAATGAAAAGTCGAGGATTAAGAAGTGCTGTAAATTGTCCCTCCATTTCAAAAGTGACAAACATAAGATAGCTGTGAAAAACGTTCAGGTCTCTAAGAACAACCAAACAGAGAGATGCTCAACTTAGTACTCACAAGAGACAGGAAATTGCAGTACAACAGTGTAGCCGTCTCCAAAACCGGGAGATAATACTAATTCTGTTGGACTGTACAAGTTCTCTATAGACCGGCAATTTCACTTCGAGGAAGGTAGGACGACAAAGATGGCAATTATCAGCAGTTGGTGAAGCTGATGAGTTCCTGGGGGCCATCATTAAAGAGTTAGTTCAATATTGCAAACCTTTGACCACACAATGTTACATACATGAGTCCCACAGCTCAAAATGAATTCCTAAATATTTTGGGAAATTGCATTCAGGAGGAGGTTGTCAGCAGGCTGCAGGCACGAGGCCCACTTGCTGAGATGAGGGATACTACCCATGATCAGCTCACTATAGTCATTTGGTATGTTACACATCTTTTCAAGGACGAGGAACGCCTTCTTCACACTGGAAGTAGTCCTGATAAGAGACTGGTGAAGGGATGGCATCTGCTATTGTAGATGTTCGATCTGACTATGGGCTCGACATTAAAAACCTTGTTGTTCAATCATATGATACGCCTTCAATGTCCGGTGCGAATAAGGGATGTCAGCCCATGCTTAGTAAAATGGCAAAAAAACTTTGCTCCATATTCAATGCCTGGCACACAAAAGTAACCCGTCAGTAGAAAAGGCATGCGATGAAAACCTAATGGTGAAAAAGTTCAAGAGCATTTTGCAGGAATTGTATAATGTCTTCACTTTCAACTTGAAGCGTTTTAATGCCTTTGATGAAGCCTTAAAAAAGAGGTTGGCAATAGCCAGCTCCTAAACTCACTGTCAGAAACACGCTGGATTATGAGATGTGAGTCTGTTCAAGCAGTGTGGGCTTCTTTTGATAGTTCAGGTTCTTCGCTGCATTAAAGAAGAGGATAAGAAATGTGATAAATATTCAAAGTTAACAGCAAATTATTTATTGGGTCAAATGATCTCATTTGAATTTGTGTTGTCCATGCTGCTGATGAAAACATCATGGCCAAAACAAAAATTGCTGTTAAACTCTTGCAACAAGAGGAGCTTGATATCTTGCAAGCCAGTGATGTGGTGCGTCAAATGGTAGAGGTCCTGCAGCATATGCGAGAAAATGAGGACTGCATAAATGGCCTTATACAAGCTGCTTCAACTATTTGTGAAAAGGTAGGCGGTGATGCTGAAATGCAATTTCGCATATACCATAGGCCATGTGAAATTCCAAAACGCTATGACGATAATCCGGATACTACTGTGCACTGGATTTTACAGACCTTTTCAAAACTGAGATTATGAAAGTAATTGATAGATTCAAAATGGGGTACCATGACACACACCAGTATAGTTTGAGCGTATCAATCCCCTGCTAGTATTACTTCCCCCGAATATTCACAAGCAACTTCCGATGATTTCAAGAATTTATGTTGCCTTTTCCCTGACTACTTAAAGGAATCTGATTTGGATATTTTGGCGACAGAAGCCGAAATGATGAGCAGAGACATTACTAAATCAGGTAAACCTACTCTCTATGAAACAGCACTGTTCTTCTCTGGCAAAGCTAACATTTACCCACATCTTGCTTTGGCTTACAAATTGGCACTGCTTGTACCAGTTACTTTTGCCAGCAATAAGTGTAGTTTTAGTGAGTAAAACTGGTAAAGAATTACCTTACATCCGCAATGATAGATGAGCGCTTAAATCATTTGCTTCACAGTGGATCATTTTAAAGGATAAACACGTTTCAGTTTAAGGTCCAACTTTATTTTGCTTTCTTTTTCGTAAAAGTCCACCCTTTATGATTTTGTTCCTCTGCTCTTTTGTAAATTGGGGTTTATCTGGCCTAAAGGTTTATCATGGTAAAGAGAAACTGATCCACTGAATACTTCCAATGGACACAAACTAATATAGAATGATAACAGACTAGTTGAATGCTTATAAACAGAGTACAAAGGTTTTGATAGTTGCAGACACGTGGAAAAGAATCAATAAAATAATTTTTCTGGTAAAAGCCGTTTGTTTCCAACTATAGGTGTTCTATTATAAGTGTTCTATTGCGCCTTTTAAGCACATACTAAAACAAATGATTTATATTTTACTGCAGTTTGCAAATACATAGACATTTTGAGTTCTATGCTAATTGAGTTGTGGTTTAAGATTATATTATTGCTACCAAGAATGTCCTTGCTTTACTAAATATCTTAAAGCTACTGAGTAATGCCCCTGAGCTTGTCCATTATTGCCGTTCAGTGGCCTCAGCCGGTAGCTACTCTTTTCAGTTGGGTCCAGGATGTTGCTAGTTGAGAAATCTCAGACTCGCACCCCCCTACACCTTTGACTAAGCTACGCCCCTGCCTCCATCCTACTCTCCCGGACACACACTAGCTTCACCAATGCAGGGCTGCCTACTCTGGACTGCGGCTACACCACTGTAGATTGTGGCAACCGCCGCCCCCCTCACATCGACTGAGGTCAGGGCCCCCTGAGAGCTGCAGTCAGTCCCGGGAGTGTGGCAAGCCTCCCTGTGTGCGGTGCAGTGCTAGTAGCCCCCCTCCCGGAGTTCAGTCAGCCCCCTTGGGGCGCAGTCGAGATTCCCATAGTGTAGCCAGGACGCCTCCTCTAGTGCAGTCGACCCCTCCCCCGTAGAGTACAGTTAATGCGAGCCCCCAGCAGACAGCAATATGCACCCCATGAAAAGTGCAGTCAGGACCCCCCAAAAGACAGAAAGTAGACATGATTCCCCAGGCAGCCACTCAGTGCTATGCAGTCAGTCACAGTACAGATTGCAAGTCGGGACATCCTGCGGTGAGCAGTCGTAACACCCTGAGGGGTGATGTCGGGACATTGTGGAGTAGTCAGGACATCAGGAACCCCCTGCGGAGTACAGCCAGGGCACCCCGCGAACTGAAGCTACTGCTAGCACCTATGACATGGGCGTCCGCAGGGGGGGGCAAGAGGGGGCGCTTGCCCCCCCCCTGGATTCAGGCCCGGTTCTAGAGGATGGGCCCACATACCTGGGCCGATTTTCCTACCTGAAAGGCTGCTACAGCGCCAAGTGTGACTCTCAGCAGGTCACAGAGTGAGGCCGGTCCATTGCCATGGGCAGAATGACAATGGGCCGGTAGAGGAGGCATGGAGCATCTCTGCCCATCCCAGGCCTGAGGAGGTGAGCAGCACAATTAGCAAGTCTTAGGCAGGGGACGGGAGCTTTATTCTCTCACAGCAGGCCACAACAATCAGATAAAAAGCTACGGGGCGCGGGTGGGGGTGTTTGGGGAGCGGGGTTAGTGCAAACATTCTCAGTTTAAAAACTGTGAAGTGACAGACCGAATTGAAATTTAAACTTTATAATGAAATTCCATCCGTTTGTGCAATGGGGAGAATGCTGTATACAGCTAACAGTGAAAAAACTCTGCAAAAAACACTATGGACTGAAATAACTACATTTAAAGAACAATATGACTAAAAATGGAAAAAAAACGAAAATTCGATTTTGACAATGTTGTAGTGAAAAATTTAATTTCTCCTCCATGTTGTGGCCAAGGGAGACGTAAGAGCAGAGGAGAGATAAAGCGAGAGACAAAGCCAAAAGGAAAAATAAGAGACGTAGTGGGGAGTAGAGACAAACGGAGAGGGGGAAAGGAAAGAGGGAGAAATGATTGACGAGAGAAGACAGGAAAAGAGGCGAGAGGGGGTGACATAATTATAGATGAACACAATGAGGGAAGGAGACGGAGGGAGACAGAGGGCGACAGACAGAGGGAGAAAGACAGAGGGTAGGGGGCAACAGAGGGAGGGAGACAGATAGAGGGAGATACAGGGTGGAATACAGACAGAGACAGACAGAGGGAGGGAGACAGAGAGAGAGGGAAAGAGAGTGAGACAGAGAGAGAGGGAGACAGACAGAGCGAGGGAGACCAAGAGAGAGGGAGACAGAAAGAGGGAGACCGAGAGAGAGGGAGACAGAGGGAGGGAGACAGAGGAAGAGAGAGAGAGGGTGGGAGACAGAAGGAAGAAGAAAGAGGGCGACAGACAGAGGTAGGGGGATGACAGAGGGAGGGAGACAGACAGGGAGACAGATAGAGGGAGACAGAAAGAGACAGACAGAGGGAGGGAGACAGATAGAGGGAGATACAGGGTGGAATACAGACAGAGACAGACAGAGGGAGGGAGACAGAGAGAGAGGGAAAGAGAGTGAGACAGAGAGAGAGAGAGAGAGAGAGGGAGTCAGACAGAGCGAGGGAGACCAAGAGAGAGGGAGACAGAAAGAGGGAGACCGAGAGAGAGGGAGACCGAGAAAGAGGGAGACAGAGGGAGGGAGACAGAGGAAGAGAGAGAGAGGGTGGGAGACAGAAGGAAGAAGAAAGAGGGCGACAGACAGAGGTAGGGGGGTGACAGAGGGAGGGAGACAGACAGGGAGACAGATAGAGGGAGACAGAAAGAGACAGACAGAGGGAGGGAGACAGAGAGAGAGGGAAAGACAGAGAGAGGGAGACAGAGGGAGTGAGGCAGAGGGAGACTGAGAGGGAGGGAGACAGGGAGAGAGGGAGACAGTGAGACAGAGAGAGAGGGAGACAGAGAGGGAGGGAGGCAGCGGGCGGGAGGGAGACTGAGGGAGAGAGACTGAGGGAGGGAGTAAGAGGGAGGGAGAAAGAGGGAGGGAGGGAGACAGAGAGAGGGAGACAGAGAGAGAGAGAGGGAGACAGACAGAGTGAGTGAGACAGAGGGATACAGAGGGAGACAGAGAGAGCGAGGGAGAGCGAGAGGGAGACAGAGAGGGAGGGAGACAGAGACAGATAGAGACAGACAGAGACAGATGGAGGCAGAGACAGGGACAGGGGAAGACACGCAGAGACAGACAGAGAGACGGAGAGGGAGACAGAGGGAGGGAAACAGGGACAGATAGAGACAGACAGATAGAGGCAGAGACAGGGACAGACAGGTAGGGGCAGAGACTAAGACAGACAGAGAGACATAGAGGGAGACGGAGGGAGAGAGAGAGGGAGGGATCAGAGGGTGACAGAGGGAGACAGAGAGGGAGACAGAGAGAGGGAGATAGAGGGAGGGAGATAGAGGGAGGGAGAAAGACAGAGGGAGACAGAGAGAGGGTGACAAAGGGAGGGGGGCAGAGGGAGGGAGACAGAGGGATGGAGACAAAGGGATGGAGACAGAGGGATGGAGACAGGCAGAGGGAGACAGACAGAGAGAGACAGACAGAGGGAGACAGTCAGAGGAAGACAGTCAGAGGAAGACAGTCAGAGGAAGACAGTCAGAGGGCGACAGTCAGAGGGCGACAGACAGAGGGTAACATACAGAGAGCAACAGACAGAGGGAGGGACAATCAGAGGGAGGGAGACAGAGGGAGGGAGACAGGGACAGATAGAGACAGACAGACAGATAGAGGCAGAGACAGGGACAGACAGGTAGGGGCAGAGACTAAGACAGACAGAGAGACATAGAGGGAGACGGAGGGAGAGAGAGAGGGAGGGAACAGAGGGTAACAGAGGGAGACAGAGAGGGAGACAGAGAGAGGGAGATAGAGGGAGGGAGATAGAGGGATGGAGAAAGACAGAGGGAGAAAGAGAGAGGGTGACAAAGGGAGGGGGACAGAGGGAGGGAGACAGAGGGATGGAGACAAAGGGATGGAGACAGAGGGATGGAGACAGGCAGAGGGAGACAGACAGAGGGAGACAGACAGAGGGAGACAGTCAGAGGAAGACAGTCAGAGGAAGACAGTCAGAGGAAGACAGTCAGAGGGCGACAGTCAGAGGGCGACAGACAGAGGGTAACATACAGAGGGCAACAGACAGAGGGAGGGACAATCAGAGGGAGGGACAATCAGAGGGAGGGAGACAGAGGGAGGGAGACAGAGGGAGGGAGACAAAGGGAGGGAGACAAAGGGAGGGAGATAAAGGGAGGGAGACAAAGGGAGGGAGACAGAGTGAGACAGAGAGGGAGACAGAGAGAGAGAGGGAGACAGAGAGAGAGAGGGAGAGAGACAGAGGGCGACAGACAGAGGGAGACAGACAGAGGGAGACAGAGGGAGGAGGGCGACAGAGCGAGGTAGACAGACAGAGGGAGAGAGACAGAGGGAGGGAGACAGAGGGAGAGAGAGGGAGGGAGGGAGACAGAGGGAGACAGGGAGAGAGAGGGAGACAGAGGGAGGGAGACAGAGGGTGGGAGATAGAGGGAGGGAGACAGACAGAGGGCGACAGACAGAGGAAGACAGATAGAGGGAGGAGGGTGACAGAGGGAGGTAGACAGAAAGAGGGAGAGAGACAGACAGAGGGAGGGAGACAGAGGGAGAGAGAGGGAGGGAGACAGAAAGAGCGAGGGAGAGAGAGATAGACAGAGTGAGTGAGACAGAGGGAGACAGAGAGAGGGAGGGAGACAGAGGGAGGGAGGGAGACAAAGAGAGAGGGAGGGAGACAGAGAGAGAGGGAGGGAGACAGAGAGACAGACAGAGAGAGAGAGAGAGAGAGAGAGAGAGAGAGAGAGAGAGAGAGAGAGAGAGAGAGAGAGAGAGAGAGAGAAAGAAATATGTGTGTATGCCGGGTCTGGTGGCTACGTGGATCAAGGCGTCCGCTGCAGGGACCTGTGTTCAACCTCATGGTCATAGTTTTTTTGTTGCTCTAGCCTCTCCCCCCTCCCCCACTGACCCGCCTCCACCGGTGCAGCCCTCGGCCACAAACCACACTTTAAATTTGGCCCCTGAGAGAAAGTTTGTGAGTACCCATGCTCTAGAACCGCATCAACCTGATTTAAAATGTTTTTGTTTTTTTCCGGTCATTTTTAGTTTTTCCCTCTGTTTTATTGTAGTTGCCAGGTCGTCTGCTGTGGCGCCTCACAAGATTTTTCTCTCCCCCCTATGGGTTTCTTTGTTTATTTAAGCTCTTTGTCTTATTAGATTTTTTTTTATGTATTTAATACTTGTGCTCAATCATGTGGAAGGATGGTGATGAAGTTAAAATGTTGCCTCCCCCTGGAAACATTTCTGCGGATGCCCATGTCTATGGACTGCAGAGAAGACACACGTGCAGCGCAGCGCCCTCGTCCCTGCCGCCCCCCAGGGCCCGGCTGCAGCTCGGATCCTTCCACGGAGCGGGTCCCGGGTGACTGCGGACTGACGCTGGGTTCATCGGCTACGACCAGGGCGAGGAGGGACTGAGGTAAAGGCCCCCGTGGGCCGCTGCAAGGACGACCTGGGAGCTAAAAAGGTCAACCCGTCGGCTCCCCAGGATCCCCCCCCTGTGCCTTTTGCGAACTGAAGTCAGGGGTCCCTCCGGAACGCCCATGGGTGCCCGGGGCAGCTCACCTGGCCGGCCGCGCGGGGGTCGCGGTTCATGCTCCGAACAAACTTCGGTCGGGAGTCCCCTCCTCCCCCGGCTGGACTGGACGTGTTTACTTCTGGAGGTGTTGTTGTAAATTTCCCTTTTTATGTCTCGAGAGAGATGGTGGATGAGATCTGTTTAGGAGCACAAAGGCAGAGTATGTCAATAATAGGGACAAATACCAATAACTTATTTTTATAGTTCTGGATTCCATCCACCATGTTGCAGTTTCGTGTATCACAGGTACTATATTACCCACTTTTCTACCTCTGAAGGATAACACGCTGAGTCAGCCCTGCCGTGATCCAAACCTGCTACCTGGACGTCACAAAGGGTGTGAACCGTGAGCACTTAGCTCACTGAGCTATCTGGCTGAAAAGATAGGTTTGGCTGATGATGTCACATAAGATGGAGTCACTCGGCAGATACCGTCCAACCCCAAGTGAGCGCTGTTTGTGTGAGAGAGAGAGCTCCTGCTGCTTGCTCTTGTTTCCTGTGGGTCATAGTTGTCTGTTTTGCTCGAGCAGTCACAGTTATGGGAATACCTGGGGTTTCCTAGCCTGCTATGCAGAGCCGGCCATACAGAAAGACCTATGTCACCCTCGCAATATTCACAGGTTAGCTCCTAACTGATGGGATCACGGTGGTGTCTAGCCTCTAAACACAAACACCCCTGCACCTACTCGAGTTCACACGAATCACCCAAAGCTCAGCTTTCTTCACACTGGTACCAAGCTGTTTGTTGGGGGTGGTGGCAGGATGTGAAAGGGAGATGGAAAGACAGGGAAGCGGGGGGGGAAGAGAAGGGGGGGTCACCTGCTACAGGTTTAGCAAATGATTAAACGCACTTCAAACTGAATCACTGGAGCCTCAGCCAAGTCAGACAGATGCTGCTGATTGCATGCAATTAATGCAGACAGCTCCGCTGCCCCTCTGAAGACTGGCGCCCCTGTGCCCGGGCTCAGCTCGCACATGCCAAAAGCCGGCTCTGCTGCTATAAAATATACTAATGGTACCTACCGGTGCATCACTGTTTCTCTCTGAGGAGAACTTTTATTTTGACAACTCAATTAAACAAGCCTTAAATCTCAGCTGAGAAGAAGCAGGGGGATACGAATAAATCAACCCTCCTCCCCCCAACACACACACTCATAACACAGTCAGAACCCCACTCTATTTCTTAGAAAAAATATTCTTTTACGGTTCACCATGAGATTCGGGCTTGCACATCACAATGTCCTAGGGTTTCACATCGGCCAGCGGCCTCAGTGCGCAGCCCACCCCTTCCAAAGACACGTCCAAAATGGCCAAAACATGCCGAGAAAAAAAAAAACCACACGCCCACAGCCGCATGACGTGCGAAAAGGGGCAGGATGAGAAAAAGATCGCCGGAACGCCCACGAATTGCCTCGGACCGTGACGGACAGATCTCACTTCCAATGGCTAGCCTCCATTTATGGAGCTAGCCAATGGAAGTGAGAGGCAGTGACCAAGCCACATACTCTTCACAAAAGTTTTTCGCCTGCGCAAAACGCTGCTTGCACAGCTGTTCGCAGGCGAAACCTAAAAAGCAAACACAAGGAGAAATAAAGCATTTCTCCTCGGTTCGCCAACTTAGACCAGTGTTTTCCTGGCCCTAATTTTGGTGCTGCCTCCTATTTACACTGCCCTTGTGACTAGGGGGCAGCATCAAAATCAGTGGGTGTTGTGGTGGAACAGCGTTAAGGCAAAGTTAAGCCACGCTAGGTGGCTTAGCGCTGCATTGTGAATATGACGAGGCCCCTATTGCCGCCACAACGTCACTACAAGTGATGTTGTGGTGGCAGTTAAGGCTTGTGAATATGCCCCTGAATGTGATAAAAGCAAGTTTTTGAAATACTACATATGCCAACTTCAACTAGCTAAGTAAGTCAGGAAAGGCTATACAACAGTCAAATATTGCAGGTTCACAGACAGAATATTGAGCACAAAAATATTCACGCATAGGAATAGAATACAAAAATATCGACTGGCTATACTTAAAAAGATAAGTACAAAAATATCCTACCGTTTACAATATTATAGTTATACTAAATATCGATAAAAAAAAAAAAAAAAATATATATATATATATATATATATATATATATCAGGCTCCAAAATTCTTCATGTTGAATAAAGAATAACCACACTCAGGGGAACTTCTCTAATTGTTGCTGCCAAACAGACGCGTTTCGGCATACAGCCTTCTTCGGTGTTCACGACACCGTGCATAGAACATGTTAATAACGTTTTTCATATGCATGGTCATAGACAAAGGACAAAAGAAACCCCAGTACACTTCGTAGGCGCCATATTGGAATTCCTAAAAGCATATTAAGCAATCAATGGTATAGCCGTAAATCGGCGCAAAGTCTCAGTTTGTTGGTAAATTAAACAAACGAGACACCGATGTGTAAAAACTATCTCGCTATTGAGGCCTTCAAGTTATGTTTAGCATAACGTATTTGACGTTGATCCAAATAGTGTTGAATAGCAAACAGACCATGTTCATGTTTAATAGATGTATATAGGCTGGTCATGTCCAACACCATTAGTAGATACGTAGAGTCCCAGGTGATTTAGCTGTCCACCTGGGTTCATAGAATAGTTACTGAGTTAACCATCTTATAGCTATTGCTGACTTCCTTTTTGTAATCTGTAAATTTTAAAACTTGTGGTTTTAGCAAATCACAGCCTACTATTTCACTATTTAGTATGTATATGAAAATACGCTTTTGAAGTCACCAAAGATGCACTGTATATACCAGCACACATTTGATTCTATTTAGATCCCGATTTTGATTTTGAGTTTGATCTTGATTTTGTCTGCTTTCTGTTCATATTATATGCCCATTATGGTCTAGCAAGTGACATAAGCCGATCCACGGCGAGATAGTTTTTACACCTCGGTGTCTCGTTTGTTTAATTTACAACATGGCGCCTACGATGTTTACTGGGGTTTCTGTTGTCCTTTGTCTATGACCATGCATATGAAAAACGTTATTAACATGTTCTATGCATGGTGTCGTGAACACCGAAGAAGGCTGTACGCCGAAACGCATCTGTTTGGCAGCAACAATTAAAGAAGTTCGCTTAAACGCCCCCTCTGAGTGCGGTTATTCTTTATTCAACATGAAGAATTTTGGAACCTGATATATTGTGGTCCTCCACGGCCGCGACCGGCAACCTCCTGTGAGTGCTTCGTTTTGGAGCGGAAAATGAGCGTATATATATATATATATATATATATATATATGTATATATATATATATATATATATATATATATATATATATATTCACTGAAAAAACCATAGGTTATACACCATATATAGTTAGGAATTAGCATTTACAAAACCTTATTTTACTCACACAAAACCATTGAAATTCGCATATATAGTTAGTTGCACTAACTATATATCGCGCACCCGCAATCCACTGCTGATGATGTCACATATTACATCATTCATGACATGCTGATGACATCACTGATGACATCTCAAATGACATCACTGATGACATCACTGATGACATGACTGATGACAACATCCAGTGACTGTATGTTTCTGTAAAGTTAAAATATGTCTTACATATTGAAGAATGAGTGGATTTATAAGTGTCTGGATGAAGGATTTAGTAGGTGCATGACTGACTGTATGAGTGAGTGATTAAATGTGTCTCACTGAGTGCATGGGTTAGTGACTAAACTGTCTTAATTTGTGCATCATTATGTCTGTTGTTCTGTAAACTGCTGCATGTGTTGATCAGTAGCTATATGAGTAACTATATGGGTTATTGATTGGTTGCCCAAGTATTTGTATGGGAGACTGAGTGTGTGTGTGGGTGGCTGGGAGGTGTATGACTCTGTGCATAGATGTGTGAGCAGTTCATTCACTAGATGTATGGGTTCAAAAGTGCATGTGGAAACAGCTGTATGGGCGGTTGATTGTGTGCATGAGTGTATTGGTGAGTGAATGGATATCTCAGTGCTACATGTCAAATTAAGTACATATGTAAAACACAGTACATGTGAGAGTTGACATATATAAATAACTGTGCATAAGAGCCAGTGAATGTGCGAGTGGCTGTATGGATCATTGTGAACTTTTATCCGTGATTGTATAAGAGAGTAAATAAGCGTTAGTATATGTTTGAATAAGTAAGGTGTGTATAACTGTATAGTTGAGAAAATGGAGGTGTGATTGATTCTTTGCATGACTGACTAGGTGTGTGTGTAACTTCATGATGAGTGACAGTCTGTGAGTGTCTGTTTACACTGAGTGTATCTAAGGTTATATTAGAGTCTGAAGAGGTTCATTGTATTATCACATGAATGATGTCATCAGTGATGTGATCAGTAATGTCAAATGAGATGTCATCAGTGATGTCATCAGTGATGTCATTTGAGATGTCATCAGTGATGTCATTTGAGATGTCATCAGTGATGTCATCAGTGATGTCACTGACCATGTCATGAATGATGTAATATGTGACATCATCAGCAGTGGATTGCGGGTGCGCGATATATAGTTAGTGCAACTAACTATATATGCGAATTTCAATGGTTTTGTGTGAGTAAAATAAGGTTTTGTAAATGCTAATTCCTAACTATATATGGTGTATAACCTATGTTTTTTTCAGTGACTTTTCAAGGTTTTGGAAATGCTAATTCCTAACTATATATGGTCTATAACCTATGTTTTTTTCAGTGAATTTCAATGGTTTTTTAATAGCAAATATCAAATGGTGTAAAATATTTTCTTCTTTTAAAGGAAAAATATATTTTATATGTATCTTATTTAATTTTTTTATGTCTTTATTTTTTTTTTGTTTCGCTACCGGTCCGCGCACCGGATAGCTTCCCGTTAGCTCAATTTGGTGCCGCGACCCGATCCGCGCACCGGGAAACGTTCCGTTAGCGCAACTCCCGCGATCGAACACAACATCGTGATGCGTCGCGTAAGCGCGACGTATCGCGTTGCCGCATAATGCGTCTTCTGACGCGCCGCGTTAGCGCACCCGGAAGTGCTCCGGAGCGCGAACCGAGGCGTGAAGCGCAGCTCCCCGGAAACGATCCGGGGCCCGTCGCGTAAGCGCGACGTATCGCGTTGCCGCGGAATGTGTCTTATGACGCGCCGCGTTAGCGCACCCGGAAGAGATCCGGGGCGCGGCGCGGAGCACGTAACGTAAGCGTAACAGGTCATGTGACTTGTTAATAAAACTTTTCATTGGTTCATTTCACTTTTGGTTTCCTAATGATGTAAGGCTAGGTCATGTGACCTAAAAATAACACTTTTCATTGGTTTAGAACTATTTTTTTCCCAAATGATGAAAGCCCCCACCTTTTTTCTCACTCTGACTTTCAACTTTGTGAGAGGAAGACCTATTTTGATTAATAAGAAATGGCTTCATTAGTAGCTGCAGCTGGTGCACCCCCACCTCCTAGGAAGAGAGGACCACCTCCTCAGGTTATCCTTCATCAAGAGGAGGAAGAAGAGGAAGAGGAGCAAGAGAGGAGGCAGTTTTTGCCTGAGGAGCCAAGGAGGTCCCATGTGAAAGAAAATTACATCTGGCAATTTTTCACATTTCCCCGGGGCCAAAAAAAAGTAAATGTCCGCTACGTTACCTGTCTCATCTGTAAAAAAGATCTCTCCAGAGGGACTGATAAGAAGTACAGCTATGGCAATTACACCATGCATCGGCACATGGACAGGTGGCACCCTATAAATTATAGTGCTGCGCAGGTACGTGACCTGCAGGATAATCCCCCTCCTGTGGCCAGAACATCAACTGATCAGGCAGTGACAGGACCAGAGGCGAGGGAGATGGTCCCAAACATTCAGATAAATTTCGGGGTCGTGAAGCAAGTCTGCATTTTTTGCGGCAAAATGATTTGCTATAGGGAGAGTAGCATAAATCTTATCAACACAGCTATTGAAAATCATAAATGTCCAAAACGCCCCAGAAAGTAAATTATCTTTTTTTTTTGTTGCTCCTGTTGAGCCCTTTATAATGAATGATTTTCGTTTCCCCCCCAAAAAAAACAAAAAAATATAAAACCGTTCAAAAAATACAAAAAAAGTAAAAAAATGTTCAGAAAAATAATAAAAAAAATATAAAACAACAAAAACAATAAAAAAAAAGTTCTTTTGAGAACTACCTCCCATTTATAAAAAATTGCTAGAATGTTTAGCACTCTGGCAACCTCTATTTCTTTTGATTCCCTTCCCGGTTCGCGCGCCGGTACGCGAACCGGAAGCGAAACAAAAAAAATGTTTTTTTAAAAAAAGGAAGAGTGAGTATAAGGGAAGGAAACAGAGAGTAATGTTAAAAGAAAGACAGCTAGAGGGAGTAACACAGAGATACTGTTTAATAGATCTATTTACCAAAGAAAAGATGTAAGAGGGTATAATTGAGAAAAACAAAATAGATAAGGAAGTGAAAGAAAAAAAGGAGAGTAGAAGAATAATAAACAAGAGTTTCTTAGAGAATGTGAGTGAATGTTGAAATTAAGACCTACGGGATCATGGGTAGTCTACTCTGCTCCCTTATGATGTTTTAAAATTTCACAGTATACTGTATGTTTCACTTTATACTGTAATATAAATAAAAATATTTTGGTAGTAATTCATGAATTAGTTATAAAAAATGAATAATGTCTCAAACAATTTTTAATTATTAAATAACAATTTATTGATCAGAAATTTCATAGTTCAATAAAACTTCCAGCATTACATCATCTGGAATCTCCTCAAACATGCATGTTTCTATGTCTTGTAAGCATTAATCATCTGGAATCTCCTCAAACATGCATGTTTCTATGTCTTGTAAGCATTCAATAAATTGTTCATCCAAAGACTGATCCATAATATCTTCATCCAAGAATTCTTCATTTAAAATCTCCTCAGATGTAATGTCGAAGGAAACATTGATATTTTCTTGCTCCCCTTCCATTTTTTTGCTGTAATTTGCATAAAAAATAACTATATCAGTAGAGTTAGGACACTGTGGGGTTTAAGTCCAGACAGCAGTACATATCAAGAAACCTAAATGACTTCAAGAAACGTTCTTAAACACATCAAGTAAGCAAATTATTCACCCAGATTCATGGGGAAGTGACTTAAAATGCCCTAACACACATGAGAGCGTATTTTTAAGGCCCTTGCACCACTTTTGCGTCACTTTTAACATGGCTATGAAACTCAAAGAAACAAAATCTATTTGTAAAACACTTGACACAAAGCAACATTTTAAATACACAACTTTCTTCATAATTTTCTCTCTAAAGCATACTATTCTCTATCTAAATTAAATGAATCTTTTCTCACCTTAGCAAATACTTTTTGAGTTTCAAAACAGTCTCAGATACACACACCAATTTGTCTTTAGCAGAGCAAAGGGTATGCACTCCAGAGGCTGCAACCAACAAAGGCACAGAAATGCTGTAATTCATCACACATATCTCTCATGTCACCCAATCAAAACTCTTCCCTCACTTTTTTCAAATCAACACCCTTCCCCCCTCTGCCCTTTCTGCCTTTTTTCCATAGCAACCACCTCCTGAAAAACATCTCATGTTTACAAGTTCACACAACAATGTTTCAATTGAACTCTGAACTCTCAGTACACCTGCGTATCCAGTGCAATCTTTCATAAAATGATTCTTTCTTGACCACTCAAATTACATCTTTAAAAAAACTCATCCATGCACCCTAACTTTCTGTTTTCAGCAATCAAAATCCACCAATCACTGCTACTGAATCATTAGCACAGAAACTCCACAGTTTTTTTCATTACAAACTCCTACTGTTTCAACTGCCATTTCATTCCCACACTTCATCTGACTGCAGCAGAATCTCCTCTCACCATGTTTTCTGTCTGGATTGTTGGACATAGTTACATCCACTGGGCTCAAAGGTATGCTGATAACAGAAATGTACACAACCTCAATTTACAAAATATGGAAATCAACTGGATTTGCCACAGAGGATTAAGATGTCACCAATTGATACCATTGGTGAAAACCTTTTTGCATTTGCCAAAACCTGACCTGTTAATTGTGCACTGTGGAGGAAATGACTTGGGCACTTTGACTGGGGTAGGTCTGGAAATGCTTTTAAAGGACACCTTTGAGCAATTGATGGCACTTTTTCCTCAAACTGCCTTGGTATATTCAAATATATGCTAAAAGACAGAAATGGAGGTGTTCCAACCAATTTTGTTCACAAATTGAGAAATCGAGGAAGCATGTAAATAAGTCTGTTTCAGCTTACATGAGAGACCATGGAATGGGCTCCATCTACAACAATAACTTGCGTTACTACATGCAAGATATCTACAGAGGAGATGGAGTTCACTTCTCAGATGAGGGGAACAGAGTTTTCATCCTGAATTTAAGACTATGTATTGGTACCTACTTATAAGTACCTAAATCTACCACAGACCCAAAAGCTCTTTTCAGAGCTACCCTAACTATGATCACTCTAAATAAATTTTAAATGTAACTTTTTTTTTACTAATTTTCACGATTTACGCTTTCCGGAGCGCTACCCGGTTCGCGCACCGGACGCTAACCGCGCGAAAATTTAAAAAAAAATTTGTTTTTTTTCTCGCACATATGGGCCTCCTCAGCCACCCTCAGAAAACCTAGGGGGTCAGGATACGTCTCCCGTGCCCCCTCACACCCATTTCCCACATTGTTTTTCCTCCATTTTGTGATTAAATTCGACCGAAACACAAGATGGCGGACTCTCGTTACGCTACCGGTTAGCTAATAGGTTCGCGTACCGGGTAGCGCCTCTATCACGAAAAAACGGAATTTTTATTTTTTTTATTTTTTGCCCCGCGGGACCCTTTAATAGCCCCCTCATCAATCCTAGGGGGTCAGGAGGGGTCTACCTTGTCCCCTTTCATTAATTTCCCCCTTCGTTTTTCTTCATCTCTTGTCTCTCGATCCTACCGAGAGACAAGATGGCGGCCGCTCCGGACTGTTTAGAATGTTGACAGACACGGGAGAGCCAAACAGCTTCGCTTCGCGAAGTTCCGTTACGCGTCAGGTACGCGAACCGGGGCGCTAACCAGAGCGCTGTTACAGATATATATATTTTTTTGAACGTTGATTTATCAAAATCCACTGGAGCACATATATTGAGACCTAGCAAAGGCACATCGGGCAAACAATATCTACAATTTTGCCAAGTTTCGTGGAAATCCATTCAGTCGTTCGAGCTAAAAGTGAGTCCAACCGCCCTATGGAAAATTGCATGGGAAAAACGTGTTTTGGGACCCCCCTTTTTTCTCGGCCCCCCCTTGACGAACCCCCCCAAATTTTCAGGGGCTGCTCAGAAACAAAATGTTCCATTTTCCTGAAAATTTCAGCCGATTCCGTTCTCAAACGCCAAAGTTATTCAACATAGAATTTTCAAAAATCCCATAGGGAAAAAATCCTAACTATATATACCTACTGGCGACCGCCAGTAGTTAATATATATATATATATATATATATATATATATATATATATATATATATATATATATATATATATATATATATATATATATATTAACTACTGGCGGTCGCCAGTAGGTATATATAGTTAGGATTTTTTTCCTATGGGATTTTTGAAAATTCTATGTCTAATAACTTTGGCGTTTGTGGACGGAATTGGCTGAAATTTTCAGGAAAATGGAACATTTTGTTTCTGAGCAGCCCCTGGAAATTTGGGGGGGTTCGTCAAGGGGGGGCCGAGAAAAAAGGGGGGTCCCAAAACGTGTTTTTAACATTGAGTTTTCCATAGGGCGGTTGGCCTCACTTTTAGCCCGAACGGCTGAATGGATTTCCACGAAACTTGGCAAAATTGTAGGGACTGGTAGCCCGATGTGCCTTTGCTAGGTCTCAATATATGTGCTTCAGTGGATTTTGAGAAATTAACGTTCAAAAAGAGATATATATCTGTAACAGCGGACCGGGCAGCGCTCCGGTTCGCGGACCTTACGCGTAACGGAACTTCGCGTAGCGAAGCTGATTGGCTCTCCGGTGTCTGTCAACATTCTAAACAGTCCGGAGCGGCCGCCATCTTGTCTCTCGGTAGGATTGAGAGACAAGAGGAGGCCAAAACAAAGGGGGAAATGACCATAAGGGGGCATAGTAGATCCTCCCTGACCCCCTAGGTTTAATGTGGAGGCTTTAAAAGGGCCCCGCGGGGCAAAAAAAAAAAAAAAATTGTTTTGTTTTTTTGCGTGGGTAGCGCCCGGTTCGCGAACCGGGAAGCGTTCTGGGCAGCGTACTATAAGGAAAAAAGAATGATAGACTTTCTCAAATACTGTATGTTAATTGATTGTTGGTTTTGTTGATTATTTTTTAATTTTTTTATTTTTTAAGCAATTATTTATTATTGTGATTGTGTTTCAAAATTTAATAACATTTCTAACATTTAACTAGTTTATGAATTACATATAAAAATGATTAAAGACTCAAACAATTTTTTAATATTACATACAATTTTATTTTTCAGATTGTTTTTCAAAATTTAATAGAACGTCTAGCATTTGACTGTCCGATATGTCCTCTTGTTGAGTGAACATAAGTTCCCACATTTGACCGTCATCATAATGGAGTAAATGATCCACAGATTCTACACATTGAACTAATTCATGGTCCCGTGATTCATCCATGAAATCTGAGTCATCATTGTCCTCAATATCTTTTTCTTTGTTGTTCTCCAGAACAATTTCGAAGGAAACATTCTGCTCACCTTCCATTTTATTGCTGTAATTTGCATAAAAAATAAATATATCAGTAGAGATAGGGCACTGTTGGGTTTAAGTTCAGACAGGTACTTGTGAGTTTATAACAGAGAAGTAATCTATGGGCACTGTATGGTTTCAGGCGTGAAGTAGTACTATTAAAAAGTGCCTGTGAAGAAGTCTAAGTAAATTCATAATTATACCACAGAAACCTAAATCAATCCATAATTATAATAAAGAAGCCTTTCTCAATGTCTAACTCTTACAGAGGGATAGTATATAACTATCTGAAAATGTTTTCAAATTTATAAAATAATATCTCACCTTCTAGAAACAAGTTTAAGTTGTGAGTGAAAATGATCTTGCAAAGTAGTTCAGGAAGTAGTAGTAGTTAAAATGGCTGTGTTTCTCTCTCTTCCTTTATATATATTCAGGTACATAACCAATCAAATGTCAGGTAAAAAAAGTAGAAAATGAAAGTAACATTTTAATTGGTTGTCAATTCCAACACTTCAGATGTGTTTTGTGAAGTAATTTACCTCAGGGTATTCAGAGAGGTCTATAGGCTAAATGGTTAAATGGAATTCCAATCAAATTTGTGAAAATGGTAGGGATTGGTATGTAGTATGAGCTAATCTACATTTGGTGAAATTGTCTCTAGTCGCTTTTCTGTAAACTACTTTCCCACCTTTTTTGATGTTGCGCTTCCCAGGGAGCGACCCGGTACGCGAACTGTTGAGCGCCCCGGTTCGCGAACCTTAAGCGTTACGGGAGTCCACCATTTTGTGTTTCGGTCGAATTAAGATACAAGATGGAGGGCAAATAATGTTCAGAATGGGTAGAAGGGGGCACGGTAGACTTATCTTGACCCCCTAGGTTTTCTGAGGGTGGCTGAGGAGGCTTATATGTGCGGAAAAAAACCATTTTTTTTAAAAATTTCGCGAGGTTAGCTCCCGGTTCGCGTACCGGGTAGCGCCCCAGGGAGCGTACTTTGTTGAAAATTAGTGAAAAATGTTAGAGTAAAATAATAATTGTGAGTGATCAGATGTAGGGTAGCTCTGAGAAGAGCTTTTGGGTTTATGGTACATTTAGGTACTTATAAGTAGGTACCAATGCACAGTCTTAAATTCAGAATGAAAATTCTGTTGCCCTCATCTGAGAAGTGAACTCCATCTCCTCTGTAGATATCTTGCATGTAGTAACGCAAGTTATTGTTGTACACGGAGCCCATTCCATGGTCTCTCATGTAAGCTGAAACAGATTTGTTTACATGCTTCCTCGACTTCTCAATTTGGGGACAAAATTGGTTTGACCACCTCCATTTCTGTCTTTGGCATATATTTGAATATACCAAGGCAGTCTGAGGAAAAAGTGCCATCAATTGCTCAAAGGTGTCCTTTAAAAGCATTTCCAGACCTACCCCAGTCAAAGTGCCCAAATCATTACCTCCACAGTGCACAATTAACAGGTCAGGTTTTGGCAAATGCATAAAGGTTTTCACCAATGGTATCAATTGGTGACATTTTAATCCTCTGTGGCCAAACCACTTAATTTCCACATCTTGTAAATTGAGGTTAGGTAAATTCCTGTTCTCAGCATACCTGTGAGCCCAGTGGATATAACTATGTCCAACAATCCAGACAGAAAACATGGTGAGAGAAGGTTCTGCTGCAGTCAGATGAAGTGTGGCAATGAAATGGCAGTTGAAAAAATAAGAGTTTAAAATGAAAAAAACTGTGGAGTTTCTGTGTTAATGAAGCAGTAACAGTGATTGGTGGATTTTGATTGCTGAAAACAGCAAGTTAGGGTGCATGGATGAGTTCTTTGAAAGATGTATTTTGAATGGTCAATAAAAAATCATTAAATGAAAGATTGCACTGGATATGCAGGTGCACTGAGAGTTCAGAGTTCAATTGCAACATTGTTGTGTGAACTTGCAAACACCAGAGGTCTTCCAGGAGGTGGTTGCCATCCAAAAAAGGCAGAGAGGGCAGAGGGGGGAAGGGTTTTCATTTGAAAAAAAGTGAGGGAAGAGTTTTGATTGGGTGACATGAGAGATATGTGTGAAGAATTACAGCATTTCTGTGCTTTTGATAGCTGCAGACTCTGGAGTGCATACCTTTTGCTCTGCTGAAGACAAATTGGTGTGTTTCTGAGACTGTTTTGAAACTCAAAGTATTTGCTAAGGTGAGAAAATATTTCTTTAATTTAGATAGAGAATAGTGTGCTTTAAGGAGAAAATTATGAAGAAAGTTGTGTTTTTCAAATGTTGCTTTGTCTCAAGTGTTTTACAAATAGATTTTGTTTCTTTGAGAAAATGTAATTGGAGAAAATGTGAAGTATTAGTACTGACAGGGTGTTTTTCTGCATAGGAGCTGTGGAGTCTTTTCAAATTATGACTTGAAAATCGTTTTTGAGGAAAATGAATGGTTATAATATTTATGATAAGGACATAATGGTGTATGGTTCTTTATAAGGCAATTGAGTGTCTCTGATGTTATTTTTCCCATTTTAATGTAAGACCTTTCTCTGTGGAGCAAATTGCTTGTAAATATGCTCCCACCTGTGCATGGCAAATTTAGATTTTGAATGTTTGTGTTACATAGCCATGTTAAAAGTGACACAAACATGCTGCAAAGGCAATCAAAAAACGCTTTTATGTGTCTTAAGGACATTTAAGTCATTTCCCCATGTGCAGTGTTTTGAAATTATGATTTGAAAATCGTTTTTGGGGAAAAGGAATGGTTTGTAAATTTATGACAAGGACATAATGGTGTATGCTTCTTTATAAGGCATTTCAGTGTCTCTGATGTCATTTTTCCCATATTACATTAAAAGACCTTTCCCCGTGGGGCACATTCCTTGTAAATATGCTCCCACCTGTGCATGGCAAATTTAGTTTTTGAATGTTTGAGTTACATAGCCATGTTAAAAGTGACCCAACCATGCTGGAAAGGCAATCAAAAAACGCTTTCATGTGTCTTAAGGACATTTTAAGTAATTTCCCCATGTGCAGTGTTTTCAAATTATGATTTGAAAATCGTTTTTGGGTAAAAGGAATGGTTTGTAAATTTATGACAAGGATATAATGGTGTATGCTTCTTTATAAGGCATTTCAGTGTCTCTGATGTCATTTTTCCCATATTACATTAAAAGACCTTTCCCCGTGGAGCACATTCCTTGTAAATATGCTCCCACCTGTGCATGGTAAATTTAGATTTTGACTGTTTGAGTTACATAGCCATGTTAAAAGTGACCCAAAAACTTGCAAAGGCTTTAAAAAAACACTTTCATGTGTCTTAAGGACATTTTAAGTCATTTCCCCCTGGGTGCAGTGTTTTCAAATTATGACTTGAAAATCGTTTTTGACGTAAAGGAATGTTGTTAAAATTTATGTGCGCCATATGCCCCCAAATTTATTTTTCAGGGGTGCAGCAGGGTGTTATTGAGACACCCCTGCACCTTTGGAAAAATTCCTAATTTGCGATGAGCTAATTGCTAATCGCAAATCGCACCTTCATTCCTATGGGCCTCCTGGCCCATGGAAATGAATGGGTAATTTGCAATTAGCAATTTGCTCATCGCAAATTAGGAATGGTAAAGAATCGGTATTTATTCCTTAAAATTCGCTATTTAGGAAATGCAAAATAGTTTGATGATACATATGGTGGTTCATCTCTAACAAGATAAGAAGCTTAGGGATACATTTATGATGACTGGCGCAATGAAGTGGACATTACTTACTGTATCAAGCGTAACTTTAATCTGCAATCCTGAGTAGGCCTCACCTTAAACAAACCTCTGGATAGGCCACACCTTATCGTCATCCTGAATTAATCATTTAAAATGCTAGGGACAGATTTATGATAGGTGTATGCCTCTTTTGCGACACTTACAAAACACTGCCCACGGGGAAATGACTTAAAATGTCCTTAAGACACATGAAAGTGTTTTTTTAAAGCCTTTGCAACTTTTTTGGGTCACTTTTAACATGGCTATGTAACTCAAACAGTCAAAATCTAAATTTACCATGCACAGGTGGGAGCATATTTACAAGGAATATGCTCCACGGGGAAAGGTCTTTTAATGTAATATGGGAAAAATGACATCAGAGACACTGAAATGCCTTATAATGAAGCATACACCATTATGTCCTTGTCATAAATTTACAAACCATTCCTTTTCCCTAAAAACGATTTTCAAATCATAATTTGAAAACACTGCACATTGGGAAATGACTTAAAATGTCCTTAATTCAAAATTTGGTATTCCTTATTTTGCGATTGCATTGAAGGATTTGCAAATTTTGCGATTCCTTAAATGCAATGTATCAAACAAAAAATATGCAAAAAATGTCATTAAGGATTTGCAAATTACCACCAACTTCTAGTTGGTGGTAATTTGCGAATTCTTTTCAAAAAGCTTTTTTTCCAAAAAACAAAAGGTGCCATATGACGCCCATACATGCCCTTAGGGCATGTATGTGCGCCATATGCCCCCAAATTTCTTTTTGAGGGGTGCAGCAGGGTGTTCTTGAGACACCCCTGCACCCTTGGAAAAATTCCTAATTTGCGATGAGCTAATTGCTAATCGCAAATTGCACCTTCATTCCTATGAGCCTCCTGGCCCATGGAAATGAATGGGTAATTTGCAATTAGCAATTTGCTCATTGCAAATTAGGAATGGTAAAGAATTGCTATTTATTCCTTAAAATTCGCTATTTAGGAAATGCAAAATAGTTTGATGATACATATGGCGGTTCATCTCTAACAAGATAAGAAGCTTAGGGATACATTTATGATGACTGGCGCAATAAAGTGGACATTACTTACTTCATTGGTAGGCCTTTACATGTATTATCTCCTCTGTATTCTTCATCAAGCGTAACTTTAATCTGCAATCCTGAGTAGGCCTCACCTTAAACAAACTTCTGGATAGGCCACACCTTATCGTCATCCTGAATTAATCATTTAAAATGCTAGGGACAGATTTATGATAGGTGTATGCCTCTTTTGTGCCACTGTGCGTCACTTTTCTGATGTAGCGGCGGTGCAAAAGATTTGCTATGAGGCGACAAAATTACAAATTGATGCATTTAGGCAGATGTGTCATGGTGTAAAAAAAACGTGCCACATGAAACCGATGCAGCAGTGATGCAAAAGATGCACCATGTTGCAAGACAGGCCTCACTTGGGGCCATATGTATCAAGCTAATTAGCATTCGCAAAGGTCAAAATTCTGCGAATTTCGGCCTTTGCGAATGCTAATTAGACAAATGGTATGTATCAAACAAGTTTGATGCAAAATAAGGAATAGCAAAATTTGCTATTCCTTATTTTGCGATTGCACTAAAGGATTTGCAAATTTTGCGATTCCTTAAATGCAATGTATCAAACAAAAAATATGCAAAAAATGCCATTAAGGATTTGCAAACTACCACCAACTTCTAGTTGGTGGTAATTTGCGAATTCTTTTCAAAAAGCTTTTTTACCAAAAAACAAAAGGTGCCATATGACGCCCATACATGCCCTTAGGGCATGTATGTGCGCCATATGCCCCCAAATTTCTTTTTCAGGGGTGCAGCAGGGTGTTCTTGAGACACTCCTGCACCTTTGGAAAAATTCCTAATTTGTGATGAGCTAATTGCTTATCGCAAATTGCACCTTCATTCCTATGGGCCTTCTGGCCCATGGAAATGAATGGGTAATTTGCAATTAGCAATTTGCTCATCGCAAATTAGGAATGGTAAAGAATCGCTATTTATCCCTTAAAATTTGCTATTTAGGAAATGCAAAATAGTTTGATGATACATATGGCGGTTCATCTGTAACAAGATAAGAAGCTTAGGGATAGATCTATGATGACTGGCGCATCACCAGGGATGTGCGAGTCATCCTGCGCCGCTGTTCCGCCACCCATGGTGTGCTGCATTTACAATGCGGCGCAGCATGGGGCAAAAATGGCACAGATGCGTGACACATCTGTGCCGTAAAGGTGGCGCATTGCTGGAGTTGTATCGCAAGTGCGATGCAGCTCCAGCAAGGCTCAGGGGTGCCCCATCTCCACAATGTTGCATCAAGACCTATGCCTGCTTAAAGCAGGCGCAGGGTTTTGACGCAGCTTTCTCCTATCTGATTGTAAATGCGGCACACCATAGGTGGCAGAGCAGCGGTGCATGTTAACTGGTGCATGCCTGGGGATGTGCCATTTAACATAAATCTGCCCCTTTACATTTAAGTATGTGCAGGGGACACAGAGTCGGTGAGGCTTATCCAAGCTTAAGAAGAGATGAGTCCTGTTCACTGAAAAATTAGACATAGGCTTCACCTGCTCAGCATCGCTGGACATGGCTAAATAATAGCTGCAAAATGTTACTCTTGTTAAACAATTTTACTATTATAATCTCTGAGATTTGTCTCTTACTCTGCAACATCTCATTGTTGTTATCTTTCTTTAAAGATAAAAACAACATCAACATGAGCGACAATCAGCAATCAGTTGATTTTGACCTCATCATTGAACTCGTAATTGAAACATCAGTGGATGTTGATCCCTTGGATGATTTAAATCCTGAGGATGAAGAAGAACGTGATGAGGATGCAGATTTGTCCGAATTATATGACATAGGGTGGGAAGCTGACCTGCTTGAGCCTATGGAACTATAAACATTTATTTTTAAAATTTATAATAAATAAAAAGTAAAAATGTAAACCGTTTAATTTAAAAATAAAGACACCTTCAAAAAAAGGGTAATGTGTAGTGTCTTCAATAAAATATTAAAATATGCTCATAAAATTAGATCAGATTCACATATAAAATAGCACAGGTAACATGAATATAAATTCCATTTCTTTTCTGCTATTTCTGTATTCTAAATTTGCCAAGCACTAAAAAATCCTCTGTGTAAAAATGTCAAGTAGTGTTTTAAGTTTTTGATTACTGTTATTGATGTACTGTTGGGTAATAGTGGTTAATAACATTTTTTAATATATTTTACCACAGATTCAACTGCAGATCATTTCAACATTTCACCATGCCAATGAAAGAAAGACTGAGAAAGGCTGCAAAACGTCAAAGACAGCAGGTGAATGAAAAAAAGCAGCAGTCCTCTAACAAAAAGATTTGTCAAGTCACCAAGAAAGCACCGGGTAAGAGTACAAAAACATTCATAAGAAATATTTGTAGTAAAAAAAATATTACTACAGAAAATGTTTCAGTCCAGAAAAAGAGAAGCAATTCAAACGGAAAGGAAAGGCCAATCAAAAATGTTACTGCTAGAGCAAGAGATAACTCTGTGCATGATAGTAGAAGGAAACAACAGTTTAGGGACATTCGTAAACGAATGTTCCGCAACAGGATAATTGGCAATTTGTTAAAAAATATTAAGAAAGGTCAACAGAAAGTTGTTTTTTATAAGAGAAAAAAAAAAGTTGAGAAAGTTATTGATCAGGCATTTGAAATTAAACGTAAGTTATTTATTTTGATAATCAATAGAATTAGGAAGCTAAACAAGGCAATTTATGATTTCAAAAGAAATAGTAGATGGAAGAGAATAGTTAATCATAGTATTTTTTGTGAAGTTTTTTCTGGAGAATGGATGCATAGTTCAAGCTGTGAGGCATTTTTTAATGAGGAGAGTTATTTCCAGGATAATGATTTGGTGCATGCAGTTGACACCAGTGGTCGTGCTTATGAAGTGAAAGATGGTTGTCCAGTTGAAAAAGAAAAACTTGTGACAACAGAGGCAGAAGAGGTGTTAGGTAATGAGGTTTTAGGAAGACGTGCTAAGGGTCCTGTGTACACCTGGAAGTGTAGTAGTATTTGCAGTGTGCGACAGGATTCCATCAATTTGCTTTGTGATTTTGTACGGTCATTTAATAAGAAAAGTTTGAAGCAGAAAATAAGGTTGTTGCAAGAATTAGATCCTTGCAGAGTGAGAGAAGTGACAGGTTTGCATGGTCATTCACTGGCTTGTCTTTCCAGGAGAGTATGCCAGAGTGTTTTTCATCATTTTAGGATGCTAGCAGTGCATCATAATAAAGTGAGGAAATTAGTTAGAATGTTGTATTATGCTAAGAGTCCAGCAATTATGCTTAAACAATTATGCGCTGCTCTTTTGCATGGTTCTGAAATAGATGTGAAGAATATATGTGAAGAAATTGAGTTTTGTTACTTTGGAAGTAAAGAGGAGAATGTTGAAATTGACCAAGAAGAAGCGGGTAATGTGGAAGATAGTGTACAGGTTTCCAGTACAGATAATTTCCAGAGGGAAATTGCGACGTTTCAGGTCAAATCAAGTGAGAGGCCAAATTTCACTTGTGTGTGTTTTCGACGCACTGATTATAAGAATCAGACTAAGTTAGTGGATTTATATGCAAAAAGTGAAAGGGAAAATAATAGTGAATGGAAGGATTTCACAACATACTTGATGGTAGAAAATTGTTTTGATTTGGGATTGGATCAACGTGTGTGTACTTATTGTTGTTGCAAATTAAATCAAAACCAGATGCCTGCTAGAGCAGTTCATAATAATCTGGAATTGGTTGAGATTCCTTCTGAATTGAAGGATTTAAATACTTATGAATCTATTTTGATTCAAAGTATCCATCCCTTTCAGGCTATTGTAAGAATGGAGCCAAAGACAGGGAAATTGCCTCCATCAGATTTACAGAGAGGATTAAAGGGAAGAGTTGTTTATTTGCCTCTAGATTTGAAGAAAAATATTAACACAATTGGAGTAGAAAAAGTGGAAGAGGAACCTCTGGTTATCTTAGTTAATGGGGTTCCGACAAAGAATAAGAAAATATGGCAAGATTTAGTAGATGTTAGGAAAGTTAAAAAGGCAACATTGTATTTGAAAAAAAATAATAAATACTATAAGAATGTATATGTTGCAGAAGAGGAAGTAAGTGAGGAAGAGGATAGCGATTTGTGTGCTGGTCAAATTGAGAAAGTAGAAACCTCTACTAGTGAAGAAATATATGAACATTATAGTGTTCATCCTTTGCATTCCAAGGAAGTCATGGGGAATGCTATTGAGTTGTTTCAAATGAAACAAGCCAAAGGGAGTCCCATTAGTGTTTGGGAGGAAAGTTTGGAAGCTCGGTGTTTCCCACAGCTTTTTCCAACAGGTCAGGGAGGAAGATATGATGAGCGACCTCATCAAATTCCTGCTTCTGAATACCGGACTTTGCGATTGTATGCAGGAGATGCTAGGTTTCGACAATGCATTCCTTATTTGTTTCATCTCCTGTTTGAAAGCGATCTGTCTGGACTGTCATATGCAGTGAACCACATCTTGAAAAGTGGTATACACATGCAAAACATCTCGGCAAGTGACTTTATGGATAAAGTCAATGTCCAAGACAGTATTTTGGATTCTCACCTGATTAATCTCATGGCGTGTCAGCGTGGTACTAATGAGTACTGGTACCGTCGTCATGGTGATTTAAAATGTATGCTGAGGAACTTAGGTATTCCCACATGGTTCCTCACTCTGAGCTGTGCCGAGTATGGCTGGGAAGACTTACTTGAATTTCTATGAGAGGCAAATGCTAACGTAGAAAACATCGAATTCAAGACACCCGGAGAACTGTGCTCTTTGGATCCAGTCAATGTATGTAGGTACTTCAATCATAGATTTGAAGCTATGATGTCTTTCATCATGAATAAGAAGAATCCACCTCTTGGAGAGGTGTTGGATTTCTTCTGGAGGAAGGAGTACCAAGCAAGAGGTGCTCCTCATATACATATGTTGCTGTGGTTCAAGGATGCACCTAAATTTGGAACGGATCCAGAAGACTCAGTGATGAGTTTTATACAACAGTATTCTACGTTTGCTGTTCCAAACGCAAAGGAGAAGAAAAGCCTAAGAGAAAAAGTTCTGCGTTTCCAAAGCCATCGATGTGGAAAGTACTGTCGTCGTAAATTCCGAAACAAGGACAAGTTCTACACCAAATGTCGTTTCGGCTTTCCACGACCGGTGATTTCTAAAGGAAGAGTAAACAGTTTGATGTCTTCGCTGCGACATAATGTGATGAAGAAATCACCTAAAAACACATACAATTTGAAGAGGAACGAAGAGTCCAAGTACATCAACGACTACAACCCGGTGATTTTGTCCATGTGGAATGCTAACATGGATATACAGTTTGTGGCTGATAACTGTATGGCTGTGGCTCGGTATGTGACGTCTTACATCACCAAAAAAGAGAAGACAGAATTGAAGGATATGTGGGAGGACATTTCCCATGAAAAGAGCCTCAGCAAGAAGTTGTACAGTTTCAGTCTGAAGATGTTGTCGCATCGAGAAATCGGAGCGTACGAATGTTCTGACCGGTTGTCTTCAGAAAGTCTCTATGCCAAGTCCAGGAGTATCGTTTGGGCGAGTCTTGGTCTTGCTGCAACGCGTAATCGAGTTCTCAAACCTGTGCGGGAAATTGAGTATTTGGCGGAAAAGGAGCCAAACAGTACCGACATTTTGAAGACCAACATGTTGGATACATATTATCCAAATCGAAGCATTCACCTCGAGAATGTTTGTCTGTATGAGGTTCTTCAAAATTACATATTCAAGAGGAACATCAAAGAAGATACTGAGAAAGGAGTGTATGCTGTAATAGGAAGTGAGGGATGTCTGGTCAAGCAAAGAACTGGCCACTTGGTAAACCATCGAAAATTGAGTGGCGAATCTCCTGAAAAAAATGAGTTTTTCTATTTAGCACTTTTGCAACTTTTCAAGCCTTGGCGTGCAGAAGAGGAACTGCTTGGAGATTTTCTCTGTTACGAAGACTCTTTCAATGCCGCCAAGGAGACCATAGAATGTCCTGCTTTTCCCAAATATGTACAAATGTTGAATGCGGAAATTGAGCAGGAAGCAATGATTGCAGCCGAGATTGCCAGAGACAGTTCTCAGGACAGTCAGAGTTCTGCTTCATTGAGTCAGGATCCACTAGGAGGACCTGTTATCGAAAATGAAGCTGCCACTGCTATGAATGAAGTGGAAAGAGCCATGGCACATGCTCAGGAGGATGCGGTTAACTTAGAAGAGTTGGAAAGACAACTCAACGTTGAGCAGAGGAAAATATATGACGAAGTTACCATGCAAATTGATCATGGATTAAGTCATGACAAGAAAGAGTGCTCATGTACGTCGTTGAAGCCTGTCCGACTGTACGTTAGTGGAGAAGCGGGAACTGGAAAAAGTTTCCTCATTAAAGCAATTTCATGTTATTTGCAGGAAAGGACAGAGTCATCGCTGTCTTGTGTTGTCACCGCTCCAACTGGACTGGCAGCACATAACATTAAAGGGATTACTTTACATCGTTTACTGATGCTGCCAGTGGAGCATGACAACAAATTACAATATCACAAGCTATCTGGAGATGCTTGTTTTGAAGTTTCAAGAATCTTGAGGAAAATGAAACTTCTTATCATTGACGAAGTAAGCATGGTTTCCAATGTCATGCTTGCCTTTGTGCATTTGAGAATGCAAGAAGTTCTCAAAACAGAGTATGATGTGTTATTTGGTGGCAAACACATCATTGTTTTCGGAGATCTTCTGCAGCTGACACCAGTGAAAGGGCAACCTGTGTTCAAAATGCTCACGCATGAAGATACCAGGAAGTGCCTAGGGAGCATTGGCAACGTCAATATATGGTTAAACTTCAATTATGCTGAACTGCATGAAAATATGCGTCAGGCGAAGGATGAAGTTTACAAGACTATTCTACAAGATGTTAGAATTGGAAAAGTGACCGAGCATGGGAAAGAAGCTTTACATGCACGATTACTGTCAAATTTATATCCAGAACAAGATGTTGTGCCTGAGAATATTTTTCAGAAAATTACTGAGAAGAAATCTGGAATATGTTTGATGCCAACTCTTGCAGAATGTGCCAAATTCAACAACAAAATGTTGCATTTAGAAAAGCAAGAGATTGTGAAACTGGAAGCTATTGACAGAGTAGAGCATATGGGATCAACAATTATTTTGTCTGAGAATATGAAAACAAAATTGGATTCATTAGAGAAGAGTATATCTAAAACTGCAGGTTTTGAAAAGACTCTGAATGTGTGCTTGAACTGCCGTATAATTTTAAGAAGGAATTTACATGTTGAAAGAGGTCTGGTAAATGGATCAATGGGTAATGTTGTTGATTTTGTAAAATACAGAAATAGAGATGGAATTGAATTTTTAAAAATTAAATTTGATGGCATTGAGGAAGTACAGCTAATTGGTCGTTGTTCTGCTAGATTTTTGCTTGTAAAAGACTTATATGTTCGCCGTAAGCAGTTTCCTGTTTGCTTGGCATATGCGGTGACAATCCATAAATCGCAAGGTTTAAGTGTAGACAGTGCATTGGTGAATATTGGCAGTTCTGTGTTCAAGGAGGGTATGGCATATGTGGCATTGTCACGAGTTAGAACTTTATCGGGATTGTACTTGATTGAGTGTGATGTCACAAGCATTTGTACGGATCTAGATTGTGTTAAGGAATACAATAGGTTAAGAAGAGAGTATGCGCCACATTTGCCTCAGTATCCTTTGTTTGAGAAACGTGTGGTAGGCCGGAAACGAAGAAATGTGACCAATACTGGGGAGGTTGTAGCAAAAAGACGAAAAGTCGATGAACCTGAAATTATAAGTAGAAACAAAAAGGATTCTGTTGAAGATGTTGTTGGTTTTCAATTTGAAAACAGTTCTGGTGTCAACTGCTATGCTAATGTAGTGGTTAATGTTTTGTTTTCTCTAGAAAATGTAAAAGAAGAGATTGTGGTCAATTCTGATCAAAGATTTTGCAGTTTGTTAAATTCTGTGTTAGAGAAATGTAGCACTGATAGAACAAACATAGAAAGTGTGTCTGAAATTCGAAATCTGTTAGACAGATGTTCAGGCCAAACACAATTCTCTCAAAATATTCAGCAAGATTGTCAGGAGTTTTTAATGTATATGCTTGATGTATTGCATGCTGAAGGTGTAGATGTAGATCAGCTGTTTGGGCTTTCTTATCAATGGCAGCATGACTGCGAGAACTGTATGGTATCAAGTACTACTAGTGTAGACTCAGAAAGGTTTATATATTTAACTTTGCCAGACAGTAAATCAGTCTCCTTTAATAAGCTAGTAAAAGCAGCTGATCACAACATGGAGTGTAGCCAATGTAAATCTGAAATGATGTCCACATTATTTATACGAACATATGGCCAGTATGTCATTTTAATGTTCCAACGATGTAGGCCTGATGGAACAAAATTGACAACTTTAATTAAAAATTTTGTGGCTTCGCAGTTGTCAATATCAGGAAGGACTTTTGTAACTGCAGCAATTATATATCATGACGGTCCTTCAATAACATCAGGACATTACACAGCTTATTTAAAGTCTAGAAATGGCTGGTCATTCTGCAATGATTCTGTTTTAATTTTCAAAAAAAAATTGCTGTATGACCTTAAAAACTCTTACCTGGTGTTTTTAAAACCAAAATTTTAGGGAAAGAATCTCGGGATGTGCTCTGTGGAATTTCAAGAAGTTCTAATGGCTCCTACACGATTTGGCCTTGAGGATAAGTGTAGTTCAGAGACATAACTTCTAACCATAAGACTGGACGTCATGGAGAAATAAGTGCACTTTGAATGAGTTCAGAAAAACTATTTCTTTTTATAAGCTAATTGAAGCAGCCAATCAAAACATAGAGTAGAGGGAATGTAAGTCTGCAATGCTGTCTACTGTTTTACATTGCTTTGTGATTAAAAGTGATGTAGAGAATTAAATAATTGTAGTAGTCATAGAGGTAGTGTAAGTCTGCTTCATAGTAAGCAGTATCAGTATCATAGGAAATGTAGAACATGACTGAGCAAGAAGGGGAAGATATTACTAGTCCAGGATTGTGAAAATGATCTTCAACATTTTAATTCTGAAAGTTGCGGAAATGCCAAATGACGGGATTGGCTTACAAGAAATCCAAGAGTTATAAATGGCTCTGACAAGATTTGGCCTTGTGGAAACTTGTGGTAGAGAGCAAGAAGTAATTTATTGTATGTAACATGTTTTTCAAAACGATGGAGGTTTTCTTTCAGAAAGTGGCGGGCTGAAAGTAATAACAGCACAACAGAGTGTAAGCTGTTCATAGGATATCCTTTGACGTCATGGAAAGTAAGTTAACTTTAAGGAGTTCTGAATTCTGATTTGTTATGTTGTATGGGTTTTTTAAACACAATCATTTTGATTGTGTTTTTTTTTTCCCCGCTGTTATATGATGAATACCTTCAAGTCACTGTTTTTAGTGAAATTTGATACATTCTGAGAACAGCAAAAATAAACCATTTAACATGTATAATTAATTCTGTACTGTTTGCATTTATGATGTATATGTAGAACTGTGTAGGAGGCATGGAGAAGGTGAGGCTTCTGTAAGTGTCAAAGTTGTTGCATGCAGTGCTGCACTTCTGCGTACTCTTTCATATGCTGGACTACATCTGCACAATGAGATACCTAAGCAAAGGAAACACAAGTGATGTGATTGTGAAATGAGCAAAAGAAATTGCACGTATTTCAATTACATCACCTGTGTTTCCTATCATTACGAATCACATTGTGCAGATCAAGTTTAGGTCTGTCCAGGGGAACAGAGGAGGTTTGGCCTTTGTTCAAGAGTGCAGTGGACATGACTCACTTCATTGGTAGGCCTGCAAATGTATTATCTCCTCTGTACTCTTCAACAACTCTAAATTTCATCTGCAACCCTGAGTAGGCCTCACCTCAAACAAACCTCTGGATAGGACACATCTTATTGGCATCCTGAAGCAATCATTTAAAATTTTAGTGTCTTGCGACACTTTTCTGAGACAACAGCAGTGCAAAAGATGCACCATGTTTTAAGATAGGCCTCACTTCATCTGCATCAAGATACTGTTAGTTTAAAATGTATATCTTTAGGACTGTGTAGGGGGCCTGGAGAAGCAGAAGCTTCTGTAAGTGTCAAAGTTGTTGAAAAACTGTTTGTCCTTCAATCTTTTCCCTTGTCTTTTGTAATTTTTAAATACATGTTTTAATATTTTTCAAATGTTTGTTCTCTCTTTCACAGATTGAAAGTATAAAAACAAAAAGTGAGTAATTTAACGACAATTATAAGGTAAATGTTTTGTATTCTTTTCGTTACATTTCTATCACATTCACCTACTATTAGTTCCACAGCTTCATTTCTTTAACCCTCAGTTTCCTGCCTTTGCTACTTTCCTCATTCCTTTCTCTATTACCTACTTACTCAACTCCTTCCACTCTTTTTCTCAGTCCCTCTCTTCTCATAGTTCCTCACTCTTGTTCACTCACTCCGTCTCTATTACTCTTAGTGTCTTTGACTGATCACTCTATCACTACTTGTTCATAATGCTTTCTCTGTGTAGTTGAAGCACACTAAGTGGCATATTATGAACACAGCCAATAAAATTATTGCTGTTTTTATTGGCAGAAAACTGGTGCAAAAGTGGTTTTAGCGGCAGTTTTCTGCCGCAAAAGCGGCTTTAGCGACACATTTCTGCCGATAAAAGCTGCAAAACTTTTATTGCCTATGTTGATGATATGGCTCTATGTTATTTACATTTCTTTGCTGTTTCAATTAATCTTTTTCTGTTATTTTTGTTTTCTGTTTTCTATTTTTTCTCTCTGTTATTCCCCATGTTTTAAACGTATTTTGAACATTCACTCACATTCTCCAAGAAACTCTTCTTTGTTATTGTTCTACTCTCTTTTTTTTCTTTCACTTCCTTATCTATTTTGTTTTTCACAATTATACCCTCTTCCGTCTTTTCTTCGGTAAATAGATCTATTAAACAGTATCTCTGGTTTACTCCCTATAGCTGTCTTTCTTTTAACATCACTCTCTGTTTACTTTCCTTTTACTTACTCTTTTTTTTTTTTTTTTTTTGGTTAGCTCCCCGTCCACGTACCGGGAAGCGACCCGGGAAGCGAACCAAAAGAAATAGAGCTTGCCAGAGTGCTAAACATTCTAGCAATTTTTTTTGAAAGGGGAGGTAGTTCTGAAAAGAACTTTTTTTTTAATGTTTTTGTTGTTTTATATTTTTTTTTTATTTTTTTTTATTTTTTTTTTTTGTATTTTTTGAACAATTTTATATTTTTTTTGGTTTTTTTGGGGGGGAAACAACAAAAAACAGGCATTGAAAAGGGCTCAACAGGAGCAAAAAAAAAATTACTGGGGGCGGTTAGGGCAATTATGATTGTTATAAGCTAGGTTTATGGCATTAATACTCATGTTACCACATGATATTAATGCACCGCAGTGCATACAAGTATGTTTCATATGCCCAAAATTTTCCTGGATGTTTGGCACGGTTTCCCGTGCCTCTGCTGCTGTCAATAATATTGACGATGTTGACCTGGCCACAGGAGTTGCTGTTGGGTTTTGTTCCATATCACGGATTTCCGCCCGGCTGTAATTAAGTGGATGCTTCCTGGTCATGTGCCTATGCATGGTATAGTTCCCATAGCTATACTTTTTATCAGTCCCTCTTGATAATTTGTCTTTGCAAATGAGGCAGGTGACATACCTCGCATTCACTTTCTTATGCCCTGGAGGGATTGAATAAAACTGCCAAATGAAACTGGCTTTCCTATGGGAAACCCGGGGCACCTCTTCCAAGAACTGTGGTCCTTCTCTCTCCTCTTCCTCTAGTTCTTCCTCTTCCTCCTCTGTGTTGGTGATGACCTGGGGAGGTGGTCCTCTCTTCCCATGAGGAGGTGGAGGTGGTGGTGGGGGTGCACCAGCTGAAGCAAGTACTGAAGTCATTTCTCAAGTATGAATAAAGGTCTTCCTCTCACAATGATGAAAGTCAGAGTGAGGAAAGAAGGAGGGGTTTTCATCATTTGTGAAAAACAATAGTTCTCAACCAATGAAAAGTGTTATTTTTAGGTCACCTGACCTAGCCTTACATGATTATGAAACCAAAAGTGAAATGAACCAATGAAAAGTTTTATTAACAAGTCACATGACCTCTCACGCTTATGTTACGCGCTGCGGAACGCGCCCCGGATAGCTTCCGGGTCGCTGCGCTTCGCGCCTCGGTCCGCGCCCCGGAGCACTTCCGGGTGCGCTAACGCGGTACGTCATAAGACGCATTACGCGGCAACGCGATACGTCGCGCTTTCGCGACGCGCCGCGGATCGCTTCCGGGGAGCTGCGTTTCGCACCCCGGTTCGCGCCCCGGAGCACTTCCGGGTGCGCTAACGCGGCGCGTCATAAGACGCATTACGAGACAACGTGATACGTCACGCTTCCGCGACGCGTCACGATGTTGATTTCTAACGCGGCAGTTGCGCAAACGGAACGTTTACCGGTTTTGCGGACCGGGTCGCGGCATCAAATTGAGCTAACGGAAAGCTTCCCGGTTCGCGGACCGGGAGCGAAACAAAAAAAATATTTTAAAAAAAATTATTAATAAACATATAAAATATATTTTTGGATTTAAAGAAGAATACATTTTACAGCTATAGATATTAGCTTTTAAAAAACCAATGAAATTCACTGAAAAAACCATAGGTTATAGACCATATATAGTTAGGAATTAGCATTTACAAAACCTTGAAAATTCACTGAAAAAACCATAGGTTATAGACCATATATAGTTAGGAATTAGCATTTAAAAAACCTTATTTTACTCACACAAAACCATTGAAATTCCATATATAGTTAGTTGTACTAACTATATATCGCGCACCCGCAATCCACTGCTGATCATGTCACATATTACATCATTCATGACATGGTCAGTGACATCACTGATGACATCACTGATGACATCTCAAATGACATCACTGATGACATCTCAAATGACATCACTGATGACAACATCCAGTGACTGTATTTTTCTGTAAAGTTAAAATATGTCTTACATATTGAAGAATGAGTGGATGTATAAGTGTCTGGATGAAGGATTTAGTAGGGGCATGACTGACTGTATGAGTGAGTGATTAAATGTGTCTCACTGAGTGCATGGGTTAGTGACTAAACTGTCTTAATTTGTGCATTATTATGTCTGTTGTTCTGAAAACTGCTGCATGTGTTGTTCAGTAGCTATATGAGTAACTATATGGGTTATTGATTGGTTGCCCAAGTATTTGTATGGGAGACTGAGTGTGTGTGTGGGTGGCTGGGAGGTGTATGACTCTGTGCATAGATGTGTGAGCAGTTGATTCACTAGATGTATGGGTTCAAAAGTGCATGTGGAAACAGCTGTATGGGCGGTTGACTGTGTGCATCAGTGTATTGGTGAGTGAATGGATATCTCAGTGCTACATGTCAAAGTAAGTACATATGTAAAACACAGTACATGTGAGACTTGACATATATAAATAACTGTGCATAAGAGCCAGTGAATGTGTGAGTGGCTGTATGCATCATTGTGAACTTGTATCCAGGATTGTATAAGAGAGTAAATATGTTTTAGTATATGTTTGAATAAGTAAGGTGTGTATAACTGTATAGTTGGGAAAATGGAGGTGTGATTGATTGTTTGCATGACTGACTAGGTGTGTGTGTAACTTCATGGATGAGGGACAATCTGTGAGTCTGTGTTTACACTGAGTGTATCTAAGGTTATATTAGAGTCTGAAGAGGTTCATCGTATTATCGCATGAATGATGTCATCAGTGATGTGATCAGTAATGTCAAATGAGATGTCATTAGTGATGTCATCAGTGATGTCATTTGAGATGTCATCAGTGATGTCATCAGTGATGTCATTTGAGATGTCATCAGTGATGTCATCAGTGATGTCACTGACCATGTCATGAATGATGTAATAGGTGACATGATCAGCAGTGGATTGCGGGTGCGCGATATATAGTTAGTACAACTAACTATATATGGAATTTCAATGGTTTTGTGTGAGTAAAATAAGGTTTTTTAAATGCTAATTCCTAACTATATATGGTCTATAACCTATGGTTTTTTCAGTGAATTTTCAAGGTTTTGTAAATGCTAATTCCTAACTATATATGGTCTATAACCTATGGTTTTTTCAGTGAATATATATATATATAAATATATATACATATATATATATATGTATATATACATATATATATATATATATATGTATATATTACCTACTGGCGGTCGCCAGTAGGTATATATAGTTAGGATTTTTTCCCTATGGGATTTTTGAAAATTCTATGTCTAATAACTTTGGCGTTTGTGGACGGAATTGGCTGAAATTTTCTGGAAAATGGAACATTTTGTTTCGGAGCAGCCCCTGGAAATTTGGGGGGGGTTCGTCAAGGGGGGGCAGAGAAAAAAGGGGGGTCCCAAAACGTGTTTTTAACATTGAGTTTTCCATAGGGCGGTTGGCCTCACTTTTAGCCCGAACGGCTGAATGGATTTCCACGAAACTTGGCAAAATTGTAGGGACTGGTAGCCCGATGTGCCTTTGCTAGGTCTCAATATATGTGCTTCAGTGGATTTTGAGAAATTAACGTTCAAAAAAAGATATATATCTGTAACAGCGGACCGGGCAGCGCTCCGGTTCGCGGACTTTACGCGTAACGGAACTTCGCGTAGCGAAGCTGATTGGCTCTCCGGTGTCTGTCAATATTCTAAACAGTCCGGAGCCGCCGCCATCTTGTCTCTCGGTAGGATTGAGAGACAAGAGGAGGCCAAAACAAAGGGGGAAATGACCATAAGGGGGCATAATAGATCCTCCCTGACCCCTAGGTTTAATGTGGAGGCTTTAAAAGGGCCCCGCGGGGCAAAAAAAATAAATTTTGTTTTTTGTTTTTTTTGCGTGGGTAGCGCCCGGTTCGCGAACCGGGAAGCGTTCTGGGCAGCGTACTATAAGAAAAAAAGAATGATAGACTTTTCAAATACTGTATGTTAATTGATTGTTGGTTTTGTTGATTATTTTTTAATTTTTTTATTTTTTAAGCAATTATTTATTATTGTGATTGTGGTTCAAAATTTAATAACATTTCTAACTTTTAACTAGTTTATGAATTACATATAAAAATGATTAAAGACTCAAACAATTTTTTAATATTACATACAATTTTATTTTTCGGATTGTTTTTCAAAATTTAATAGAACGTCTAGCATTTGACTGTCCGATATGTCCTCTTGTTGAGTGAACATAAGTTCCCACATTTGACCGTCATCATAATGAAGTAAATGATCCACAGATTCTACACATTGAACTAATTCATGGTCCCGTGATTCATCCATGAAATCTGAGTCATCATTGTCCTCAATATCTTTTTCTGTGTTGTTCTCCAGAACAATTTCGAAGGAAACATTCTGCTCACCTTCCATTTTATTGCTGTAATTTGCATAAAAAATAAATATATCAGTAGAGATAGGGCACTGTTGGGTTTAAGTTCAGACAGGTACTTGTGAGTTTATAACAGAGAAGTAATCTATGGGCACTGTATGGTTTCAGGCGTGAAGTAGTACTATTAAAAAGTGCCTGTGAAGAAGCCTAAGTAAATTCATAATTATACCACAGAAACCTAAATCAATCCATAATTATAATAAAGAAGCCTTTCTCAATGTCTAACTCTTACAGAGGGATAGTATATAACTATCTGAAAATGTTTTCAAATTTATAAAATAATATCTCACCTTCTAAAAACAAGTTTAAGTTGCGAGTGAAAATGATCTTGCAATGTAGTTCAGGAAGTAGTAGTCAAAATGGCTGTGTTTCTCTCTCTTCCTTTATATATATTCAGGTACATAACCAATCAAATGTCAGGTAAAAAAAGTAGAAAATGAAAGTAACATTTTAATTGGTTGTCAATTCCAACACTTCAGATGTGTTTTGTGAAGTAATTTACCTCAGGGTATTTAGAGAGGTCTACAGGCTAAATGGTTAAATGGAATTTCAATCAAATTTGTGAAAATGGTAGGCATTGTTATGTAGTATGAGCTAATCTATATTTGGTGAAATTGTCTCCAGTCGCTTTTCTGTAAACTACTTTCCCACCTTTTTTGATGGTGCGCTTCCCAGGGAGCGACCCGGTACGCGAACTGGCGAGCGCCCCGGTTCGCGAACCTTAAGCGTTACGGGAGTCCACTATTTTGTGTTTCGGTCGAATTAAGATACAAGATGGAGGGCAAATAATGTTCAGAATGGGTAGAAGGGGGCACGGTAGACTTATCTTGACCCCCTAGGTTTTCTGAGGGTGGCTGAGGAGGCCCATATGTGCGAAAAAAAAACATTTTTTTAAAAATTTAGCGAGGTTAGCTCCCGGTTCGCGTACCGGGTAGCGCCCCAGGGAGCGTACTTTGTAGAAAATTAGTGAAAAATGTTAGAGTAAAATAATAATTGTGAGTGATCAGATGTAGGGTAGCTCTGAGAAGAGCTTTTGGGTTTATGGTACATTTAGGTACTTATAAGTAGGTACCAATGCACAGTCTTAAATTCAGAATGAAAATTCTGTTGCCCTCATCTGAGAAGTGAACTCCATCTCCTCTGTAGATATCTTGCATGTAGTAACGCAAGTTATTGTTGTACACGGAGCCCATTCCATGGTCTCTCATGTAAGCTGAAACAGATTTGTTTACATGCTTCCTCGACTTCTCAATTTGTGGACAAAATTGGTTTGACCACCTCCATTTCTGTCTTTGGCATATATTTGAATATACCAAGGCAGTCTGAGGAAAAAGTGCCATCAATTGCTCAAAGGTGTCCTTTAAACGCATTTCCAGACCTACCCCAGTCAAAGTGCCCAAATCATTACCTCCACAGTGCACAATTAACAGGTCAGGTTTTGGCAAATGCATAAAGGTTTTCACCAATGGTATCAATTGGTGACATTTTAATCCTCTGTGGCCAAACCACTTAATTTCCACATCTTGTAAATTGAGGTTAGGTAAATTCCTGTTCTCAGCATACCTCTGAGCCCAATAGATGTAACTATGTCCAACAATCCAGACAGAAAACATGGTGAGAGAAGGTTCTCCTGCAGTCAGATGAAGTGTGGCAATGAAATGGCAGTTGAAAAAATAAGAGTTTAAAATGAAAAAAACTGTGGAGTTTCTGTGTTAATGAAGCAGTAACAGTGATTGGTGGATTTTGATTGCTGAAAACAGAAAGTTAGGGTGCATGGATGAGTTGTTTGAAAGATGTATTTTGAGTGGTCAAGAAAAAATAATTAAATGAAAGAATGCACTGGATATGAGGTGCCCTGAGAGTTCAGAGTTCAATTGCAACATTGTTGTGTGAACTTGCAAACACCAGAGGTCTTCCAAGAGGTGGTTGCCATGCAAAAAATGCAGAAAGGGCAGAGGGGGGAAGGGTTTTCATTTGAAAAAAGTGAGGGAAGAGTTTTGATTGGGTGACATGAGAGATATGTGTGAAGAATTACAGCATTTCTGTGCTTTTGATAGCTGCAGACTCTGGAGTGCATACCTTTTGCTCTGCTGAAGACAAATTGGTGTGTTTCTGAGACTGTTTTGAAACTCAAAGTATTTGCTAAGGTGAGAAAAGATTTCTTTAATTTAGATAGAGAATAGTGTGCTTTAAGGAGAAAATTATGAAGAAAGTTGTGTTTTTCAAATGTTGCTTTGTCTCAAGTGTTTTACAAATAGATTTTGTTTCTTTGAGAAAATGTAATTGGAGAAAATGTGAAGTATTAGTACTGACAGGGTGTTTTTGTGCATAGGAGCTGTGGAGTCATGTCAAATTATGACTTGAAATTCGATTTTGAGGAAAATGAATGGTTATAATATTTATGAAAAGGACATAATGGTGTATGCTTCTTTATAAGGCAATTGAGTGTCTCTGATGTTATTTTTCCCATTTTAATGTAAGACCTTTCTCTGTGGAGCAAATTGCTTGTAAATATGCTCCCACCTGTGCATGGCAAATTTAGATTTTGAATGTTTGCGTTACATAGCCATGTTAAAAGTGACACAAACATGCTGCAAAGGCAATCAAAAAACGCTTTTATGTGTCTTAAGGACATTTTAAGTCATTTCTCCATGTGCAGTGTTTTGAAATTATGATTTGAAAATCGTTTTTGGGGAAAAGGAATGGTTTTTAAATTTATGACAAGGACATAATGGTGTATGCTTCTTTATAAGGCATTTCAGTGTCTCTGATGTCATTTTTCCCATATTACATTAAAAGACTTTTCCCCGTGGGGCACATTCCTTGTAAATATGCTCCCACCTGTGCATGGCAAATTTAGATTTTGAATGTTTGTGTTACATAGCCATGTTAAAAGTGACCCAAAAACTTGCAAAGGCTTTAAAAAAACACTTTCATGTGTCTTAAGGACATTTTAAGTCATTTCCCCGTGGGCAGTGTTTTCAAATTATGACTTGAAAATCGTTTTTGAGGTAAAGGAATGTTGTTAAAATTTATGTGCGCCATATGCCCCCAAATTTCTTTTTCAGGGGGTGCAGCAGGGTGTTCTTGAGACACCCATGCACCCTTGGAAAAATTCCTAATTTGCGATGAGCTAATTGCTAATCGCAAATTGCACCTTCATTCCTATGGGCCTCCTGGCCCATGGAAATGAATGAGTAATTTGCAATTAGCAATTTGCTCATTGCAAATTAGGAATGGTAAAGAATCGCTATTTATTCCTTAAAATTCGCTATTTAGGAAATGCAAAATAGTTTGATGATACATATGGCAGTTCATCTCTAACAAGATAAGAAGCATAGGGATAGATTTATGATGACTGGCACAATGAAGTGGACATAACTTACTTCATTGGTAGGCCTTTACATGTATTATCTCCTCTGTATTGTTCATCAAGTGTAACTTTGATCTGCAATCCTGAGTAGGCCTCACCTTAAACAAACCTCTGGATAGGCCACACCTTATCGTCATCCAGAATTAATCATTTAAAATGCTAGGGACAGATTTATGATAGGTGTATGCCTCTTTTGCGCCACTGTGCGTCACTTTTCTGATGCAGCGGCGGTGCAAAAGATTTGCTATGAGGCGACAAAATTACAAATTGATGCATTTAGGCAGATGTGTCATGGTGTAAAAAAAACGTGCCACATGAAACCGATGCAGCAGTGATGCAAAAGATGCACCATGTTGCAAGACAGGCCTCACTTGGGGCCATATGTATCAAGCTAATTAGCATTCGCAAAGGCCAAAATTCTGCGAATTTCAGCCTTTGCGAATGCTAATTAGACAAATGGTATGTATCAAACAAGTTTGATGCAAAATAAGGAATAGCAAAATTTGCTATTCCTTATTTTGCGATTGCACTGAAGGATTTGCAAATTTTGCGATTCCTTAAATGCAATGTATCAAACAAAAAATATGCAAAAAATGCCATTAAGGATTTGCAAATTACCACCAACTTCTCGTTGGTGGTAATTTGCGAATTCTTTTCAAAAAGCTTTTTTTCCAAAAAACAAAAGGTGCCATATGACGCCCATACATGCCCTTAGGGCATGTATGTGCGCCATATGCCCCCAAATTTCTTTTTCAGGGGTGCAGCAGGGTGTTCTTGAGACACCCCTGCACCCTTGGAAAAATTCCTAATTTGTGATGAGCTAATTGCTAATCACAAATTGCACCTTCATTCCTATGGGCCTCCTGGCCCATGGAAATGAATGGGTAATTTGCAATTAGCAATTTGCTCATTGCAAATTAGGAATGGTAAAGAATCGCTATTTATTCCTTAAAATTCGCTATTTAGGAAATGCAAAATAGTTTGATGATACATATGGCGGTTCATCTGTAACAAGATAAGAAACTTAGGGATACATTTATGATGACTGGCGCAATAAAGTGGACATTACTTACTTCATTGGTAGGCCTTTACATGTATTATCTCCTCTGTATTCTTCATCAAGCGTAACTTTAATCTGCAATCCTGAGTAGGCCTCACCTTAAACAAACCTCTGGATAGGCCACACCTTATCGTCATCCTGAATTAATCATTTAAAATGCTAGGGACAGATTTATGATAGGTGTATGCCTCTTTTGCGCCACTGTGCGTCACTTTTCTGATGCAGCGGCGGTGCAAAAGATTTGCTATAAGGCGACAAAATTACAAATTGATGCATTTAGGCAGATGTGTCATGGTGTAAAAAAACCGTGCCACATGAAACCGATGCAGCAGTGATGCAAAAGATGCACCATGTTGCAAGACAGGCCTCTCTTGGGGCCATATGTATCAAGCTAATTAGCATTCGCAAAGGCCAAAATTCTGCGAATTTCAGCCTTTGCGAATGCTAATTAGACAAATGGTATGTATCAAACAAGTTTGATGCAAAATAAGGAATAGCAAAATTTGCTATTCCTTATTTTGCGATTGCACTGAAGGATTTGCAAATTTTGCGATTCCTTAAATGCAATGTATCAAACAAAAAATATGCAAAAAATGCCATTAAGGATTTGCAAATTACCACCAACTTCTAGTTGGTGGTAATTTGCGAATTCTTTTCAAAAAGCTTTTTTTCCAAAAAACAAAAGGTGCCATATGACGCCCATACATGCCCTTAGGGCATGTATGTGCGCCATATGCCCCCAAATTTCTTTTTCAGGGGTGCAGCAGGGTGTTCTTGAGACACCCCTGCACCCTTGGAAAAATTCCTAATTTGCGATGAGCTAATTGCTAATCGCAAATTGCACCTTCATTCCTATGGGCCTCCTGGCCCATGGAAATGAATGGGTAATTTGCAATTAGCAATTTGCTCATTGCAAATTATGAATGGTAAAGAATCGCTATTTATTCCTTAAAATTCGCTATTTAGGAAATGCAAAATAGTTTGATGATACATATGGCGGTTCATCTGTAACAAGATAAGAAGCTTAGGGATACATTTATGATGACTGGCGCAATGAAGTGGACATTACTTACTTCATTGGTAGGCCTTTACATGTATTATCTCCTCTGTATTCTTCATCAAGCGTAACTTTAATCTGCAATCCTGAGTAGGCCTCACCTTAAACAAACCTCTCGATAGGCCACACCTTATCGTCATCCTGAATTAATCATTTAAAATGCTAGGGACAGATTTATGATAGGTGTATGCCTCTTTTGCGCCACTTACAAAACACTGCCCACGGGGAAATGACTTAAAATGTCCTTAAGACACATGAAAGTGTTTTTTTAAAGCCTTTGCAACTTTTTTGGGTCACTTTTAACATGGCTATGTAACTCAAACAGTCAAAATCTAAATTTACCATGCACAGGTGGGAGCATATTTACAAGGAATGTGCTCCACGGGGAAAGGTCTTTTAATGTAATATGGGAAAAATGACATCAGAGACACTGAAATGCCTTATAAAGAAGCATACACCATTATGTCCTTGTCATAAATTTAAAAACCATTCCTTTTCCCCAAAAACGATTTTCAAATCATAATTTGAAAACACTGCACATGGGGAAATGACTTAAAATGTCCTTAATTCAAAATTTGCTATTCCTTATTTTGCGATTGCACTGAAGGATTTGCAAATTTTGCGATTCCTTAAATGCAATGTATCAAACAAAAAATATGCAAAAAATGCCATTAAGGATTTGCAAATTACCACCAACTTCTAGTTGGTGGTAATTTGCGAATTCTTTTCAAAAAGCTTTTTTTCCAAAAAACAAAAGGTGCCATATGACGCCCATACATGCCCTTAGGGCATGTATGTGCGCCATATGCCCCCAAATTTCTTTTTGAGGGGTGCAGCAGGGTGTTCTTGAGACACCCCTGCACCCTTGGAAAAATTCCTAATTTGTGATGAGCTAATTGCTAATCACAAATTGCACCTTCATTCCTATGGGCCTCCTGGCCCATGGAAATGAATGGGTAATTTGCAATTAGCAATTTGCTCATTGCAAATTAGGAATGGTAAAGAATCGCTATTTATTCCTTAAAATTCGCTATTTAGGAAATGCAAAATAGTTTGATGATACATATGGCGGTTCATCTGTAACAAGATAAGAAACTTAGGGATACATTTATGATGACTGGCGCAATAAAGTGGACATTACTTACTTCATTGGTAGGCCTTTACATGTATTATCTCCTCTGTATTCTTCATCAAGCGTAACTTTAATCTGCAATCCTGAGTAGGCCTCACCTTAAACAAACCTCTGGATAGGCCACACCTTATCGTCATCCTGAATTAATCATTTAAAATGCTAGGGACAGATTTATGATAGGTGTATGCCTCTTTTGCGCCACTGTGCGTCACTTTTCTGATGCAGCGGCGGTGCAAAAGATTTGCTATGAGGTGACAAAATTACAAATTGATGCATTTAGGCAGATGTGTCATGGTGTAAAAAAAACGTGCCACATGAAACCGATGCAGCAGTGATGCAAAAGATGCACCATGTTGCAAGACAGGCCTCACTTGGGGCCATATGTATCAAGCTAATTATCATTCGCAAAGGTCAAAATTCTGCGAATTTCGGCCTTTGCGAATGCTAATTAGACAAATGGTATGTATCAAACAAGTTTGATGCAAAATAAGGAATAGCAAAATTTGCTATTCCTTATTTTGCGATTGCACTGAAGGATTTGCAAATTTTGTGATTCCTTAAATGCAATGTATCAAACAAAAAATATGCAAAAAATGCCATTAAGGATTTGCAAACTACCACCAACTTCTAGTTGGTGGTAATTTGCGAATTCTTTTCAAAAAGCTTTTTTTCCAAAAAACAAAAGGTGCCATATGACGCCCATACATGCCCTTAGGGCATGTATGTGCGCCATGTTCCCCCAAATTTCTTTTTCAGGGGTGCAGCAGGGTGTTCTTGAGACACCCCTGCACCTTTGGAACAATTCCTAATTTGCGATGAGCTAATTGCTAATCGCAAATTGCACCTTCATTCCTATGGGCCTCCTGGCCCATGGAAATGAATGGGTAATTTGCAATTAGCAATTTGCTCATCGCAAATTAGGAATGGTAAAGAATCGCTATTTATCCCTTAAAATTCGCTATTTAGGAAATGCAAAATAGTTTGATGATACATATGGCAGTTCATCTCTAACAAGATAAGAAGCTTAGGGATAGATTTATGATGACTGGCGCATCACCAGGGATGTGCCAGTCATCCTGCGCTGCTGTTCCGCCACCCATGGTGTGCTGCATTTACAATGCGGCGCAGCATGGGGCAAAAATGGCACAGATGCGTGACGCATCTGTGCCGTAAAGGTGGCGCATTGCTGGAGTTGTATCGCAAGTGTGATGCAGCTCCAGCAAGGCTCAGGGGTGCCCCATCTCCACAATGTTGCGTCAAGACCTATGCCTGCTTGAAGCAGGCGCAGGGTTTTGACGTAGCTTTCTCCTATCTGATTGTAAATGCGGCACACCATGGGGGGCAGAGCAGCGGTGCACGTTAACTGGTGCATGCCTGGGGATGTGCCATTTAACATAAATCTGCCCCTTTACATTTAAGTATATGCAGTGGACACAGAGTCGGTGAGGCTTATCCAAGGTTAAGAAGAGATGAGTCCTGTTCACTGAAAAATTAGACATAGGCTTCACCTGCTCAGCATCGCTGGACATGGCTATATAATAGCTGCAAAATGTTAGTCTTGTTAAACAATTTTACTATTATAATCTCTAAGATTTGTCTCTTACTCTGCAACATCTCATTGTTGTCATCTTTCTTTAAAGATAAAGACAACATGAACATGAGCAACAATCAGCAATCAGTTGATTTTGACCTCATCATTGAACTCGTAATTGAAACATCAGTGGATGTTGATCCTTTGGATGATTTAAATCCTGAGGATGAAGAAGAACGTGATGAGGATGCAGATTTGTCCGAATTATATGACATAGGATGGGAAGCTGACGTGCTTGAGCCTATGGAACTATAAACATTTATTTTAAAAATTTATAATAAATAAAAAGTAAAAATGTAAACCGTTTAATTTAAAAATAAAGACACCTTCAAAAACAGGTTATGTGTAGTGTCTTCAATAAAATATTAAAATATGCTCATAAAATTAGATCAGATTCACATATAAAATAGCACAGGTAACATGAATATAAATTCCATTTCTTTTCTGCTATTTCTGTATTCTAAATTTGCCAAGCACTAAAAAATCTTCTATGTAAAAATGTCAAGTAGTGTTTTAAGTTTTTGATTACTGTTATTGATTTACTGTTGGGTAATAGTGGTTAATAAAATTTTTTATTATGTTTTACCACAGATTCAACTGCAGATCATTTCAAGATTTCACCATGCCAACGAAAGAAAGACTGAGAAAGGCTGCAAAACGTCAAAGACAGCAGGCCAATGAAAAAAAGCAGCAGTCCTCTAACAAAAAGATTTGTCAAGTCACCAAGAAAGCACCGGGTAAGAGTACAAAAACATTCATAAGAAATATTTGTAGTAAAAAAAATATTACTACAGAAAATGTTTCAGTCCAGAAAAAGAAGCAATTCAAACGGAAAGGAAAGGCCAATGAAAAATGTTACTGCTAGAGCAAGAGATAACTCTGTGCATGATATTAGAAGGAAACAACAGTTTAGGGACATTCGTAAACGAATGTTCCGCAACAGGATAATTGGCAATTTGTTAAAAAATATTAAGAAAGGTCAACAGAAAGTGGTTTTTTATAAGAGAAAAAAAAAAGTTGAGAAAGTTATTGATCAGGCATTTGAAATTAAACGTAAGTTATTTATTTTGATAATCAATAGAATTAGGAAGCTAAACAAGGCAATTTATGATTTCAAAAGAAATAGTAGATGGAAGAGAATAGTTAATCGTAGTAATTTTTGTGAAGTTTTTTCTGGAGAATGGATGCATAGTTCAAGCTGTGAGGCATTTTTTAATGAGGAGAGTTATTTCCAGGATAATGATTTGGTGCATGCAGTTGACACCAGTGGTCGTGCTTATGAAGTGAAAGATGGTTGTCCAGTTGAAAAAGAAAAACTTGTGACAACAGAGGCAGAAGAGGTGTTAGGTAATGAGGTTTTAGGAAGACGTGCTAAGGGTCCTGTGTACACCTGGAAGTGTAGTAGTATTTGCAGTGTGCGACAGGATTCCATCAATTTGCTTTGTGATTTTGTACGGTCATTTAATAAGAAAAGTTTGAAGCAGAAAATGAGGTTGTTGCAAGAATTAGATCCTTGTAGAGTGAGAGAAGTGACAGGTTTGCATGGTCATTCACTGGCTTGTCTTTCCAGGAGAGTATGCCAGAGTGTTTTTCATCATTTCAGGATGCTAGCAGTGCATCATAATAAAGTGAGGAAATTAGTTAGAATGTTGTATTATGCTAAGAGCCCAGCAATTATGCTTAAACAATTATGCGCTGCTCTTTTGCATGGTTCTGAAATAGATGTGAAGAATATATGTGAAGAAATTGAGTTTTGTTACTTTGGAAGTAAAGAGGAGAATGTTGAAATTGACCAAGAAGAAGCGGGTAATGTGGAAGATAGTGTACAGGTTTCCAGTACAGATAATTTCCAGAGGGAAATTGCGACGTTTCAGGTCAAATCAAGTGAGAGGCCAAATTTCACTTGTGTGTGTTGTCGACGCACTTATTATAAGAATCAGACTAAGTTAGTGGATTTATATGCAAAAAGTGAAAGGGAAAATAATAGTGAATGGAAGGATTTCACAACATACTTGATGGTAGAAAATTGTTTTGATTTGGGATTGGATCAACGTGTGTGTACTTATTGTTGTTGCAAATTAAATCAAAACCAGATGCCTGCTAGAGCAGTTCATAATAATCTGGAATTGGTTGAGATTCCTTCTGAATTGAAGGATTTAAATACTTATGAATCTATTTTGATTCAAAGTATCCATCCCTTTCAGGCTATTGTAAGAATGGAGCCAAAGACAGGGAAATTGCCTCCATCAGATTTACAGAGAGGATTAAAGGGAAGAGTTGTTTATTTGCCTCTAGATTTGAAGAAAAACATTAACACAATTGGAGTAGAAAAAGTGGAAGAGGAACCTCTGGTTATCTTAGTTAATGGGGTTCCGACAAAGAATAAGAAAATATGGCAAGATTTAGTTGATGTTAGGAAAGTTAAAAAGGCAACATTGTATTTGAAAAAAAATAATAAATACTATAGGAATGTATATGTTGCAGAAGAGGAAGTAAGTGAGGAAGAGGATAGCGATTTGTGTGCTGGTCAAATTGAGAAAGTAGAACCCTCTACTAGTGAAGAAATATATGAACATTATAGTGTTCATCCTTTGCATTCCAAGGAAGTCATGGGGAATGCTATTGAGTTGTTTCAAATGAAACAAGCCAAAGGGAGTTCCATTAGTGTTTGGGAGGAAAGTTTGGAAGCTCGGTGTTTCCCACAGCTTTTTCCAACAGGTCAGGGAGGAAGATATGATGAGCGACCTCATCAAATTCCTGCTTCTGAATACCGGACTTTGCGATTGTATGCAGGAGATGCTAGGTTTCGACAATGCATTCCTTATTTGTTTCATCTCCTGTTTGAAAGCGATCTGTCTGGACTGTCATATGCAGTGAACCACATCTTGAAAAGTGGTATACACATGCAAAACATCTCGGCAAGTGACTTTATGGATAAAGTCAATGTCCAAGACAGTATTTTGGATTCTCACCTGATTAATCTCATGGCGTGTCAGCGTGATACTAATGAGTACTGGTACCGTCGTCATGGTGATTTAAAATGTATGCTGAGGAACTTAGGAACTCCCACATGGTTCCTCACTCTGAGCTGTGCCGAGTATGGCTGGGAAGACTTACTTGAATTTATACGAGAGGCAAATGCTAACGTAGAAAACATCGAATTCAAGACACCCGGAGAACTGTGCTCTTTGGATCCAGTCAATGTATGTAGGTACTTCAATCATAGATTTGAAGCTATGATGTCTTTCATCATGAATAAGAAGAATCCACCTCTTGGAGAGGTGTTGGATTTCTTCTGGAGAAAGGAGTACCAAGCAAGAGGTGCTCCTCATATACATATGTTGCTGTGGATCAAGGATGCACCTAAATTTGGAACGGATCCAGAAGACTCAGTGATGAGTTTTATACAACAGTATTCTACGTGTGCTGTTCCAAACGCAAAGGAGAAGAAAAGCCTAAGAGAAAAAGTTCTGCGTTTCCAAAGCCATCGATGTGGAAAGTACTGTCGTCGTAAATTCCGAAACAAGGACAAGTTCTACACCAAATGTCGTTTCGGCTTTCCACGACCGGTGATTTCTAAGGGAAGAGTAAACAGTTTGATGTCTTCGCTGCGACATAATGTGATGAAGAAATCACCTAAAAACACATACAATTTGAAGAGGAACGAAGAGTCTAAGTACATCAACGACTACAACCCGGTGATTTTGTCCATGTGGAATGCTAACATGGATATACAGTTTGTGGCTGATAACTGTATGGCTGTGGCTCGGTATGTGACATCTTACATCACCAAAAAAGAGAAGACAGAATTGAAGGATATGTGGGAGGACATTTCCCATGAAAAGAGCCTCAGCAAGAAGTTGTACAGTTTCAGTCTGAAGATGTTGTCGCATCGAGAAATCGGAGCGTACGAATGTTCTGACCGGTTGTCTTCAGCAAGTCTCTATGCCAAGTCCAGGAGTATCGTTTGGGCGAGTCTTGGTCTTGCTGCAACGCGTAATCGAGTTCTCAAACCTGTGCGGGAAATTGAGTATTTGGCGGAAAAGGAGCCAAACAGTACCGACATTTTGAAGACCAACATGTTGGATACATATTATCCAAATCGAAGCATTCACCTCGAGAATGTTTGTCTGTATGAGGTTCTTCAAAATTACATATTCACGTGGAACATCAAAGAAGATACTGAGAAAGGAGTGTATGCTGTAATAGGAAGTGAGGGATGTCTGGTCAAGCAAAGAAAATGCCACTTGGTAAACCATCGAAAATTGAGTGGCGAATCTCCTGAAAAAAAGGAGTTTTTCTATTGAGCACTTTTGCAACTTTTAAAGCCTTGGCGTGCAGAAGAGGAACTGCTTGGAGATTTTCTCTGTTACGAAGACTCTTTCAATGCCGCCAAGGAGACCATAGAATGTCCTGCTTTTCCCAAATATATAGAAATGTTGAATGCGGAAATTGAGCAGGAAGCAATGATTGCAGCCGAGATTGCCAGAGACAGTTCTCAGGACAGTCTGTGTTCTGCTTCATTGAGTCAGGATCCACTAGGAGGACCTGTTATCGAAAATGAAGCTGCCACTGCTATGAATGAAGTGGAAAGAGCCATGGCACATGCTCAGGAGGATGCGGTTAACTTAGAAGAGTTGGAAAGACAACTCAACGTTGAGCAGAGGAAAATATATGACGAAGTTACCATGCAAATTGATCATGGATTAAGTCATGACAAGAAAGAGTGCTCATGTACGTCGTTGAAGCCTGTCCGACTGTACGTGAGTGGAGAAGCGGGAACTGGAAAAAGTGTCCTTATTAAAGCAATTTCATGTTATTTGCAGGAAAGGACAGAGTCATCGCTGTCTTGTGTTGTCACCGCTCCAACTGGACTGGCAGCACATAACATTAAAGGAATTACTTTACATCGTTTACTGATGCTGCCAGTGGAGCATGACAACAAATTACAATATCACAAGCTATCTGGAGATGCTTGTTTTGAAGTTTCAAGAATCTTGAGGAAAATGAAACTTCTTATCATTGACGAAGTAAGCATGGTTTCCAATGTCATGCTTGCCTTTGTGCATTTGAGAATGCAAGAAGTTCTCAAAACAGAGTATGATGTGTTATTTGGTGGCAAACCACTGTAAATATCAAGGGCCCCCTGCTATCAGAATGGATAGTTCTTAGGGCAGGGACAAAGACTGTGTGTAAATAGCAACTCAAAATACATACAAAACTATAGGTCACAATGGACAACTATAGGACACAGGGAAAGGTACATTCAAGGAAACCAGTACAAGGATTAATAAATCTGATTCATTTAATAACAATCATATTAAAAAGTAGACATCGACTGTCATACTGTCATATACATACATTTAATAATTAAAAGCAAAAAACAAATAAGACAATTTTGGTATACTTCAATACATCTAGGTTGACAAGAAGTAAAAAATAATAATGATAAGTGGCAATGATTATGGTTCGACGCGCGTTTCGGCGTTACAAAGAAACGCCTTCTTCAGGAGCCACAATTTTCATCTAAAGAAATAAAAAATGCACATAATCAACATAACATATATCCCAAAAACTTTGTATAAAAGCCAAAAAAGGCATAAGCTTCTTTTACAGTATTAAAATACATAAAATACATAAGAACAATCATAAGTACAGGACCTTGAAAACACTTTCCCTATATTATCAAAGTAATCTAGATATTACTCAACATGGTACAAACTAATCTTTTTATATTTGAGCAGTTGTAAATCAATTGACCTGAGCCCACTAGGCATTAGCCAACAATAGGCTAGGATCAATTAATGATTTTCTATATTACGATGGTAGAGCAGGAGTCAATGTTATATTATGACTATTATTCCAAGGCGAGCATCTAATTGTAATTACCTCGAATTGATATCAACTTATATGCTCGTCACATGTGGCCTCTTTGAAAAAATATATTCAATGTCTGCTGGCCTGGTTCTATAGTATGCACTTCATAGAGTGTCATACAATCATGATACAAAATGAGACTAGTTTTACATTATTTTTGAACCTAGAAAGCCTCGCTTATTCATTAGTTTTACAAGACTTGACACTATGGTTTCTTTCTTACCAGGTAAATATTTGTCGATCACTTGCATCAGACTTCTACTATGTTATTGGCCAGGATACAACCACCCTTTGCGGTTAATACGAACGAATTATAAATCTATGACAAAAGGTACATAAAATATGTATGTAAGCGCACTAACGGTTCTTCAATTAGTAAACACACATTGTTGCTTTCGCCCCACTCTTCTTACCTAGAATAAATGGTGTTGCATCTGTGTACGAATAAAGGATGTTCACGGGAGCGAATAGCGTCTTGCAGTTATTAAAATGGGTGTTGACTGCTCCTGATATGAGCTTGTCTGTACACTCGGGACAAGAACGCTCTGTCTGTCAAGAATACAATAAATTTAAATATGAACCTGCAGAATTTGCCACTGTTGCTCCTATTCAACTTATAGTAATTTCATTTTTAGTTTAAACATCCCTGTAGAGATGTGCAACTATGCACAATAGAACGACTTGCGTACTGAAATCAAAGCAATCAGCTCAGCCTATTTGTGATACAGGCTTATCTGTATATTTAATGCCAAAAAGAACTACCTGTTTTAACACCCCCATTAGGTTCAAGTTTGACCATAAACATTCACAGCATTCACATTCATTACTTATGCTGTTGTTGTCTGCTCGATTTAATTAGAGCCTTTAACACTTGGTATTCCTAATGTTACTCAGTTGTAGATGAAAATGAAAAACTGTGTTACTATACACATTTCATATTTAAAATGCGTAGCTATGACATCTATTAGCAACTATCAGCTTATATATTTTAACGGCATAACCTTATCAAAACCGCTAGTGAATAACAAGAGGGCAGAGAGAGTGCTAAAATAAGTTTCCTTAGCTGTTCTTACCCAAAGAAAATATATATCAGGCTTGATCGCCCCAGTAGATTTAAGAAACCACTAATTGCAGGCACTGCACCTTTTCGTGATGTAGAAAGGAAACAGAAAGGCCGCTCCAAATGGAGTCTGTATAAAAAGCAACAAACACGTGCAAATTCGTTAGTCCTACCGAGTAGAAGCTGTTATTGTTTCCTACCCTTGCTTGATCATTCAAAATAGTGGAATATTTACCGTTTTGATTGTTGAAAAATGCAGAGATACGTCCGGGCGCTGCCAAAGATAACAGCTCGCGACCCGCCGATGGTTAAAATGTTAAGAATCCACTAATTGCAGGCACTGCACCTTTTCGTGATGTAGAAAGGGAACAGAAAAGCCGCTCCAATCGGAGTCTGTATTCAAAGCAATTTGGTGGCAAACACATCATTGTTTTCGGAGATCTTCTGCAGCTGACACCAGTGAAAGGGCAACCTGTGTTCAAAATGCTCACGCATGAAGATACCAGGAAGTGCCTAGGCAGCATTGGCAACGTCAATATATGGTTAAACTTCAATTATGCTGAACTGCATGAAAATATGCGTCAGGCGAAGGATGAAGTTTACAAGACTATTCTACAAGATGTTAGAATTGGAAAAGTTACCGAGCATGGGAAAGAAGCTTTACATGCACGATTACTGTCAAATTTATATCCAGAACAAGATGTTGTGCCTGAGAATATTTTTCAGAAAATTACTGAGAAGAAATCTGGAATATGTTTGATGCCAACTCTTGCAGAATGTGCCAAATTCAACAACAAAATGTTGCATTTAGAAAAGCAAGAGATTGTGAAACTGGAAGCTATTGACAGAGTAGAGCATATGGGATCAACAATTATTTTGTCTGAGAATCTGAAAACAAAATTGGATTCATTAGAGAAGAGTATATCTAAAACTGCAGGTTTTGAAAAGACTCTGAATGTGTGCTTGAACTGCCGTATAATTTTAAGAAGGAATTTACATGTTGAAAGAGGTCTGGTAAATGGATCAATGGGTAATGTTGTTGATTTTGTAAAATACAGAAATAGAGATGGAATTGAATTTTTTAAAATTAAATTTGATGGCATTGAGGAAGTACAGCTAATTGGTCGTTGTTCTGCTAGATTTTTGCTTGTAAAAGACTTATATGTTCGCCGTAAGCAGTTTCCTGTTTGCTTGTCATATGCGGTGACAATCCATAAATCGCAAGGTTTAAGTGTAGACAGTGCATTGGTGAATATTGGCAGTTCTGTGTTCAAGGAGGGTATGGCATATGTGGCATTGTCACGAGTTAGAACTTTATCGGGATTGTACTTGATTGAGTTGTGATGTCACAAGCATTTGTTCGGATCTAGATTGTGTTAAGGAATACAATAGGTTAAGAAGAGAGTATGCGCCACATTTGCCTCAATATCCTTTGTTTGAGAAACGTGTGGTAGGCCGGAAACGAAGAAATGTGACCAATACTGGGGAGGTTGTAGCAAAAAGACGAAAAGTCGATGAACCTGAAATTATAAGCAAAAACAAAAAGGATTCTGTTGAAGATGTTGTTGGTTTTCAATTTGAAAACAGTTCTGGTGTCAACTGCTATGCTAATGTAGTGGTTAATGTTTTGTTTTCTCTAGAAAATGTAAAAGAAGAGATTGTGGTCAATTCTGATCAAAGATTTTGCAGTTTGTTAAATTCTGTCTTAGAAAAATGTAGCACTGATAGAACAAACATAGAAAGTGTGTCTGAAATTCGAAATCTGTTAGACAGATGTTCAGGCCAAACACAATTCTCTCAAAATATTCAGCAAGATTGTCAGGAGTTTTTAATGTATATGCTTGATGTATTGCATGCTGAAGGTGTAGATGTTGATCAGCTGTTTGGGCTTTCTTATCAATGGCAGCATGACTGCGAGAACTGTAGGGTATCAAGTACTACAAGTGTAGACTCAGAAAGATTTATATATTTAACTTTGCCAGACAGTAAATCAGTCTCCTTTAATAAGCTAGTAAAAGCAGCTGATCACAACATGGAGTGTAGCCAATGTAAATCTGAAATGATGTCCATATTATTTATACGAACATATGGCCAGTATGTCCTTTTAATGTTCCAACGATGTAGGCCTATGGAACAAAATTGACAACTTTAATTAAAAATTTTGTGGCTTCGCAGTTGTCAATATCAGGAAGGACTTTTGTAACTGCAGCAATTATATATCATGACGGTACTTCAATAACATCAGGACATTACACAGCTTATTTAAAGTCTAGAAATGGCTGGTCATTCTGCAATGATTCTGTTTTAATTTTCAAAAAAAATTTGCCGTATGACCTTAAAAACTCTTACCTGGTGTTTTTAAAACCAAAATTTTAGGGAAAGAATCTCGGGATGTGCTCTGAGGAATTTCAAGAAGTTCTAATGGCTCCTACACGATTTGGCCTTGAGGATAAGTGTAGTTCAGAGACATAACTTCTAACCATAAGACTGGACGTCATGGAGAAATAAGTGCACTTTGAATGAGTTCAGAAAAACTATTTCTTTTTATAAGCTAATTGAAGCAGCCAATCAAAACATAGAGTAGAGGGAATGTAAGTCTGCAATGCTGTCTACTGTTTTACATTGCTTTGTGATTAAAAGTGATGTAGAGAATTAAATAATTGTAGTAGTCATAGAGGTAGTGTAAGTCTGCTTCATAGTAAGCAGTATCAGTGTCATAGGAAATGTAGAACTGACTGAGGAAGAAGGGGAAGATATTACTAGTCCAGGATTGTGAAAATGATCTTCAACATTTTAATTCTGAAAGTTGCGGAAATGCCAAATGACGGGATTGGCTTACAAGAAATCCAAGAGTTATAAATGGCTCTGACAAGATTTGGCCTTGTGGAAACTTGTGGTAGAGAGCAAGAAGTCATTTATTGTATGTAACATGTTTTTCAAAACGATGGAGGTTTTCTTTCAGAAAGTGGCGGGCTGAAAGTAATAACAGCACAACAGAGTGTAAGCTGTTCATAGGACATCCTTTGACGTCATGGAAAGTAAGTTAACTTTAAGGAGTTCTGAATTCTGATTTGTTATGTTGTATGGGTTTTTTAAACACAATCATTTTGATTGTGTCTTTTTTTTCCCCGCTGTTATATGATGAATACCTTCAAGTCACTGTTTTTAGTAAAATTTGATACATTCTGAGAAGAGCAAAAATAAACCATTTAACATGTATAATTAATTCTGTACTGTTTCCATTTATGATGTACATTTAGAACTGTGTAGGAGGCATGGAGAAGGAGAGGCTTCTGTAAGTGTCAAAATTCTTGCATACAGTGCTCATATTCTAGTTAGTCTTTCATATGATAGACTACATTTCCACAATGAGATACCTAAGCAAAGGAAACACAGGTCATATGATTGTGGAATGAGCAAAAAAATGTGCATGTTTTTCAATTATATTACCTGTGTTTCCTAACATTACACACCACATTGTGTAGATGAGGTTTAGGCCTGTTCCTGGAGACAGAGGAGGTCTGACATTTGTTCAAGAGTGCAGTGGACATTACTCACTTCGTTGGTAGGCCTCCACATGTATTATCTTCTCTGTATTCTTCAACAAACCTAAATTCCATCTGCAACCCTGAGTAGGACTTACCTGAAACAAATCTGTGGATAGGTTACACCTTATTGGCATCTTGAAACAATCATTTAAAATGTTAGGGTCAGATTTATGGTGGCCGTGCGCCTCTTTTGCTCCATTGTGGGTCACTTTTGTGTAAAAGATGCACCATGTTGCAAGATAGGTTTCAGTTCATCTCCAGCAAGATACCATCAGTTTAAAATGTATATAATTAGCATTGTGTAGGGGGCATGCAGAAGCAAAAGCTTTTATAAGTGTCAAAGTTGTTGCATGCAGTGCTGCACTTCTAGGTACTGTTTAATATGCTGGACTACATCTGCACTATGAGATACCTAAGATAAAGGCAACACAGGTGATGTGATTGTGAAATGAGGAAAAGAAACTCCACATTTTTCAATTACATCACCTGTGTTTCCTAAGTTTATGAATGACATTGTGCAGATGAAGTTTAGGTCTGTCCACGGACACAGAAGAGGTCTGGCCTTTGTTCAAGAGTGAAGTGGACATGACTTACTTCATTGGTAGGCCTTCACATGTATTATGTCCTCTGTTCTCTTCAAACAACTCGAAATTTCATTTGGAACCCTGAGTAGGTCTCACCTCAAACAAACCTCTGGATAGGACACATCTTATTGGCATCCTGAAGCAATCATTTAAAATGTTAGTGTCTTGCGACACTTTTCTGAGACAACAGCAGTGCAAAAGATGCACCATGTTTTAAGATAGGCCTCACTTCATCTGCATCAAGATACTGTTAGTTTAAAATGTATATCTTTAGGACTGTGTAGGGGGCCTGGAGAAGCAGAAGCTTCTGTCAGTGTCAAAGTTGTTGAAAAACTGTTTGTCCTTCAATCTTTTCCCTTGTCTTTTCTAATTTTTAAATACATGTTTTAATATTTTTCAAATGTTTGTTCTCTCTTTCACAGATTGAAAGTATAAAAACAAAAAGTGAGTAATTTAACGACAATTATAAGGTAAATGTTTTGTATTCTTTTCGTTACATTTCTATCACATTCACCTACTATTAGTTTCACAGCTTCATTTCTTTAACCCTCAGTTTCCTGCCTTTGCTACTTTCCTCATTCCTTTCTCTATTACCTACTTACTCAACTCCTTCCACTCTTTTTCTCAGTCCCTCTCTTCTCATAGTTCCTCACTCTTGTTCACTCACTCCGTCTCTATTACTCTTAGTGTCTTTGACTGATCACTCTTTCACTACTTGTTCATAATGCTTTCTCTGTGTAGTTGAAGCACACTAAGGGGCATATTATGAACACAGCCAATAAAATTATTTCTGTTTTTATTGGCAGAAAACTGGTGCAAAAGTGGTTTTAGCGGCAGTTTTCTGCCGCAAAAGCGGCTTTGGTCACATATTTCTGCCGATAAAAGCTGCAAAACTTTTATTGCCTATGTTGATGATATGGCTCTATGTTATTTACATTTCTTTGCTGTTTCAATTAATCTTTTTCTGTTATTTTTTGTTTTCTGTTTTCTATTTTTTCTCTCTGTTATTCCCCATGTTTTAATCTTATTTTGAACATTCACTCACATTCTCCAAGAAACTCTTCTTTGTTATTGTTCTACTCTCTTTTTTTTCTTTCACTTCCTTATCTATTTTGTTTTTCACAATTATACCCTCTTCCGTCTTTTCTTCAGTAAATAGATCTATTAAACAGTATCTCTGGTTTACTCCCTATAGCTGTCTTTCTTTTAACATCACTCTCTGTTTACTTTCCTTATACTTACTCTTCTTTTTTTAATTTTTTTTATTTTTTGGTTAGCTCCCGGTTCGCGTACCGGGAAGCGAACCGGGAAGCGAACCAAAAGAAATAGAGCTTGCCAGAGTGCTAAACATTCTAGCAATTTTTTTTGAAAGGGGAGGTAGTTCTGAAAAGAACTTTTTTTTTAATGTTTTTGTTGTTTTATATATATATTTTTTTGAATTTTTTTTGTTTTTTTTGTATTTTTTGAACAATTTTATATTTTTTTTGGTTTTTTGGGGGGAAACAACAAAAAACGGGCATTGAAAAGGGCTCAACAGGAGCAAAAAAAAAATTACTGTCTGGGGCGGTTAGGGCAATCGTGATTGTTATAAGCTAGGTTGATTGAATTAATGCTCATGTTACCACATGATATCAATGCACCGCAGTGCAGACAAGTATATTTCATATGCCCAAAATTCTCCTGGATGTTTGGCACGGTTTCCCGTGCCTCTGCTGCTGTCAACGATATTAGCGATGTTGACCTGGCCACAGGAGTTGCTGTTGGGTTTTGTTCCATGTCTCGTATCTCCGCCCGGCTGTAGTTCAATGGATGCTTCCTGGTCATGTGCCGATGCATGGTATAGTTCCCATAGCTATACTTTTTATCAGTCCCTCTTGATAACTTGTCTTTGCAAATGAGGCAGGTGACATACCTCGCATTCACTTTCTTCTGCCCTGGAGGGAGTGAATAAAACTGCCAAATGAAACTGGCTTTCCTATGGGAAACCCGGGGCACCTCTTCCAAGAACTGTGGTCCTTCAGTCTCCTCTTCCTCTAGTTCTTCCTCTTCCTCCTCTGTGTTGGTGATCACCTGGGGAGGTGGTCCTCTCTTCCCATGAGGAGGTGGAGGTGGTGGTGGGGGTGCACTAGCTGAAGCAACTACTGAAGCCATTGCTCTACTATGAATAAAGGTCTTCCTCTCACAATGATGAAAGTCAGAGTGAGGAAAGAAGGAGGGGTTTTCATCATTTGGGAAAAACAATAGTTCTAAACCAATGAAAAGTGTTATTTTTAGGTCACCTGACCTAGCCTTACATGATTATGAAACCAAAAGTTAAATGAACCAATGAAAATTTTTATTAACAAGTCACATGACCTCTCACGCTTATGTTACGCGCTGTGGAACGCGCCCCGGATCGCATCCGGGTCGCTGCGCTTCGCGCCTCGGTTCGCGCCCCGGAGCACTTCCGGGTGCGCTAACGCGGTGCGTCATAGGACGCATTACGCGGCAATGCGATACGTCGCGCTTTCGCGACGCAGATCGCTTCCGGGGAGCTGCGCTTCGCGCCTCGGTTCGTGCCCCGGAGCACTTCCGGGTGCGTTAACGCGGCACGTCATAAGACGCATTACGCGACAACGTGATACGTCACGCTTCCGCGACGCGTCACAATGTTGATTTCTGACGCGGCAGTTGCGCAAACGGAACGTTTACCGGTTCGCGGACCGGGTCGCGGCATCAAATTGAGCTAACGGAAAGCTTCCCGGTTCGCGAACCGGGAGCGAAAAAAAATATATATAAAAAAAAAAATTATTAATAAACATATAAAATATATTTTTGGATTTAAAGAAGAATACATTTTACAGCTATAGATATTAGCTTTTAAAAAAACAATGAAATTCACTGAAAAAACCATAGGTTATAGACCATATATAGTTAGGAATTAGCATTTACAAAACCTTGAAAATTCACTGAAAAAACCATAGGTTATAGACCATATATAGTTAGGAATTAGCATTTAAAAAACCTTTTTTTACTCACACAAAACCATTGAAATTCCATATATAGTTAGTTGTACTAACTATATATCGCGCACCCGCAATCCACTGCTGATCATGTCACATATTACATCATTCATGACATGGTCAGTGACATCACTGATGACATCACTGATGACATCTCAAATGACATCACTGATGACATCACTGATGACATCTCAAATGACATCACTGATGACATCATCCAGTGACTGTGTGTTTCTGTAAAGTTTAAATATGTTTTACATATTGAAAAATGAGTAGATGTAGAAGTGTCTGGATGAAGGATTTAGTAGGTGCGTGACTGACTGTATGAGTGAGTGATTAAATGTGTCTCACTGAATGCATGGGTTAGTGACTAAACTGTCTGAATGTGTGCATCATTATGTCTGTTGTGATGTAAACTGCTGCATGTGTTGATCATTAGCTATACGAGAGGTTATATGTGTTATTGATTGGTTGCCCAAGTATTTGTATGGGAGATTGAGTTTGTGTGGGGGTGGCTGGGAGGTGTGTGACTCTGTGCATAGATGTGTGAGCAGTTGATTCACTAGGTGTATGAGTTCAAGAGTGCATGTGGAAACAGCTACATGGGCGGTTGACTGTGTGCATGAGTGTATTGATGAGTGAATGGATATCTCAATGCTACATGTCATAGTAAGTACATATGTAAAACACAGTACATGTGAGAGTTGGCATATATAAATAACTGTGCATGAGAGCCACTGAATGTGTGAGTGGCTGTATGGATCATTGTGAACTTGTATCAGGGATTGTATAAGAGAGTAAATATGTGTTAGTATATGTTTGAATAAGTAAGGTGTGTATAACTGTATAGTTGAGGAAATGGAGGTGAGATTGTTTCTTTGCATGACTGACTAGGTGTGTGAGTAACTCCATGGATGAGTGACAGTGTGTGAGTGTCTGTATACACTGAGTGTATCTACGGTTATATTAGAGTCTGAAGAGGTTTATCGTATTAGCACAAGAATGATGTCAAACGAGATGTCATCAGTGATGTCATCAGTGATGTCATTTGAGATGTCATCAGTGATGTCATCAGTGATGTCACTGACCATGTCATGAATGATGTAATATGTGACATGATCAGCAGTGGATTGCGGGTGCGCGATATATCGTTAGTACAACTAACTATATATGGAATTTCAATGGTTTTGTGTGAGTAAAAAAAGGTTTTTTAAATGCTAATTCCTAACTATATATGGTCTATAACCTATGGTTTTTTCAGTGAATTTTCAAGGTTTTGTAAATGCTAATTCCTAACTATATATGGTCTATAACCTATGGTTTTTTCAGTGAATATACATATATATGTATATATATATATATATATATATATATGTGTATGTATATATATATATATATATATATATATATATATATATATATATATATAGAGAGAGATAAGCTCCCAATGTCCTTCCGAAATGCGATAAATCCAGCCGCCAAGAAAGAAGAAAGCACTCACGAGGGGGAGGTTTCCAATGATTTTAATGAAACCTTCAAGCACCAGCTTTTGTGAGCAGTTGATATACATATATATATATATATATATATATATATATATATATATATATAAAAATATTATAATTAACATTATTCAAATGCTAACATTAATTAAAACAAATCAAATAAACATACTTTTAAAATGTAAAAACACACACACATATATATGAACATAGATATATATAGAAAAGAAATAAACTAATATTTGAAATAATAATATGATTAAAAGCAGATTCAATAATAATACCAACATATATGTATATATATTTAAATATAGGAAAAACAAAGTATTTAAAAAGGAAACTAACTTAACTAAAAAACAAAATTAAACAACACACATTTTTTACAATTATGTACAAATATTATTAGAAAAAAATCAAACACACAATTATATATATTAGATCAACGTAAAATAAATTAATACAAATTTAAATAAATACATATACATTTCCCACAACATTAAAAAAGCAAATTTATATACTAAATAAATAGAAAAATATGTACTCCCACCTAACGCAACAGTGACAATCTGTTTTACATCACACACGAATACAATGTACTACTATAACTACAATAAATATTAAATTACATAAAACATAACTACAAAGTACTGCAATTTACTATTCCCCCAAAAATTAACACAACAAAAAAATATATAATTATGAACAAATAAATATATTCACATTTCACTCAGTACAACAGAAGGGAAAGTATTGGATTGCGGGTGGAGGGGGTAAGATTTACTTTACCCACTCTAGTCAGTGCAACAGTAGGGAAAGTATTGAATTGCGTAAGGGTAAAAAAAAAAATTCCCATACCAGTCAGTGCAACAGTAGAAAAAATGTTGGATTGTAAAAAAAAAAGTTCAGTCAGTCGTACATTAGAGACAAACACAATTTTTTACAAAAACTAAAACTAATTTAAAAAACAAGATAAATATGTAAAAAATTAAATACTTAAAATTCGATATATTTTACATTTTAACAACTAATGAAAATTAAAACATTTCATGAAAATAAAAACAAAAATATTGCAAACAATATTACAAATTAAAATATTATTTTGCACATAAAACAAATCTGTAAAACTATTTATTGATAAATGTAATTAGTATAATGAGCTTAGTTATAAATTCCTCCCACCATATACCCTTGTAAACCCCACAGCCCTCACCTATAATAAAACAAAGTACTAACACAATTAACTTAAATAATTATCAATTAAATAATTCATATTAATCAACAAACAGTTAATTACAAACAAACACATTCCAACCCTGTACACCAATAAATCCCACAACCCACTCATAAACAAAAAAAAATAAACTTACACTATTACCATAGTTAATGATCAATTAAATAATTAACATTAGTTAACAATTAAATACAATTAAATTAAATTACTTTGCTGTTGTGATCAATCAATTTATATTAGAAGCTGTGGGATGAACACACTACATGGATAGTCAGCTTTGACCTTGTTTTCATGGAATCTACATTACTCTCAGATTTTTTTGGCCAATTAAACTTTCATTTGAAGAAGATTGGGAGATGGACCATATTTTTCAATGCTGACACGTTGATATTGATTTTCCCATCAGCAGATTGACCTCATTGGGCTTGTCATGCATGTGGAATCCAGATACACTTCCCCTTCACCCTTTGTTGCTTCCTTGTCAGTGTAGAAAGTGAAAACAGTAATATGTACCTTAAATTATCATAAATTAAGTATCATAAGAATTCACAAATGTATATTTACTCCAAAAATAAAAATAAAGTCCAGTCTAACTGTCACCATCTACTGGAAACAACCATTGGCAAAGCTAATATGTGTTGCCCTTAACAAATACGGGTTAAGTATTAACCTCACCAATGCTTTTCTAGTTTTTTTCTTCAGACTCATTTCCTGATAAGTGCAGCCAGGCCTATTGCTTCCTTTTATGCAAACACATTTTTATTTTGCTGTTCTGAAATTGATGTCATAACCGTATAATACATATAAGTCCAAATGGCAGCCTCTGCTTCAAGACACTCATGCTTAAACAGAGGCAATCTTGGGATTTTTTTATTAGTCATTCCAAAAAGGGTATTGGGTGGGAGGTTGAGGAAAAGGGACCAATGAATGAGGTAGGGTGGCAAAGTACATGGCATATTTTTAAATAATATGTGGCAGACAAGCATGGAGTAAGTGCCAATACACCAATCAATTCCAAATCTGAACTGCATCTTTCAATACATGGTTTAAATAGGTATTTGCACACCACTATATTTATAGTTTGATATTCCTTAAGTGGAAAATAGTTCAAAAGAGTCCATCAATCAAGTCTTCTTTTATGTCATATTCAACTTCTGTAAAAAGTACTCCAGCTCACCCAGTCCTGACAGACTCTGTAGAACAGTGACTTAAGTGTTTGGGCGTTGGGATCGATTTCATGATGGTTTAGAATGTTGAGTTAGTGGTTACACGCAGAGGAATAGAGCCGTGTAATACTAGTGTTAGTAAATCTGGGACTGCAACAATAACCATGGGTGGATGCATAGGAGCAGAGCAGAGAAACGCAATGCATCAACTTGTGCTGTCATGCATAGATTTACTAAGATTTACTAGGTGACTGTGTGGGGCACAGTAAATGCCACTTAAGGACTTGCATTGCCTTTGTGTTACTTTGCGTGAAGCTAGGCAAATTTAAGCCCTTAATAAAGCTGCCTACTTTATCGACCACGGAAGAGTGAAATGCTGCATGTACTTTTTGGAAGTCATACCTGCATTGTTCAGTTTACTTATAGATCTCACTACCGCATATTCATACATATATGCACTCATGCATGCACACAGGGGCCTACCATTAATTAAAACAAAATTTCACACTTACCTGCAGCTCTGCATCGGAAGTCCAAGAGGGTTGGGGCTGCTGCCTTCTCCCATTGGCTGACCAATGGTAAGCCAATAGGGGGAGGCAGCTGTCCCTACTCGTCACAGAGTGGGATTGACTTAGTGAGAGTTGCTGACCATACCCCGCTTTATGAAGAGGTGTCACTGATTAACGCTAGACCTTGGCACTTCTGAGCTTAAATGTGAAGCGCCCAGGCCCTAGGCAATCAGTGAAGTTCCCCCTCGTCATGAGGGAGAGGCCCTCGAGGACTTTTGCTGGGCTGAAGAGGTCATGCCAACAGGAGGTGTGACATCTTCAGCCCAGAAAAAGTTCAGCTTAGGCAACCAGGAGCATGCGCATATAGTGCATGTCTAGCTCTTGGCTGACTGACCTGAAAATAAAGAGTGTTTGTCAGGCTGACCTTTGTTCAGCCTAACAGATACTCTTATTGATGGGCAAAAGGTGGGGGGCATGGCCCCTCAGCCCATATTGACTGGCTGATGCTGATGGCAAACACTGGCTATAAAAGCAGAGTACAGCTTAAAAGCATTCTTTAAAAAAAAGGCACTTTATTAAAATATGACAACGAAGAACTGGCTGCTTGTTTTAGTTATAATTAATCAATATGCTATCATTAGCCTGAAAAGGTACTTATCACCATGAACCGAGTAAACAGTAGGTTTTTTTTCAAAGCTTTATATAGTGCAAACTTGGTCGAGGAAATTATAGTGTTTACATGTGAACCAAGCATACAAGAATAAATGATTTGCCCAGAATAAAAGGATGTTGAGCCAAAGCCTGGAATTTATGGTTTCCCAGTTCCAAAGTGTGCGACTTTAGGCCACATCTCCTTCAATTTTATGTGCATTTATAGCAGGCACATTCCTCACATAACAGGTGCACGCATATCTTACCACATTTTATTTCAAAACCAGCACTTTATAGAAGAATCCCAAAAGGGCACACTAGCAACTGATTATCCTAATAAAAATGGTATTTTCTTAATATTAGTGAGAGCTGCTGCCTTACTTCCCAAATATTGTGTAAGTACATAACATATAGCAGTTTTATGGACTTATCTGGCATACACTGGCCAAATATACATGGTGCACTGTGACTAGTACTTTTATTTTAATATGTAACAGATTGAACACTAGCAGATAGTAGTAAAAAAATAATGTGCTGTTATGAGCCGACAAATATTTAAAAGAGAAGCGCAAAACGCCCTCAAATCATGCACACAAACTAAATTATGTACACAATTTGTAACCCCACAACCAAATTAATTGTTACATCTGCAGAAAGCACTTTATAAACTATGAAGGGGATAGAATCAGAACACAGTGAAACACTGCAAAATGGGGTGCACAACATGGCTCACGTTGCAGCATCGATTAAACAAATGAGCCTGAAGAAATGCTTAATAGTTATCTTAATGTGAGTGATGATACCTTATGGCATAAAAGTAATGTTAAAAGTGAATAATATCTTCAAGATAATTGTAAATAACAGCTCTTGCACCTAATATAAAATACTTCGTCATAGCAGACAGCAGAAAAAGGGCAGAAGAGCAATGTAACAATTAATGATTTCTGTAAATGTGACACCAGATCATAGTCACTAAGCCTAGTCCCTGACATTTACAACTACATTAGCAGGCCATTGTTATGTTATGTTAGCATCACTTAGTATAGCGCAGCGAACAGGGCCGGCTTTAGGCATGTGCAAGCTGTGCACCTGCACAGGGCCACCAAACCCCGGGGGCCACCACGCCAATATATAGCCTTAATATATTAATCCTCTGAGGATGGATACATATTTGCGTGGTGGCCCCTGGTAGGGATTTGGCGGCCTCCGGCTCTGTTCCACTTCTAAACACCCTGACCCCCTCCCCTCTTTACTGGCCTGCGTGCTCCGCCCGGCCCAGACCCCCTCTTCCGGGCCCCCTACCTAAGCTCCCTGCCCAGGGCCACCATGAGCCTAGAGCCTGCCCTGCAGCGAATCATCACTTCAGAAATATCTTGGTGCTACTGTTGAAGTATGACTAGCAAAAACTAACAAAAACAGCCACATTGTTTGCCGTTTTTTAATCTTTCCTAGCTCTGTTGTAAAAACGCATTGGTAGGGAAGGTGTATTCCAGTAGAAGGGGGCCATGTAGGAGAAATACCTTGCACCAAATCTGGAGGTACGGATCCATAGATTTTGAAGTAGGGCTTTGTCTGTGGATCGCAGTAATCTGGTCGGGTGAATGTATCTAGAGTCTATTTTGGAGGTAGGTTGGGGCATTGCATTTTAGGGTTTTAAAGGTAAGGCAGCAGATCTGAAAGATTATCCCTTTCCTAATAGGTAGCCAATGCAGCGAGTGTAGTTTTGGAGCAGAGAGAGAACCAGATGGGTGATTGCAAAAAAGACCTTAAACTTCTCCTGCCTACCAAGTACTGGGGTCCTTAAATCCTCCCCTGAGCTCTCCTCCCTCCCCTACCTCCTATTGCTCTCCTCCCCATCTTCCTTCGCCAACTAACTCCTTGCTCCAGTCTTTCCTATATGACCTGACTTGTCACACTTGGTATTATCGAAACCTCCCCCCAGCCTCCCTCCTTTCCCTTACACTTCCCCCTCTTCTCTATCCTCTCCCCCCCATGCTAGGCTAATCTCTCAAGACTTGCTGTAACCCTTTGCAACTCATCTAATGTGATGGCATAAAACTAGAGTTGTTTTTGCCGTCTTGAGGGGTTTTGAATACCACCTCATTGTAAACCTATTATATGCAAATAATTGTATATATTTATAGCTGTTTGAAATTGCCTTAACTATCCCCCTCCTTTACCTCTCCCCCTTCCTTACTCTTCCTCCCTATTCTACATGATTTCCCTCTCTCTCTAGCCTAATCCCTCATGATTTGCTGTAACCCTTGGCAACTTGTTTAGTTTATTTCGATTGTGTAATATTTAAATTGCTTTCTATCATCTGTATTAATTTCTGAATACTACCTCATTGTAAATGTTGCTATATTACAATGTATACTCATGTAAAGCACTCTATACCCCCGGGTCCAGCTAGCACTATATAATCATGTTAAATAAATAAATAAATACATAAATAAACACTCTGCACCACCTGCAGTTTAGACAGTAAAGTCTCATTGGCACCAACAAATAGAGCATTTACATAGATGAGACGACTTGTGATTGAGGATTGAACTAGGATTTTCCTAGAGGTAGAGGGGAGCCAAGGAAATTCTTTTTTCAATAATTGATTGGTGACAAAACAAGTTCCACAGAGGGTTGAAACATTTTTTTTCATGGCCAAATCAGTGTGCATCTTAACACATACATTTTTAACTACTTGTTTTAGTGATGGGACAGGTCCCAGTTCTGATGGCCACCAATCTGAATTCCACAGATGTTGAGCTTTCTCGAATAGAAATATTTTGGTCTTTTCTCCATTTAATTGCAGGCAGTTATTGGACATCCAGAAAACTATCCTCCTCATACAGTCAGAGAAGCAGGCTTTCACCCCTTCCAAATCTGGACCAAAGGAGATTACTAACTGTGTGTCATCGGCATAAGACGTTATCTAGAAACCAAGTGCGTTGACAATTTGTGCCAAAGGGGCAATGTAGTTGTTGAATAATGTGGGGCTTAGTGTGGACTCCAGCGGAACCCCTTTTCCGACCAGCATGGTACATGATTTAAAGGACTTCAGTAAGAGGGAACCATCGGAGAGCTTTACCGTATACCCCAATGTGGTGCAGCCTGTGAATTAAAATATCATGGTAGATGGTATTGAAGCCTGTAGATAGGTCCAGAGAAGAAGCATCATTGGGTTATCCACATCCAGGGATTATCTGACAGGATCAGAGACAGAGACAAGTGCAGTCTCCGTACCATTACATGTTATAAAGCCTGACTGTGATGGATCGAGGAGCCTGTGTTCTCTCAAGAATGTGGAAAGCGGCTCATTTATGATGCTCTCTAAAAGTTTGCTGAGGAGAGGGACCAGCGAGATAGGATGGCAATCAGAGGGATTGTTAGGTCAGTGTTTACGCTTTTTTAATATGTGGGAAACTTAGGCAGTTTTTCAGAGGATATGGACTGATGCTGAGTCCATGGAGAGATTAAAAAGGGACATAATGTCGGGAGCATTTAAGTTGAAGAGACTTGCCATAATACTGGGAGGGACCAGGTCCAGTGGTGATCCTGATTTGGCAGTTTCTAGCAGCCTCTGGGCCTTCTTCAAAGTGCAAGGAACATAAATTTCCAGATGATAAATGGTGTTAGGAGAAGGCACACTAAGATCTAAAAGATTATCATGTTGGCTCCACGTTGTAGGGAATTTCGCATTGATATTGTTTATTCCGTCCAATAAATGTTTTTATTGTCTGGCTTGACATTATAGCAGTCACCAGACAATCAGTTGAAAACACCAGGAGAGCTCCACTGGAATGACCAACTGGCATGGGTGCAAATCCAGGACGGTGAGTGTAAAAATTGAGGACAAAGGGTCAAAATTCAGGATAAAAATTCAGGGCAGGAGGTCAAAATTCCGGACAAAACTTTGGGACAAAAGGTGCATTTTACAGACACATCAGAGGAGGTCATGCAATAGTGTATAATTAAGCCCATCCATATCCAAACATATTCAACCATTTGCAAACCTATCCATCATCTATCCTTCCATCCATCAATTCACTCACCCATCCCTCATCCACCCTTTCACTCATGCATCCATTATCCATCCATCCACCCTTTCACCGAATCCATCGGTACACTCATCCATCCACTCTTCCACCCGTCCATCCATTCACTCATCTTTCCAGCCTTTCACCCATCCAACCATCCTTTCACTTACTCATGGATCCACCCAGTCACTCATACATCGACCCATTCACCCTTTCGCTCTCCATCTACCCATTCACTTAGCCATCCTTCCTTCCACCCATCCATTCCACTCATGAATCCATCCATTGACCATATCACTCATCCATCCTTTCTCTCATCCATCCACCCTTTCACTCCTTCACTCATCTGTCCATCCTTTTGTACATCTACCCTCCCTTTCACTCACTCATCCATCCTTACATCCACCATTTCACTCATCTGTCCATCCATGCACCCTTTCACTTATCAATTCATCAATCCATCCATCATTTCACTCATCCATCCACCCATTCACTCGCCCATCCACCCATTCACTAACCCATCATCCACCCTTTCAATCATCCATCCATCCTTTTACTCATCCATCCACCCTTTTACCCATCCACCTACCTTTCCACCCATACATCCATCTATTTACCTTGTCTCTCATCCATCCTTCCACTCTCTCATTCATCCATCATTTCTCTCAGTACCCATCCATTCACCCTTTCATTCATCCATTCACCCTTTCACTAATCTATCCAGCCATCCCTTCATCTACTCACTTGTCCACCTTTTCCTATTAATTATAAGTTGAGCCTTTGTCTGCAGAGTTGCCGACAGAAGAGGCCCATCAAGAATTTCACCTTTGCTGTAGTTCCTAAAGCGAGGGATGGGGTGAGGGTAGGGTTCTCTATGCCCTTGTAAATAGGCAATATGAAAAAGTGGCAGTCATGAATCATGCATGATGCACAGTGCTAGGCCATGAAATTTACGGATGGTTGGTCCCCCTAAGCTCCACCCACATGTTGAAAGCCAAGAGCACATGTATTGATAGGGCAAAAGTGTGTGTCCACAAAGCAGTGATTGCTCTCCACATAGCTGCCATCATTTTGTTTTAATTATCCAGCTGCCTGAGGTTGAACTTTTAGGGGCACACACACATTATAATGGTATTAAATCGTCTTAAAATTCTAGATAATTTATGTTGTATCTCTCTGGCAGCAGCACAGATGGAAAAAGGGCAGACATTAACATGCATGGTATTTTAGAACTTGCTTGACAGTGCTACTGTCTGACCTTTTAACCTACACCAAGATTATTGTACAGTTCTTTGCTTCTACACAAATACGTCTCAACAATTGGTTCGGCACTCAATACAGTGTAATCAGTAGAAAAGTCCATAATAATAAGCACATAAAGAAGAATCCGGAAATCCAAGTATTTTCTTTCAGTTCCAATTCTTTATTCAATGTTCATAAAGCTCAGAAGGACCAAAGCTGACGCTTTTCGTCTCAAAAAGAGACTTCTTCAGGGCTCAAATAAGTCACACATTCTTTTCACAGTCGTATTCTATTACTTCGGTCCACAGTTCATATTGAAAAATTCATGTATTACTTGTTTCCATAATACGGCATGGTGGCCGGCGGCGCCTTAGTGCATCAATTCGAAAGTCAAGAAAAAAAGTCTATTCCCATTCTATTTACTTTTTAAACCTCACATTACAATACAACGTTCTTTTAAAGCCAGACCAATTGCCAATGCTTGTCTAATTTGTATCTATTTGATACTTACAGTGAAGATCGTTACCAGCCTAGTGGTATTTACGCTTCAAAGCAATCTGATGCACAGGAGATCAAATGTTAAAAAGCTACCAGGGACACAGTACAGTACACTGTCTCATTTCCAGCAATATTGTCCTTTACTTTGAAGTTTGCTTTCACTGTAAAAGGCCAAGCACAATATCGAGACAGTTACACATTCAAAGGAAACAACAGAGGATTAAAAAATAAATAAATAGCAATAGTTTGTTTTATTTTACAATTTTAGGTAGCGCAAACTTGTCCCGAGGCATTAAAGAGCTTACCATGAGGAAAAGAGGTTATAAGTTAGTTTTTTCTGCTTTCTGTAGCGCACACGTGAGGTCATTCATGTGCTTTAAATGAGACCCAGATGTTACACATGTGTTGTGTGTTAAGCCTGGGTAGATCAAAAAATATGCCCAGAATCACAGAATGCTGAAGCGAAGCCAGGATTTATCCTGGTTCCTCAGGTCTAAAGCAAGCCGCTCTAGCCGCCAGGACTCGTCTCTAAAATATGTTTCTTTGATTCAATACTGCCAGTTAGCATGGCAAATAAATTGTCTTTATAAAAGGCGTACTTGGCAAATATTTAGGAATAAAGTAATTGTAAATGTTTCAGACAAATAAAGGAAACAAAATAAGCATAAATACAAAAGCATAAACCCGGCTAAAGGGAATTCTTACGTGTACACTGAACTTCAAAATAAGTTGCACATCATACCTTACAAAACAGCTCCATTTAAAACAAATAAACAAAAGGTCGCTGTGGATAAAAATGACAACATAAATATAGTAAAAATGTAGATGCTATTTTTTTTTTCAGTTTAATAAGTTTTTATTTTGCGTAAAAAAAAAAAAAATAATACAACAGAATATAACAGCATGACATAGATCAGAACCAATATGAGACAATCATGAAAGATAAGTGGAGATGAAAAAAAAGAAAAAAAAAAGGTTCAGATAAAATATGAAATGGAAGACAATAGTAGAGAGAAAGAAAGAGAAGAAAAGAAAAGAGAAAAGGAAGAAGAGAGAAAGAAAAGGGGGAAAGGTTAGGGAGGGGGAGAAGAGGATAAGAAGGTAGAGAAAGGTAGCCAGGTAAGATCAGATTTGATTTTTAAGGTGACAGAAGTAGAAGAAGCAATTGCAATTCTGTGCTCATCACATACAAAATTCCACCAGGTATGCACAGACAATTTAGAGTTATCCTTCCAGCAAGACAAAATTACTTTGAAAGCAGTTGCAATGAGAAGATCAAACAATTTAGCGTTATACGAATGTAAGTCCAAAACTTCAGATAGGGAACCTAAAAAAATATGCAACGATGAAAAAGGTTCAGACAAATGAAAAATACGCATGCAATATTTCCAAACTGTGTTCCAAAAAGTGAAAACTGATGGGCAGTCAAATAAGAGGTGAGTGAGTGTGCCAGGGAGAGATGAACAGGACCAACAAAGGGGTGAGGAGGAAGGGGAGAATTTTGTTATGCTTACTGGGGTAATTAGAGCTCTATGGTAAAGAAAAAAAAGTGACTGAGTAATACGGGCTGAAAGCGAAGTCTTAAACAGTTTAGCCCATAAGTGATCCCAAACATCAACAGATAACGAGAAAGATAAATCAGTTTCCCAAACAGTTTCAGTAACAGTTTTAGGCCTAAGGCCAACATTTTCTAATAACAATTTATAAATTAGAGCAGCTTTGGGTATTTGTTGAGTAAAGATAGTATATAATGGAGTGGAAGGAGTAAGGGAAGGAAGGAGATCAAAAGTAGGAAGGGTAGATAGGTGAGATAGAATGGCAGAAGTAATAATGTCAAATTCTTTGCGAAAATGTACAGGTAAATCAAACATAGTTTGCATTACATCAAATGAAATAATGGATGAATCAGAAAAAAATTTGTACACAAACATAATATCCTTTTCTTTCCAATACTTGAAATAGAAAGATTTACCCTTGTACTTAAGATATTTGTTATACCATACACTAGAGGAAAGAAAAGTTTGTAGTGGGGACGAGTCTTTCGAGAATATATTATGCAACAGAGTATGTGAGTATTTCAGTACAGGGTGTGTAGTCAAGAAGGAAGAATTGGACATAAAAAGGGTTTGCTGGAAAGAAAAATCCTTTAACAAGGACCTCTCAATAGCAATCCATCTGGGTAAAGGGGTATCATTGAAATCAAACGCCAATGAGAAGGCTTGTTTTATTAAAAAGGCAGAATGGTACGATTGAAAATCAGGAAATCGGACCCCACCTTCAGATTTTGGGCGTATAAGTTTATGTAAGGCAATACGAGGTCTTTTATTATTCCACAGAAACTTGGAGCAAATGGAATTCAGCCGATTGAAAAATAATTTAGGGATTTTCACAGGTAGCATGGAAACAGTGTATAAAATATGTGGAGAAATCATCATTTTGATGGTGTCTAAACGACCCCACCATGAAAGGAAAAGGGGAAGACCATAATTGTAGGAGTGATTGAATCTTTTATGTAAGGGAGGCAAAGGTCAGTCTGAGTGTGTCACATAGGGTAGAGGAAAACCAGATACCCAAGTATTTGATCTTGGAGGGACACCATGCAAAATCAGTTGATGCAAACATATATTGGTAACAAGATGAGTTAAGGGGTAGGTCCTCCGTTTTAGAGAGATTAAGTTTATAACCAGAAACAGAGGAGTATAAGCGGACTTCTTCTAAAAAAGGAGGAAGGGAGGAGACAGGGTTAGCCATGTAGACCAGGACATCATCGGCATATGCTGAAATTTTTGTCTCAATCGATGACTGTTTGAACCCCTGAATTAGGGGGTTAGAACGGATTTTGATGAGGAAGGGCTCAAGACAAAGAATAAAAAGTAAAGGGGAAAGAGGACAGCCTTGTCTTGTTCCTCTGGATAAGGGAAAAAATTTTGAGAATTGGTTATTAACAAAAACACTAGCACGGGGAGCAGAATAAAGTAATTTAACTAAGGAAATGAAGTGGGGACCAAACCCAAACCATTGTAATGCATTAAACATGAATTTCCAATTAATTCGATCAAACGCTTTCTCAGCGTCTAGGGATAGAGCAGCTAGGGGAGCTTTGAAGTGTTTACTGCGGGAGATAATATTGGCAAAAACACGAGCATTATCAGCCGCAAGTCTGCCTTTTACAAAGCCAACTTGATCGGTTGTAATTAATAGAGGAATAAGGGATTCGAGGCGGGCCGCTAAAATTTTGGCAAAAATTTTACAATCATAATTAATAAGGGAGATGGGACGATAGTTTTTACACAGGGAATGATCTTTGTCAGGTTTGGGGATTATGATAATTAGGGCGTCCAAAAATGAACCAGAAGCTTTAGCATTTGCAATAAAGGAGTTAAAAAGTTGTAAAAGATGGGGGACAAAAATAGAGTGCATGTTGGCGTAAAATTCAATTGGGAGACCATCTGGACCAGGGGCTTTCGCTTTCTTGAGGGAGGTAATTGCCTTGAGGATTTCCTGAGGGGTAATTTCAGACTCTAATTGATGGAATTCATTAGGGAGAGATGGGGGAGGAGGAAGGTCTTTGAAGAAACGGGAGAGATTATCATCATCAGGGAGCGTATCATCAGTATACAGGAGTTTGTAATAGTTATGAAAAACTTGTGCAATATCCTCATCAGAGGAAACCTTCGTATTGGTTGCCTCATTGAGAATAGGCCAATGGATTTACGCTCAGATTTAATTTTGAGATAATTTGCTAACAGTTTCCCCGCTTTATTCTGGCCCCCATGAAATTTAGATTTAATCTTCAAGAGGGTGTTACAAGCTTCAACTGTGGCAATTTGATTGAGTTCAGATTTGGCTTTAATAAGTTGGCGGAGAGCGTCAGGATTCTTGGACGAGAAGTAAGAGTGTTCAAGGGTCTTAATGTTGGAAAGTTGGGTGGTGTATTTATCACGATTAAGTTTCTTTTTCCGAGAAACATAAGAAATTGTGAAACCTCGTAAAGCAGCTTTAAAAGCGTCCCAATTATTTGAGATTGACGTGTCTTGGGGTAAATTGAGTGCGAAGTATTCAGAGATAAAATCCTTAACTTTTGACATAAATACAGAGTCGGAGAGAAGGAAAGTGTTAAATTTCCAACGATTGAAAGAGGAGGAGGTTTGGGCCATGTCAAGAGTGGCATAAACAGGTGCATGATCCGAAAGAAAAATAGAACCAATTTCAGATTTCTGAATCGCAGGGAGAAGGGATTTACTGACTAGGATATAATCAATCCTGGATCTGGTGTGGTGAACATTAGAGTAGAATGTATATTCGAGTGAATTTGGATTACAAGTTTTCCACACATCAAAAAGGGGACGAGAAGCAATGGCTGATTGGAAGGATTTATGTGTCTTATCAGGCTGGAATTTAGAGGAAGATAGTCTATCTGAAAAGGGATCTAGCCATTGATTAAGGTCACCAGCTAAGATAATGTTAGGGCAGTCAATGGAGGAGATGAGGATTTTGACGTCAGTCCAAAATTTAGGGTCTGGCCGGACAGGGCCATAAATATTAAGGAGCACCATAGTTTTATTTTGTATAGTCACTTTTGACATAACCCAACGACCTTCATCATCCGATTGAGAAGATAGAATTTGAACATCCAAACCTTTCCGAAACAATATAGCAACACCACCTTTTTTATCAACAGCAGGAGAAAATACAATCTGACCCACCCAAGCCCTCTTAAGTTTCAACGATTCAACATCTGTACAGTGAGTTTCTTGGAGAAAAGCAATCTGAGCATTTAACTTGGATAAATGGGACAATACCTTTTGACGTTTAACAGGGTTGCCGAGACCACGAACATTCCACGTTACAAAGTTACACATGATGGAAGGCAAGGGAGGAGGATAACAATTGGGTCCAATACACTGCAGGTAAGGAACTACAGGGAGATACAATGGAGACAAACAAGTTAGAAATAAGAGTTAAATATGAAATATAAACAAAGGCAATAAAAATCGGGTAAAAATAAAGAAACAATAGACGAGGATACATCACAGTCATTAGAGAAAGCGAGGAGGAACAATGAGGAGTATTGGAGTTAGCAAGAAGAGGGGAAATAAGTGACACAAAGAAGAGAACGGAACATAAATGAGCAAGAGATACACATGAATGGCCTGTGAAAAAAAGAGGAAAAAGAAAGGAAAGACAAAGAAGGAAATAGATGAGAAACAGATCAATGCACAGAGGCCAGATCTGAGAAAAAAGAGAATACCAAGATAGTAGGAGCATGGAGACGCCAACGCGGGCGCCTACCCTGCAGAGCGAGGAAAACGCGGGAATATAGATAGAATATAATCAACAAGAAGAAGAGAAAAAGCAAATATTGACAAGAGAGAGACCGGGACAAGGCCACAACAGTCGTCAAGACAGAAGAAAAGTGAATGCAGTAAATAGAAAAGAGCTATCTTCAGTCATTAGTGTCCATCGTGGAAGTGGAGACAGTTAGGAGGTACTCTCGAAGCTTCTGTGGATCATCAAAGGTACGAGAACGACCATTGTGGGTTATTTTGCAGAGACAAGGATGTAGGATTCCATATTGAATGCTTAATTCCCTCATACGTGGACGCAGACTGAGGAAGTCCTTGCGACGTGCATTCGTAGCATTCGATAAATCCTGGGCTATGAAGATGTTATGGCCCGACCAAATGAGGCGTCGTTTTGCTCTTGCAGCTCTAAGCACAGTCATTAATTCAGTGAATTCCAGAAAAAGTAGGATAATACCTCTGGGTTTGGCCGGGTTAGCCGTTGGACGTCCCAAACGATGAGCACGCTGTATATTTAGAGGGGTAGATTCCGGTTGGAGTTCCAAAAGTTCGTAGAGGAATTTACGGATGAAGGACACCATATCGCCATCTCCAAGGGACTCCGGAACACCATAAATACGGAGGTTATTCCATCTGTTGCGATTTTCAAGGTCCTCTGTGTGAAGTTTCAACTGCTGTATCTCCTTTTCAAGAATAGGAATTTTTGTAGAGACATCCTGGACGTCACTGATGCGTTGTTCTAGTTGCAGGACTTTATTTTCCATGACGACCCATCTGTCTTCTATCTGCTTGAGCTTCTCATTAGTTGCCACCATGAAAGGTTGTAGGCCACGAACCTCTTCCAAAATGGAATCCAGCACAGGGTTCTGGGAAGAGCGAATTGGAGATGGAGGGTCATTCTTTAGGCGTTTCGGCGTGGTACCGGTGACAGACGATCTCGCATGGCCTGCGTTCTGAGACATGATGCCAACAGAGGGGCAAACTAGGAGAATCGCAAGAATGGAGGTCACACCGCAATAGTTAAAATGTTGAGACCCTATATATAGAGATATAGGAGGTACTGGAAGGAAGAGGGCACAGAAGAGGTAATACGGAGAAGTGGAGAAGCAATACCTCAAATCCACAAGAGATGCGTCGAAATGTGACAAAAAGCAGTTCAATACACAGTGAAAAAAACCATCCAGGAATATAGTATGAGAGAAACAGCAAAGCGTCTATAATATATGGGACCCACAGGGGTCAGTTGGTGGTCCACGGAGGATTGTCAGCAGAGGAAAGGAAGGTAATAGGCATTGCGTAGGGAGCATCACAAAATGGCCGCCTCTATGTGGTAGAAGAATAAGTAGGGGTTATGAAGAGAGCTTTTGGCGCCAAAAGTCATTGAAACATAGTAGAAGCAAGATGCGCATCCCTTAGCACATACCTTGTGGAAATATGAGCATTTGTTGCAGCCGGAGGATGAACGGGCTGGTGAGGCGGTAAAAATGCCAGGAAAACGGGACGCGATCGCGGCGGCACAAAATGGCGGCCGCTCGCGTCCCGCAATAGGTAGAGATGATGCAGCTGAAAAAAGAAATGAAAACGGCAATTATAGAAGCCGCCGCATCTCGCAGCACACGGGGACCATGTTCCGCCGTGCAGGGATGCCGTTTGCCGGTCTCCGTATGCGGGGATAATGCCAGAAAAAGAGCCGGGAGTCCCGCGTTGACACAGAGCTCACACAGGCAGCGCCATCACCCGCCGGCGCGTAAGCCACGCCCCCCCTGTAGATGCTATTTTAACATGAAGAAGACAGTCACTAGATAGCTGTCTTAAGTCCACAGGCAAAATGCTGTCACTCAAAAAATAGACACTTCAAATGTCTAATCAGAGCCTAGTAAAGAAACTGAAAATACAACTGTCACAGAGGACAAAAACAATGAAAACAAACAACACACCCCTTCTCAGGCTAAATATAAGCTAGGGGCTGATTCCATTTTGATTGACAAGCAAACTTACAAATGTTAAAGGAAGGCTGACCAAAAGGCCTCATTCTCTATGTGTATGTATTGTAATGTATATTTTTTTAAGTGAGTCTGGCTACAGCTAAGCTGTCTCTTTGCCAGACCTAAAAGGAGCTACGAGATTTACTGAATAAAGGAAAAACTGAAAATAAAAAAAGAACAAAGAACAAACAAAAAATGGGTGTGAGGAGAAATAAATCAACGGGGCATATCTAGAAGTGATCAAAAAGGAGCAAATACCAAAAGAAGCAAAAAAAAACTGGAAAAAGGAATTATGAGGCACTACCTGACCTGGAGAAAGGAATATTTGAACCTATCTCTGCTTGAAAAGCTGTGGGGCATATTAGCAAGGGCGATATCACCGCTTTAGCGGGACTTTTTCCTGTGAAGGCGGCAATATTTTTATCGCCCTATTAGCAAGCTGTCGCTAACAGCAGTTAGCGACAGCTTGTAGGTATTAGCTACAAGTTTGGGGCCCGCTTTGCATGTCAGCGATATTTATCGCTAATGACATCCAAAGTGGGCGTATCCAACATGTTATCGACTGAAAGCAGTTGCTAACACCTGTTAGCGACTGAAAGCAGTCGCTAACACAGCTATCACCTATCAGCAAGGCAGGCGAAGCGATAAAAAAACTTGCGCTAAGCGCGATTATCGCCAAAACCTAACGCCTGCTCAGACCTCTGCTTAAACTGTATATCCAATGGGAGTTGGATAATCAGGTTAAGTCCCCATTAGCGATGATGCCTGAATATTGCGGGATTGCCAGCAATATTGACGCATTGAGCCGATATCGCTGGATATTTTATCGCTATGGAGATAAACGTTGCTAATAGCACGTTATCTCTGTGATAATATCCCGCGATAAAAAAAAAATGCGCTAAGCACATTTAACGATAATTATCGCTATTTGTTGCTAATAAGCCCCTGCATGCTGAAAAGAGTCTGCTTCATTGAAATCTGTGCAGAAGCATCAGAAATATAATACAAAATTTGGATTGAGTGATGAATATCTAGTCCTCAATGCACGTGCCTTTGGATCTGAAGGGTGCCGAGGAGCTAGGACGAGTCCTTGGGTCCTGGAAGAATTCCTTGCTGACTTATGAGTTACTGGGTATGGCAAGCAGGCCTGCGAGGGTGTGATATGACTTCACCAAACATATTTCCAAAGGTTAAGGGCTGTAGTTGCTCTCTGATGCTTGTCAATATTGATTTAAAAATTCTCTGAACTTTTTCTAAAATATCCCATTAGAAGAGTAGAATTGATCAGAATATTGACTGTCACTAGTCAATACAGACTGTGTCCCTAGGCTGGCTGCGCCTCTTAAATGTACAACCACAATACACTGCTGCTATTCAGTGGATTTTTAGGATAAAAGCGCACCAGGGTCTTATGTAGGGTGCTCACTTGCTCTCCCCTGTGAGTCGACCCTTTTCTCACTCATCCAATTGTGAATCCAGTCCCTTTCCTGGTTCTTTGCCTCAGACACAGCCTCTGCTCATATCACACTGAGAGGCATCCATCTGGTTCCACTTTCAGTGAATGAAGTAAGCTCATGGATTCTTAAGTAAATCACTAAATAATCTGGGTTGCTTTCCCACACCCTGCTCTTGCAGATATTTGTCCATCTGCTTCATTGGCCTCTCTAGAAATGCTTTTTAGAGAGGCACGCCAAGGGTCATAGATAAAACTGTTGGGGCAACCCACAAAAGGAAATTTTGAAGACTGCAGATGTGGGCGAATAGTATAACCATAAACACATGCACACGCACACACATACACACGCACATTCACGTATATATTTCACTGAAGAAAAAAAAAAGGTTAAAGCAACGTTATAGTTAGGGGAAATATTCAGTAACAACGTAACGTTTTAAACTCTCAAAACACCGAAATTGATCGGATACAGTTAAAGTGGTCTCAAGTAACTGTACCTCATGCCCTAAGGTAACTAACAGCTTGTGCTCCCGAAATGCAGTTTTCTCATCAATGATTTCATAACTAATGGTACAGTGATATTAATAATGTCATAGCAGATGTTATGAGTGATGTAATATGTAGGGTAATTTGCTGTGCATGATGAAGGCGCGTGTTATAACCACTTTAGGGCTCAAGTTACAGTTGCTTGCGATAACTATAATTATAACTGGTGAATTTCGGAAGTTTTTAGAGTTTAAAGCATTTAATGCGTTGCTTCATCTAACTACTGTTAATTTAACATTCTGATTTTCGAATGAATGTCTAGGTTCTTTTTTTACACAAAGCATATTTTATTAGCACAAATCCAACCACCTGCCGTCCATGGGCTTCGGCCATGCATGGAAGGGGGTTGGCCACAGGGATTGGCCACGCAGGCATCCAACCCCATGCTGTGAGGCTGGTCTCATGGCCTGGCCCGTGGCCAGTCTCCCCCACAGGCAGCCAATGCAATGCTGTGCATGGACTTCTGCAAAGTGCAACGGGGCTCTCTCCACAGGCCTGACCTCCGGCCAGGCCCTGTGGCCAATCCACCTGGAGGCAGACGGCCTCATGCTGCACACATCCTTTGGCCATGCATGGAGGGAGGTTGGCCAGGCCCTGTAGGTAACCCCCCCAACAGGTAGCCATAGGCCGCAGGCAGACAACCCCCTTCAGCCAACTTCAGGCTGCACATGGCCTCCTCCCATTGGTCAACCTCACCATTCACCTTTGGCCATGTGTGGGGAGAGGTTAGCCAAAGTGCCTGGCCCCCCTCCTGGCCCCCCTCCTTGCAGGCAGCCAACACCACACTGGGTGTTGCCTTTGGGCAGCCCCTGGCAGTCACCCAACCCCACACTGCACACAGCCATCAGCCATGCACAGCATGAGGTTTGCCGTGGGCCAGGCTCTGTTGCCAACTCCCACAGGCAGCCAACCCCACACTGCTCATGGCTGATGGACAGCCCACCTGGAGACAAACAACCATATGGTATGCACGGCCTTTGGCCTTGAGTGATAGAGGTAGACCAGAGGGCTTGGCCTGAAGCCTGGCCCTCCCCCCCACAGGCAGTCAACCTTGTACTGTGCCTGGCCTTCGGCCAACACCCATGAAGGCAGTCAAACCCCATGCGGAGCACATCCTTCAGCCATATGCAGTAGCGGGTTGGCCACAGGACCTGGCTGCAGGCTAAACCTTTTGCTAACAGCTTCTCAGGCAGCCAACCCCACGCTGTGCTTGGTCAAAGGCTGTGTCGTGTAGTTCCTATTAATCCATATAGGGTCTGCGCGTTTAGACAACATGCACTGTGGGACTGGTGTCCGGATTTCAACACCCCTAACAGATGTTAGCCTGTATTCCAGCTAGCTCACAGTGCCACTAGAAACCTCTCTTACCAAGGAGAGAAGAGTTTTTGGCAACTATCGAACATGACAAACCTGATCCCACAGAATCGTGAAAACAGTGCAATACTTTTCGTTGAGTCACTCATGCTCACTTTGTCTCAGAGAGATACACAGAATAAACGGTGGGGACGTTTCGCAATAAGCATTTATTGAACCAGCATCATTCTAGTGTAAAATAAGTGTGCTGAAACAACCATTAGACAGAAACAAATATACAGGGGCGGTTGGTGGATTTTGAAAGTGGCGGGCCGAAAAATTGTATAGTATTATATCGAGGGAGTGAGCGAAGCGAGCGAGCCCGAACTACAAAAGGAGGGTGCAGGGGGTTTCCCCTGCAAGAAATGGTTTCAAAAAATGGATTCAAATGGTGGCTTTTTACACCACATATTTACTGCAAATGGTTGCAAACAAGGGGTCCAAATATAGCATTTTAAAGCACAAGTGAGAAGAAAACATTTAAAAAATGTGCCCAATCCTCTAACTGGTCTTCTTGCAAAATGACCCCCAAGCCAGGCACACAACCAATGGAAACAGGCCCTCTAAGTGTTTTCTACCTGTAACACATCTCTGCCTCTTTACTGTTTTGGTTAATGAAGTAATCAAGGCTCACACCATTGGTAACACTGTACATTACTAATACTTTAAAAATTAGATGGTGAAAGAGATCCATCCCAGGATTGCAGTTCATCCTTAATTTTTTTAAGATTAGCTGGACAAACAGAAATTATATTCCACAAAACTGTGTTTAGTTTGTAAAACATAACATTTATATACTATAAATGTACACAGACAGAAGGTCCACATAACAGAAATTGAGGTGCAAAACATACAAACCTGAAGACCAGATTTTCGGTGGAAAACAGAGATATAGTGAAAGTGACAGATATGGTTTATAAAGTGTTTCAAAAATGACAATAGAGAAAAAGGAGTTAACAAAATAAGTTTAATTTTTAAATTAAAACAAATAATAAAAAGTATATGAATGTAGAGCATAACAATAAATAAAATCAAAATCAGTGAAGAAAGTAATTTGCATTTAGGGCCTCATTTATGAGGTTTTGCTGTAGGGCAGCACAGCAGGCCTTCTGCTGCGCTGTCCTACGGCAAAAGAAAAGGGCATGAATGCACTGTATCTATCAGATACGGCGCATTCCTGTCCTTTTCCCCTGCACCGGCACACATTGAGCTGCCGTGTGCCAATGCAGGCACCGTTGCACCATGGTGCAAGGGCGCCTGCATTGCAGGCAATCACAAGAGGCCTTTTCCTCTTTCTCTGTGTGCTGCAGAAGGCAACACACATAGAAAAATGAAAAACAAGGAGAAATAAAGATATTTCTCGCGTTGTGCTTGTGCCTCCCTTACGCCTCCGCTGGGGAGGCGTACGTTTTTGGCGCTGCCTCAGATTACCAATTTCTCGGAAATCTGGGGCAGTGTCAAAAAGCCATGGATGTTGCTGGGAAAGCCCCCAGCAACACCCATTGCACGCAGAAAACTGTGTTAAAGGGGACCATATTTGCGAGGCAGTCTTAAGACAAATAAAGGGATTTAGTGCTGCCTCGTACATATGGAGCAGGCTCCTGCACCACGGAACGTCACAAAAACTGATATTCCGGCAGCCCGAGGGGCCTCATAAAGGAGGCCCTTAATGTACACAAGAAAAACTAAGTATAAAATGTAAACTTTAAATTGGCATTAACAAATAAATAAAAGCACACCCAGTAGATAACATGGTAAAAAAATATTGTTAAATAAACACAAATATGTTAAAGTGACAAAGCTTGATTTCCACTCTTTATATTTGAACAATAATATTAAACGAGGAACTATGGGCTATCAGTTTGTTGAATCCCTACAGACCTGAAAGTGTTTATACGTTTTAGGAGTTTGACTAAATGTGACTTATGCAGGTCTTGCTGCTCACTTAGTCAAATAACATGAAAAGGGAGTTCCCAATGATAGACAGGAGGAGATTACTCCAACAGTCCAAGAAATGCCCACAGAACAGCTAAGTGATATCAAATATTTCTTTTTATTCACATAACGACATGTTTATATCAAAAATAGTTAGTGCACAATATATTTCTTACTCATATTTTTATATAGATTTTTCTCAAGAACACATACATAAAAAATTTAATAAATATAACATCAGCCAAAGGACACAGACATCAATAAAAGATTGGCACACAATTCAATCACTCAAACAGTCAAACCAAAATCATTCTCATACCTCAACACACAAACACATTCAGACATAAACATCCACAGAAAGCGCCGACGCGCGTTTCGGAAAAGTGCCAATACAGGCTTCCTTCATCAGGGCGCAACAGCACAGATAATGAAGTTTAGCACAATCTCTCAAAATAGAGAAAACCCCAGAATTGGGTGGGTGTCCTAGTAGCAGTCGTGGCTGGCAAGGCTGATCAATTAGCCGGCCTAGAGAAAGACCCTCAGCGATATCCTAGCTGGGGTAGGCTAAGCTTTCCAAGGATCCAGAGTATGAGGGTAGAATCCAAATAGAGATTAAATACGATATGATACGCCCAGCTTAATTAAAGATGACAAAGTGCGAATGGGGTGCAGAACATATATAGGTACTGATGTATATAAATAGAACAACTTCAGGCAGGAAAGGTAGATGAGGCTCAGGAAGTGAAGAACCTGACGACCCGTAGGGCGGCTGCCACATTCACATAAGAAGTAACAAAGAATTAATTTGAACGCTGATGCCGCAAGATGCTGTTGCCGCAAGACGCTGTGGGCAGTCTAAGAAGTCTTGCAATGGACAAAAACTCCTCTTAAATGTGTGAAAACGATGATGGATCCTCTCTTCCAGAGCAACGGCTGGGTGCTGCTCACTTAATATTTGCGATTGTTTAAGAAAGTGCGTAACTATATTTAGAATGTGCCCTCATAACCTAAATACAACTCTGTCAAGAATTGTCAGTTTATAAGAATGGTTCCCATTCAGTTAAAGGCACATTTTATTGCACACATGTTTTTTAAACTTTACTAGCGTTGTAATTAGCCAATTACCCACCACTACATTGTAATCAGGAGCCTTAGATTTTTATTTTATTTTTATTTTGACGGTTTTGTATAGCGCGAACAAGACCCTAACGGGTATCAGAGCGCTTTACAGGCAAATATAGGAGGACAAATACATAAAAAACACAGAATTATGAGAGTATAATTATTAAAAATTAGCATATATCTACAGGAATGTACAAGTAACAGTTCAAGTGAATTTAGACATGAGCATCGATTTCACTTCTTTATTTTAAAAAGGCTGCGGACGGAATTAGTCTTGTTTCTGGGGGTAAAGCTTTTCAGATCCTGGGAGCCATTCCTGGAAGGTACGATTATCTGTTTTCTTCTTGGAAAAATGTTGTGGTTTAAGTAGAAGATTATCCGATCTCCTGGTAGAGCTGTTACCACCAGATAATACTAGTTTCTCTGATAGGTACCTCGGGGTTTTTTGATGCAATGCCTTATGAGTCATACAGGCGATTTTTAGGTGAAGTCTGGCCTCAAAAGGTAGCCAATTGAGGGTCTGCAGGTCAGGTGAAATGTGGCAGTTTCTTTTTTTGCCAGTGACTAGTCTAGCAGCTGTATTGACTTCGGCTCTTAGCGGAGAAGTCGTTGATTTAGGAAGGCCGCAGGGAGGGACACTTCCATAGTCAATTCCGGGAATTACGAGAGTTTGGACTGCCTGTTTAAAGTCATTTGTGGGTATGAAGGGTTTCAGCTTTCTCAGGGTATTTATCTGAAAATGTGCTCCTTTAGTTGCAGCGCTGATATGCTTCTGCATATTTAGTTTATTGTCAAGTGTTATATCTAGGGATTTGGCGGAATCGATGATGAGAGGTTGACTGTCAAGTGCAGTTAGGTGTTTCATCCAATCGCGGATGGTGGTTGTTTGGTTGGGGGGGCGATTAAGAGGAATTCTGTCTTTAGTGTGTTTAGTTTTAAGTGGTTCCTAGCTAGCCAGGTTTGTATCTTTTGGAGTGTAGAGTTAAGGAACTTGATGTCTTCGAGAGAGTGGACCTTAATGTAGAGCTGTGTGTCGTGGGCGTACATGTGGTAATTGATATTTGTGGAGTTGAGAAGCTCAGTGAGTGGTTCCATGAATAAATTGAAGAGTGTTGGGGAGAGGGAAGAGCCCTGGGGTACTCCCAAGGTAACTGGGGTGGGGTTCGATAAGGATTGGTTAATCTTGAATCTTTGTGTTCTATTTTGGAGGAAGGATGTGAACCAGTTTACCACCGGACCAGATAGTCCCATTCTTTGCTTCAAGAGATCCAGTAGGTTGTCGTGTTTGACTGTATCGAAGGCTGAGGATAAGTCCAGTAAGATTAACAAACAGGATTTGTTTTGATCCAGTATTTGTAATGCGTCATCTATTATGTGGGTAATGGCTGATTCGGTACTGTGCCCGGCACGAAAGCCTGACTGGAATTGATCAAGAAGGTTGAAATGGTCTATGTGGTTGCTAAGCTGCATGTGCACGCATTTTTCGAGCAGTTTGGCCAGGGTTGAGATGTTCGATATTCGGTGATAGTTGTTCAAGTCTGAGGGGTCTGCGGTTACTTTCTTTAGGGTGGGGGAAACCGGACCGGCTTTGAGGATGTCTGGGATGGTTCCTTGAAGAAGAGATGTATTTATAATCTTAGTCCATAGGGGCACTAGCAGTAGAATGAAGGTCCTTAAGTGGGATGCTGGGAGAGGGTCAGTGAAATGATTGGAAGGATTCAAAGTAGTGAGCGTGTTAAGGATAGTTTCTTCGCTATAGTAGTTGAAGGTGGTCCAGGAGAGATTGTTCTTGAGGTCGAGCCTTGTAGAGCAGTTCAGCGGTGTCCCAGGTGTCCCAGCGAGGAGATTGAGTGTGGGTCAGTCAGAGATAATAGGTCGTTCAGAAGGTCAGTCTTTAAGTTTTCAGTTTTTGTTGGAAAAAAGAAGGCAAGATCTTCGCAGTTGGGGAGAATGTCGGGATTGGTTGGGGGGGAGCGTGAGACAGGATTGTGCTTTGATTATTTCAAATTGTTTTTTGGGGCGTTTTTTTGCTTGGTCTAGTTGTTTGCAATATAATATCAGCGTTTGCGCGTCTAATCCTTCTGTAGTAGGCATCTCTGGTGCTTCTTAGGTGGGTAGCAGATGGGGCAGCTCTCCATAGCCTTTCAATAGCTCTCAGAGATCTTCTGTCCTCATTTAGTCTACCATCATACCAGGGATTTGATGTTTTGGTGGTGACTCTTTTGAGTTACATGGGAGCCAAGGTGTCAAGTACCCTGTTCATATAGTTAAAGTAGTAAGTGGTTATGTCCCGTACATCCTTGGAACCATAGGGTGTGGGGGTGTGAGGATGTGACTGACAGATGCGAGATCGGCAGGATTGATGTTTTCTAGGTTCCTCTTCCAGATTTGTGTCCTCGATGGTTGTACAGAGAGTAGTTTAACTACTTCCCTGATATGGAAAGTGATTATGTAATGATCAGACCAATCGCAAGGGAGAATCGATTCCAGCTGGATTGAGTCTGCTTTAGAAATTACTAGATCAAGGATTGAGCCTTTTTCATGTGTAGGGCTATTACAGAATTGGGATAGGTTAAGGTAGGACAGGAACGTTTTGAGGCTATTGACCTCTGGGTCGTCAGGGTCGTTCCAGTGGAAGTTGAAATCCCCCAGGAAGATCTGTGTATTCTTTTGTCCAGCGTCTGTGGCTAGGATATCCATCATGTGTTCGATGAAGGTAAGGTTGTTACCGGGAGGATGGTAGAAAGAGTGTAGTGAGCATATTGGCTTATTATTGCTGGTGATGTGTAGGTAAAGGTATTCACAGGAGGAGTACACCGTGGTGTTGGAGCAGTTTACAGACAGGTTGTTCCTATGTAAATGTAAATGTAAATGTAGTTGAGCTTATATAGCGCACAGCTACCCACAGTGGGTTTCCCGGCGCTTGCTTAGGGAACCCGTCCTGGTATTCCCCTGTGAGATATCAGGGTATCCACAAGGTGAAAGTCAGGCATCCCGCCGCAAGGGGCCGTTGTGGAGATTAAGCAAGCTATTGCCCAGAGTCGCAGAGTGTGAACCCGTGAGTCGAGGAGGCACCGGGGCGAGACTTATCGAGTCCGTGGAATTTTTAGCCCAAGACCCGCCGAGGCGGGGAATTGAACCCTGGTCCAGGACCGATCTCAGCTTCCGGGTCTGCTGCCTCTAACCCCTGAGCCACACTTCTCCACATGGATGAAGGCAATACCACCACCCAGCCTATCTGGTCTATCCAGTCTGGTGATGTGATAGTTGGGGGAACTAGTATGTCAAAGATGGGTGTGGATGACTCGCTTAGCTAGGTTTCCGTTAAGATTATAAGGTTGGGTTTGTTGGTTAAAATGAGGTCCGTTATAATGGTGGCATGACGTGCTGCTGATCTACAATTTAGGAGGATACATTTTATCTGGGTCTTGGTTGGGGTGGTGTTCTGGTCTTGGGAGATGGGAACTCTTTTGAGGTTATTTTCGACAATACCTCTGGGGGTGTGTCTTGTAACTCAGGGTGCAATGGAATGGATGGGTTGGATTGAGGACAGTATCTGCTTATTTTCCGTACACATAGGTCTAGGTGGCAGGGAAGGGGGTTCGTAGGACTGAAGTAGGGCAGTACGGTCATTCGGTGATAAGGTTTGTTTTTTCCTTTACTGGAGGGGTTGGAGCATTGGGGTAAGGTAATGTATTCCATATGGGGAGTAATTTAGACAGGGGGCTAGTACACGAGCGCTGAATGGGTTTCACTTGTGGTTTGGGATGTTGTCGGATCAGGACATGGAGAGAATGGATGTCGTCTTTGATTTGATGTAGAGATAGTAGTATCTCATCCAATCTTGGGTCATGTGTAGATGTTATCACATTAGTATCTTGGCCTGTGGTTAATTGAGGAGAGGTTGTGACTTGTGTGGTGTCTCGGGGAGTAAGGAGAGCTGGTTTGAGGGGTGGGGGTATTTCAGTGTGGTAGTCCGTGGGGACGAGCGGGGTGGATGGGGGCGAGACGGGGTATTTATGTGTGATTTAGGGGTGTTTGATTGGTTATGCTACATCAATATAGAGCAGTAGTCACTGGGAGGGGGGAGTAGAGAGGGGACTTGAGGAGGTATTGGTGTGAGTTCTGTGAGGGGGGACGGTGAGAATCCTAGTGTAGGGAGGGGCAGAAAGTGGGCCTGCCGACTTATCGGGTGTAGTTGTGTAAGGGGAGATTGGATTGATATCCGAAATGATATTAATGGGGGAGGTGGGGAGGGATGAGTTGTCTGAAAAGGAGCTGAGGTCTTGGTTATGGGGATGGGGAGTGGGGTCGGGGGTGAGGAGACGTGTGGGTACGAGGTGCAGCGAGTATGATACGAGGTGGTTGTCGTAGAAATTGTAGACACAGTGGTGGTGCTGGGGGAGGGTAGGAATAATGGATGTGTATGTCATTTAGTGGTGCATCAGTTAGGCCTGGGGTGGGTGTAGTTGAGCTATGGGATACCTCAGGAGACTGTCTGGATGGGGAGTCAGGTAAGGAGTCAGTCAGAGGGTTAGGAGAGCAGTCTGTTAGCGAGGTGAGCGAGGCTCTTGCAACCTTTGCTTTAATGATCGGGAAGATGTGGTCCAGTATATTCAGGTTGTGGTCTGATGTCTGCAAGAGGATGATCACATTATGATAAATGGAAATGGTGGCAGTCGCTTTGTAGAACGGGGAGGTAATAATAGATAGTGTAAGACCATGAACAGTTTTTTCAGTGGAGGCAATTGCGAATAGGGAGAGGAAGGCTTTCGCCATTGTGCTCTCCTTCTAGTGTAGGAAATATTATCATTTGATATGTGACCTGTGTTATTTGAGAAGTAGGGGTCAGAGATTGGGGTTTCTGGGTGTGATTTAAGTAATCTATGTTTGAAGCCTTTGGCTTCCTGTTTTGAGAGGCTAGTGGGGTATTTGATGGAGTAGGTGTGTAGGCCCATGGGCTCCATGGTGTGTGTGTTGCTTGTTAGGGGAGTGGGGTGAGAAGGTCAAACTTTTGGGAGAGGTAGAGTTGAAGGAGATCTATTTGGAGAGTATAACTAGTGATAGGTCACTGATTGTTACAGATGGTGGCGCCTTGGGGTAGGTCCTCTTGCTCTTATATTTGGTGATATTCCTGGTGGTGGGTGGTTCTAGCTATTCTTTAAAAACCTGTGGTACCAGGGTGCTGCACTCGTAGGGTTCTCTTACTCTTATATTTGGTGATATTCCTGGAAGTAGGAGGTTCTTGTTATTCTTTAAAACCTGTGGTGCCAGGTGTGTTACAAATGCTGGCGCCTTGGGGTAGGTCCTTTTACTCTTATATTTGTGATATTCCTGGTGGTAGGAGGATCTTGTTATTCTTTAAAAACCTGTGGTGCCAGGGCGCTGCTCTCCTAGGGGTCAGATGAGATCGGGCACAGTCTGCAATTTAGTAGCCAGCATAGGAGCCTTTCCAATATGGCTGCTTGATTATCAGGAGATCAGGGGCGTAGTCCTATCTTGTTTTCCATGCAGTGAGTATTATCTGGGATAAGTCCTCTCTCCCTTTCCATGAGGGCACTTTGCAGTAGTAGGTCCTTTGTTTCTTTTTAGTTGTAAGTAAGGAGAGTGTAGGGATCTGGTCCTATGTTTGTTTCGGTGAATTGGTGAGGAGTGGGCCTTTAACCACTTGGATGCTAAGGGGTGTGCCAGTAGGTCCATTGAATTTCCATTGAAATCAATGGAAACTCCATGACGAGTTACCCTTTTCATTAGCACTGAAGGGGTTAACACTTATAGCGGCCATTTTGGAGAGTAGGGCTGCTGGTGTATTCAGTGAGATCCCAAAATGGGGCCTTGCATTGCCCACCAAGACCTCGAGAGGGCCGATTGAACCGGGTAGAGTAGAACATAGAAAAGTATGTAGGGGCCGCCCAGCACAAGGAGCAATGGGGAAGAGAAAACACTTGCATCAGAGACACCAGGGTCTGGCTCCCTGAGAGTAACTCCGCGCTCCAATGTTCAGCAACTTCGAGTGCTTTAGGAAGTTTACAGTTTGTTTACAGTTTGTTAATGCCTGTGCCAGCTCCCGCGTCAGTCTCCATGGTAACGAGGCAACCGGAGAGGGAGCAGTCTGGGCAGAGATCAGGATAAGTAAAATGCCCTCTTTAGTTGGGTGCTCGCGTCTAGGGGAGGAGGGTTGGGCTGTTCATTGTGCGCAGAACAGATGCAATGCCCTCTATCGTCAGCGGGTACCCGCGTCTAGTGGAGGATGGTTGGGCTGTAACTTGCGGCAGGCTGCTCACCTCTGTATGCTGCTCTCACTGGTTGTCGCCTACGGAGCTCGCCCCGGTCCACTGCATGCCGCTATCCTGGGCGGTCGCCGCTGAATCTTTGGATCCGAGGCAATGTCTGTGACGCTATGGAGCATAGGCACAGGGCCACTCGTCTCCTCCTACACCTCCGCTCCTGCCCGGATCCAGTCCCGGTGTGGGAGGCGATATGTGTAAACTGGCTAGAGAGCGGACCATCCACACGTGAGCCCCGAGTTCTGCAGTTGCCCTCCATACGTCGAGGGTCTCGCTTGAGGGGCACGACTGCCCTGTACTCCCTCGGTTCAGTTCCCGCAGCGGTGCTCGGGCGGATCCTGGGTCGTCATCCTCTTCCTGGATCTCTGTAGCAGCCAGCCCCTGAGATCCCTCTCCGAGATCAAAGGTGAGTTCCCCGATGGGGATAAAATCTTCTTCCTGATGATTTCTTGTTTTGTTTCTAAGCCAACCCGGCGTGGTTAACACGGGCTAAACGGGGATTTAGAGCAATTTCGATCCCATGCCAACGGAGCTCACTTCTTGAGCTCCTCGCCAGTCACCATTTGCAGTTACAATCAGAAGCCATAGGTGCTACTCCTCCCAACTTCTGGGACGACATCACTAGCGCAGCACTTAATGTTCTCTCTTGCTCTCCTCATATATTGATCACACTGCTTCCCTCAAGCCCTCTCGTGCTACTGACAAAATCATCTGCTTCTTGGTCTACCCCTGAAATATGAGAAGCAAAATGTAATTGCAAGGGAGTGCAGCATAAGTGGAAAAAGTCCTACTTCTCTGATGCCAAAGACATCTATAGAGCAGTGATTATCAAAATATAAGTGACTGTATCGATTTTATTTTTAATCAAATTGACATCACCAAGACCACCTTTGAAGAAACTTTGTCAATAGTGAAAAACAAATCTGCCTCTAAAGGCTTAAAGCAACAGAGTCTCTTTCTCATGAACCTTTTGACAATCTGGCGGTCTTCATTCAAGACAGGATCTTGTAAATTCAACCTGGCTTCACCCAATACAGCAGCGCATGGTTCTCTTGTTAAATCTACCTGGGCCTCTATCTCCAACATGGGCTCTTATCTGCCTGTTCCATAAGAATCAATCAAATCTGCTTTCACCTCGATAAAGTCTGGCTATTATCTAGATGCTTCTGCCCCCAACATTGACAAATTAGTAGAGGATATTCTCAAATCTACCTTTACTGATCTCTATAACCATGCTCAGTCAGCCAGCCTCCCAGCTGGGCGCATGCCATGGTTCTACCACTTCTTTAGAAACATACAGTTGGTACCAACTTGTTTAACAATTATCACCCCATTTCTCTGCTCCATGCTCCCTAAAATATCTTGGCAATAGAGGTTAATTAACAACTTCTGTGCTTTCTAGAACACCACTCTCTACTGAACCATACTCATTGAGGCTTCTGATCACAACATAGCACTCCAACCACCTTCAATCTTCGTTTCAATCTATTTCTTTTTGAGCCTTCTGCGTAGTACTTCAAGGATCCTCATTTAACATGCATGCCTCCTCTTTCTACTCTTTTTAGATCCTTTAGGTCTAATGCTGATGAAAGACAGATTGTGGTGTACTTTTCTTACACTATTACCTCTAACCAAGAGCACTTCTGTGAAAGTATGCTATTCAACTGTTTGATAACCAATCCTCTAGTTGGTTTCTTCGTAATGGCCCATTGAACTAGGCACCCCCCCAGTTCCTAGAAATCTTGGTATACTATTTGATAGCAATCTCATCTTCACACCTCACATCACTTAGTTAGCAGCCACCTGTTTCAGGATTCTTCATAAGCTTACTGTAGAGACTGGTAGAAAGGAAATGATTTTCCAAAGCTTATGAAGATAGAGAGAGCATGATAAAAATGTTGTGCACTTGCCTGCATTTTACTGCCAGTGCATAATCAGAGTCACACAAGACCAGCCCCTGTGTAAATAATGTTACAACCTTTCTGGTACGCACGGTCTGCTGTCTCAGTGGCCTAATTCACACTCCGTATAGGCCTTGTTTGGCAGGTTCAAATAATTTGGCGGGTTTACCCAGCCTTTCATCCTTCAGGTAGATAAAATGAAAAGCATCGAGTTGGGTAACCATAAACATCTGTTTTCAGCGCCATGATAGCCTCCTGGGTGAACGTGCGTCCTACAATCCATTGTGTTGTCTGAATACAGTAGTGACGACAACAGCGATACCGATCGTGGATTTACTGATGCATAGCTTCAGAATCAGAGCAACCAGTATTATCATAGGAACTCTTCCCGAGTTAATAGTAACCCTTTAGGAAATGAGGCCTGGTGTGGTGTTTCCATTTGCAGTGCATTAAGCTAGAGCGCTGCACCGAGGGGAGACTGGTCTTCCTGGCGCCTGGCAGCAGTGTCTGCTATCTGCGCAACATATCTTGTCTTTAAGGGACCAAGATAAGGATGAAAACACTTGAAGAGAAGATCTGTCTCTTGTGACAAGGTACAGATCTTCTCCAAGTGTTTTCATCCCTAAAGAGTTGCCCTCCCCGGGAGACCCTCATCCCCCCACCCTACACTTCAAGTTCCACCATATCTGTTGTTATGCAGATTTCCCCGTCTCCAGACAAGATGTCCTTCTGCGCGGTACTGCACCCACCCCAATCCCCTCTCCACAGCCTCGTCACTGACATAAGGTGCGAAAGGGCAGCCAGAGGTCGAGAAACCAAAGGGAACAGAAACAAAACAAGCACTGGCGTTGCCAATAGGTCTCGCAGTAAGAAAGTTGGAGCTATTGGTTTTGTATATGAAATTTTATATTTATGTTTTGTGATTTACAATGCCAATACTTTTAACTTCAGCAAATGTGACACTTATAGCATTTTTAATGCCACATGTTTTGTATTTACGTGACTTAGATGTATATATCTTACTAATATAAATGTCTTTTTTTTGTTAATTAATTAATATTGAAATAAAAGTTATTTATAATGTATAATGGCAATATTGTAAACTTTCCTAAATACCTTGGTGAGAGGGGAGGAGAGAGTCAGGCCTGGGGAAAGTGAGGAGAGGGGTGAGTGAGGAGAGAGAGAGGGATTGGAGAGGGAGTCCTCAGAAGGATGAAAGGCTGAGTGGACCCACCAATATTTGAACCTGTGACCATGAGGTGAACACAGGCCACTACAGTGGTTGCATTCGTCCACTGAACCACAAGACTCGGCATAGCAGGGTCGAAACCAGGTTATGGAGTAGCAGGGCAAAGCATGTGAAAAGGGACAGAACCGGTGAGAAACGTGAGACAGGGGATGGCATGTGAGAAAGTACAAGGAGATCAGCGAGAAAGACGGGAGCTGAGATAAAGGAGGAGAAGAGGGTTAAAGAATACCGCAAGAGATGACAGATACTCCAGCACAAGACCAAATGTTATGTAGGCAAGGGGGGCCTGGGGAGAGCGCAACGGGGGTGGGGAGGAGAAGCAGATGCGAGTCACGGCCTGCGGCCTTGATGGAGAGGGAGGGGGTGGTGATTAGGGGGGAGGAGAAGGGAGGCCGGCCGAGCGCACGCTGGGGAAGCCTGTGGGTGGGATGGTTTGATGAACATCGATAAAATTCTTGCAAGCAGCCACGAGGAAGCAGCACAAGTTTTAAGAGGCACCCATGATTTAATAATAACTGTGTGTGTGTGTGTGTGTAGGGAGGGGAGAGGGGGGTGGGAGGGGGTTAGTGGCAGATGCAAAGATCAGTGCTGTGTTAGGAGTGAAGTGCAGGACCTGGGGCCTGTGGATTAATCCCTCCACGGCAGTAATCTGTGCTCGCCCTCGTAATCGCAGGTTCAAGTCATGGTGGTGCCACTCAGCCTTTCATCGTTCCGAGGTCGATGAAATGAGTGCCATTGACAACAATAAACATCTGTAATTCAGCTCCAATGTATATGTGCTTTATAAATGCACGTTGTGCACAATGGCAGCATGTTGTGTGTACTGAGTGCCGATGTGAGTGTGGTGCGTCAGCGCAGCTTTGCCTAATGTTCCTCAGGATTAAAGTACATCGGAGACATTTATGTGAGCGTTGGTCCTGGGTGTCTGCTGTGCCTTCTGACTCTTGCATGGCAGCGTGGGTGGGGTACAGCATCGGTCCCGTGTTTCTTCTGTGTGTCTCAGGAAGGAGGTTCCTCGTCATGCTGAGCAAAATCCGGGCCTTCAAGAGGTATATATTTACTAAGGATTGCGTGGGTGCTGGCGGGTGCTTTAGTAAATATACCCCTAGGTGCAAACTGCGTGGCACCGGCTGTAGTGTCTAGCTGGAGAGACGAAAACATGAACACAGCGTGGTGTTGAGTAGAACAGAGTGGGCAGTTGATCTGTTACTAGCAAATAGGACTGAGAGGCAAGAAAGGGGGAAAGACAGAAATAAAGCTTGATAGGAAGGAGTGAAGTGTGAACGGCTGAGAAGAGGAAAAGAAGGCAGAAGGCTAATGGGAGGAAAGGAGAGAGAAGGACCGAGGAAGAAAACTGATGGAGACAGAGGGAAGGAAAAAAAAAGGGCCAAGGGAAGGATAACTAGACGAGAAAGACCAGAATACGGAAAATGATGCGGAAGGGGGGAGGAAAAAAGAGGGACACCGATTAAAGGCGTGAAAGGGATTGAGAAAGACTAAATGAATAAAATGAAGGGTGAGAGGGGGAGAAGCGGCAGAAGAGCTAAGGGTAGGTGAAGGAGAGGTTTGGGAGGTACAATCAGGGAAGAATAGGGGAGAGTAAGGGTGACGAGACGCACGGGGAGCAGCAGCCTTTGATGTGCCGGCCGGCCGTGGGCAGTGAATAATTAGGGGAGGAGAAATGCCAGCCTGAGGCAGAGCGCACGCTGGGGGAAGTTTCAGATGCATTTTAAGCCCCATTCGTGAAACATTGCACTAATGCACATGTGTGTAAGGCGCGTGTGAGGTAGCAGAGATACACAAAGTGAAAAAAAACGTCTAAATGCTGTATGGGTAAGTCATGCAAAATTAGTAGAACTTTACTGGTAGGTGACATCAGGTGAGTTTGTGCCATGGGTATGATTGCATGTACATATTATACAAGTGCCCAGTAAAAGTTCAAAGGGCTATGTCATAAGAGTGAAACTGAGCTCACACACAGTTATAACTTCGTGGTTTTTATGCATTTCTCACACTTATTAGTGCATACAAGACTTTGAAATATCCACTGTAAGAAGACATCGACTTCCATATTATTGACAAATTAACCACTTGGCTGCTAAGGCACATGATGCACTTCCATTGACTTTCCATTGAAATCAATGGAAACTCCATGACGAGTTACCCTTGTCATTAGCACTGAAGGGGTTAAACAGAAGAGGAGCAGTAATATCAGCACTCTCCTGTGGCGTATGCCTTGTCGGGAAGAGGGGCCATCCATGTCATTAAAAGAAATATAGGAAAGGGGGCGGGTTTAATAATATTGACACAAGTTTAAAAAGTGAATCATGAGGAATACATGCAAAATCTCGATGGCGGGCACAGTGTAAGAAAAGGGTTTAAAGTGCATTAGTGATTACATAGTGTATGCAAGTAAGAAAGGTGATCAAATTACCGAATGAAAACAAGAAAAGAATGACCCTAACTAAAACAAGTTGTGAATGAAAGAAGGGACAGAGAGGAGGAAAGGTGGGAGGGAACACGGCCTGGGGGAAGCTGGCTGGGGAGGGGGAGGAGAAATCCAAGTAAGGCTGTGTGCGGGGGAGAGAGAGGGGAGGTGCTGGAGCTGGGGAACAGATGGCCGTGAAAGTTTATGGCCCAAAAGCGCGTGCCTGTGGCCACGTGAACTCGAAGAAAACCGCATCAAAACACCCTTGGTTTCTAGAATTCTCTCCATTTTCCATTCCTGCGGAATGGAAAAGGCGAGACCTAAAAAATAAGCTTTGGCAAAGCCTGATCTATTGGCTTTATCAATGTTTTTCAAACAGGATGGACAGAATCGCTCGCTGGCTGCTGTACAAAGGAAAGACAATAATAGTGCTATGACGTGACCAGTGTGGACAGTCATACCACTTTATTATTTTCTTTACTTTTAGCCAGGGCTCTAATTGGGATGAAAAAAAGTAGGGGGGTCCCTAAAAGGAGCATGGCCTCTGTATAGGCATGGCTTAACTACATAAACTATTTTTCTATCATTCTCAAAGCCGGAATTTTGGTGTCTCTCTGAGCTTATTGAATCCAAATATAACAACATAACAACTGACATACACCTAAAACCAGTAAGAATCATGTATTTTCTTTGACAATGCTTGTCTGTGTGTGCTCTGCAGAGAGAGGCCAAGGATTGGATAACCATGCATTGTGATTGTGAACACCTTTTTGGGCCACTGACAGGCAATGCAAGAGAAACTCGCACTGCCTTCAGCCTCACCTTAATCTTGGCCGTTATAAACTTCTGGCAGCAACTTATTTCAAAGCATGCGCTAAATTAAAGCAATTAAAAGCTGTGGTGGCCAAAAAATTGTGCTCTGTGTGCAACTTAGTTTGGTGTGCATGCAAATCCTGCATTGCCAATCCCTGGTGAGTTGCAGCTACTACTGCTGAAACAAGGCCAATGGAGGTACCAATGGGTGAGGCGGACTGGCCTCAAGGGCAGGGTCGGCCTTAGCACCTTTGGTGCCCTGTGCATTAATATTTGTTAGTGCCCTCCAATGACCTCTGCCATGGATTCCCTTACTACCACCCTATAACAGTGCCCCTCAAGTCTCCATAACCACACTCTCTCTCAGATGCATTTAATTTGATTTACAGCACCACTCATACTATTGTAGGGTGTCAGAGCACTTTACATCACACACATTATACAGAGACAATCAATATGAGTGTAAATTACTGTATAGAAAATGTTACATTAGACTAAGGTCTACAAGGTTTAGGAGTCACATGACAACCATTCTAGTAGGCTGTATAGTTTAATAGTGATTGGTCTGGAGAAACGCAAACTCAGAATTTAAAACGTAATACCATGGTTGGGGGTTCTCTTCAATAATCAGAATTAATATCTGTCCAAAAGAACACTGTTTGTAACATTAGGATAATCAAAGACTGGGGGGGTGGAGGGGGGGGACGTGAAGCACTAATTTATACCTTGCAGTTTGTATGCAGTTCTTAGATGACAGTTAATAGCTCACTGTTCTATGTTAGGATTTTAAAAAGATCTCTCTGACAAAAGCAGTAGCCCACTGACCTATTACCATTATGTGCACTTTGTGATCTGCATGGTACATGTTCTTTGCAGCAGGCACATTAAAGCCTCTAAGCTACCTTCCATGAGTCAAAACTTCCACTAGACAAAATTCGATCTCTCTCTAGGAAGAACATTAATCATTTCATTTCATTTCATAATCTTTATTTCGATGGTTGTTCATCATAAAAGATACAAAAACGGTACAATCATGCAATGTTAAAAAAATAGTATTACAATATTAAAACTCCCACAGTTAAAAGATTTAAAACTATTTCAGTCAGATGCTCAGGTTGACCACAATCTTCCTAGTTTCGAAGGGCTGCATTCAGACAATAGCGCCTCCTATGCCAGACAGTGCCCAAGTATTTTGCAACAGCAAACACGATGTTTTCAGCAAGGTCAGATTTAAGTACCCTGTAAGCCACCAAACACTCAGTGAAGCCTAAATTTTTACACAGTGGTACTATCCATTTCTTTCTAGCACCACTGTACGCTGGGCAGAAAAAGAGGATGTGGATATCTGTCTCTCTGACTACTTCACACCCAGGGCAGCTACTCTCAGTGGGCTTACCCCACTTGCTTGTCAGGGCACGGATCGGTAATGACCCGTGCCTCCACTGCACATAAAGCTTCCTTATAGAGGGCGGGTAGATAATATCTAGGACTGGTTTGAAACAGTAACAGTCTTTAAAGAGCAAAAAAGACTCAGTGCAGGACCCCATATTTTTATTTTGCACTAGTGTCGCTAGTTTGTGGTCATAGTAGATTTTTGCAAATCGCTTCTTGGGCAGCACTGGACAGGTGACCAGAGGGTTAGACCATACAGTATGTAAAACAATGCTCTCCAACCCCGATTTAACAAACTTGAGCCAGGGAATTTTGCCTGCTTTGGGCAGGGAAAGAATCTCTTGCAAGGCTTCCCTATAGCTTGCTAATTCTGGCGTTGCCCAAATCCTGCGCCAGAACATCAATGGTCTCAAAGACAGTTCTTCATCAATTGGTCTCAAGCCTATATCTAGCCTCAATGGGGTCAACGGTGTGCTAAGGGGGAGTAACAAAACCCTCCTGATCAACTTGTTCTCCACCTTTAACAGATCATTACAGGGTAGATGTCCCCACAATTCGCTACCGTACATTGCCGCACCTTTTGCCTGGATCTTATAAATCTCTAAGGATGGGCCAACAGGTCTCATCGATGACTTGTTCATCTCAATCATCTTTGAAATCCCACCTACAAACTGGGCTAATTTGAGGTGCGCTTTTTCATGTTGGTGGCCCAAGGCTAAGGTTTCATTCAGGGTGACCCCCAAATATTCGAAGGTACAAACCCTTTCAAGTTTGTCCGGGCCAATGGACGGAACAAAACGGGATTTGGGAGTTGGATTAAAGACCATGGACTTGGTCTTCCCGGTGTTAATTTCCAGCCCATGCTCACTGCAAAAATCCACAAACCCGTTAAGGACACGTTGAATCCCTATTGGGGATTTGGAAAGCAGCAGGGTGTCGTCTGCTAACATAATCGCCGACACCCTGCTGCCAGCGAGCCTTGGGGCATCACTGTCTGCAACCCTGTTGAGGTGGTCAATGACCCCGTTGACATAGAGGCAAAACAGGGTTGGTGCAAGCACACAACCCTGTCTTACCCCCCTGCCAACGGGGAATTTACCAGAAAGGCCCCCAATCCTACCACACCTGACCCGGGCGTAATTGTCAGTGTGAAGACGAATTATCACCTTCAAGAGACTTGGCGGGACCCCCATTTTGCCTAAGACCCTCCACAAGTTGCTACGCAGGACAAGATCGAAGGCAGCTCTCAGGTCCACGAATACAGTGTAGAGGCTGCCACCCTCCAACTGTACCGTTTTCCAGAAAATGAGTGCCAAATGAAAGACCTGGTCAATTGTAGAGACCCCGGATCTAAACCCAGCTTGGAACGGGCTCAATATTTCATTATCTTCCACCCATTCTAGTAAGCGGTCAAGGACCAGACGGGAAAACAGTTTCTGTGTTACATCCAGGAGACTAATTGGCCTGTAATTAGCAGGGAGCAATGGGCACCCTTTCTTAAATGTTGGGACTATCTCTGCCCCCAGCCATGTGGCAGGGGGCGACATACCCCCAAGGATGGCGTTAAAGAGCACCTGAAGATACGGTGCCCAGATGTCAACCTCATGCTTGAAAAGGTCCCCGGGAAGTTTATCCAGCCCCGGGGCCTTTTCAGCTGACAGACCCAGAATTGCTGCGCTAACCTCTCCCAATGTAAACATGCCCATAGGGGCTGCATCCAGGACGGGACATGTACCCTCTCGGACTTCCAAGGTTTCCATATGGTCCACATCGGCCGCTCTATACAGAGAGGCGAAATGTTCTTCCCAAACGGACGATGCAATATTAGCCTCGACCGCTTTGGTAGGTTCAGCTGACCCATGTTGGACAATTTGCCAGAATTTGCGGGCGTCCCTCCATTTTAGAGCGCTCCTCATATCTGACCAGTTTTCAAAGTCCCATTCAATTTTGGCGTTATGAATAAGATTTTTATATATTGCTCGCCTGATCCTGATCTTAGTAGGACTTTCCCGTTCTTTGAGGGACTTTAAGAGATCTGCCTTAGCTCTCCTACACTCAGCGTTAAACCATGAAGCGCGCATCCCCCTTGGGTTCCTAGTTTTCGCTACGGGGTTCAGGACTTCAGCTAAGTTCATGACCAGCTCCTGATGGATACCTGCCAGTACTCTGTGTCCATCCAGAGACGGCAACCCTGGTAGTAGTTTTTCCACTTGTTCTAGACTTGGAAGCAGTATGGTGTACAGTCTCTGGATGGCATCATGATTCCCCGCTATTTTAGGCCATCTAATTCGCCGCCTGTTACTGGCTGCTATTAGATCTGGGGCTAAGTTCGCAGTACACTCCTGTTCCCCGGGTACTACCCCCTGCACTTCAAACCTGAGCGCCAGCGCATTGTGGTCGCTGTCCGTTCTGGTAAGTACCTAAAAGTCCTTAACTTTCGCCCAGTCCCTGGACTCCACCAACATATAATCTATTCGCGACTCTTGCCTTGGTTTATTATAAGTGGGCCTTGGTGGTATGTCCCCTTTTATACGCCCGTTACAGGCTCTCAGTGAATTGGCCAGAGTAAAGGAAGTAATCTGCACAGCCAGTGGGGACCATGTCTTTGCTACAGGGCCTGTCGGGGGTGGGATTCCCCAGGCGTCATCCTCATCAGTTGTGGCACCCTCCATAAAGGTCGGCAATGGCTCAAACTGATTATTGAAATCCCCTCCCACTAGGTAGGGCGAACAGTGGGGGGAGGAATCCAGAAACACCGCCAGCTCCTCTATTGTGCCCGAGGTCCTAGATAGCCCCACTGGTCGTGAATACACATTAACCAGCGATAGTGATTGGCCAGACACCCAGTCTAATACAACACACTGAAAATCCTCAGAGTTCGTTTGCAGTGCCCTAGCCCTACACCCTAGGTGGGTAGCAACCCATATCAGTAACCCACCTGACGGGCGTCCCTCCCCCCCCCCATTTGGCTGGTACTGAAAATTTTGCATAGCCTGGTCGGGAATTGCTTCCCAGTGCCCAGGTTTCTTGTAAAAGGCAAATGTCAAAGGACTCTATGAATGTCTCCCATTCAGGCGAGTCCTGTTTGTTTGACAGGCCGGCTACATTCCACGAAAGAATGGACAACAAGCCAGGGACCGCCTCCCCGTTCGGTGTGGTACTCCTGTTTTGGTGCACTATTACATTGCTATCATCGGGTCTTTTATCCTGGATCTGTAGTTGTGCTAAGCCCCCGTGATCACCGCTTTCATCAAATATGAATTGACCCACTCTCGGTGAAGCTATACCTCGTTCCTGGGCTGAGTCTACCTGATACTCCACCAGAGGGGGTGATGTAATACTCCTACTTTCGACAGATGATTCCCTATCAAGTGTTTGCTTTACCCCAGCGCTAGAATCCATCAACTGTCAATCCACTGCATCTAAACAGCCGAACCGGTTGGGATGGGTGAATTGGAAGTAAGGGGAACTGGGGATAGGATGATTCCAGCCTCCCCTCCCAAAGGCTCCCCCGTGAGGGCCCGCCCTAACTGCATGATGTTGTCTTCTTGGGGGAACCCAAGACCAGCCCTCATTACCCCCTTCCTCAAACCGCTCACGTTTGTCAGGATAGAATGCCCTCAGGGGTAACGCTTGAATAGACGTCATGGGTGATGGACCTTCCCAATTGCAGATAAAACTTACTGTTCTCGGGTCTCTAACATTTACCAACACACAGTCCCCGGTACCCCTTTTTGTTGTCTCGCCAACCCAGGGAACTCTCCTTGCAAGAATAATTTTGTTGTGCATCCCTAGGGGTAATGGTCTATATCTGTTAAGCCAACTAATTACCTTATTCTTTAAGGAAACTGGATTTTTCCTCACAGCTTCCTCAAGTTCTGGTACACCACTGAGGACGACTACATATGGGGCCGCCCCCGGGGGGAGGTGTGCTGCTTTCCTACTTCCGCTTCCATCTTTCCCTCGCTGTGCTTGGCGCAGCTGTGCCAAGTCAGGAGCCTTCCCCCTAGTTTGGTTAGGCAGTGGATCTTGAGGAATGATAGGAGGCGGTATATTAAAGGGGTTTGATGCAGGAAGAATATTACCACTGTCCAGGGATAGGCCTGTGGTAATGGCAGAAAGGGTTGGTGGGATACCTGAGTCGAGTGGTAAGAATGGATTATTATTAGCATTAATTACTGTCCCCCCCGCTACCGGGGCCCCCGAGGTGCCAAAAGTTCCACCCACACCTCTATTCTCCTCCTGCGCCTTATCAGCCTTAACATAGCCAAGTAGCTCTCCCAGTAACCCCTCAATTTTACCCAGCCTATCTTCAGAGTTCCCATGTCGTACTGTTACCTCCCTCAGATTGCCGTGCGCAGCCCCTATAGATTCTACAATATTACTGATTCTGTCCTCGATCCTAGTTAATCTGGCTTCTAAGAGATCTATCAGGGACTCCATCAATGAACTTAGGTCCCTACACCCTCCTGATTCCTCACCCCCCCCTGTGGTGCTATAGAGAGTTATCAAGCTATCAGAGAGCGACGGCTGGTGAACTTCCTCTGCCGCCTACTGTGATTTAGGTGCTCGGGGACCCCTCCTTTTACCCATATTACCCATTCTGACAGGTGGTTGTGAATCTTTTTTAGGGACCTTTGACTTTATCCCACATTGTAATTCGGGACCAAGCTTCCTTTTTTTTATGGCTCCTTGCCTGTGGGCTTCATCTATCGGTGTTGGATGGGCCCCTGCTTCTACTATTGTAATTGTTTCGTGGGTTAGAGGGATAGGTGGGTCGGGAACGATAAGATCATCCCCGCAGTTTGAGTGAGCATTAGGTTGAGTAATCTGTACATTAATATGCAGGGGAGCTTCCTGCCTAATTGGAGAGAGGGCTTTAGCTATACTTCCCAGCGAGGAACGTTTAGAGTTTACGATTCCCTGAAAAAGTCTACGCTCCAGGGATGTTATTTCATTGTTCAAAAGTGAGCTAGCACGCACAATGAAGTTGTCCATAGTCCCCACTAATTGCGTGCCGATCTTAGAAGTAGAACTCCTTGTTTCACGGCCTGACATTTGAATGCAAAGGACCAATGAACTATGGGTACAAAAGGTACTTGCGGATCGAAGAGGGATGAGCCGGTCCGGTCTCCACCGGGCTCTAACGGGCTACAACGGGCCCGCTCTTGGCCCGGTCTTCGCCCGCGCTTCACCCGCGCGCGTCTTGCGTTAGCGCAAATGGGCAGAGTTAAGTAGGAGTAGGAGTGGGCGGGAAGAGGCAGCAGGTGTGCGCGGTGGCCTGGCGCAATCACCTGTGGGCCTCGCAGTCCCGCTCCCGGTGGAATAGTCCTCTGAGTCAGCACGGTGAATCAAAACCCGAAATGGAGGGGAGGAGCCAAGATGGCGACCTGAATGGAAGCGTAGGCTCCCGGCTCCTCAAGCCTCCGAGCCCCGCACGGACATCCTGCTTGTACTCCTGTGATTCACCAGCGGCGGGGTGACGGTGAATGCGCGCAGACATCACTCGCGCTATCCTGACGCCTCTGACGGCCCTGTAGCCGGAGAAATCCACGAAATAGATTTGCGACCCCGCGGCCCTGGAGCCGGGACCTCAACCACAAAATATGGCCGGGTGCTAGTGTGTCAACAGCGGCCAGCTGAGCCTGGGTGGAGCCGGTTCGCCGGACCGGAGTGACTGCTGAGGGAGCTGATTGCAACACGACACTGCCGGCTTATACCCTCGAAGTGGGGGCTCGGTTATCATACTGTTTACGAGTGGAGCGCTGAGGGTGAGCTATGTCTGCTATTCTGCCCGATCTTCGCGGGCCGCTCCCGAATTCGCTGCCATTGCTCACTCGGAGGGGAGATCGCTCCTTGGGTGTGTGTTGTGACGGCCCCCGAGTATCGCACTGCAATCTACCCGAGCCGGACTCGTCCCTGCCTTGTCTTCATTCTCCCTCCCGGATAGCCCCGTTTGATGATTGCCTGATTGAAAGGCAGGACATCGCCCTGCCTACTGAAGCACAGTGGGATGGGGACTGCGGTTTGCCGAGCGATGCTGTATGGTGGGACACACAGCCTGCGCTGCTTTGCGGTGATATTCTTGCTGCTCTTATTGCCCTGCAGTCCGATTGGGAGGAAGGATCCCGTGTGTTGGGAAGTAAGCTTGACGATCTTGTGTCCACACTGGAACGATCGCGATCGGATGGCTCCTGGGGGTGCGAGGATTTGCCCCTCACTGTCTTTGAGGGAGGTACTGTGGTCGCACTCGAGTACGGAGGAGTCTTGCAGATCCCGGACTGTGCTGATGCTTGTGGACAAACATCCGTATGCTTCTGCTACACTGAAGGGTTCCTCTCTCGGCAGGAAATGGTGACCTCGCCCATCGTATCGCTGCAAGTGGCCCAGACATTGCCTCAGCGACTGTTGGCTCCGGTGACTGCCTCTTCTCTCCTCGCCCCTGTATTCTGGCTATGGCAAAAGTATTTTGGGGTGGTATTGGGGGTGATGGTCATGAGTGAAGGTGACTTTGTTGGTAGTCTGTGGCGTCCCATTTGCATTTGCATGTTGCTCTTTTACCTTCTGTGGCCATTTTGTTCCTTTATGTCGGCTGAAGTGGGCTTTACTGGGCGGACATCCCTCGGAGGACCCACAAGATCGGGCCAAGGCTAGGTGATTTCTTTACTGTGTGACATTTGTAGGGCTAGCGGAGGAGCGGGTTGGTGTATTTCTACGCTACACTTCTCTGCGCAGTTTAGGTTGCCTCTCCCCATTTTTTATCGCACTACCGATTACTGTTGCTGCTGTGGTTTCTGGGGTAGAATGTACCTTCTTGGCTGGGGAGACCGGGAGCCTGTGTGTGTGTACATGTATGTACCTCCTGCCGTTTTATGTAACTTTTTCTTTCTTTTTCTTCTTTCTCTTTCTTTGTCTATATTTCGGGTACTCGTTTTCGGGCGATAGGCACACTGCGAGGGGGGGTAGGCCATAGCCTCTGCATGTGTGTAGGTTGGGGGGTAGGGGGGGGGGGGTTTGTTTAGTCCTTTTTTAGTTTCTATGGGCCATTATCTCCATTATTTCCCCTTTTTGTTTGTCTTCTCTTTCTTTCCTCTTTTTCTGGGTCAGTATGGAGGCTAGGTGTAGAGTTGCTTGCCTTTTCTGTCTCTTTTGGGGTCCACGTTCACATTCACGGGGTTGTATATGTATATGGGGTGGGTATTGCCCGATACGAAATTTGACTGTATGCCTCTTTATCCTGATTAGGGTGGTTCTGTACCGCTCCTCCGATTATGATTCTCCGTTTTTGGACATCCTTCTGTGCGCATTGCCCACTCCGTGTCTTCAATGGACTATCTGGTCTCTGATGCTTCTTGTACTATACTTTAATTTAAAAATGGACCTTATTAACTCCTGCGCTCGGTGATCGCATCCGATATAAATGACAATTGTAATGTTTGCTGTTTTCTGTCTTTGGGGACTGCTGAGCTGTATTATTGTTGCCGTATGTGCTCTGATCTGATTTCAAGGCCAGCCGGACTGGTTGTGGGCCCGTAACTGTATACTACTTTTGCACAATAAAGGTCTTTAAAAAAAAAAAAAAAACGAAATGGAGCACGCCGGCTCCCGCTGTCACGAGCAGTTCTGGTGAGGGCACACCGTAAGGTTGTACTGAGCAGGGAAGCTCTTAGATATCCAAATTAATGGTCCCAGACCTGGCAGGAAGCGACTTCGAGCGGCTCCCGCGGAGCGGGGGCCGCGAGTCGTATTTAGGTGCCTTCAGGGAGGAGTGGGCGGGAAGAGGCAGCAGGTGTGCGCGGTGGCCTGGCGCAATCACCTGTGGGCCCCGCAGTCCCGCTCCCGGTGGAATAGTCCTCTGAGTCAGCACAGTGAATCAAAACCCAGAATGGAGCACGCCGGCTCCCGCTGTCACGAGCAGTTCTGGTGAGGGCACACCGTAAGGTTTTACTGAGCAGGGAAGCTCTTAGATATCCAAATTAATGATCCCAGACCTGGCAGGAAGCGACTTCGAGCGGCTCCCGCGGAGCGGGGGCCGCGAGTCGTATTTAGGTGCCTTCAGGGAGGAGTGGGCGGGAAGAGGCAGCAGGTGTGCGCGGTGGCCTGGCGCAATCACCTGTGGGCCTCGCAGTCCCGCTCCCGGTGGAATAGTCCTCTGAGTCAGCACGGTGAATCAAAACCCGGAATGGAGCACGCCGGCTCCCGCTGTCACGAGCAGTTCTGGTGAGGGCACACCGTAAGGTTGTACTGAACAGGGAAGCTCTTAGATATCCAAATTAATGATCCCAGACCTGGCAGGAAGCGACTTCGAGCGGCTCCCGTGGAGCGGGGGCCGCGAGTCGTATCTAGGTGCCTTCAGGGAGGAGTGGGCGGGAAGAGGCAGCAGGTGTGCGCGGTGGCCTGGCGCAATCACCTGTGGGCCTCGCAGTCCCGCTCCCGGTGGAATAGTCCTCTGAGTCAGCACGGTGAATCAAAACCCGGAATGGAGCACGCCGGCTCCCGCTGTCACGAGCAGTTCTGGTGAGGGCACACCGTAAGGTTGTACTAAGCAGGGAAGCTCTTAGATATCCAAATTAATCATCCCAGACCTGGCAGGAAGCGACTTCGAGCGGCACCAGAGTCATCATGACATTTTTATTGTTGCCGAAAATTGCTGGAGGTCAGGAAGGAGGCATCAAGCACTTTTAAAACCATAATATACCTGCAAACATAATGTCTCCACCCAAAGGGAGCACCCAGTGCAGTCACACTGGTTGCACTGCCTGCCCTAGAGCTGGCCCTTCTCAAGAGTCCTGTGACCTCAGTGACAGAGTCACTGTTATTCTAGGGTGTGCTGCTTCATAGACCTGCCCGCAAGACTGGAGGTGAACTTCAGTATGGATTGTGGTGGACAAGCCTTGAAGGTTAACCTACACTTGTCATGCTAGGGTCCACCTGCTGGTGCTAAGACACCAGAGCTTCTAAGGTCTTGCGAAGCCTTCTAAGGTCTAGCGTGGGATTGTGTTCTCTCAGGAGAGTGGTCTGGTGGACTGGTCATTAAGGCTGAACCTGGTTCCCTAGTTCCAAATTAAGCAGCTCTGGCCTTAGTGCCACATCCTCTCCCCCACTGAACACCAAACTGCCCCACTGAGAAAACCTCACACTGCCTTTAACTACAACCCAATTATTGCTGGCTATAAACACCTGGATGCGCCTCAATTTAAATTACGTACTAAACAAGAGCAATATGCGGCCTGCAAAAAAAAGTAACAACATCCTGGACAAAGCAAACACTCATAGGGAATGCAAAATTTAGCAAACCATGTGAAATATAAGCAGGAACAACATGGTTACCTTAACGCTTTTACACTCCCTATTCAGAAATCAGTGAGTGCTTTTGCCTGAAAAGTTAAGGACATGACTACAGTGCCCTGACTGGACCCATTTCAATATCCATTGCTTATATCCTTACAAAACATAAGCAGTACGGTAAAAAGACCACATCCCTGGACGCCGATCCGCAGTACACATTTTGCTTTCCATTCCACACATTGCAGTACCTCCAGGATTGTGCACTAGTTCCAAGCCCAGAGAAAACAAAGACAAGAAAACAAAATTAGCGCTTCACTTGCAAATTCTGTAAAAGTGGCGCTAATGTGTTTGGGTGTGAATAAAATCAATCTGGCCAGTTTGCTACCACTCTGTCTTACTTTATTTAGTTATTTTTCATATTTTTAACCTTTTATTACCAATGCTGCACTTTGGAATTAAAATGTCAGAAAAATGCGACATTTCCTGCAAAAGTGTTTTTCTTTTTTGGATCCATTTCACAGGGAAGCAAATAAAGAAAAGGAGAGGAAAGAGAGTGAGAAGCCCGTCTGGAAGTCACGGTTTTCAGTAAGAGAAGAACTTGAATCCAGATTTGACACTAACAGTTCCATACTTCTTGTTGCCTTGCCCCCAAATTCGCTAAGGACACCCCATCAACATTTTTTATGCACTTCAACCTCCAAGCTGCAGATCTTAATAAGCTGATCTCTGTGGGCTGCAGTTCCCAATATCCTGCTGTTTGTGAGCAGAACTGCATTTATCAGCACCCTATGAGCTGCTGTTATCAATAGTAATATGCTGGATCAAACCCCCCAGTGCATCCCGGGAATACCTAAGCAAACAGAGCAGGGGCAGGGGGAAATAAAGCAATCAGTTACCGAACCATGTGCTCTGAAGTGAACATTTTTTTTAATGAGGCCCTGATCTCGACCTGTGCCAACAGGGCACCAGCACAGGGTGGAGTACAGTTTATGGAGCAGCAGTCAAACAAGCAGGAAAAACCACAACGCGGCAGCAGCACCAGGCCTGGGCAGCATGTTTCTCTTTTCCAGCCTTCAGCACGACTAATTTAAGAACACGGGCTGGGCATTCACTGTCTGCAGTCTGCGTGTGAAAGGGCAAATGCCCGACCAGTGTTCCTTTCCTCCTATTAGTCAAGTGAAGACACTGTGTCCTGTCATGCACGCTTTCATTCAAGCTGCAGGGCTGAAGCTGCAGCCATCGTCACCTTAGTCGGGTCACGTCACTCTGCTGTGTGCAATACTTAGTAAGTGCAGGTGCTCCGTGCTCGCTCTCCCAGGAGCTCAAATAATTTTCTCTTGCTCTGAGTCAGACTCGTGACTGGTGGCACTGAAACAAACTGGAAAATTCTGGATTGACCTCTCCCCCAGACCCCAGCACACAAATCACTGTTAAAACAACAACTGTTACTAAGTCTCTCTTGAGGAAGAGGCAGAGGCCCCTCCCATACCCCACGGCTTTCACCGAAGCTGGACTGGCCCGCCCCCAGCTATTGGAATAAATGGGGAGCTTCTGACTCCTCCCTGGGCTTTGCAAAATTCGCCCAAATGAAAAGCTTTATTCTGGCAGTGATGCGCAGATCCTGCCCACCTGTGTGTCATCACTGCTCTGCTTTCTGGCTCAAGGTCGAAAAAAATTTCGCCCAGCCAAAAGTATGCACAGCAGAGCCCCTGAGCCAAGAGTCATTATACCCCACCCCATCAAAGAAAAACCTGGGTTTGCCCATGTTTGTTCACCGAGCAGTCAGCATAATTTATTGCTAGCTGCTGGGTGTTCCCTATGGGTGGCAGCCCATCTCGCCCATGAACACCAGTCTCCACTGCAAATATAGATGATTATAAGCACTAACAGAGTAAAAATATGGTAGATTTCTATCATCGTGCTAAAACACTGAATACATGCAAGTATATAAAATACATGACAGTAGTAAAATGCGTACTCCTAAGATGCAACCCTAACTAGATGTACCTAAACGTACCTAACATGTATGTAGGTGTAAAAGCCAAGAATCGCTCTAGGATAAAGTTAACCCCATTACCTGAAGTGAGAGACTGTGGGACCCCATCTTGGTCTTGAGATGTACACCCCGCAAGGGATGAACATCTGCAGCTAGCAGATCACTTCTAGCTGGAGTGTCTGCGTGTAGGAGCCTCAGCGTCTCGTGTCAGTGTGTTGGCATGGAAGTCCTTTTCTCCTCTGACTATCTCAGCAAGAGATGGTGTATCTTTACCCAAAGTGGTACCCTCAGGGGATATACCTTGTTGTGTCATGTTGGACTAGGATGACGGAAGGAATGACCCTTGTACATAATTATTATGCAGCAGATGGTTTGCCAGCTGTACTGCTGAGATTCCAAGAATCCTCATGCATAATGAATGAGTGTTAGATATGGGGGTCTGTAGTTGGCAATGGTGTTCACTTTTGTCCAAATATGGACCCTTACTTCTAAGTCAGGATAAGGGGATTACACTCCTTAATAACCTCTGCTCACCCCCTTGGTAGCTTGGCACGAGCAGACAGGCTTATCTCAGAGGCTGTATGTTAAGCATTTGTGAATATACACAGTAATACAGTGAAAACACTACATGTGGACACAACACAGGTTTTTTATAAAAATAAGTATTTTTTATATAGAATTAAACACAAGACCACAAACAACAACAATCCACAATACTACACTTAAGATTACTTAAAAGATGATTAAAGTATCTTAGTTCAAGTTGTTGGTGGATGCGACAAAGTTCTCAACAAAGTACCTGGATGGGTATCGCTAAGCGAACAAAAGGCTCGCCAAAGGGGAGATACGTCCGTTCCGTGACCCGGGGGAACGGTTGCGTCCTTCCTCAATGCTTGCACAGAGTAGGGGACTCGTCATGAGCCTTCGCTGTGTGGAGGTGATGCGTAGATTCTCGGCCTGCGGGCCCATTGCGGTGCGCAAGATGGCGCCTAGATCCAATGCGACGATCCAGTGGCGATGCGAGAAGATGGCGCCTTTGATGCAGCGAAGCGATGACGATGCGATGATGCACTGGCAGCCTTGCGACGACTCTGTACTTTGAAGCTGTGACAGGCCCTGCGACACGCTTGTCCGGTGATGCGATGGTGACTCGCTCGATGGTGTCACGCTTCCCCTGGGATGCGACAGCAGGCAGCTTCGAGACTTCAGCAGGAGGCAAGCACAGTTCAAGCCCTCGGAGAATATTCTGTAGATGAAAGTCCTTACAAAGTTCCCTCTCCTTTCCCTTGGCAATGAAGCAACCACTGCAGGCCAACCCAGCAAACAGCAAACTGGCAGAGGGGCAGTCCAAACTCCTGCAGCTTCCTTGGTTCTTCTCCTTGGCAGAAAGGTTTCTTGTTCCAGAAGTGATCTAGTTTCTTGGGATCAGGGTCCCAATATTTATTCACCAAAATCCTTTGTTCTCTATAGGCAGAGAGGCCTCTGCCTAGTCCATACCAGTCCCTGAGCACTTTGTTTTCATCACTCTCTTCTTCCTTTCACTGTGCAGGGCAGAGACATCAGCCGCCCCACAGGAGGTGGAGTCAGCACAGGGGAGGGAAGATACAGCTCTGGAGCACTCTGTTGACATGATTCCTACTCTACTTTCACAGTGCAGGGCAGAGACATCAGACAAGCCACAGGGGGTGGAGCCAGCATTGTAGAGAGAAGGCCCAGCCCTATTTAGGTTCCAGGTGCAACTCCTCACTCCAGATGCAGATCTCTCTATTCACCACTATTCACCACTCTCTATTCGCCAGCCTGTCTCCTGGAATCCCCCAACCCTGTCACTCACAAACCCAGACAAGGAATACACAACCCAGCAGAGGCAGGCTCAAATGGTTAGGCAAGCAAATACCTGCTTTCTAAAAGTGGTATTTGCAAACACAGAATATTAAAATATTCTTTACTAAAAGATGTAATTTATTATTCTGAGTTCAGGCACACTAAATTTGAATTTCCACCATGTTCCCTGAGTCAGTTAGGATTATAAGAATGTACTCATCTAACTGCCCATTCTGGCCTATGAGAACAGGTAGCCTTCAATAGTGAAAAACGAAAATGGCTGTAATTCACTATTGGAACATGCTACACACATCAGAGCATGTCCTACCTCATGCTTACAATGCACCCTGCCCTTGGGCCTACCATAGGGGTGTCTAATATGAAGCAACGGGAAGGTTTAGGGACTGGCAAGTGGGTGCACTAGGCCAAGTCGACATGGCAGTGCTAGACTGCACACAGACCTTGCAATGGCAGGCCTGAAACACACTTTACAAGCTGCTTCTGTGGGTGGCACAACCTGTGCTGCTAGCCCACCAGCAGCATTTGATTTACAAGCCCTGGACACACATGGTGCACTGTACTAGGGGCTGACAGATAAATCAAATAACCCAATCAAGGAATAACCAATTAGTACATTAATTTAACATAGGAAGCACTTGCACTGTGGCACTGATTAATAGTGGCACAGTGCCCAAATCATAAAACCAGCAAGAACATATCAAAACAGAGGAGGCAATCCTTCAAAAAATGGAAGAGAGAATCACTCCAATGATGTCATGTCTAACACGTGTCCCCTCCAGCTGAAATGTGGGGAGAACTACCCTTTTCCTAGGGAGTACTCTTCACTAAGGTGAGAAAATCTGAACAGACCATCAGCGTTGGTGTTCTGTACCAGGGCGGTGTTCCACCGTAAAGTCCATACCCTGTAGGGAAATGGACAACCTCAAAATCTTTGGGTTCTCACCCCTCATCTGCATTAGCCATCTGAGGGGCCTGTGGTCTGAACTCGGAAGTGAGTCCCAAACAAGTATGGTCTCAATTTCTTCAATGCCCAGACCACAGCAATCGCCTCACGTTCAATTGCACTGTACCTCTGTTACCCTGGAAGTAACCTCATACTGATGAAGGCTACAGGTTGGTCTAGGCCCTCTTCATTAATCTGTGATAGAACAGCCCCCACACCATGCTCTGAAGGGTCTGTCTGAACAATGAATTATTTTGAGAAGTTGGACGCCTGAAGCACGGGTGCTGTGCACATGGCTGTCTTCAGGGGGTCAAAAGCCTTCTGACAGGTGTCAGTCCAGTTCACTTTCGTGGCCTGCTTCTAGGAAGCCAGCTCAGTCAAGGGTGCAACAATGTTGCCATACCCCTTGACAAACATCCTGTAGTACCCCGTGAGTCCTAAAAAGGCTCTCACCTGTGTCTGAGTCTTTGGGGGTTCCCATGCCCGGAGGGTATCAATCTTGGGTTGTAGGGACGCCACTTGGCCGCTTCCTACCTGGTGACCCAAGCACACCACGGAACCCTGCCCGATCTGGCACTTACTCACTTGACCGTGAGGCCTGCCTTTCACAGTGCCATCAACACTTCCTAGAGGTACTGCAAGTGTTCTTCCCAACTGGCGCAGAACACTGCAATGTCATACAGGTTGGCGGCACTGAAATCCTCCATCCCAACCAACACCTGGTTGACCAACCTCTGAAAGGTGGCAGGTTAATTCTTCATCCCAAAGGGCATAACCAAGAATTGGTAGTGCCCATCTGGTGTGGAGAATGCTGACCTCTCCTTAGCCCCATCAGTCAAGGCGATCTGCCAGTACCCAGACGTCAAATCAAACGTGCTGAGGTACCGTGCAGCCCCTAACTCATCAATGAGCTCATCAGCTCTGGGGATGGGGTGTGCATCAGTCCTGGTGACTGCATTGAGCCCTCTGTAGTCCACATAGAACCGGAGTTCGGGTGTGGGACCTGGCGAGGCAGCCTTTGGGACCAAGACCACTGGGCTGGCCCAAGGACTGTTTGAGGACTCAATGACCCCTAAAGCAAACATCTTGGAGATTTCCTCCTTAATGTAAGCTCTAACCTTGTCAGTCACTCTGTAAGCCTTGTGCTTCACAGGAGGACTGTCTCCAGTGTCCACATCATGGACGCACCACTCTGTGACACCAGAACCAAGGAAAATAGATCAGAGAATTGCCCCAACAGTTGGCGACAATCTTGCTGCTGATCAGGGGTCAGTGTGCAGAGAGGCTGACCTCACCCACTTACCCATCTTGCTCTGTTGCAGACAGGAGGTCAGGAAGATCCTCGGTCTTCTCCTCCATTCCATCATCTGTCGCTAGGAGCATGCCCACTTCGGATCTTTCTAAGTGGGGCTTTAGGCGGATAAAATGCAGGACCCGCAAGGGGTTCCTGGGAGACCGCAAGTTCACCAGATAAGTGACATCACTCTTGCGCTCCACCACCTCATATGGATCCGTCCACCTGTCCTGGAGTGCACAAGGCTCCACAGGGGCCATGACTCAAACTTTCTGTCCAGGCTGAAGCTCAATCGGAGTGCATTCTGATCGTACCACTGCTTCATTTCCTCCTGGCTGGCTTCCAGATTTGCCTGAGCGAGATCCCTGAAACGCCGAGTCTGGTTCCTGAAGACCAGCATGTAGCTATATACATCCTGGGGAGGTTTCCTGGGAGATTGCTCCCAGCCTTCCTTGACCAAACTCAAAGGTCCTCTTACCTGGTGACTATACAAAAGCTCAAAGGGGCTGAACCCTAGAGACTTTTGTGGCACCTCACGGTAGGCAAACAGAAGGCATGGCAAGAGGACATCCCATTTATGCCTCATTGGTTCTTTAAGACCCATGATCATGCCTTTGAGGGTCCGGTTGAATCTTTCAACCAGACCATTTCATTGTGGGTGGTAGGAGTGGTGAACTTGTAGGTAACACCACAATTCTTCCACACAGACTTCATATAATTGGAAATTAAGTTTGTACCTCGGTCAGACACAACCTCTTTCGGGAACCCCACATGGGATAAGTTCCCCCCACCACGGGGGCCGTCACTGTCCTGAGCGGAATGGCTTCTGGGTACCGGGTAGCATGGTCCACCAAGACCAGGATAAACCTGTTGTCCATGGCTGTCTTGGGGTCCAGTGGCCCCACAATGTCAATGCCCACCCGTTCAAAGGGGGTACTGACCACAAGGAAAGGTTGGAGAGGGGCCTTGTGCCTCCTTCCACTTTTCCCACTTGCCTGGCAAGTTTGACAGTTCCTACGATAAGTATCTGAACTCTTCCGCATCTGGGGCCAATAAAAGTGGGAGACAAGCCTTTCGAAGGTCTTGTTCTGCCCCAGATGACCAGCTAAAGGAACATCATGAGCCAAACCCAGTAGGAAGGCTCTGAAGCGCTGGGTTACCACCAGCACACTGGCTGACCCAGACTCAGCAACCTTAGGCTCGCTATACAGGAGACCATTATCCTAGTAGATCCAATGTGATCCAGAATGATCACCTGCTGCCTGGTTTGCGGCCTGCTGCCTCAAACCCACAAGAGACGGGCACTTCTGCTGCTCTTCGCAAAATTCCTCCCTGGAGGAACCCCCTTCTTGCTGCTAAAGGGTGAGCTCAGGAAGGTTCCCCAGTTCAGAAATTTGCTCCCCTGTAGGTTCCAGGGCATCCCCCTCAAGGTCTGCCTCCTCCTGGACCGTGGGAATAATGGGGGCTGGTTTCCCACGCCCACTACCTCTTCTCTTTAAGGCAGGTCCCCGGGCCATACTTTCAGACTCTAGGGTCTCTTGAACACACTTAGCTGCCATAGACCGAGTGGTCACACATGCCCATCCAGGCAGACCCAACATCTCTAAATGCGCCTTCCTCTCCACATTAGCCCAAGGGGAGCTTTCTAAATCATTGCCCAACAGATAATCAAGAGGCATGGACGGCCTCACAGCTACCTGAAGAGTACCAGAGACCCCCCTTCACTCAAAGGGAACTTGAGCCACCTTGCAATGGCTCTCTGTGTTGTCAGCGGCAACAACTGGAAGAATGCATGGGGGACTACCTGCTCTTCAGAGACCAAGTGACACTTGACAGCTGTCACACTTGCTCCTGTGTCTCTGAGAGCCTCCACTCTATGGCCATTGATGGTCACCCTCTGACTGTATTTCTTAGTGTTATCAGGCAGCTGAGTTCTAGGGACCATCTCAAAGTCTCCTAATGAGACAAGGGAAATTTCGGCGGGACCCCACCCACCTTGGGCACCCATTGCCTCCCGACCCAGGCTACACTGGCCATCTGACCGGGTGGTGCACAGTGTGGCACATACTGTCCTTTCTGAGGACAATGGGGATCATACCAATGATGTCCTACCTGCGTACACTGAAAGCAGGTAACAGGCCCCCTATGAACAGGTTTACCTGTCGGGGGTCCTGACTTCTTTTCAAGGGGAGGCTGGTAACCCTTACCTTGTTTCCCCTGGGAATTACTTTGGGGACCTTTTTGGAACTCCCTCTGTTTACCCTTGTTCCCCCACTCTTCTGCTGGGGACCCTGCCAACCTTTGGCGGAGTCTCCCACAAAACCCTTGTTGACCCTGGTACTGACCCAGCAGTCCGCCTCTTCTGCAAGCTTTCTAGGATTAGTCAACTTGCTATCAATAAGGTGCTGGCATAGCTCTGGAAAACAATTAGCAGACAAGTGCTCCCTGGCAATCAAATCATAGAGCGCTTGAAAATTATCAACATTACTTTCCCTCACCCAACCATCCATAGCTCTGCAAAAGAAAGACACACATACTACCCAAGTGGTTCTCTCCAGTGTCTTACAATTCCTAAACCTCTGTCTATAGAGCTCTGGAGTTAACCCATACATGGTCATCAGTGCTTGTTTCATGTGGTGATAAGACATCCTATGCTCACTGGGTAGATCTAACAAAGTATCCCTCCCCTCAGTCAGAAGCGGCCCCACAACATTGCTATATCATAGGCTGCAAACCACTGACCAATATCTTCACCTTTGTGAAAATCTTTGATGACATTCTTGGGAATATGTACCCTGCCTTCTGAAGGCACAGATGGTGCGTTGCCACCAGAGGGATTGATTTCTAAGCCCTTGGCCTTGATCTCTAACTACCTCAACATTCTCTCATGCTCCATTCTCATTCTCTCTCTTTCCAAAGACAACCTATTATTCTATGTTCCCCTCTGACACTCCATCTTAAGCTTAGACATCTCCAGCGTGTGTGCCCTACTTCTCTCCCTGTCTTCCACCTCTCTGGGGGACAGGTCTTTGGAAGAGATGCTGCTGTCAGACGGGGACGGCACCCCTCCCCTGGCTGGAAACACTGTCCTATCAATTTGCCCATCTGCATCCCCAAAATGCTCCGTCACAAGATCAAGGACATTTCGTGCTTCTACCCAGGCCCTCAGCGCCTTTTGGTAGTCTTCCTTTTTAGAAATGCCTGGTGTAGCAACTTTCAATTTCCTGCAGAGATACTTGAGCTGTTTCACAGTGTAGGTTTCCAACCTCTCTTCCTCAAAATCAAGATCCATAGATGCAACAGATGCTGGGTTACTCATGGTAGTAAGAATTGGGAGTTTTCAGGAAAAACAGTCCAAGGAAAAAGGATTCTAAAAAAAAGTATGTGGTCGCGTTTGGTCTGCACTCACTAGTAGTGTACACCAATCACTGTATACGAAACACAAATGCAAAGTCCAAATCCTCACCGCTGACCACCAATGTTAGATCTGGGGGTGTCTAGTTGGCAATGGTGTTCACCTTTGTCCAAATAGGGACCCTTACGTCTAAGTCAGGATAAGGGGATTAAACTCCTTAAAAACCCCTGCTTAACCCTTGGTAGCTTGGCACAAGCAGACAGGCTTATCTCAGAAGCATTCATGAATATACACAGTAATACAGTGAAAACACTACAGATGGACACAACACAGATTTTATAAAAATAAGTATTCTTTATATAGATTTGAACACAAGACCATAAACGACAAAAATCCACAATACTACACTTAAGATTACTTAAAAGATGATTAAAGTCTCTGAGTTCAAGTTGTTGGTAAATGCGACAAAGTTCTCAACAAAGTACCTAGATCGTGATGCAAAGTGAACAAAAGGCTAGCAAAAGAGGAGATGCGTCGGCTTCGTGACCCGGGGGAACAGTTGCGTCCTTCCTCAATGCTTGCGCAGAGTAGGTGACTCGTCGTGAGCCTTACCGGTGCGGAGGTGATGCGTAGATTCTTGGCCTGCGGGCCCGTTGCGGTGCGCAAGATGGTGCCTTGTTGCGATGTGATGATCCGGTAGAGATGCGAGAAGATGGCGCCCTTGATGCGGTGATGCGATGACGATGCGATGACGCCCTGGCAGCCTTGCGACGACTCTGTACTTTGGAGCCGCGACAGGCCCTGAGACACGCTTCTCCGGTGATGCAATGGCGACTCTCCCGATGGCGTCATGCTTCTCCGGGGATGCGACAGCAGGCAGCTTCGATGAACACACGCTTTCAGGGAGATGCGGGGAAGGCTCACTTCTCCGGCAATGCGATGAGTTCAGCTGCGGCGGCGACAAGCTTCTTCTCGATGCGTCGTGCTTCCAGCTCCCAGCGGCACGCAAGTGACTGGAGTCAGAATTCCCAGCAAGGAAATTCAGGAGAGAGCTGGAGGTGAAGTCTTTTGTCCCTGAGACTTCAGCAGGAGGCAAGCACAGTTCAAGCCCATGGAGAATATTTTGTAGATGAAAGTCCTTACAAAGTTCCTTCTCCTTTCCCTTGGCAATGAAGCAACCACTGCTGGCCAACCCAGCAAACAGCACACTGGCAGAGGGGCAGTCCAAACACCTGCAGCTTCATTGGTTCTTCTCCTTGACAGAAAGGTTTCTTGTTCCAGAAGTGATCTAATTTCTTGGGATCAGGGTCCCAATATTTATACCCCAAAATCCTTTGTTCTCTGAAGGCAGAGTGGCCTCTGCCTAGTCCAAACCAGTTCCTGAGCACTTTGTTTACATGACTCTCTTCTTCCTTTAAGTATGCAGGGCAGAGATATCAGACAAGCCACAGGGGGTGGAGCCAGCATTGTAGAGGGAAGGCCCAGCCCTATTCAGGTCCCAGGTGCAACTCATCCCTCCCATCTAGATGCAGATCTCTCTATTCACCACTGGGCTGTCCCAGCCTCTCTCCTGGAATCCCCAGCCCTGTCACTCACAAACCCAGACAAGGAATACACAACCCAGCAGAGGCAGGCTCAAATGGTTAGGCAAGCAAATACCTGCTTTCTAAAAGGGGTATTTGCAAACACAGAATATTAAAATATACTTTACTAAAATATGTATTTTAATATTCTGAGTTCAGGCATTCTAAATTCGAATATCTACCATGTTCCCTGAGTCAGTTAGGATTATAAGAATGTAATAATCAAACTGCCAATTCTGGCCTATTAGAACAGGTAGCCTTCAATAGTGAAAAACGAAAATGGCTGTAATTCACTATTAGAACATGCTACACACATCAGAACATGTCCTACCTTATACTTACAATGCACCCTGCCTTAGGCCTACCATAGTGGTGTCTTATATGAAGCAAAGGGAATGTTTAGGGACTGGCAAGTGGGTGCACTTGGCCAAGTCGACATGGCAGTGCTAGACTACACACAGGCCTTGCAATGACAGGCCTGAGACACACTTTACAAGCTGCTTCTGTGGGTGGCACAACCTGTGCTGCAAGCCCACCAGCAGCATTTGATTTACAAGCCATGGGCACACATGGTGCACTGTGGTACTGATTAGCAGTGGCACAGTGCCCAAAGCATAAAACCAGCAAAAACATATCCAAACAGAGGAGGCAATCCGTCAAAAAATGGAAGGGAGACTCACGCCAATGATGTCAGGTCTAACAATGAGGCTTAAGCTTCTCGTAGAAAACACCATCTCATCTTTGCATTACCCAAACTAGGTAAAAATTCTGTACTAAGTACTGCTATGCAGTGTAATATCGGGGGAATGTAGGTGAAAGGTCGAATTGATACCTTAGCCTATATCGGGCACCTGTATGAAACATAAAAGCAGGAGGTTGGATACAGGGCCTTTCCAGCAGTCAGGCCCAGTGACAAATTCACCCAGAGGCAACCAACCACTTGCTGCGCATGTGCTTTGGCTTTGCGCAGCCAGAGTCTGGATGCAGGGCCTGGCCTGCAGTCAGGCCCTGAAGCCAAACCATCCTGCAGGTAGCGAACCCCACCATGTCCCCTCAATGGTACACAGCAGCGGTTTGGCCACAGTGTGTGGCCAGGCCCTTTGGCCAACCCACCTGAAGTCAACCAACCTCCCTCACAAACTGCCAACCCCAAGACATGTACAGCCTTTGGTGTGCGTGACATATGGTTGGCCTTTGGCCCCAGGGACCTCATCCCTCATGTTGACCCCCTCCCAGTGCCTCATTATGCCTGAGGATCCAATCCCCTGGGACCAAATTCAATTAAAAAGGGAGAGCAGCTGAGGTTCGCCCTCCCAAAGCTTTCAAAGGCCTCAGGGATCACATTCCCCAGGGCCTCATTATATTAAAAAGGGGAAGGAAGCTGCACAGCCTCCCTTCTCGAGTGTTCTCTGACCTGTGGTACCCCATTTCCAGGGGCTAAATTCAATGAAAAAAGAGGAAGGGGACGCAGGGTCCTCCACCCGGAGGTTCAGTAGACCCCACTATCATGCACAGTGTTTTTTTGTAAATGATGTCATTTGAGCTGCCATGAGAGTTGCTATGAATGCTATGATTTAATATGGTGTAAGTGATACAATATGAAATATATATATATATAAACTGTGTATTTTTAGAGGGGCGAGTTCTAGTTAAGGTAGTCTTGCTAGTGAGTTCACAACACTGTGTACAGAGTTATACTAAGTTTTGAACCAGGTGCACGTTATAACTTTAAGTTATAACTGTTACTTTTGAATTTGTAATGTCTGTGTGGAATTAGTTTGTTTTATATAGAAGCAATACATTAAGTTTTCCTAACTTTAACTAATTTTTAACCTTTGGTTTTTTAAATGAATTACAATCTTTTTTCTTAATAAAAATATGTTTGTATTGTAGAGTGGTGTCATTGAGTGTAGTGGTGTTGAGTAGGGTATCGTAGAGTAGAGTGGAGGAGGGTGTTGCAGAGTGTAGCTTTGTAGAGTCGAGTCCCATAGAGTGAAGCGCCTTAGACTGCAAAGTGTTGTGTAGTACAGTGCTGTGACGCAGAGTGGCGTAGAGCGGAGTGGCACAGAGTGGGTGGCATGTCATAGAGTAGAGTTGAGTGGTGTGTCATGAGTGTCTTAGTATGGAGTGGTAAGTCATAGAGTGGACTGGAGTGTAATGCTGTAGAGTGGAGCGGAGTGTCATACAGTGAGTGGCATGTCATAGAATGGAGTGGTGCTTTATAAAGTGGAGTGGTGTGTCATAAAACTGAGGAGAGTGAAAGGGGGTAGAGTGGAGTACTGTAGAGTGTTGTATCATACATCATTGTGTCGTAGAGTGTCGTAGAGTGCTGGAGCATAGGGTGTTTTGTCATGGAGTGGAGAGGCGTAGATTGGAATGGCGTAGAATGGAGTGGTGTAGAATAGGTGGACATGAAGTAGAATAGAGTGGACTGTTGTAGACTAGTGTAGCATGTCATAGAGTGGTGTGTCTTAGATTGGAGGGGTGTAAAGTGGAGTGCAGTACAGTGAAGTGACATGTTGTAGAGTGGAGTTTTGTGTCATAGACAAGAGTTGCATGTCATAGAGTGGAGTGAAGTGTTGTAGATTGGAGTGGCATGGAGAGTCCTAGAATGGGATGGAGTGTCGTACACAGCAGTGGCGCATTTTATGGGGAGAGGCATGTAATAGAGTGGTGACATGTTGTGCAATGGAGTACACTGGAGTGGCGATGAGTTGAGTGGTATAGAATGGAGTGTTGTACAGTTGTGTGTCATAGAGTGTCTTGGCATAGACTGCCATAGCATTGAGTGTCTTGGCATAGAGTGCATAGCATAGAGTGTCATGGCATAGAGTATTGTGGCATACAGTGATTGGCATAGAGTGGAGTGGCACATACTGGAGTGGTATAGACTGGAGTGGCATAGAGTGGCATAGAGTGGAGTTGCGTGTCCTAGAGCAGCATGTTGTAGAGTGAAGTGGCTTGTCATAGATTATAGCAGTGATTCGTTCAGTGGAGTAGGGGGTAGCTCATATAGTGGAGTGGTGTGGAGTGGTGGAGAGAGGAGTGGAGTGTCGTAGAGTGTTGTTAAGTGGAGTTGCATGTCATAGAATAGAGTGGTGAGACGTAGAGTGTTTTAGAGTGGAACAGAGTGGAGGGGTATAGCGTGCAGTAGAGTGTCAAAGAGTGGGGTGGCATGGAGTGAAGTGGCATGCCAATGAATAGAGTGGAGTGGTATGTCATAGAATTTTGTGTTGCAGATTGCATTAGAGTGTAGGTGTGTAGACTAGACTGGAGTAGAGTGGAGTGTTGTACAGTGGAGTGGTGTGCTTTACAGTGGAGTTGCATTTTGTAGAGTGAAGTGGTGTGACGTAGAGTGGCATAGTAGGGTAAAGGGGAGGGGTATAGGGTGAAGTGGAATGTCGTACAGTGGAGAGGTGTCTCATAAAGTAGAGTGGCTTAACATAGAGTGGAGTGGCAAGTCTTACAATGGAGTGGCACTGAGTGGGGTAAAATGGAAAGGAGTGATGTGTTGTACAGTGGAATGGCAGGTTATAATGTGGAGTGGCATGTCATACATTGGAGTGAAGTGATGTGTCGTAGAGTGGAGTATAGTGGCATAGAGTGTGGAGGTATAACGTGTAGTGGACTGTTAGATTTGAGTGGCATCTTGTAGAGTGGCGTGTTGTAGAGTATCGTAGAGTGGAGGGGCGTGGAGTGACATGTCATAGAGTGGCGTCTTATGAAGTGCCGTGTAGTAGAGTTGAGTGGCATGGAGTGCCGTCGAGTGGAGTGGATTGTTGTAGAGTGGATTGTGTTGTCATCGAGAATAGTAGCATGTCATAGAGTGGAGTGGCATGTCATAGAGTGTCTTGAGTGGAACAGAGCGGTATAGATTGGAAGGGCATAAAGTGAAGTAGAGCGCTGTAGAGTGGAGTGGCATAGAGTAGAGTGGCATAGAGTGGAGTTGTGTGTCGTACAGTAAAGTGGAGTGGCATATCGAGGTGTGTCTTCGACAGGAGGGGCATAGAGTGGAAAGGCATAGAGTAGAGTGGCATATTGTTGAGTGAAGTAGTGTGTCATAGAGTGGAGTGGAGTGGCTTGTCGTAGAGTGCCTTGAGTGAAGTAGAGTGGCATAGAGTGGATTAGAGTGTTTTTCAGTGAAATGGTGTAGAGTGGAGCAGCATGTCGTATAGTAAAGTGGAGTGCGTGTTATAGAGTATCTTAGCTGGAGGGGCATAGAATGGAGTGGCATGGAGTAGCATGCTGTAGAATGGAGTGGAGTGTAGTACAGTGGGGTGTTGTGCAGTAACATGGAGTGTCGTAGAGTGGCTTGTGGTAGAGTGAAGTGGAGGGGCATGTCGCAGAATGTTGTACAGTGTAACAGAGTGGTGTGCAGTGGGGGTATAGAGTGGAGAATTGTGTAATAGAGTGAAGTAGTGTAGAGTGGAATCGCATGTCATAAATTAGAGTGGAGTGGTGTATGATGGAGTGGTGTTCGTACTTTGTCATGGAGTGGAGTGCAGTGGACCGGAATGTTCTAGTGAAGTGGCAAGTCATACTTGGAGTGAAATGGTATGTCACACAGTGCAGTGGCGTGCTGTAGAGTGGAATGACATGGAGGGTCATAGAGTGGAGTGCAGTGGAGTGGAATGTCATTGAGCAAAGTGGCATGGGAAGGAGTGGAGTGGGTGTGGTAGTGTCTTTTGTCAAATATTTTTTTATTTTTTTATTTCTGTAGATACCGTAGAGTGGAGTGGCATGTTAAAGAGTAGAATGGAGTGCAGTGTCATAGAGACTCCACTCTCCACTCTCTACTTCCACCCAAAGTAAAAACTCCCTGCTGACTTTTCCACCAGTTACTGTCGCGGATCTCCCTCTCCTCACCAGCCATATAAAATCAGGCTCCCCCAAAGATTTAGTACCTGCAAAGATGATGGCCCCTTTGAACACCCTACTAGGACCTTATATCCAAACAGTCATAAATCACTCCCTCAGAGAAGGGCATGTACCAGCAGAATGGAAAAAAGCAGTGGTCAACCCCATCCGAAAGAATGCCGCACTTCCATGGTCAGACCTCTCCAATCTCCGACCCATCTCCCTTTTGCCATATCTCAGTAAATTGACCGAGAAACATGTGAATACACACCTGTCAAACTACATCGAGGCAGCGGAAGGCCTGGACCACTCTCAATCTGGGTTCAGGCCCAATCACAGCACCGAATTAGCCCTTCTCTCAGTGACTGATAACATCAGGATGTCACTTGATGAAGGAGGCTCTATGATTCTGGTGCTGTTAGATCTATCCGCTGCCTTCGACATGGTGTCACATGAACTCCTTCTCGGCCGATTGAGAGATGTGAGCATAGGAGGGGTGGCTATGTCATGGTTGGAAAGCTTTCTTTCAGGTCGATCACAAGGGGTCAAGCTAGGCTCCCATTCTTCCATCTTCAGGGAGCTTACCAAGGGAGTGCCACAAGGCTCATGCCTAAGCCCCACGCTTTTTAACGTGTATGTCGCCCCATTGGCAAACATTATAAGATCATATGGATTTACCCCGGTGTCATACGCTGATGACACACAACTCTTGTTTCCTTTCCAAACTCTCACACCTGCAGTGCAAAAATCATTTGCGGATGGTATGAGAGCAGTGGCACAGTGGATGGCTCTGAACTACCTACAATGCAACGTGTCCAAAACTGAGGTTATGTTGTTTGGAGGGGCTACTCTAACATGGTCCCCCGATTGGTGGCCCTTAGAGCTGGGTCCTGTCCCAACCCCGAAACAAACAGTTAAAAATCTTGGCATCTGCCTGGATCAGGCTCTCCTACTTAAGGAACATACCACCCAAGTCACAGGTGCATGTTTTCGTGTGGTTGGGCTGCTCCGACGTGTTTTCCCATTTCTACCAGACAACCACAGAAAAACGCTCGTTCAGACCCTAATAATAAGTAGGATGGATTATTGTAATGGCCTCTATATATCAGTTAATGAGGAACAACTGAAGAAACTGCAAATAGTGCAAAACACTGCAGCAAGGCTAGTTCTCAATGCCCCTCCCAGAACTCCCTCCCGTCCCCTTCTTCACCAACTTCACTGGCTTCCAGTGAAGCAACGCGTGAAGTTCAAGATATGTGTCACTATACATAAATGCCTGTTTGGCTCTGGTCCAAGATACCTAAAGGAAAAATTCATTCCATACACTCCCGGACGCACTCTACGGTCCAGCAGCCATCGCTTACTCCAGGTTCCAAAGTTTAGAAGAGCCAGACAGGGAGGACGGTCCCTCTCCTATAAGGGTCCTGTCCTATGGAACTCCCTACCACCTGCACTGAAACAAATCACAAGCCTTGAATCCTTTAGAAAAAATCTAAAAACCTACCTTTTCACCATGCCATAGGTATAGTCTCCTAATACCACAGTCACAACCAACCACCAATATTACTCTGTTAGTGAATACCAGTAGAAGCAAAAGCGCAGAGATATCCCTTCGGGAATTGAATCAGGCGCTATACAAAACTATAAATAAATAAATAAATAGAGAGGCATGTCGTAGAGTGTCTTAGAGTGGAGGTGTGCAGAGTGGAGTAGAGTACAGTGAAGTGGCATGGTATTTAGTGGAGTGGCATGTCATAGAGTGCAGTATTGTGTCACAGAGTGGAACGGCATGGAGTGACAGAGTGAAGTTGCATGTCGTAGAGTGGATTGGCATGTCATAGAATGAACTGGCATGTTCTAGATTGGACTGGCATGTTGTAGAGTGTCTTAGAGTGGAGGTGTGCAGAGTGGAGTACAGTACAGTGAAGTGGCATGTTATTTAGTGGAGTGGCATGTCATAGAGTGCAGTTGTGTGTCACAGAGTGAAATGGCATAGAGTGGAATGGCATGGAGTGACAGAGTGAAGTTGCATGTCATAGAGTGGATTGGCATGTTGTAGAGTGAACTGGCATGTTCTAGAGTGGAGTGGCATGTTGTAGAGTAGAGTGAAGTGGCATGTTGTTGAATGACTTTTTTTGTCATCAATTCTATATTTTTATTTCAATAGGTATCACTGTATTTCCTACATAGCTTCAAAGAAGTACTACAGTACACCGTAAACTTGAAAAAAATATATATATAACAATAAAAATACCTTTCCTTTATCATTCAGACTTTGGGAAAGTTCCTCATTTCTTCCAACAGCTTAAAAAAAGAAATAAGCTGCAACTTGCATAGAAACCCAGAGCACAGCCAACGTGTGATCTAAACAATATGGTTGCCTTTTAATTTTGTAAGGGCTTTCATTAACCAATAATATTCTGCTTTGTTATCACTATGTACCATGGTATTATATCATAAAATATTGAGGTATATGGCAGTTGAATATATCACTAAGTGTTTCTCCCTTCTTAGTGAAAAGCCACTGAACCAATTTTGATAAAATAAGATAAAAGACTCTTTCCACAACTTCATCTGTATTCCTGTAAAATTTCCAAAAATCTGTTCAACCATTTTTCCACTACATCTGTCTAAAGACTCTTTGCATCATCAGTCAATGTAGAAAGAGACATAGGTCCGCAATGTTTTGTGGGGATTGTTTAAATGGTGGCAAAGTTATCACATATCAAAAATCCAGGGAATTCTTATCTCTCGGAATCCTAACTATAACTATGGAGCGGCCACGGTCTCTCTGTACTATATAGATACTACCGCCACTTTGTAATATTACCTACTGGCAGTTGCCAGTTGGTAGTTATATTTAGAACCTACTTTCAATAGATGAAGCGTTTACTGTTCTGCTAATACCTTTAGTGCTGTTTGACACATCTTCATGAAATTTTCAAAATTAGTACGCCAATCACTTCAACCGCTGTCTGGAAAGTTTCAGGGTGATTCATCATGTGGAGGCTGGGACAAAGGAAGGGAGTCCAAGAATGTGTTTTCCCCATGCAATTTTCTATAGGGATTTTGAACACGACTACAGACTGAACCGCCAAATGAATTTACTCCAAATTTGACAGAAATCTAGCTCTTCATCCAGAAAGATATCTTTTTGTGATTTGGTGTAAATCTGGCCAGTAGTTTTAGAAGCATTACAGAAAAATATTTTTAGATATCTAGGGATCCAACAGATCTCAAAATGAGAACTTATTGGGTGCCACTACTTCAACCAGGAAGTGTTGGCAGCCATTTAGCTTCGGCCTTGGCTGGGTCCCAAGAAAAAATCCCACAAAAAACATAAGCGGGCAGGGTAGGAATACTCTGACCCCAAGGTCCGATGGTGGAGTCTCATAGGGATCCCACCAGGGGTCAACATTTAATTTTTTTTATTTTTGCCATGAATTGGTGGATAATCCACGAGTCCATGGCAAAAAAAACAAGCGCTGTCTCCCATGTTTGTTTTTTTATTTGGCTCCCGGGTGTACCAGTTTCCGGTGTTGTGTAGGGTTGTGTAGTTCCAAGGAATCCCCAGGGCCTGCTTGTTTTGGATGACCTAAACTGGGGGCCTGGTGTCCCAACCGATTCCAAAAACCCCCACAGGATATGTCAGCCATTAGACCAGCTAGTTCTACAGTGCCACTACCACCCCCCTGTATTTCACTGTAGTGTAGATAGTTTCTGGCAACCACTGAACATGACAACGCTGAGTCCTTAGGGATCGTGGAAAACAATATAGTACCTTTCGCTTAGTCACGCCATGCTCACTTATTCTCAGAAAATACACAGGATGGCGATTAGAACGTTTCAATAAGTATTTGTTGGTCCAGCGTCAGTCTTGTTTAAAACATATTTGCTGCGAAAATCAGGAGACAGAAGCATACGAAAGAAATTGCTAGTACCAATATAGTCACAGTGAATACATTTCTACCATAGTGCTAATAAGATGAACATAAGCAATATGGGCAACTAGAGCTCTGACCGCGCCGCCGGCAGTGTACCCCCTCCCAAAATGGCCACCACAAACGAGACAGTGGGCAAGGGACCCGCGATAACCCGGTGTTCTCACAATTAGAGTGGGGGTAAGCGTGACAGCCGTGCAAGTCTGCAAATGGCCTCAGGTAAAAACAGGGGAAAAAGGTAAACTAAGAAGCAAAACAAAATAGGCAAAAACGGGACGATTAAAAAAGAATTAAACAGAGCAGAGTTGCAGTAATATGCTGTGAGCACCAAGTCCTTCCTAGAGCGCTATGAATCAAGATGTTAAGGGTGCTCACCTGGGAAGAGCCTGTCTTTATGCTCGCCCAGCGTCAATAAACTAGAGCGCTGACCGCGCCGCCGGCAGTGTACCCCCTCCCAAAATGGCCACCACAAACGAGACAGTGGGCAAGGGACCCGCGATAACGCGGTGTTCTCACAATTAGAGTGGGGGTAAGCGTGACAGCCGTGCAAGTCTGCGAATGGCCTCAGGTAAAAACAGGGGAAAAAGGTAAACTAAGAAGCAAAACAAAATATGCAAAAACGGGACGATTAAAAAAGAATTAAACAGAGCAGAGTTGCAGTAATATGCTGTGAGCACCAAGTCCTTCCTAGAGCGCTATTAATCAAGATGTTTATATGACTCCACTTGAAAGAGTGGTCTCCCCTTCAGATGTGAAGATCATCAGCTATGCTGATGATACTCAGCTGGTAGTAGGTCTGACCCAGCTGGCGGAACGACCTGAGGTTCTCCACGACTGTCTTGCCAATGTACATCGGTGGATGTCCCACTCTGCTTTGAAGCTCAATGGAGAAAAAACTGAGCTGATGTTGTTTGGTAAATCCAGGCCTTCACTCATAGCTAGTTGTTGGCCCCGGTCCTTGGGCGTTCCACCATCTCCTAAGAAGGAGATCAAGAGCTTAGGAGTATGGTTGGAAGAAGATCTGTCCTTCAGGACACACGCCAGGAAGACAGCGAGGATTTGTTTTGGCCTGCTGCGGTCAGCTCGCAAGGTGTTACCGTTGCTCCCTGATTCATCAAGGAAACTTCTGATCCGTGGTCTTGTTTTGTCTAGACTCGATTATGGGAACGCGTTGTTCCTCGGTGCCCCGGAGTCGACTTTTAAGACCCTCCAACAGGTTCAGAATGCAGCCGCTAGACTGCTGATGATGGTCCCTAGGAGACAATCAGCCGCTCCGGCCCTGAAAACTCTTCACTGGCTCCCTGTTAAGGAGCGGGTGAAATTCAAATCCTTATGCACTGCACACAAAATCCTGCATGGGAGGGGCCCCTCCATTTTGATTAATATGGCACGTCCATATAAGTCCACACGGGCTCTTCGCTCTGACCAAAAACACCTGCTTCAGTCAGCCAGAGTTAAAAGAGCTCGTTCGGGTGGCCGGCGTTTCTCGGTGCAAGTAGCGGCACTGTGGAACTCCCTGCCCCTTAAGATACGCTCAGAGCCTAACACCTTGCACTTTAGGAAACTCCTTAAGACCCATCTGTTTCCGGTGTAATGGCTGAGTTTGAGTCTTTTTTCCTTCGCTGTGTCCTGCGCCGGGATGCCCCTGGGTAACTGAGCGCGTTATAAATTTCACAATAACAATAAGCAGTTCAGAAAAAAACAGACCATTAATAAAATGGGGTAACCCATAAGGTGTGGACCTGGGTATATTGCGATATAAATAGACAATGGTCCTAGACCTATTGATTACATCAGTTGACTCAATCAATTGTTATTTCTAAAATTCTAACAGTCCAGTGCACGCTCTGATTGGGCAACCGCTTGTTTTATCTATTTGTAACAACACTTTGTTTATATATAAAAGATGAAAAATGAAACAATGAATTAAATACATTGTATTCTTGCCCTTGGTCATAGTGGCTGTCTATCACTTGTACTAAGATTATTGATTACATTAGAGCAGATTTGATTGGTGTGCTCTGGACTGTTCGAATTTTAGAAATAACAATTGATTGAGTCAACTGATGTAATCAACAGAAAAAAACAGAAGCATTTGTATATTCCTAAAATGTGCGCTCTAAGTAAATTTGCCTAAATGTACCTATCCTACATATGTATGTGTAACATGCATATAGGTATAGGTATTTATTTGCAGGCAAGAATCCCCTAGAGAAGAACCAGCCCCCTCACCTAATGGTTGAGAATGAAGGACCCCGTCTCTGCTTCGAGGATGACACCCCACAAGGGATGTCAGACCGCTGCGTGGGGAAGATTCAGCATGCCTGACCCCATGTCATCTTGAAAGGAATTCTCCTCTAATTTGCAGGGGGAAACAAGGGTCTTATATTCTAGAGTGGTCACTCCAGAATTTGTTCTAGAATTTATATTTTTTAAAACAATCATAAATGCTTTGAAAACAATCATAAATGTTTTTCCAAATAAATGCAATCATGCACAGCTGGCTGTTGGCCAAGGATGAAAAAAGTGGTGACCCTTATACAGAATAAATATACTGTACCTGAGGACATGGTTATGTACGTCAGGTATAGGGATCATGATACAATACCAAGAGCCTGGTGTCAAAGAGACAGGAGCAAGCTACTAGGTAAAAGGTCACCTGTTCAGAACCGTTATTGTCATGTGGATGGGACAATGTATGTAAAAAGGGATATACATGACAGAACTAGCCTAAAGGACATGCCACCCACCCCTCATCAAAAGGTCAACAGGGTCAGCTAGATGATGCTAAAGCTAAGGCCATTAAAAAGCATTAAAATCATTTACAATGAAAAGTACTAAAAGCACTTAAAAAGCCTGAAAGAATTTTCATAAAATAAAAGTCATTTTCCCCTGAAAAGCGTTCAAACAATGTCCTTTAAACTTGTATAGGTAGTTATTATTATACTGAGCACCTTCAAAGACATTATGCTCTGTTAGCGCAGAGAAGGAAAAATTAAACAAAGTCAGTTTCCACCTTCAATTTGGTAAATGTTAAAAAAATTGCCAAACGGATCCCAGCACAGGAGAGGCCAGATTGTTTATGAATCCTGCACTGAAGACTAAACATCACTGAACATCGTATACGCAGGTGGCAATCCCTCCGGAACTTCCAGTATCACATAGAGTGAGTAAAGATGGTCATCTCCGGTTCCCACAGCAGCCGCCGGGGTAGAATTAGATGACTGCATGCCTGGAACCAATGCCTGTACCTCTGGAGCAGAGCGATTTCCCTTCCAACAGGAGCAAAAGCATTCCTTAGAGGCTCTAGAAATGCCATCATCAACAAGGGAATACATTGTGGACAACTGTGCATGTGGGCCTGCAAGGGATCCAGTAGCACTTCTATATCAGGGGGCACAACCGATGGTGTCGGACACAGGTCCAACGCGCAGCCAAATCCGCAGAAGAGGCAATGGAACACAGGCAGGACACAGTCTAGCCAGACCAGTCTAAAAAAACAGGAACCAATGCTCACTCAGCTCTCGAAGCCGAAGAGTGGTCAGGTAGAACACCATACGCCCACGACAACGTTGTTCCAACCGTGTTCTCTCCATGTCTTGAGGGATTGAGACATCCATTGCGAAGCAATGGGATTAAAATCCGGATGCCCGCTACTGATATCAGGGCCAAAGGAAGCCCTCCAAAAATGCTTGTAGTATGGAGTGTATGAAAGCTGGAGTTACTCCGAAAATGGTCTGAAAGGTGGTTAAGAAACCAGATCCTAGATGCTTAAATAAGTATATGATCCCACTCGTATCAGACATTTTAAAGATACGATGAACCATTTCTCTGAAATTGATTGGAATGATCGTACAGACCAGGACCTGTATCTCTGCTGAAGACCTTGCAACCTGGAGAACAAAAGTCTCTCGGGCTGAAGTTAAGGCCATATTTTGTTGAAACAACATGGCTTTCAGTCTGCTCAGCGAATCAAACCTTATACTAGAAACATTCAATGAAGGCCACAGTGGTGCCTCCCTAACTGTGCGAACCAGGGGAAACAATACTTGCTTACAATAAACAAACCTGAAGTTTACTGTGACTTGAAATGCAATGCCTGGTGCCATCCAACAACAGCCTTGATAATTCAGCATTAAATAACACATTTGAAAGTAAATCGAAGACTGGATGTATCACTGCATCTGGAGAGCCTTTCAAGTAGCAAGATAAGTTTGCTTTTGATGCATTACATGCTTCATGAAGTGACACCTCTTTGTAGACTAAAGACCCACCTAAAGCCTTCTCACAGTCTGTTCCACTTAAGAAAACTTCAGTGTCCTTATTTCTGCACCTATATTTATATGGTAACTCCCAGGTTTCTTGTATGTACCCATAATCCAGCGCTTCATACCTGCTTGCTTGGATGTATCGAAAGCAGTATTGGAACTGGAATGTCGTGACTCGCAGTGTGATATAGCCATGAATTAACCATTTCGTAGACAGTGACTCTGCTACTGTTGCAGGGATTCTTTACATACACCGAACTATGCACAGGAAAACTGGACCTCTGTGTAGAGGTGCTGAGCCTTCCTACCCCCTCGTTACCCAAAATCCCAAAACCGACTAGCTATAAGGTCTCATTTGTTCTCCTACATAATCACGAAGCTAGAAATGTTTAGACAACCCAGAACACAACACTCCCGACTCTCTCTGGAATCATGGTAGCAAGACGGACCCTTTCACTCACTCACTTGTACCTGTCCACAATAAGAATTGACAGAGTCACTGATATAGTTCAAAATGTTTTTTTTTAACTGTAGTGCTCTATAATGCAGTATGCGAGCCACTACCTACAGTAAAACGCATAAACCTAAAACAGCTAGCATTGTAGCAAGACCATAGATTACAAAGGGGTGCGCCATCATGTACAGGCAGTGGATACAGCATTTTAAGGCCTAACCACCCTCCCCTTGGTAAGAAGTAATTTTATTACATAAAGGAAGATCTCTGGGCTTTGTAAGCAGACCCCATACCTTATTGCCTACATGGTATTTTTACATCATAGGAACAGCAAATCTCTTCTCCTTGGAAAGGTCCTTCTCAAGTGTGTGTTAGAACAACATGCATCCCTGTAATATCAAAGCACGTTTTCAGCATCAGCAGCTGTGTTAGTGTGTTTTGTTAGGTTGTAGGGACTGACCAGAACAGAATAACAATGGGCATTGTTTGTCGACCTTGCACATCGTGTTCAGACTAAACTTCAGGAACAGGCAGAGAATGCAGAAAGTAGACAGTTTTCATGTGAAAGACAAACCGAGTCTTGCAAAATAAAGTAATGTTGTAACATGCGCAAAAGCAGCACTATGGCAGCAGAGCTCATGCTAACTTAGCAAAGTCGACAATGACCCTAACGGCCATATGACACTACTATAAAGGGATAACTTCTCTAACTTTTCAACGAGCAGAATGGTTTTCTTAGCATCTCTGCATGCCATGGTTAACTGTCTGTCGGTCAGTTGAAAACAAATGTAAGCCATTAATGTACCACCTTGGCACGTGGCCAGAATGCAATGATTGTAGCATCGAGCTTAAAAGCAAAATGGAGCACAATTGAGATTGCCCATGTTGTAGAATAGACAAATCATGTTCCATTATGTTGATTGCTGAGGACACAATGTTGCCCTGTGAATAAATACCAAATAAAGTGTGGTCATACCATTGTCTACCACAGCCAAGGCCTTTTCTATGTTAAGCCTATCAATCCCACACAATCTCTCAGCAGCATTCTGTTGGGAGACTTACCACAGTTTATTGTAGATGGCATATGAGAAGCGTTTTTTATGCAGTTTCTTGGACCTAGCAAAAAATCCCTAAGATCCATGTTGTCAGCTAGAAGGGACAAGTGTTGTTTCACCTGCAATAGTGTTGAGGTTTTTAGTCATTCTAAGCACAACTTTCCAACACTCTAAGAAGTCACTACCCCTTGGTTGTCTATGTGTACCTAGCATGGGTCAACCCTGTGGATATCAAACCCTCTGAGGGATCCCCTAAATCTTGATTGACACCTATTTGTATCGCTAGGCCAAACCAACCATCCAACCCTTCCAATTGAGAGCTGATGTATTGGAGGTACCATTCTATATCTTGTCACCCAGCATCTCCTCACATATCAGTGTGTCATTTAATAAACCTTCATTAGGTGTGGCTATGGGGATGCATGGTGTTTTTAGGTCTTTTATCTTTGCAAACCTGTAGCAGGCAGTCTGTTGCACTGTTCTGTTCAGGACAAATATCTGTAATGGTATTAGGAAAGCTCTAAATAAAGCCTCTGTTCCCTGCACCTGCCAATCTTTCGTCCCCCAGATATATTTTGTGTCTATCGTGTCCCTCCAATAGTTGAAACCTTGTATAGGCAGTTGGAAGATAAAAGGTGCTTAATATATGAGCTAGGTGTTACTCAGCATAATTTTCTTTGCAGTTACATTTGTCTGTACTAACTTATAGTAATTTGACATTGGGTATGATGTATTGAAACCTGAAAAGTAAGCACATTTCTGTGCAAATATGGCAGAACTATCTTGTGATGGGGTTGGGAAATGTTCCCATTGAAGGTAAGTGTTAAAAGTTTGTGGGACACTAGCTCTGTGTAAAAAGTGATGACCATAATGCTGGTAACAATACATACTGTCGAAATTGGGTGTATCTGCGTACACTGTAAGAAAATGCACCAGATCAGAGAGTGTACTCGGGTTAATAAAATCATTCAATGAAATTTTAAATAAATATGGAATTTTTAAATGTTAGTAGGACCAAATACATCAAATGAAACTCTATCCCAAACTATACCATCCGGTACTGGAACTGCTGTAATGTTCACTAGGGATAGGTCTCTCTGTTCACAGTGTGATAACATATGAGGTTTTAAGACCAAGTTCACAGGTTGTACTGCAGAGCGTTGTGGTAGATAATGTCCATTCAGTATTTGGAAAAAGACAGTTACTATTCCAATCCAAATGAACAGGAACAGGATCCCTAATGCAAACCAAAGATGCAACCAAGGACACAGAAAGTAAGTTTTTGTAAGCCAGAGATAGAATTGTTGAAATTGTGCGTTTGCTCAGGTTCACTTGGACCTGAAGAAAAGTAATCAAAGTTGATGAAGCAGCCAGACGCCATTCAATCTATCTTTGGTAGCTCAACAGGGTTTGTAGATCTTCTTTCTTCTGAAGGCACATTGATATTAACTTCATCATTGGGCCCAATTGATATTTGAATTTCAGTTGTATTTGGATACTGTTGTATTTCAACAGGTGTAATTCATATTCCATTATTGGCTACTCCCGCATCTTGCGTAGAGGATTCCTGGAACGTTATTAGTCTTTCCATCTGACCTTCTTGTATAGCAACGAGAGGAGATCTGCGGCTACTCAAGATTCCACATGGCCTGCTGTTGAGGATCGGCCACATAGTGTGGTTTGATCAGATCATTTTTCTTGTTTGCCGGCAAGAGGTGGAAGAATTACTGTTCTTGTTCCTTGAACCACTAGGACAGGTACAAGTGTTCCGTAGGATGACCCAAACTCCTTCTTGTCCCACAGGTCCCCCATTTTTGTGACCCAGGCAGGTCTTGCCAGAACCAGTTTCACTTCTCCAGTGGCGGTGAGTTTTACTTAGAGGGTGCTTTGTATTGGCCGGAATTCATTGCTGTTCATTGAAAACAGCCAAACGAGCATTCAATTAAAATGGTTTTACATCCGCCACTGTGCTGGCAGAATCGAGGTCAGGTACCCACATTCGTGTCCCAAACAAGATCTCATAGGGCATACGTCCTCCTACGGAACTTCCTCGCATGTTGCTTTTCCTCTCCACCACTGAATTTCCCTCAGGATGGTACGGGGAGGAGTACCACAAGGCCACATCCATACTTCCTACAGTTTCCTTGTAAGCCTGAGAGCTAAACGCAGGGCCATGGTCAGAACGTAAAGTGCCATTCGCATATTTCCAGATGAAGACTCACAAATCCTTTATAACAGTTCGAGCGCTGAGGCCAAACCCATAGAAATCTAGACCATGAATCTACTTGCACCAAGATGTACTTGCAAGCCCCGTCTGAATATAAGGGGCTGCAGTGATCCAAATAGACATATGTGAGAGGTCTGTCTGAAAAGAGTAATGGTGTTTGTGGTGGACCATTCATCTGCTGGCAGATGTCCCACTTTAAGAAATAACCCATGGTTTATTTAGACAAACCTGGCCACCAGAATCAGCGCTTCAGTAATAATATTGTAGCAGTGACTATTGCTTTTGCTGAGCCCAGACCCTTGTGTGCAGCTAAAATGAAACATAATCGGCGATCCATGTTTGGTATAACTCTATACCCCACTCCTGGAATTTGAGCATACGATATGTTTTGTGCATCTAATTTATAGGAATACTTGAGTGGAAATCCCTTTGGCACGGCAGAGCCATTTTCAGCTGTCAGTATGTCTCCGTCTATCCTTGTGCTAGAACGAGTGATTGTAGCAACGGCAGCAGTTCGCACTGACGCCTTGGCAGCTTCATCAGCCAGTAAATTCCCTTCAATATGTACGCCAACACGCTGATGACTCAAGATGTGAATAACTTGAGCCCTTGGCAGGCATGCTTTCAGCTTTGCCACTTGTTCCCATAACAATTCATGTTTAATTGTGCAACCCTTGGAATCTCTAAACCCATTCTGGCCCTTGTAATGCAGATATTCATTATAGGACTGAACACAGTAAAATGAATAACACACTATCAGTGTGGGGAATTCTCAATCAGTATACTATAGTGCCAGAATCAGGGCTTTGAGTTCTACCAGCTGTGCAGTACAATCTCCTAGAGATTTTGTAGTCATATTGCTGAGATCGAATTTACCATCCAACATATGACCCATCACTATAGCACATGCTGCGTTATACTGCTGTTTACTTCCAATGGCAGGCTGAGCAGAACCATCAGTATAAATGATGTATTCATATTTTTCTAGAAGCAATATTTCATTCGGGAGAGGGTATTCTCGTTCGTATTGCAGGAACGCTTGTATTTCTAATGTAGAACTGTATTTGTAATCTACATCTGTTGCAGTGAGAGAATTAGCCCATTTTATACATCGCGGTTGCAGTGCTTTCGCATTTGGAATGCTCGCTTTGTTAACAGCTTATATAGTTGCTACCAGGGTTACAACAATAGGGCATTTCCCCAGTGCTAGTGCTCTTTCTCTCACTACAGCAGTCTGTACTGTTGTCAGTATTTTTTCAGTTGCCGCAAATCGTATCTCAGCATTTGTGCATAAACGTGATTTATATGCAATTGGGAGTGTCACACCTTCATTGAAAGGGATGTATGTATATCCTGATAAACCTGGGACCACCTGGATCACCAGGTTTGTAGAATTCACATGTGTGTGCAAATGTTTAGATGCTATCATGTCAGCCTGAACAGAATGTAGAATATCTGTATATTCCTGTGTCCACTGATGTGCTGTGAAATCAGGTCTGATTAAGTCATAGAAAGCTGTTACTCTTTCTGCCTAATCTAGAATGTATGTTCTGCCAAAATGTAGAAATCCTAAAATGGATTATAAACTCTTCAGAGTCTTTAGGGGTTGGAGCAGCATGCACTTTTCTAAAAAGTTTGCTGCCAGGCTGTTGCCTTTACTTGATAGCTCATATTCCAAAAATAGGGCACTGCGATGGGCAATTTTGGATTTCTTGGAATTAAATTTGTAGCCCAAGTTGGCAAAACACACAATTATGTTGTTCACCCTGCACAAGTGTTCAACTAATTCCTCGTCCATCAGATAGATTTCATCTACATAGGACACTGCCTCCTCATCGCATGTTTGTAATATTTTTGACACTCTTGCTGAGAATAGCCCGGGCTGCTCTTATATCCCTGGGGCAAACAACGGAAGTGACACTAATTGCCGAGGGCGGAAAACGCTGTCAAATATCGGCTTTCTGGAGCTATATTTTAGCAGAAGAATCCATTCGAGATATCTAATGTTTCGTATTTCTTCTGCACAATGTTATTTACTAATGCAGCACTATGTGCATTTTGAACTGCAAATGTTCATGTCCATTGTTTAAATGTCAATAATCTAAAACTAGACAATATGAGTTGTCAGGTTTCATTACGGGAAACAAAGGATTGTTCATTAGGGGGGTTTAATTCTCAATAACATCTTGGCACTCAAGTTGGTCCAAGATTTCTTTGACCTGTCTTTTTGCATCGTTTTAAATAGGCTACTATCTATGTTGATTTGGGGTAGATTTTAAAGGGATTTCATGATAAGTAGACTGCATGTCCCACCCTACATCATTGCGGTATAATACCAGCGCCCACTCTCGCACGTATGAATGTTTTAGAGATTTTGGAACGAGATCGGAGAAAGCAGGCAATATGATGCTTCCCCTTTTTGGCAATCCATCACAAACTCAGGCGGCCAATCTTTTTCTGCTAACAGGATGTCATATCCATATGTTAAGTTCTCCCAAAAGAGACCTTTAACTTTTCTTGAGATGTCCCCTACTATTTGGAGTGTAATTTTGTACAGTCTATTTGGGACACTAACTCTTGTATCAGGTGTTTCCACCGTGATATGTTCATTCAATGCTGCCCCATGCTGGTCCCCAGAAAATCCTTCAGGTTCTGGCGAGCTATTGGTATTTCTGTTGTGCTGTATAGCATCGACAGAGCCTATTTCCCATTCAGGAACTGAGTCCTCAGTAATCTGGGCATGTCTAATTTTTTAAGCAAGCTACTTTCATCTTTTTGAGTTGAGGTTTCATTTTAAGTTGCTCTTCCTGTTTGATAATATAATCTGATGTACGATGTGTTTCCCTTTTTGTCTTTGGTCAATCTTCAGTCTTTTGTTCTGATCGCCCATCCCTCTCTGAGTTTTTTGATGAACCCTGAAAGGAACAAAAGGAACATGTATCAGTGTCCTGATACCTATCAGATTGCTTAATGTTATAATGATTCCTAAGATTATACCTCTTTTCAGAGAACTCCCGTTGGGGAGATCCAACCCTTGATCGGGAATTCTTTTCTGGATTATTTTTGGATTGTTTGTTCTCCCATTTCTTTTTAGAAACAGCTGGTGATTGTATTGAGTTGTCCTTGTCGGGACTACCCACCATTTGTGGCTTCCCTGCTTTGTTTCCCACATTATCTCTACCTAATGCAGCATAGGTTTCTTCGATAATTTTCGGTCATTCTTGCTCCTTATTTATTGGTGCTATTCTCTTTACGCGGCTGGGTATGGCCACTGCTGCTGCCTCCCCCTTTATGTTGCTCAGCATCATTGCAGATACTTGGGAAAAATTACCCATCAGTGTCATCCCCAAGTCCAGGGCAGGTCGTGTCCCATCTCATTCTGTATCTGTTTCAATACCCCTGGAGCGACTGCTATGGAAGGGGTACCGTGAATTCTAATGTAGATGGCAACAAAGATTGTTCCCCAAGTGGTACAATCTTCGATGGAGGGAACCATCCCCAGTGGCAAGCAAATGGTTAGCATTCTATGTTTTTCCTGCGGGCCCATATGAGGAAATTCTGCTTCCAGCTGTGCAATTTGTTGTGCTATCCAGAACAGAATTTGCTCCGTCTTGGAAGGTATTGTTCCTATTGTTTATTTTAGTGTCTGTGGGTTAATTGTAGGTGTGGTCTGATGTGGACCAACTGGAGCATTTCTCACAGGTTGGACTGTTAATTTTCGCATGAAAAACTGGACAATGTGTCTGTAAGACTTGACAATGTCTTTGTATATTGTATGGACTGGTAGTATATCCATCTCTGGATATGGAGTGTATGTCGCTAAGATCAGCCAGGTCGCTCCTTCTATGCTGAGTGGACTGTGTCTCACAACAGATGTTGAGTGTGGGAGGGCACTTTTAAACTAGTTTCTGTGTTGCTGTTAAGTTAACGGGACTTCAATATCTCCTGTTTGGAATGTATTCTTATGGTGGTTCAACTACAATGTATGTGTGGAACAAATTAGTCTGTGATTCTGCATGCGGGAACTGAACCCAAGAATAGAATACCTCTGATCTGAACACCTTGGGTGTCTCAATCACAAAGGTAACACAGCCACCTGTTGCGGGTACGCAGTGTTCTAACTAGGCGTCGGTAGTAAATTCCGTTCCGCTAGCAGAATTTGGGTAATTTTGCGTTACGCAGAGAATGCGGAACTGCCAAAAATTCTGTGATCTGCGCTTCGCGGAATGTTTTGCTTGTTCACACTGTCAAAATGCGTGTTTGCGAGATATTTCTGCCCAAGCATGTAAACAGCGTTCGCAAACAGGAAAAAAGCATCACGAACGGGCGGAACAAGCAATTCCGAGTGTTTGCGGAACTTTTGTGTGCTCGCGGAGTTTTTTGACCGTTTCGCAGAGCTTTGTGTATCGCGACTACGCAAATTCCGCCCACCCCTAGATCCAACAGCTTTATAGTTACTGCATGTCTGCAATTCTCTGTGATGTTAAGAGCATTTGCAAATTTGTCTTCCCCCAATCTACTTACAGGGTCAGTCATTTTTAAAAGCAGAAAAGAAAAGTTCAGAGCTAGGGTTATGCATAATTTGGGGAACCTTTTATCCTTACAAGCTTGTTAAACCTTCATACAATAAACTGGGTACATCTGCTCAGCTGAGGCGGATCTCCCTTCCCACTTTAGATGTCTCTGAAAAGTGTGATTAAGTATTTTTGAGAAAGCACGACTGAACTACTCAGATTTTCGCTGTTTATATAAGAACCAAACCAACATTGGCAGCGCCATGTTGTGTAGTCCAGAGGAATCCCCAGTACCTGAGCGTTTTAGATGACCTAAACTTGGGGCTTGGTGTCCCAACCACTTCCGGACACCCTCACAGGATATGTCAGCCATTAGACCAGCTAGCTCTCATAGTAGTGTAGATAGTTTCTGGAAAACACTTAACATTATAACCCTGATTCCTCAGGGATTGTGGAAAACAGTACAGTACTTTTCGCTTAGTCACTCATGCTCACTTATTCTCAGAAAATACAAACAAAGGCGATTAGAAAGTTTCAATAAGTATTTATGGGTCCAGCATAAGTCTTGTGAAAAAAATATTTGCTGCAACAATCAGGAGACAGAAGCATACGAAAGAGATTGCTAGTACTAATATAGTAAATAGTAGATACATTTCTACTATAGTGCTAATAAGATGAACATAAGCAGTTCAGATAAAAACAGTGGTATTTGCATATTCCTAAAATGTGCGCCCTAAGTAATTTGGCTAACTGCACATAGCTTAGATCTGCATGTGTAGCATGTATATGCGTATACGTATACTTATGTATCTGTAGCCAAGAATTCCCTAGAGAAGAACCAGACCTGAGAATGAAGGACCCTGTCTCTGCTTCGAGGATGACACCCTGCCAGGTATTTTCAGACCACTGGATATCGAAGATTCAGCATGTATGACGCTGTGTCAGCTTGGAAGGAAATATCCTCTTATTTACGGGGGAATTAGGGTCTTATATACCAGAGTGGTCACTTCAGGGTTTCTTCTAGAATCGATATGTTTTTAAAACGATCATAAATGCTTTGAAAACAATCATACATTTTTTTCCCAACAAATGCGATCATGCACAGCTGGCTGTTGGCCAAGGATGAAAAAATTGGTGACCCTTATACAGAATATTTATACTGTGCCTGAGGACATGTTTATGTGCATCAGGCACAGAGATTATGATAGAATACTGAGAGCCTGGTGTCGACGAGACAGGAGCAAGCTACTAGGTAAAAGGTCATCTATTCAGAACCGTTATTGTCGTATGGATGATACAATGTATGCAAAAAGTGGTATAAATGAAAGGACATGACAGTAGTTCCTACATATCTATTTAGGATCTGCGAGTTTGGAACACATAAACTAAGGTATTGGTGTCCAGGCTGATTCCAGACACCCCAAAAAGATATGTTAGCCTTTTGACCAGCTAGCTCCCAGCGCCACCATAAGCCTCCTAACTTTACCAAGGAGCAAATAGTTTCTGGCAACTATCAAACATGACAAACCTTGATCCTTCAGGGATCGTGGAAACAGTACAGTACTTTTTACTCAGTCACTCATGCTCACTTCTTCTCAGAGAAATATACAGAATGAATGATGGGGACATTTTCATTAAGCATTTATTGAGCAAGCATCATTCTTGTATAAAATACTTGTGCTTCAACAACCATTAGACCAAAACAGATATATACGATTACGAGTACCAACAGAGTAAATAAAAGGTAGAATTCTACCATGGTGCTAACACAGTGAATAGATACATGGCATTAATTAAGCATGCTCCTAAGATGCAAACCCTAGCTAAGTATACCTAGCATGTATGTAGGCGTAAAGCCAAGAATCCCCTGGGACAGAGCCAACCCAATTACCTAATGGGAGAGAACAAAGGTCTTGGTCTCGAGTTGCACACCACACAAGAATGTCAGACCACTGCGTGGTGGAGTTTCTGCATGCAGGGAGTTCAGCATCTTGTGTCAGCATGGGGGCTTCTCCTTTGGTTTCTCAGTGAAGATGTTCTATTTTTATACTCCAAAGGTACCCTGAGGGGTTCTACCTAGATGTGTAATGGTACTGTGGGTCTGTTGTTTAAGGATTGACTTTGTACAGAGTTATTATACCGAAGATGGCACTCCTGCAAGCAGGGGATTTAAGATTTGATACTACGAATCCTCATGCATAATAAATGAGGCTAGTTTTATAAGAAAACCACACAACATTTATTCAGCACATTACTAGGTAAAAGGTCAGCGCCAGAGCTGTTAATTAGAGTAAGGTACGACAAATGTAGGTAAAAGGTTGTGCAGATACCTAGGCCTATATAAAATCCACTCCTCATCCAAAGGACGATAAGAGTAACTAATATTAAACTACACCTGTAAGAAAAGTATTAAAACATTGTTATACAAATGAGTGTAAAAACATCTAAAAACATGGTATATGTAAAAATTATGCAAAAGTTAAAAAAGAAACGATCCATAAGTCCCCTAAATAGTCAATATACTGTTAGATCAACCAAGAACTCCTAAAGCCATGGTACCCAGTGAGAGCAGCATGCTCCTAAGGTGCAAACCCTAGCTAAGTGTACCTAGCATATATGTAGATGTAAAGCCAAGAATCCCCTAAGACAGAGCCAACCCCATTACCTGATGGGAAAGAACAAAGGTCTTGGTCTCAAGTTGGACACCCCCAAGGGATGTCAGACCACTACGTGCTGGAGTTTCTGCATACAGGGACTTCAGCATCTTGTGTCAGTATGGAAGCTTCTCCTTTGGTTGCCCAGTGAAGATGTTATTCTTTTATACCCAAAAGGTACATGTTAGACCTGGCACCATTGGTGTGGGTCTCCCTTCCATTTTTGCTGTTGCCTCATGTATTTCTGCTGGTGTTGTATGCTTTGGGTACTCTGCCACAGTGCAAGTGCTCCCTACTGTAAATTGATGTATGAATCAGTGGTTCCATGTTTGGCTATTTGGTTTACTTGTCAGACCCTAGTCTAGTGCACCGAGTGTGCCAGGGCGTTTAATCCAAATGTTGCTGGTGGGCCTGCAGCACTGGTTGTGCCACCCACAGAAGCAGCCTTGTAAAATGTGTCTAAGGGCTGCCATTGCAGAGCCTGCGTGCAGTCTGGTACTGTCACGCTGACTGGGCAAGTGCATCCACTTCCCAGTTCCTAAACCGTCCCTTTTCTTCATATCAGTCACCCCTATGGTAGGCCCAAGGGCAGGGTGCATTGTAAGAATTGTTACATTTTATAATCCTAACTGTCACATAGAACATGATAGAAATTCGAGAATAGTATGCCTGAGCTCAGAGTAATAAACTACATCTTTTAGTCCAGTTTATTTTAATATTCTGTGTTTGCAAATATCACTTTTAGAAAGTAGGTATTTGCTTGTCTAACCATTCAAACCTGCCTCTGCTATGTTGTGTATTCCTATATCTGGTTTTGAGAGTGACAGGGCTGGGGAATTCCAGGAGACGGGCTGAGTCACCCAGTGGTGAATAGAGAGATCTGTATCTAGATGGGAGGGAGGAGTCGCACCTGAACCTTGAATAGGGCTGTGCCTGCCTTCCACAATGCTGGCTCCACCCCTGAGGAGCGGCTGATGTCTCTGCCCTGCACACTGAAAGAAGAGAAGGAGTCCTGTAAACAAAGTGCTCCAGTACTGTACTTGCCTTCCACAATGCTGGCTCCACCTCCTGTGGGGCATCTGATGCTTCTGCCCTGCACTGTGAAAGGAAAGGGGAAGTCTGGTAAACAGAGTGATTCAGAACTGGTTTGGACTGGGCAAAGGCCCCTCTCCCCTCAGAGATATAAGTATTGGGACCCTGATCCCATGAAATTAGATCACTTTGGACTGCAAGAAGAAACCTTTACTGAGGAGAGGAACCTGAAGAAACTGAGGAGAGACTATTCCCAAGCTGAAGTGCTGCTTGGGGATTGGCTTGCAGTGGTTGCCTTACTGCAAAAGGAAGGAGAAAGGAACTTTGTGTACTTTGCTTTCAACTTGTGAAGGATCTCGAAGGGCTTGGAAAAGAACTTGCCTCCTGCTGAAGTCTCAGGGACAACAAACTTCACCCCCCAGCTCCCCAGAGTTCTTTTGGAAGTGCCTGCTGCTGTTTTGGGCCTTCTGAGGAACTGCGTGTCGCAAGGAGCTGGAAGCGCGACTCAACGAGAAGAAGCGTGTCGCCGTCACTGTGCCTGCCGTCGCAACTCCGGAGAAAGGAGGGTGTCGCGCTGGAACTGTCGCACTGCACCGCATCGGAGAGAAGCGTGCCGCAACAAAGAGGAAGCGTGTTGCCGTCGCTGCTGCTGCCGTCGCAACTCCGAAGAAGGAGGTTGTTGCCGCTGTGGTTGTCGCACTGCACCGCATCAGGAGAAGAATTTCGCATTGAGGTTGAAGCGTGTCGCCGTCGCTGTGCCTGCCGTCGCAACTCCGAAGAAGTAGGGTGTCGCCGCTGGAACTGTCACATTGCACTGCATCGACCAAGAGCACCTCGAATACCCGAGAAGCGCCTTGCCGTCAGAGCTGCTGCCGTCGCATCTTGGATGTCGCCACTGTAGTTGTCGCATCGATCGGAAGCTTCACCCATCGTGGAGAAGAGCGTCGCCGCTGGAGCTGTTGCCGTCGCATCGTAAGGGTATCACACTACTTAGTGAGTGCAGACCATAACGATAACGCATACTTTTTGGTACATTTCTTTTGATTTTTGGATTGCCTATTTTTGAAAAATACCTAATTCAGTTGAGAGAGCAGAGTCTGGTATGCTACACCGTAAAGCAGATGAAGTACTTTTGCAAGAAATTCAATGTTTCCACTTCTGGATTTAAAGTGAAGGAAGAATTCTACAAGGCGCTGAGGGCCTGGGTAGAAGCAAGGAAAACTCCTGTGATTGAGGAGGATGAATTGGCAATTTTACAACAAGAAGGGCCAGTGGGCCTAGGAGGAAGGAAAGTACCTTCCCCCACATGTAGCAGTGCTTCTAACAAAAGAAGAGTTGGAGGAAAAAGAAAGATCAAGAAGGCATGAAATGGAATTGACAAGGTTCAAGGTTGATAGGCAGCTAGAAATAGAAAATAGAAAGTTAGATCTTAAGGAAAAGAAAATGCAGTTTGAGCATGAAAAGGTTTTGAGGGAGTTGGAGTTTAACACCAAAAGTTTAGCAGTTACTCCCTTTGGAAGCAGCATATCATCAGTACATACAGAAAGTAGAGTGTAAATTCCCAAGGATGTGGTGAAGGAGTTTTACAAAAATGATGATATTGGTCAGTGGTTCAGAGCCTATGAGGTAGCCATGTCTTCCCGCTGGGTCCCTGAGAGAGATTGGGGAGCGGGGTTGTGGGGAAGGTTCCTTAGTGAGGGGCGGGATACATTGTTAGATCTGCCTTCTGAAGTCCACAATTCATACAGCCACATGAAAGATGCATTGATGTCTAGATATGGTTTGACACCTGAGCTCTATAGGCAGAGGTTCAGGAAATGCAAAAAGTAAGAAAACAGTACTTGGGTTGAATATGTCACTTTCTTTTGCAGAGCATTAGATGGTTGGGTAAAGGGCAGCAAGGTTAATGATTTTCAAGGTCTCTTTGCTTTGATTGCATGGGAGCACTTGTCTGATAATTGTTTTCCAGAGCTCCGCCAGCATCTGATAGATAGCAAGCTGACTAATCCTAGGAAGCTTGCTGAGGAGGCGGACCGCTGGGTCAGGACCAGGGTCCACAAGGGTCACATGGGAGACTCAGCCAAAAGTGGGCAGGGGCCCCAGCAGAAGAGTGGGGGGGGGACAAGGGTAAACAGAAGGAGTTCCGCAAAGGGTCCCAAAGTAGTCCCTGAAGGAACCCCGTGAAAGGTTCCGAGCCTCCCCCTGAAAGAAAGCAAGGGGCCTGACAGGTAGTCCTGTTCCCCAGGGGCCCCTGAAATGTTACAAGTGTGGTGACCTGGGTCATAAGGCGAATGATACCAGGTGGCACCTGTTTGGTAAACAAGTACCCACTGGTGCTCCGCCCCGGCAGATGGCTAGTGTAGCCTTGTGGTAGGAGATTGAAGTCCAATGTGGGGGTGGGTCCCCCACAGATGACCCTTGTCTCTTTAGGAGACTGTGAGACAGTCTCAGAAGCTCAGCAACCCAGGAACACTAAGAAATATGGGCAGCTAGTGACCATCAATGGCCAAAAGGTGGCGGCTCTTAGAGACACAGGAGCCAGTGTGACAGCTGTCAGGTGTCACCTGGTGTCTCAAGAGCAGATTTTCCCTCATGCATTTTGCCGAGTTGTTAACGTCGACAACACAGAGAGTCATTGTTATTTTTTATTTGTTGTGCCCTGTGCTGCAATGTTTCAGCATTAATAGTGCAAATTAAGGGAATAGTTTTTGGCAGAGGCAATACTTGGTTTGCGCTCTGCAGGATATGTTTGCATGGTTTCTTTTCGTCTCTATCGAGAAGGTTTTTCAGTAACACCTGCGGAAGGTCCTGCCTCACTGCCATTGTTCCGTCTTGGCACCGGGAAACCCTTTTTGGGTAGCTGAGCACCTTACAAATTAACAAATAAATACATAAATTGTCCGATGGCTCATGTTGCCTTTGAGTAGGGGGGTCTCTGGTACTCTTCAGGTAGCTGTGGGGCCCGCCATGCCTGTTGACTGTTTGTTGGGAAATGATTTTGAGAGCTCCCCTTCGGAAAAGGTGGAGAAGACAACTCACTTGAAGATGGTTGGACTGCCCGACTGGGCGTGGGTGACCAGCCGGTCAATGTCAGCCAGTAGGGGTTCTCAAGAGGACCTGGAGCTTGAGAGGGAGGCCCAGGACCCTGCCGAAAAGAGAAGTGGCGGGGCGCGGGAAACCGGCCCCCAAAGTTCCCATGACCCTGGAGGAGGTAGACCCTAAGGGGGATGCCCTGGAGCCTACCGGGGAGCACGTATCTGAACTGGGGGCCCTGCCTGAGCTGACCCATTGGCAGCAAGAAGGAGGCCCCTCCAGGGAGGAATTTTGCAAGAAGCAGAGAGAGTGCCCTTCTCTTGTGGGTTTGCGGCAACAGGCTGCAAGCCAGGCAGCAGCTGATCAGTCAGGATCACACTTAATTTATTGGGAGAATGGTCTCCTGTATAGTGAGCCTAAGTTTTGCTGAACCTGGGTCAGCCCGTGTGCTAGTGGTACCGCAGAAGTTCAGAGCCTTTCTACTGGGGCTGGCTCATGATGTGCAGTTAGCAGGACATTTGGGGCAGGACAAGACCTTTGAAAGGCTTGTCACCCACTTTCATTGGCCCCAAATGCGCAAGAGTTCTGATACTCATCGCAGGACTTGTCAGACTTGCCAGGCAAGTGGAAAGAGTGGGAGGAAGCACAAGGCTCCTCTCCAGCCATTCCCTGTGGTCAGTACCCCCTTTGAGCGGGTGGGGATTGACATTGTGGGGCCACTGGACCCCAACACAGCCATGGGCAACAGGTTCATCCTGGTCTTGGTGGACCATGTCACCCGGTACCCGGAAGCCATACCTCTGAGGACAGTGACGGGCCCCATGGTGGGACGAGCACTAATGGGAATTTTCTCCCGAGTGGGATTCCCTCGCGAGATAGTGTAGGACCGGAGTATCAACTTAATTTCCAAGTATATGAAGTCCCTGTGGCAGGAGTGTGGGGTAACTTACAAGTTCACCACTCCTTACCACCCCCAAGGAAATGGGCCGTTTGAAAGGTTCAACCGGACCCTGAAGGGCATGATAATGGGTCTTGAGCAACCCATGAGGCGTAAGTGGGACGTCCTCTTACTGTGCCTGCTCTTTGCATACCGTGAGGTGCCACAGAAATCTCTAGGGTTCAGTCCCTTTGAGCTTCTCTATGGACACCGAGTCAGAGGACCTCTGAGTTTGGTTAAAGAAGGCTGGGAGCAATTTCCCAGGAAACCTCCCCAGGATGTATATAGCTACATGCTGGCCTTAAGGAACCAGACTAGGCATTTCAGGCAACTCGCTGAGGCGAATCTGGAAGCCAGCCAGGAGGAGATGAAGCCCAGGTATGACCAGAATGCCACTCTGGTAGAGCTTCAACCTGGCCAGAAAATGTGGGTCATGGCCCCAGTGGAGCCCTGCGCACTCCAGGATAAGTGGACCGGACCATTTGAGGTTGTGGAGAGCAAGAGTCCAGTTACCTAATTGGTGGACTTGCGGTCTCCTAGGAACCCCTTGAGGGTCCTACATGTCAACTGCCTTAAGCCCCACTTAGAGAGGTCTGAAGTGGGCATGCTCTTGGCAACAGATGCTGGGATGGAGGAGGAGACTGAGCCTCTTCCTGATCTCCTGTCAGCTTCAGAGCAAGATGGGTCAGTGGATGGTGTTAACCTCTCTTACACCCTGACCCCTGAGCAACAGAATGACTGCCGCCAGTTGCTGGGACAGTTTTCTGATCTGTTCTCCCTGGTTCCTGGTGTCACAGATTGGTGCGTCCATGATATGGACACAGGAGGCAGCTTACCTGTGAAGCAAAAGTCTTACAGGGTAACTGACAGGGTGAGGGCTTGCATTAAAGAGGAGGTCTCAAAGATCCTTGCACTTTGGGTGATTGAGTCATCTAGCAGTCCTTGGGCCAGTCCAGTGGTCTTGGTCCCGAAGGCCCCAACGCCGGGTGCCACACCCGAACTCCGGTTCTGTGTGGACTACAGAGGGCTCAATTCAGTCACGAAGACTGACGCGCACCCCATCCCCAGAGCTGATGAGCTCATAGATAGGCTAGGGGCTGCACGGCACTTCAGCAAGTTTGACTTAACGTCTGGGTACTAGCAGATCGCCTTGACTGATGGGGCAAAGGAGAGGTCAGCATTCTCCACACCAGATGGGCATTTCCAGTTCCGTGTTATGCCCTTTGGGATGAAGAATGCCCCTGCCACCTTTCAGAGGTTGTTCAACCAGGTGTTGGTTGGACTGGATCAGTTCAGTGCCCCCTACCTGGATGACATCGCAGTGTTCAGTGCCACTTGGTAGGAACATCTGCGCCACCTCTGGGAAGTGTTGATGGCGCTACGGAAAGCAGGCCTCATGATCAAGGCGAGTAAGTGCCAGATCGGGCAGGTTTCCGTGGTGTACTTGGGACACCAAGTTGGGAGCGGCCAGGTGGCACCCCTACAACCCAAGATTGAAACCTTCCTGGCTTGAGAGCCACCCAAAACCCAGACAGAGGTGAGAGCATTCTTAGGTCTCACAGGTTACTACAGGAGGTTTGTCAAGGGGTATTGCAACATTGTTGCACCCTTGACGGAGCTGACTTCCAAGAAGCAGACCAAGAAGGTGATCTGGACTGACACCTGTCATAAAGCTTTTGAGGCCCTAAAAGCTGCCATGTGCACAGCGCCTGTGCTCCTGGCACCCAACTTCTCAAGAGAGTTTATCGTCCAAACAGACGCTTCAGAGCATGGTGTGGGGGCTGTTCTGTCACAGATGAATAAGGAGGGCCTAGATCAACCTGTGCCTTTATCAGTAGAAGGTTATTTCCACGGGAACAGAGGTGGAGTGCTATTGAGTGTGAGGCATTTGCTGTGGTCTGGGCACTGAAAAAGCTGAGACCATACCTGTTTGGGACTCACTTCCGGGTTCAGACAGACCACAGGCCCCTCAGATGGTTGATGCAGATGAGGGGTGAGAATCCAAAGCTGTTGAGGTGGTCCATCTCCCTACAGGGTATGGACTTTATGGTGCAACACCGCCCTGGTACAGAACACACCAACGCTGATGGTCTGTCCAGATGTTTCCACCTTAGTGAAGAGAACTCCCAGGAGTTAGGGTAGTTCTTCCCACTTTTCAGCTGGAGGGGACACATGTTTGTTGCCTCCCTTAATCCTGACTAGAGGAGAGGGCCCCCGTTTGTCACAAGTACCTACCTGTGCTAACTAGAGACCCCCAAATGTAACAGTACCCCCAGGGGTTCTACCTAGATGTGTAATGGTACTGTAGGCCTGTCGTCCAAAGATGAGGATAGCAGTGATTTTTGCATAGATTTGTTATACAGAAGGTGGTAATCCTGCAGGCAGGTGATTTAAGATATGATACTAAGAATCTTCATGCATAATAAATTAGGCTAAATAAAAAAAAACACAACATTGATTCGGCACATAACTAGGTAAAAGGTCAGTGCCAGAGCTGTTATGTAGACCAAGGTAGGACAAATGTAGGTAAAGGGTTGTGCAGCTACCTATACCTATATTGGGGTACATTGGGGCTCATAACACCGGGGGGAATTTATGGTAAAATAATTTCCTGAGGCTGCTTTCGGCTCTGGGGATCACCACCCCCAACCGTGGCATGATGATATATGCAAAGGAAGGGGGGCTGCATAGTCCACTTTTTAGGCAATTTCGGCCCAGGGTAATGCCACTCCCGCTCCAGGTCCGAGCTATGCACAGAAAACAGGGAGGGGGCATTGTGCCCATCTCTCCAAGCCAAATTCAGTCAAGGAAACCACATACTCCAGGGCCCAGCCATGCATTAAATGGTGAGGCAGCCGTGCCACCTCATGGAGCCATTTATAGCCCTCGTGACCCCATCCTCCAGGGCTGGCTCTAGCTATGCTTCTGGGTGCCCACCTCTGGCATATAGTTGTGTCAGAAACCTGTGCTTGCTCTTGTTTGGCATGAGCAATTTCAAAGCTCCTGACAAGCGAGAGCAAACACTAAGCCCACGTCCAGACGGTGGGAGCATGAGACATGCTCCCGCCTGCTGTGAGTGGACTTTTCATCTGTTAGCCTGCCTGCTGATGAACAAATTGCTGCCGTCTGCAGGGAACAGAATTTTTAGCTGCAAATACATTAAACTTAATTGTGAGTGCCAGCTAGCTCAGAGGTCACTAGAAACGTTCTCGAATTCACAAGAAGGGATCAGTTTCTGACAACCGCATCAACATGACAACTTTGTTTCCCCAAGAATAAACGTATCTTCAGAGTCATGGAAACAATAGATAGATACTTTACTCAGTCAATCATACGTGCTTCGTTTTTACAGAGGTGCGGAGAAAATAGAGAGACAGGCTACAATGCAGGCTGCAAAGTATAATGCGTACAGTGAGAAGAGTATTATAAAATAATACTGTAAAAGCATTGTATGGTTTCTAAGCCATAAAAATACATACATAAATAACAATGGCTAAAAGTACTCAACTGGTGCTTCTAAGATACGCCTACCCCAATGTACCTAACCTAAGTCTAGTACGAGGGAAGAAGTAAGTGTGGTGTAGCATAGGTTTTGTTTCTTTGCCAAGAATCTATCCCAAGATTTCTCTTAGGGTCAAATCAGCTCCACACCTTAGTTTAGAATGAAGGAGGTCTGGTATCTCTGTCTTGGACTCGATTTCCGAACACCCCGCAAGGGGAGCTTGGAAACACTAGAGCTGTATTCTGAGCAAGAGAAAGGACAGCTTCTCGATCATTGCGTCAGCTGGAGGGACGGCTTCCTTCAGCACTTGCTGTAGCGAGCTGCGTCGGGCAAGTAGATAGTCGAACTGCTCCAAACCACTGTGTCCTTGCTAGAGCAAGTGAAGGCATATTTATACCTTGAATGTGCCTAGTTTGACGTAAAGTCGGGCATAATAACATCAGAAAAGAACCCCAATGGAATGGTAGTTCTTTGTAAACTCCATGAGTTCTTGGACAAATCAATATTCAAGCAAGGGGATGTCCCTGATTGCTTAAGCCAATTTTCCAAGAAATCATTGTGACATTTTGGTACGGGTGGAAGTAGCCATGCCTGTATTTGAACTGCATTGGCTATGTCTAAATATGAGTATGATTTCTATGCCCATATTAGGGCAATGTGAATTGTACCTATATAAGGGCATAAATCGAGAAAATTTTACTTGGATCCTAAAACGCCATACAACAGGACTCCTCCCGTGACCTCCAACAATTATGACATTGGTACTCTGGGTGGGCCCTAGGGCACCAGCCCATTACTGGCATGGCCCAAGGAAGGGGGCTGGGTTGCCACTATTGGCCCAGGGAGGGAGGTTGTGTGCTCCCTTCCCATTCATAATGTGGCTAGGTCCTGTGAGATGTGGTTCTGGGCCGTGAAACAGCCCGGGAAGGGGTCCTAGGGACCCCCTCTCTCCAATTCATAAGTGGAGAGGCCCAGGGGTGTTGACTACCCCAAAGCAAATTTTGGCACGGCTGGGGGGGCTTCATATTTCCCTCCCCTTTCAGAATAAGGTTGGGCCACAGGGGATGGGGTCCCCTGGATCAGAATCTGCCTAGGCGAGGGGAGTCATGTGGCCCCCCTCTACCATTAATTAAATAGGCATGTGTACAATTTTGGCCTGGGGAAGGGGCTGCGTTCCTCCTTCACCTTTTTAATATGCAGTGGGATCCCTGAGTGGGTTCCCAGCATTGACTGGCTTAGCCTTGGGGGATATGGTCTATGTTTTTTTGTGTGTAGATTCTGAACCTAACTATAACTATCCTGAAATCTTTGTTTTTTTTAGTTCATATATATCTATATATATATATATTACTTACTGGCGGTCGCCAGTAGGTAGTTATAGTTAGGACCTAGTTTCCATGGGAAATCCGAACATTCTATTTGGAATAACTTTGGCGCCGGTCGACGAATCATTGCGAAATTCTCCAAAAAGATGGGGCGCTCCGCTCCTATCCTGAAAGTTTCGGGGTGATTCATCAAGCGGGGGCTGAGAAGAAAGGGGGTCCCAAAACGTGTTTTCCCCATGCAATTTTCCATAGGGACCTTTAGCCGTGGCTACAGCCCGAACTGCTGAACGGAATTACACCAAATTTGGCAGAAAGGTAGGTAAATATATCTATGGACGAAGTAGGGTATGCGTATCCTCCGAGGATCATGCACGTAGCTTTATGAGCACGAGCTGCCCAAGACCCCCCAAGACCCCAAAAATATATCTTTGTTTTAAAAATCGCGGGATTGTGTAGGATACGCGTATCCCATGAATAATAAAAAATCCTGAAGCCCGCTTTAGTGCTAATTAGCCCCCGGAGGGGCAAGTCCCGGGGCAATGTGCTTTGTTATATGTGGGGGGGCTCACGGACCCCCCTGCAGCCCCGGGGACCGCCACGCCCCGGGGCTTTGGTTGAATATGTGCAGGGGGCTCATGGCCCCCCGCAGCAAATGTAATTGTGTGGGGGGGCTGAAAGGCCCCCCAAGCCCCGGGGTCCGCCACCTCCCCGGGGCACTAAATATTTAAATTAAGGGCAGATTATTATTATTTTTTTACAGTAAAATTTGGATACGCGTATCCTGCGCCGCGCTCAGCGCGTGCTCTGGTGTGCACGCGTTGGGTACTCGTATCCTACCACGTATGCTGCGCGTTTCCAAGCCAGAAAAAGAAAAATATTTTTCAGATATCTATCAAGCTTATGTGTTTAGATATTGGGTGGCTCTAAAAAGAGCCTTTGTGTTTATTGGTACCTACAAGTAAGCACCTATGCAGAGTCAAAAGTTGTTGAGTAGAACACTGTTACCTTCATCTGTAAAATGTACACCATCTCTTCTATAGATGCCGTCCATATCAAAACTCAGATTGTTGTTGAAAATGGACCCCATTCTATAATCTCTGAGATATGCAGAAACAGCTTTATTGACATGTTTCCTAGCTTTCTCAATCTGTGGACAATATTGGTTGGACCAGTTCCATTCCTGCTTTGGCATATGTTAGAATAGACTTTTGAGGGAAAAGTGACATAAATTCTGCAAAGGTGTCCTCCATAAGCATTTCAAACCCTACTCCTGTCAAAGTGTCTAGGTCGTTGACACCACAGTGCACTATGATGAGGTCAGGGTGTTGCTGATGCAAAAATGATTTCACCAATGGCATCAATTGGTGGCACTTCAATCCTCTCTGTCCAATCCATTTAATGTCTACATTTGACAAAGCTAGGTCTTTTTCAATACCTCTGCTTTCAGTGTACCTTTTACACCAGAAAATATAGCTGTTTCCCACAATCCACACTCTAAGCATCTTGAAGGAAGGTCTGGATGCACTCAGAAGGTGTTTGTATATGAAATGGCAGTTTGAGAAGTAAGGTTTTTCTAAGATGATGGGTGATATGCAGTTTTGAAATGATTGGTTGTTTGAGAACATTATTGACTAAAAGTAGGGTGCATGTTTCTATTTTTTTAAAGTAATGCTTGTTTAGATTGCCTCTGGACAGCACTGCTGAACACATCTTGCATGTCACCTTCGCCGCATTCCCCCTGTTCCCATCATGCACTGGGACAGGAACAGACTAATTTGCATATAGCCAGGTTCTGAGCTGGGATGGTGCATTGAGCTAAAAAATGGTGATGGATTAAAACCATGATCTCTTGACTTGGTAAGAGTATTCTGCATCATTCAGAAACTCTGTCCATCACCACCCCCTTTTCCAAAATTGCTTTTATCCACACTATGTGTGGGAGGGTATGCTCAGACGTGAGTCCCTTGCTCATTGCACCATCAGGATTCAAGCAAGCGGGCCGACGAAGGCTGTGACCCCAGAAACCGGTCCCCCGAAGCTTGTTTCCTTCCCAGTATAAGAATTGGCTTGGTAGTTTGGTTTGCCCTGTTCCCAACACGCACTGGGACAGGAACAGACTAATTTGCATATAGCCAGGTTCTGAGCTGGGAAGGTGCATTGAGCTAAAAAACAGTGATGGATTAAAACCATGATCTCTTGACTTGGTAAGAGTATTCTGCATCATTCAGAAACTCTGTCCATCACCACCCCCTTTTCCAAAATCGCTTTTATCCACACTAAGTGTGGGAGGGTATGCTCAGACGTGAGTCCCTTGCTCATTGCACCATCAGGATTCAAGCAAGCCGGGCCGACGAAGGCTGTGATGCCAGAAACCGGTCCCCGGAAGCTTGTTTCCTTCCCAGTATAAGAATTGGCTTGGTAGTTTGGTTTGCCCTGTTCCCATCATGCACTGGGACAGGAACAGACTAATTTGCATATAGCCAGGTTCTGAGCTGGGATGGTGCATTGAGCTAAAAAACGGTGATGGATTAAAACCATGATCTCTTGACTTGGTAAGAGTATTCTGCATCATTCAGAAACTCTGTCCATCACCACCCCCTTTTCCAAAATTGCTTTTATCCACACTATGTGTGGGAGGGTATGCTCAGACGTGAGTCCCTTGCTCATTGCACCATCAGGATTCAAGCAAGCCGGGCCGACGAAGGCTGTGATGCCAGAAACCGGTCCCCGGAAGCTTGTTTCCTTCCCAGTATAAGAATTGGCTTGCTAGTTTGGTTTGCCCTGTTCCCATCATGCACTGGGACAGGAACAGACTAATTTGCATATAGCCAGGTTCTGAGCTGGGATGGTGCATTGAGCTAAAAAACGGTGATGGATTAAAACCATGATCTCTTGACTTGGTAAGAGTATTCTGCATCATTCAGAAACTCTGTCCATCACCACCCCCTTTTCCAAAATCGCTTTTATCCACACTATGTGTGGGAGGGTATGCTCAGACGTGAGTCCCTTGCTCATTGCACCATCAGGATTCAAGCAAGCCGGGCCGACGAAGGCTGTGATGCCAGAAACCGGTCCCCGGAAGCTTGTTTCCTTCCCAGTATAAGAATTGGCTTGGTAGTTTGGTCTGCCCTGTTCCCATCATGCACTGGGACAGGAACAGACTAATTTGCATATAGCCAGGTTCTGAGCTGGGATGGTGCATTGAGCTAAAAAACGGTGATGGATTAAAACCATGATCTCTTGACTTGGTAAGAGTATTCTGCATCATTCAGAAACTCTGTCCATCACCACCCCCTTTTCCAAAATCACTTTTATCCACACTATGTGTGGGAGGGTATGCTCAGACCTGAGTCCCTTGCTCATTGCACCATCAGGATTCAAGCAAGCGGGCCGACGAAGGCTGTGATGCCAGAAACCGGTCCCCGGAAGCTTGTTTCCTTCCCAGTATAAGAATTGGCTTGGTAGTTTGGTTTGCCCTGTTCCCATCATGCACTGGGACAGGAACAGACTAATTTGCAAATAGCCAGGTTCTGAGCTGAGATGGTGCATTGAGCTAAAAAACGGTGATGGATTAAAACCATGATCTCTTGACTTGGTAAGAGTATTCTGCATCATTCAGAAACTCTGTCCATCACCACCCCCTTTTCCAAAATCGCTTTTATCCACACTATGTGTGGGAGGGTATGCTCAGACGTGAGTCCCTTGCTCATTGCACCATCAGGATTCAAGCAAGCCGGGCCGACGAAGGCTGTGATGCCAGAAACCGGTCCCCGGAAGCTTGTTTCCTTCCCAGTATAAGAATTGGCTTGGTAGTTTGGTTTGCCCTGTTCCCATCATGCACTGGGACAGGAACAGACTAATTTGCATATAGCCAGGTTCTGAGCTGGGATGGTGCATTGAGCTAAAAAACGGTGATGGATTAAAACCATGATCTCTTGACTTGGTAAGAGTATTCTGCATCATTCAGAAACTCTGTCCATCATCACCCCCTTTTCCAAAATCACCTTCGCCGCATTCACCTTTTTCTCTCCATCAGGAAAGGAAAAAACTTCCAAATGAGTGCCTCTTTTCTTTTGGGGACTGGATCTTCTGCAAGAAATTGATCACCAGAAGAGTGTTCTGAAATATCTACATCTTGCTGTGCAGCCATATTGAAGATCTGCAAAAAACAGCTGCTTCACAAAAAGATGTTTCTTCAGTGAAGGTCAAAAAAGAATGATTAAAATGGGTGGGGTCCTTCAACAGTTAGAATAGGAAGTATTATGAACCAATCAAATCTCTTGTTTTGAAGTCACATGGGGTACGCGTAGGCTGCTCTTATGATGCGTGTATGTACGACGAACCCTTGCGATTCACGTAATTGCTTTTAAAAGTAATATACGCTTATTAAAACTAAATGAATACTATGTTCATGATTACCTCAGATAAAGTCTTGCCTTAATATTTACATTAAATACATAGATATATCTTTTTAAACATTAAAAACAATTTGCAGGGTACACGTACCGTGTACCGTACAAACGTATATGACATCACGCAGAAGCGCCGATGCGACGCTTAACGTCAAAACGTATTTGTGACGTATGCGCGGGTACACGTTTAGTACAAATAGAGATGCGCAGGACACCACGCGCCGAGCGTTTATCCTACGCATACCCAAATATTAATTCTAAAATGGTTTCACGGAGTGTGCGAGGAAGGTACGCGTACCCTACGTTTACCACAAAAAAATAGAAAAAAATATATAGAAATGAATTTTAATACATTGACAAAAATATAAAATAAAAATAAATCATTTTTGAATTTTTTTTATTTTACATTAAAAATATGTAATGTAATTTAAAAAATAAAATAGCTTAAAATAATTATTATAACAAATGTAGTAAATCAGTATCAAAAAAATAAATATAACAATTAATACATTTAAAAATTGGCATTTACAAAACCTATGAAACTCAATGAAAAATCCATAGGTTTTAGGCACGTTATAGTTAGGAATTAGCATTTAAAAAATCTTGCAAATTCACTGAAAAAAACATAGGTGGCAGCAACGATATAGTTAGGAATTAGCATTTAAAAAACCTTAGAAATTAACTGAAAAAACCATAGGTTTCACACATGTTATAGTTAGCCGGACATTTCACTCATACAAAACCATTGAAATTCCCCTGTTATAGTTAGTTCAGCTAACTATAACTCACGCGCCCGCAATCCACTGCTGATGACGTCACATATTACATCACTCATGACATGGTCAGTGACATGATGACATCTCAAATGACATCACTCATGATATCACTGATGACATCATCCAGTGAATGTGTCTCGTTCTGAAAAATAAATATTTTTTATATATGTATTTCTAAAGGTCAATGGAAGAATAAACGGGTAAATAAGTGTCTAAATGGATGTTTTTTTTTTAAATTGATTGTATAACTGACTTATTAAGTGTATCTTAGTGAAGACATGTATTAGCGAGTAATGTTTAAATATTTAAATATCTGTATCAGTGTCTCAGTGTATAAGCGGCTGCATGGGTTGGTGAGTAGCTACATGAGTGTGTATATGGTTTATTAGTTGTTTTTTTGAGTATCAGTATGAGTGTCTGTATGGTTCGGTGGGGGATATTACTTAGCGCATAGATGCATGAATGAGTGACTCACTGTTTGTATGTGTTTTGAAGACAGCATGTGTGCAGGACTGTATGGGTGGATGAGTGTGTGTATGGGTGTGTTAGTGAGCGAATGACTGTGTAAATAGTGTATTTATGAGTAAGTACATATGTTTTAAACTAGTATATGTGAGTATTGATGTATATAAGTAAGTATATATGAGAGTGAGAGATTGGAAGAGTTCCTGTATAAATAAGTATGTGTTTCTATAAGTGATTGTTTAATAGAGTAAGTATGTGTACGTTTCTGTAGAAGTAAGTGTAGTGGTGTGTGTATAGCTGTATATGCAAGTAAATGGATGTTTGATAGTTTATTTGCATGTGTGAGTATGTGTGTGAGTAACTATGTATGAGTGTAGGTGTGTAACAAGATGTATAGGTGTATGAGTACATATGATGAGTGAGTACATGTATGAATGACTATATAGAACTGTGGTGGTGAGCCTCAGCAAGGCATACCAGTGCTAGGGGTTCTCCCTTCTCTGCACAGAGTCCTCAGACCAATAGAAAGAAGTTGGCACAGAAGCTGGAAAAGAAAAGACAGAGTTTATTAAACGTCATGAGGTGGAACTACATTCACACAACACCCTTAGGCAATGTATGAAGTAGCACACTGACTGGAAGGAACTTGGTCTTTTTATACCCACACAGGGGCTCAAATGAAGGCGGTACAAGTACAGATTGCTGGTTTTAAATACATATAAGGTCATACAGAGAGTGTGCTGGCAACATGTGGGAGAGGCTGACAGTTAGCTAATTCTGGTGGACACATCCTAACAGTTACAAGTTGGGGACAGCTGTAAGCTCAACTGAGCATGTGCAAAGCAGAAGAGGCTAAATATATCTAGTCTCTAGGCAGATTTCAAGAGCAGTTGACAGGAGGGTAGGGCAGAGCACATGGCAAGCACATGGCAAACAAAATGGCTGCCAGAAATACAAAAATGGATTTCACACAACGGACAAAATAGTCTCTAAATACAAGATGTCTTCTGCTAATGCTTAACCTAATCGCTGCTAAATTACAGCAGACGACCCTTTCAGCATTAGCTGAAGACATTCGTTTATCTGGGGTAATCTAGATATACATCCTGTACATTGATGTTCATCATCTCAGTAATTTCATTTTTTAACATTTGTTGTGCTTTTATGTTTGCAGTATTTTCTTTGGTAGGTGTACAAGCAGTGATGCACATGGAGCAAAGCATAGGACCACATTTGTAAACAAGTACAGCATGTAAATAGTATCACCAGTAGTATACATAGAATAGTCAGTAGCTTCCAGCCTCAAGTAGCAAAGAGTGTCCATATCTAGTTCGAAAATGTCCATGTACCAGTCTCTGTGTGAATTTCTGCAGCAATCTTATGCAGTTTTGAGATTGCATCATATACTGAAGGTGAGTGATCCGGGATAAACACACAGCAACTGCTACCGATGATGCGACATGCACCACCTCAATCAGCCAAAATCACGTCAAGTACCATCCTATTTTGGAGTGCTACAATCCTCGCAATTGTAGTTCCTCTGTAATGTTCCCAAGTGCCATAGTTGTTTGATTGGTGACAGCTTCTACAACACGAGTTAATTGCCTTATCTTTCTGCTATTCAATGCAGCACCCACAACGAAGAAAAAACCCTAATTGAAATCGATATATTGTTGCAAAGTGGTATCTGTCTGGTCAACTTCATCTGCACTTATTGTTCGTTTATATCTATTCTTGGAAATGTCATTATACAACTTTAAATCCAGGTGATATGATGGAGGGGCCAAGAACACAGGTGGTAACAAAAATGATATGTAACATACCCCGGACCACCCAACAGGCAATTGATAGTATCCTTTATTACCACATACAAAATACGAATTATGTGAAGACGTAAAACTACTGTTGTTAGCTCCTTCAATATTCAATGTCAAAATACATTCACTCCATCCTACGGGAATTCTCCCATCACTACTTATACACAGTTCTGCTTTAGCTCTGGTCACAGAAATTACAAAAGGTCTATTGTCTTTGACAGTCCTCATATTCGTGAAGACATATGGTGTTGAAATATTGTCGGGTTGGTACTCTTCCCATTCCCATTTAGTACCTTTAGCTTGTAGATAACCATCTTTATCTTGATAGCATACTTTATTCAACCAACAGATGATTCCACCTACTGAGGACTTTCCGAAAGCAAACAAAAGGGCATACCAAGCTTGACATGAACCATTGTGGGAAAACGGTAGAAGAATAATAGTTATTCCTCCTTTCTTTTGGTGTGCAGGTATCATCCCACACACCCAACAATTGGTAGCATTTATGGCATTGTGTGTATGATGCAACATCTGGATGAATGTGTTATTTAGGTAGGATTGTTGATGCTTCTGCTCGTGATACGGAAGTGTAAAATAGTGATGTTCCACTGAAGCTGGAGTAGTGGCAACAAGAAGCTGTCGAGCAGGAGCCACTTTCTCAACAAACCAGGTGATTATCGCCAAACCACCAGAGCAACAACAAACCCTACAGCACAAATGATTCTTTTGTTATTAATTTCAGCAAAAGCGATAATTGATCTTCCTAAAAACCCGTTGAAAACAATCGTTGGAGCTCTTGTCCCTTGGGCAGCTACGGATTTCTTCAGCATGGGCCAAGACGGGTGTCACTACACTAACGCAGGGCTGATCCTCCCCCTTGCCACATCTTCTCTCCGTTTCACTAACCCAGGGCGGTAGATCAACCAGTCTTTTTCAACACTGCGGATTCTTTGCTTGGTCTCAAGTGGTATCGCGATGCTCCAGGAATCGTGTGGTCCGGGAAGACTTCCGCAGATTCGTCAGGTGAGATAGCTTGACCTTTCGCCGTCTCCAGAATCTCTCGATGGTCGGGTAGCATAGCAGGTTCAACCAAGGCAGGCAACACACACTTACAGTGTGTGCTGTGGACCCAGTTCTTCTTGCTCGTTACTCGAACTGCTGTCCTTGTAGTCAGGAGCACCTGCTCCGGACCTCGCCACCTCGGTTCCAAGCTGTTCGATCTGTCGAAGACCTTGACCATCACATAGTCCCCAGGACGGAGTTCGTGGGCCTCACTTGTAGATCTGTCAGGAAGCGCTTCTTGAACCTGTTGATGAATAGAGATCAAACTGTCGGTTAACTGTGCCAAATAATCATTCATCAGAACACAAAGAACATCATGTATGGGGCGTGGCTTAGGAACTCCCCAAATATTAATCGGTCTCCCAAAGACCACTTCGTACGGGGTGAGACCAGATCGTGAATGTGGCACCGATCTTATGGACAACAATACCAAGGGTAATGCATCTGGCCACTTTAAAGACGTGGAAGCCAGTATTTTCGCTAACTTCAATTTTAAAGTACCATTGTATCTTTCCACTAATCCTGCTGATTGAGGGTGGAAGACTGTATGGAATTTCTGTTTGATCCCTAACCCTTTCAGGACATGCTCAACAACTTGCCCAATAAAATGAGGTCCGTTGTCACTACACAAAAGCTTACAAACACCATATCTAGGGAAAAACTCATTTAGAAGCAACTTTGCTGTGGTGAGAGCAGTATTATCGTTTGTAGGGTATACCTCTATCCATTTACTCAAGGCACATACCACCACTAGGACATATTTTAGATTATTGCAGCGTTCCAGTTGGATGTAATCCATCTGCACGACTTCAAAAGGTGCGGTTGGTGTAGCAAACCCTCCTGTAGGAGTCTTTGTCCCTTTTCCAGGATTATACTGCCAACAGATCAAACAGGACTGTACTACTCTTTTATCTGTGCTGGCAATTTCAGGATGCTCCCTAACTTGTGTAAGCAATTTAGTTATTGCTACAGCTCCAACATGTGCCAGCCCATGTGCCATTTGAACCATAGGTTGTAAATAGGCTGCAGGCAATTTCCACTTATTAATTTCTTTGTTTTGCCAACAACCCTCATCGTCTAACATTCCTTCTTTAGGCCATTGCTAAAGCTCTTCCACAGAGGCAGATCGCTGTATATCCAATACTTCCTCTCTAGCGTCATGCCAACGCTCAGCTTGAGACTTCACTACGTACATGGAAGTAGTGTTTCGCTGCATCGCAGTTTCACGAGCTACGCGATCTGCCAACGCATTGCCTTGTCCTATTTTGTCAATGATTTTTTTGTGTGCGCTACACTTCATAATAGCAACTTTCTTTGGGTATGTAAGTGTAGTCAAGAGATTATGTACTAATTCTCCGCGCATTATCTGCATCCCGTGGGATGTAAGAAAGCCTCTTTCCTTCCAGAGTAGGCCAAAATCATGAACTACTCCAAAAGCATAGCTGCTATCCGTGTAAATGTTCACACACAAGTCAGTGCTGAGTTCACAAACTCATGTCAAAGCTATTAGTTCAGCTGCTTGAGTCGACTTCTGAGGTATGTGAGCTGTTTCCACTACTGTCTCAAGCATGGTGATTGCATAAGCAGCTGAAGTCGTGCCATCTGGTAACTTCAGACAGGACCCATCAACCCACAGTTCCCCATCTACAGCTGAAAGGGGCGTATCTTGCAAATCGATGCGACCCTTTGTCTGTTCCTCAGTAAGGAATATACAATCGTGAGGTTCCTTTGACTGGGACTGAGTCGCAGGATATGGCAACAAGGTAGCTGGGTTCAGTGTTGCATACCTCCTCAAGGTAATATGAGGCGCTAACAGTGTCAATTCGTATCCTGTCAATCAAGCACTAGTTAAGTGTTGTGTCTTAGTCTGATTCAAAAAGGCATCTACTGCATGGAGTACTAGCACCAACAGCAGTTTGTGTGACAAAACTATCCCTTCACTCTGACGTATGGACACAGCTGTTGCTGCAACTGAACGGAAGCATCCAGGCAATGCACGAGCAACAGGATCAAGAACTGCAGAAAAATATGCACATGGGCGCTCTTTATCACCATGTGTCTGTACTAAAACTGACAATGCATACCCATCTTTCTCGTGTACATAGAGTGTAAAAGCCTTCGTGTAATCTGGTGTGCCTAATACTGGTGCAGAGCAGAGAGCTTGTCTTTACTGACAAAAGCGTTTTGGCATTCATCTGCCCATGGAAGGGGGATCGGAGTGTTTTTAGTCAAAAGCGCTAGCAGGGGTTTAACAATGGGTGAGAAGCCCAATATCCATTGCCTACAAAATGAAGTCAAACCAATGAACGCACGGACATCTTTCTGTGTGGAAGGTACTGGGGTGTCTAAAATTGATTGAATGCAATCTGGTGTCAGTGCACGGCCCTCCTTAGACAGAAGGTGACCTAAGTAGGTTACCCTCAGTCTACAATATTGCAATTTCTTTCGTGATACTTTATGATGGTGTGTACCAAGAAAGCAAACACAAAGTACATTTTTCACACTGCTCAGGCGTATCAGCTGCCAACAAGATGTCATCAACATATTGTGTGAGAGCCACTCCTTCAGGCAAAGTAAAGGAATCAAGCTCTCTTCAACGCTTGACTGTAAATACTAGGACTCTCAGTATAGCCTTGAGGAACTCTACAAAATCTATACGATCGGTTATTCAAAGTGAAACCGAACAAATATCGGCTTTCAGGATGAATATGGATCGAAAAGAAAGCGTTCTTCAAGTCCATAACAGAGAATTGTAGTTGCTGTCGGAGAAACCAGGGTAAGTAATGTCGTTATGTCAGAAACCACAGGGTACTGCGGTACTACAATCTTGTTGACTGCTCTTAAATCAATGATGAATGAATAAATCCTGGTGTCAGTATCTTTTTTCAAAATGGGAAGAATCGGACTATTGCAAACATTGTAAGGAACTTCTTCCACAACCCCCAATTTAACCAAATCATGAACAATGTGTGTAAGTGCTTCTCCTCCTTCTTTAGAAATTTTATACTGAGGCACTCTTGGCAAAGAAGTACCCTCCTTGACACTAATATGCACTGGCGGAATAACTATTTGCCCTACATCGGTGTCTGAAGTAGCCCACAAAGTACTAGGGAGTGAGGCTAGTGCAATGTCCTCTTTAACAATACAAGATCTCTCAATCACAGGGTAGTTGTCATTCAAAATAACCCGTACTCCTTCCGGAGAACATCGTATCGTAGCCCAGAAATATTTAAGCGTGTCAAGACCCACAATATTGTCTAGTGTGTTTGGTGAAAGCAAAAACGGACATGGAGCAGTAAACTTATCAACATGGAATGCGAGTGATTGTGACAATGGGCTAAGGGAAGGTGTTCCATGGAAACCTATCGATGTAATGGTTAAGCCAGACAGGGGAGCCCTTGGAGCCAATTGTTTAGACAAGGTGCTACGAGTAGCTCCTGTATCAACCAGAAACTAATCAGTAGAACCCAAAACATGTGCTGTAACATAGGGACCCCTCTGATCTGCTGGAACTTCAACTGATTCCTTACCCCATCCTATGCAATCCTATGCATAAGCAGAATCTTGAAAATCAGACGGCACATAGTCGGACATTTGATATTGGTTCCTTATATCAAAAGTGTTAAACCCATCCTGCCCACGTGTATTAGCATCAAACCTAGTGCGATCATTTGTGCTTCCTCTAGGCCCTGAATATCCTGAGCGATTTCTCATTTGTCCCCGACCACGTGGACACTGCTGAGCACGCAGTACTGGACAATCAGAAAGCCAATGTCCAAATTTCATGCAGTATGCACACTGATCAACAGATAAATTCGAACCAGTATAAGAAGGAAAAAACTAACCATAAGATCCACGTCCACCTCTGTCATTACCTCTAGAAGGCGGTCCATATGCTTGAGCTAACATAACCTTTGTTTTCAACTCTTTAGACTTTTTATCCTCATTGCCTTTAGCTTCTAATTCTTGTCGCTCATAATACTGAGCCATGGTCAGGAGAGAAACCGGAGAAGAAGACGTCCATGAACTCTCACTGGCCTTTTGGCGACTAGCTATTCCTGGCAAAAGGTTTGAGACATATTTATCGACAAACAGATGCCTACACGTGTCATCTGTTAATGACTGGCCACTAAAATCGTGGAATGCCTCTTCAAAGCGTGTAAAGAAATCTGAAACCGATTCATCTGCCTTTTGCTTACACAAAGCTAATACAGTCCAATCTATCTTTTTAAGGGGAATAATCATCGTTAACTTAACTAATATATCTGCCGGAAGGTCTAAAATTAACTGACACAGTTTCTGTGCAGGTTCTCTGTCTTCATCTAACTGCTCTAAATCTTTCCATAATGCTCCAAATGTCGCACGGTCATCAACTTTACGCACAGTTCTCCACATATCAGGCGGTAATATTAATCCAAAAAACAAATCAATATCAGGCAAAGTCATAGTACAAGAACTAATTGCACCCTAAACTTCCTCATAAAAGACTGCTGGATTCTTTCGCGGATCAGGCAATGCATTTTTAAGGGCCATAACATCTGCTCTATTCCAAGGAGTGTAAACCCAATTATAAATAAAATACCCTTTAGCATCTACAGAAGTCTTATCATTTGAACCAGTTCCCTTAGGAGGAACATATAAAGGCGCGGCTTCCCGCATGGGTTTCACATTATTTACAACATTCTTATCTGTTTCAAGAGTAGAAGTTCCATGCTGACGTGGGATGTTTGTGCAGCTGCATCTGCTGCCCTTTTCTCCTCTCGCAAACGGGCTGCATCAAGACACACTTTAACCAAGCGTCTGATTGTGTCAGGCACCTGGGAGAAGACAAAAAGGCCGTCACATAATTGTTTACAATCAGCTGCTACATCATCGGGCTCCATTTCTACTGAATGTTTCCTAAATCGTTCAATAACCTCTGCGGCCTATGTATCAGTAAAATATATTTGCTCCATTTCCTGCCAACCTTTTATACTATCTAAAAGTTCAGAAGCAGTGGCAGTACTACGAACGGCTTTACGCACAGCAGATCTAATATCAGATGCACGCCCAGCAGATAACATTGAACAAGTTTCTCGAGCTTTGTCCTGGTCTGTAGGAGAGTTCCCATCTGACTCATAAGGAGCAGTAGGAAGAGTATACGGAAGTGGACAACAATCCAATAAGAGAGAATCATCTTGGGGTTTATTAAGAATAGGATAAAGAGGTCTACGAACAGCATATTGGCCATTTACCTGTAAATGCCGCTCCCTATCTTCCCTCTCCTTAATTTCTTTAATTTCCCTATTTTTCATTTCCAATGCATTCGCATGAATACTCTTACGCAGTTCTTTTTCAATCAAGGCTTGCTCACGCTTCATTCGCTCACGCACTTCTTTCTCCCACATTCGTACACAGTCAAACATATCTTGCATAGCCTTTTGCTTAAACATCCGTTGCTCCACATACGGAATCTTTCACAAATCAAATGACCAATGCATAGGCCAACGCAACTCGGGATCTTTACAAGTGAATTTATTCCATAACATGCTGTACATTATGGAAGAAATACCATACTTAACATACATTTCCCTATTAGGCGCCCCCTCCAGGGGGGCGGTTATGCTTCGTCAAGTCTCAAATTGGTAGCACTACAAAAGCAACACATCCTACGAAGTGTGCTGGAAACAGGCATGACAAAAATAGTGCAAAATATGCAGTATTATAATCAAAGTAGCGCTTAAGGTACTCTTCGTATGTTGCGCCGTTCAAACAAAGTTAAATAGAGAAACATCTCCTCATTACCTGCCTATATGAATTGCAATACATATATAATTGTCAAATAGATTTTGATATTGGCCAATCATACAAACAAAGCCACAGTAAGTGTTACTAAACTACCTTACCAATCAAAGGCGTCAAAACAACAGCAAGTGCCGCAGAACGGCTCTACCCAATCAAATGGTGTCCAGGTACCAATTGCCAAGTTTTCAAATCGACCAAATGGTCACTGCACGGCGAATCAACAGAAGAGATCTCAGTCGAGGACCGGCGCCACCTGGATGGGCAGATCAGAAAGAAAGGAAAAACGCCGTGGGTGCCAAGACTCGGGTCTCCTCGGGCAGCGATCGCGTCCAAAGCGAAATTCCAATCCTTCGTCGCGACCAGTCCTTCGGGCATCCGAGTCGCCGATGAGCCCCGAGTTGGAAGCGCCAATTTGTGGTCGTGAGCCTCAGCAAGGCCTACCAGTGCTAGAGGTTCTCCCTTCTCTGCACAGAGTCCTCAGACCAATAGAAAGAAGTTGGCACAGAAGCTGGAATAGAAAAGACAGAGTTTAATAAACCTCATGAGATGGAATACATTCACACAACACCCTTCGCAATGTATGAAGTAGCACACTGACTGGAAGGAGCTCGGTCCTTTTATGCCCACACAGGGGCTCAAATGAAGGTGGTACAAGTACAGAATGCTGGTTTTAAATACATATAAGGTCATACAGAGAGTGTGCTGGCACCAAGTGGTAGGGGCTGACAGTTAGCTATTTCTGGTGGACACATCCTGACAGTTACAAGTTGGGGGCAGCTGTAAGCTCAACTGAGCATGTGGGAAGCAGAAGAGGCTAAATATATCTGGTCTCTAGGCAGATTTCGAGAGCAGTTGACAGTAAGGTATTACAGAGCACATGGCGAGCACATGGCAAACAGAATGGCTGCCAGAAATACAAATGGATTCCACACAACGGACAGAACTGTTGGTGAATGAGTGGATGTGTATGTAGATTTTAGAATTACTGAATAGGTTGTTCTAATTGGTATTGGTATCTCCATTGTTTTGAAAATGTTAGTTTCTATTTTTCAATGTGTGTATCAAAGGTTATATTAGGGTGAGAGGAGGTCTTCCACTCTTTCACAAGGATGATGTCATCAGTGATGTCATTTGAGATGTCATCAGTGATGTCATGAGTGATGTCACTGACCATGTCATGAGTGATATAATATGTGACGTCATCAGCAGTGGATTGCGGGCGCCCGAGTTATAGTTAGCTGAACTAACTATAACGGGGGAATTTCAATGGTTTTGTATGAGTGAAATGTCCATCTAACTATAACATGTCTGAAACCTATGTTTTTTTCAGTGAATTTCTAAGGTTGTTTAAATGCTAATTCCTAACTATAACGTGGCTGAAACCTATGGTTTTTTTCAGTGAATCTATATATATTTATATATATATATATATATATAAAATTATAAATATATATATATTACCTACTGGCGGTCGCCAGTAGGTATATATAGTTAGGATTTTTTCTCTATGGGATTTTTGAAAATTCTATGTCTAATAACTTTGGCGTTTGTGGACGGAATTGGCTGAAATTTTCAGGAAAATGGCACATTTTGTTTCTGAGCAGCCCTTGAAAATTTGGGGGGGGTTCGTCAAGGGGGGGCCGAGAAAAAAGGGGGGTCCCAAAACGTGTTTTTAACATTGAGTTTTCCATAGGGCGGTTGGCCTCACTTTTAGCCCGAACGGCTGAATGGATTTGCACGAAACTTGGCAAAATTGTAGGGACTGGTAGCCAGTTGTGCCTTTTGTAGGTCTCAATATATGTGCTCCAGTGGATTTTGAGAAATTAACGTTTAAAAAAAGATATATATCTGTAACAGCGGACCTGGCAGCGTCCCAGGACGCGTACTTTTCGCGCAACGGAGCTTTGTGAAGCGAAGCTGATTGGTTCTCCGGCGTCTGTCAACATTCCTAAAAGTCCGTAGCGGCCGCCATCTTGTCTCTCGGTAGGATCGAGAGACAAGAGGAGGTCAAAACAAAGGGGGAAATAACTATAAGGGGGCATAGTAGATCCTCGCTGACCCCCTAGGTTTGATGTGGAGGTTTTAAAAGGGCCCCGCGGGGCAAAAAAAATTAATAATAATAATAATCGAACGGCTGAATGGATTTGCACGAAACTTGGCAAAATATTAGGGACTGGTAGCCCGATGTGCCTTTGCTAGGTCTCAATATATGTGCTCCAGTGGATTTTGAGAAATTAACGTTCAAAAAAAGATATATATCTGTAACAGCGCTCCGCTTCGCGTAACGGAGGTTTGCGAAGCTGATTGGTCATTCTGTCACTGGGCTATAGTTGGGCTACATCTGGCTGATATTTGGGCTACATTTGTTTTTTTGTGTGTCTGGCGGCCATCTTTGGGCTACATTGGGCTACATTGGGCTTCATTGGGCTACATTTGGGCTCCAACATATATATAGGCCAATGTAGCCCAATATATATTTTTCAAAGTTAATTTTCGTAAAAACCACTGGAGCATATATCTTGAGACATAGCAAAGGCACATCGGGCTACCAGTCCCTACAATTTTGCCAAGTTTCGTGGAAATCCATTCAGCCGTTCGAGCTAAAAGTGAGTCCAACCGCCCTATGGAAATGAAGGAAATGAATGGGTAATTTGTAATTAGCAAATAGCTAATCGCAAACTAGGAATGGTAAAGAATCGCTATTTATTCCTTAAAGTTCGCTATTTAGGAAATGCAAAAAACTTTGATGATACATATGGCGGTTCATCTCTAACAAGATAAGAAGCATAGGGATACATTTATGATGACTGGCGCATCACCAGGGATGTGTTAGTCATTCTGTGCCGCTGTTCCGTCACCTATGGTGTGCTGCATTTACAATGCGGCGCATCATGGGGCAAAAACAGCACAGATGCGTGATGTATCTGTGCCGTAAAGGTGGCGCATTGCTGGAGTTGTATCGCAAGTGTGATGAAGCTCCAGCAAGGGTCGGGGGTGCCCCTGTCGCAGGGTTTCTGTTCTCACACAGAACTGTGGACAGAGGATTGGAACCTCGGCGAATTAGGGTGTCCCAAAACTCACGTTAGTAATCAAAAACTCCTTAGTAAGCTAGGTACAGTGTCACATTGGATATAACAAACTCTCAATGTTTAGACAATCCAGAATATGAACTTATAGTACCTCAGGATACGTGGAACTCATGAACAGTCGGTCGTTATATATTTCTTAGAAACCAGAACATGGAGTTAAGAAGAACACATGTGTATTTGAAATGTTTATTTACTAATGCCGTCTTCTCAGGCGTAGTATCTTATATAATACAAGTACACATATTATCAGTAGCAAAATTACCAGCATAGTTACTAGTACATAAAAAGCGAATGGTGATAGTATGTTAACATGCTGTAAATGAATAAGAGTTAGCAACACTTATAAGCAGCCGCGGGCCGTGGAGGGAGTTACGGTGAGGCAGGGAGGCGGGGAGGGGGAGAAGCAGGGTGGAGAATACAAGTACACATATTATCAGTAGCAAAATTACCAGCATAGTTACTAGTACATAAAAAGCGAATGGTGACAGTATGTTAACATGCTGTAAATGAATAAGAGTTAGCAACACTTATAAGCAGCCGCGGGCCGTGGAGGGAGTTACGGTGGGGCAGGGAGGCGGGGAGGGGGAGGGGCAAGGTAGAGAGGGCTCCACCCTGCTTCTCCCCCTCCCCGCCTCCCTGCCTCACCGTAACTCCCTCCACGGCCCGCGGCTGCTTATATCTCACCCTCCCTAATACACATATTATATTATTTGCTAAGAAGGTCTCTTTGTGTTGGTTTAGGGCGTGCCCATACTTTAGTGTCTTAGATTTGAAGGAATCACATCAGCATACACCAGCTCTCTCTTCATGTGAACCGCATCAACTGTTGTGTATGTGTGTTCGGCAAAGCAATATAAAACCCGCCTCATGCCCAGAATTGGCAGAAGTTGCACTTATGTTATGAGTATGAAGTCGTGGAGATCAGACCTCATAACAATTCTGTATCGTGTTGTTCTTGAAACTTTAGCACTCGCTGTACAGATATAGTTTAACAAGCAAAGCAGATAGTAGAGCAATAACATATTATTCTCATGTAAACCACGATGAACTACTAGGTGGAAAGCTAAAGCAACAACTAAGTGTCGTGTGCAGAAGTTGCAAAAAAGGAAAAATGGCGTTTAAACCGGTAATGAGCCCATGCTAACTTAACACGGTGTAAAGATATCCAGGACCTAGATGACACCTCCCCATGATCCGGAAACAAACTGAATAAGATAATAGAAGTGCCATCTCATGAGAGCAGATTGCAAGTTTATATGTGGACGGTCCGCAAGGTAAAGCATTAAAAACTAGGAAAATTTAATGCTAAAGAAAAATAAAACAGCCAAGTACTTTATCGAGTCTTAAGCCAATAGGCAAGGTAAATAATAAAAACTTGACAAATAAGTCAATGAATTGTCAATGAAATGCTAGTACTCAGCATATCAAACATGAAAAAGGTCTATGACATAACTGTGTATGCAAAATAAGCTGCAACAGCCTCCAATAGGAAGTCACCGTCTTCATCCGAAAACAGTTCAGCCATCCAATTTAAAAGCGGAAAAGAACATACGTGCTCTCCCAGCACCGGATCCTCTATCACCATCAGAGGACAGCTTGGTGGGTTTTCAAGAAAGCTCTGTTCCAAGAAAGACTGTGCTGCCGCCAGTAAATTCCAGGGACCAAGTAGTCCATGCATCAATGCCACAGCCATAATCCTTTCGCCAGGACAAACCAACTCGTGAGTAATGATAGGAGTCATCAGCTGATTAAAGTCGACGTCAGGAGAAACCGGTCCGCAGAGACACAAATCAATGGCCCAATCGAAATCACAGGTCAGGCAGTGAAATACAGGCTGGACACAGGTGAAGTAGGAGAATCGAAAAGATAATCCATATGCCGTGCTTAATATCGCCAACGGCATTGTGCCATAATATTCTAGCATGCGATTGCGGAACAGTGTCAGCAGCTGCAGGGTGGGAGGTTGCATAGGAGGGACATCCATATTTAAAAATGTAAAAAAGCACAAGAGCGTCCGCTGGTAATGCAAGTAAAAATGCCAATCCACGAACCAGAGTGGAGAAAATAGAATGAAAGGAAGCAGGGATGACTCCAAAGATTTTCTCAAATGAAGTCACGAGACCACTGGTAACAACTTTAAAAAAGTGCGCCAGGGCCTTTGTGGAGGATGCGTTAAAGATAGTCGGAACCATCTTGCTGAAATTGAAAGGCAAATCTGAATTGAAAAGGGTCTGCACCTCTGTACGGGTGTTCGCTATGTGAAGCACGAAAGTTTCACGGGCCGAACTCAAGGCCACCTCTCTCTGAGACAAAAGAGCTCTTATTCTTGCCATGCCGTTGAAATCTGTCCCAAGGTTGGTATTTGTGGCCAGATTGAAAACTCCCTATGTTCATGTGTGGGAGGAAATAGAACATTTCTGCAGCAAATAACCCGTTCACTTACTGTTACGATAAAAGGAATACTTTTAATTAACTCAGAACAATCTTCATTATTGAGCATCAAATAACTACCATTTTCCAACAACTTGAACGTGGGGATGATAGCAGGAACTGGCGTGCCTTGCAACACGCAAGCCATATTTGGTCGGTGTTTGTTGCATGAACCGTGTAACTGTATGTGCCTACACATTAGTGAATGATCTGGCGTCTCAGTGCATTCCTCTCCATTCAGATAAACTTCTTGATCATCTTTGAAACATCTGTATGTGTATGGAAGCGACCAGACCTCATGAAGAAAAGCACTACCTAAAGGTTCATAACGACCTATTGGTATATATTTCATACAATTTGAAAACTTATATAAAGCAAAAGGCAGCGTTATTAAACCGTGGATAAGGCACGTTGCCAAAAAACCCGCAATCCTCTGCTGATGATGTCACTGAGCATGTCATGAATGATGTAATATGTGACATCATCAGCAGTGGATTACGGGTAATAGTATCTCTAATTTACTCCCCTATAGCTGTCTTTCTTTTAACATAAGTGTCTGTTTCCTTCCCTTATACTTACTGTTTTTGGTTCGCTTCCGGTTCGCGTACCGGCGAGCGAACTGGGAAGCGAACTAAGAGAAATAGAGGTTGGCACAGTTCCAAATATTGTACCAATTTTTTAATAACGGGGAGGTAGTTCTGAAAATAACTTTTTTTTTTATTGTTTTTGTTGTTTTATATTTTTTTTATTATTTTTCGGAACATTTTTTTACTTTTTTTGAATTTTTCTGAACAGTTTTATATTTTTTGGGGTTTTTCTTGGAGGGGGCAATGAAAACGATTCATTGTAAAGGGCTCAACAGGAGCAACAAAACAAAAAAAGAAGTATTTATTATTTTGGGCGTTTCGTACAAACTTGCATATGATAGTCAATAGCTCTGTTGATCAGAGTGATGCTTCTTTCTCCGTAGGAAATGAATCCATCGCAAAATACGCAGATGTGTTTTACTTCACCAAATTTCATTTGTATATTTGGCACCATCTCCCTGCCCTCTGGTCCCGTTACTTCCGGTACAACAGATCTTCTGGCCATAATAGGGAGATTATCTAGGTCGTTCCGAAACTGTGCAGCACTGTAGTTGTTAGGATGCCACCTAGTCATATGGCGATGCATTGTGTAGTTTCCGAAACTGTATTTTTTCTCGGTTCCTCTGGACAGTCTATCTTGACATATAAGGCAAGTTACGTATCTTGCATTTACTGTTTTTCTGACCTTTGGGAATTTTAAAAAATTGCCAAATGAAGTTTTCTTTCCGGTGAGACGTCCTGGGCTGCTCAGGCAAAAACTGCCTCTCTTCGTGCTCGTCGTCCTGTTCCTCTTCTTCCTCTTCTTGTTGAATTATAACTTGAGCAGGTGGTCCACTCTTCCTTGGATGTGGTGGAGGTGGTGGGGAAGCACCAGCTGAAGCTACTAAAGAAGCCATTGCTCAGTGATCACAAAGGGTCTTTCTCTCACAATGATGAAAGTCAGAGTGAGGAAAGAAGGAGGGATTTTCATCATTTGGGAAAAACAAGAGTTCTCAACCAATCAAAAGTGTTCATTTTAGATTATATGACCTAGTCTTACATCATTAGGAAACCAAAAGTGAAATGAACCAATGAAAAGTGTTATTACCAAGTCACATGACTTGCTGTGTTTACGTTAAGCGCTTTGCAGGGCCTCCCGGTTTGCTTCCAGAAACCTGCGCTTTGCGACTCGCTTCGCGTACCAGTTCGCTAACGTAGCACGTCATATGACGTATCACGCGACAACGTGAAACGTCATGCGGACGGGAGGCGTCACGATGTTGTTTTCTAACGCGGCACTTGCGGTAAAGAAACGTTTACCGGCTCGCGGTCTATTTCGCGGCATCAAGGTCAGCTAACGGGAAGCTTCCCGATTCGCGAAGCGGGAACGAAGAAAAAAAAATATTTAAAAAAAAAATTATTCATAAACATATAAAATATATTTTTGGATTTAAAGAAGAATACATTTTACAGCTACAGATATTAGCTGTTAAAAAAACCAATGAAATTCACAGAAAAAACCATAGGTTATAGACCATATATAGTTAGGAATTAGCATTTACAAAACCTTGAAAATTCACTGAAAAAACCATAGGTTATAGACCATATATAGTTAGGAATTAGCATTTAGAAAACCTTATTTTACTCACACAAAACCATTGAAATTCCATATATAGTTAGTTGCACTAACTATATATCGCGCACCCGCAATCCACTGCTGATGATGTCACATATTACATCATTCATGACATGGTCAGTGACATCACTGATGACATCACTGATGACATCTCAAATGACATCACTGATGACATCATCTAGTGTCTGTGTGTTTTTGTAAAGTTTAAATACGTTTTACATATTGAAGAATGAGTGGATGTATGGAAGACTGAGTGTGTGTGTGGCTGGCTGGGAGGTGTGTGACTCTGTGCATATCAATGTGTACTTGTATCAGTGATTGTATAAGAGAGTAAGTATGTGTTAGTATATGTGTGAAAAGTATGGTGTTCTGTGTTTAACTATAGATGAGGAAATCGAAGTGTGATTGATTCTTCACAGGACTGACTAGGTGTATGAGTGCATATGATAGTGTTCTAATAATAACTGACTGTATGTATGAGTAATTGTATGGGTGAATGAGTGAATGTGTGTGTAGACGTACGAATCAGTGAGTGCGTATGTAGTAACTGGTATTGGTGTGTCATGATGTCATCAGTGATGTCATTTGAGATGTCATCAGTGATGTCATTTCAGATGTCATTAGTGATGTCATCAGTGATGTCACTGAAGTATGGTGTTCTGTGTTTAACTGTATAGATGAAGAAATGGAAGTGTGATTGATTCTTTACAGGACTGACTTGGTGTGTGAGTAACTCCATGGATGAGTGGCAGTGTGTGACTGTCTGCATAGGTGTATGAGTGCATATGATAGTGTTGTAATAATGAGTGACTGTATGTATGAGTGATTGTATGGGTGAATGAGTGAATGTGTGTGTAGACGTAGGAATCAGTGAGTGCGTATGTAGTAACTGGTATTGGTGTGTCATGATGTCATCAGTGATGTCATTTGAGATGTCATCAGTGATGTCATCAGTGATGTCATTTGAGATGTCATCAGTGATGTCATCAGTGATGTCACTGACCATGTCATGAATGATGTAATATGTGACATCATCAGCAGTGGATTGCGGGTGCGCGATATATAGTTAGTGCAACTAACTATATATGGAATTTCAATGGTTTTGTGTGAGTAAAATAAGGTTTTCTAAATGCTAATTCCTAACTATATATGGTCTATAACCTATGGTTTTTTCAGTGAATATATATATATATATAATTATTTTTTTAACCAAGGATGCGACGCACTCCAATTTCCAGTTTTATTATTAGCTGCATTGGCTCAGACCAATGCGTTTCAGGCCAGCGAGGCCTTTGTCACGGTTAGTGAGTCTCTCTTTTGTTTTACTATTTATACCAATCACATATTGCCTATAACGTGGCATTGTGGTAAACGTAGTGTTTGTTTGCATTATACATGGATATTTACAACGTTTTCAGTTTTTCAGGTGTCATTTCATTATTTTACATTCCAGTACTCAGTCATTGCAAAAATATTTTTCAATTGTATTTATATAATGTTTAGTACATTGCAAAAGTCTTTTTCCTTGTAGTTTAGGACTTAGGGCCATATGTAGGTAATTTGGAAATACCGATTCCTAATTACCGAATTTTATCGAATCGATATTTAGAAATCGGTATTTCCTATGTACGTAATAATTCGGTAAATATTACCAAATCAGTAAAAATCGGTAAATATTTACCGAATTCGCAATACCGATCGGTAAATACCGAATCGGAAATTCAAATACACAGCAATTGAGGAATCAGCCAAATCCCGTGCAACCACCACCCCTCCCAACCAGGAAGTGGCCACACCCAGGCTGGTGTACACAATCAGAACCTTCTGGAGAGGCTGGGAGTGCAGAGGAGAGCAACAGAGCCACTGCCTGAACTTACTCTGAAAATCTTTCACAATGGCCAGCCAGGACACAGAAGGAGGGGAAAGGATGAGGAAACTCAAATTCAGTCAAAAGGAACTGCAGGTCCTTGTGGAGATGTAGCAGAATCTGAAAAACGCAAAATCTGGCTTGGAATCCAGTCCCATGTTAATGCCATTGGAGGGACCCCCCGGGACATTGATGTGCTCAAGAAGCGGTGGTATGACATCAGGGTCATCACCAAGAGGAAGAAGGCTGACCACAAAAAACAAACCAGCCAGACAGGAGGAGGAAGGAGCATGGCACCTGCCCTGACTGAACTTGAGAGGCTCGTGGAGTCCACGATGGAGCCAGAGAGTGTCTGTGGAATTGGGGATGCAGACAGCTTTGCCAGAGCTGCTTCCAAACAAGGTAACAAGCATGCACAGCATTGTGCCCCCTTTCCTCTATCCCGAATACCCAATTGGGCTATGTGAATCCCACTCCAGTACAGGTTTTAGTTCAGGCCAGCAATGCATTATGGGAGATGTAGTCAGTGAAACCCCTATAATGACAGAAATCGCACTGGAAAACAGGGCATGTGACACACATCAGCGATAACCAGGCAGAGGACAATGAGATAGTGTGGCAGAAATGTATTTTAATTGTTGCAATGCAGGGCTGCAGGTACACTGAGCTACTGTACAATTTCTGTCCACAGGCGAGACCTCACAGAGGATTGTGCAGGACAAGGGAGAGAGGGCACCCCGGAAGGACACAACAGAGAAGGCCATTACAAGTGCAGGGCACACAACACCACCCCAGCCAGCCTCGCCACCACAGCCAGCCACACCACCACAGCCAGCCTCACCACCAAAGCCAGCCTCACCACCACAGCCAGCCTCACCAACATCAACACCACCTGCAGTGGTGAAACCTAGAAGGCGTGCTGTTGCCAGACTGCTGGATTTTGAGTCCTCCTCTGAAGACTCGATGGGGGAGTAACTTCAATTGTGCCACTGGATGTTAGCAATGTTGGTTTGGTGCCCACAACTGAGGGAGCACACACAGGTGCCAGATGCCGCCACAGGGCTCGTGTGAGCAGTCCACCTCCACAGGATGAGAGCCATGGTGTCTTCGGAGGGCTGTAGGTCACAATGGTAAAGGTGCATCGCCTACAAGGAAAGGCTATTTAGTCAGTCTAGAGACAAATGAGGCGCCTCAATGACAACATGACCAACATTGACAAGGGAATTAACTCAATGGCTGAGGGCATGAAGGAGATGGTTGCGGGCATGCAGGACATGTCCCAGTCTGTGATGCTGGTGGGCAGCAAAATGGATGAGGACAGAGTAACAAGGCGCAGGGAGAGGCAAAAAATGGGGCAACATACAAGGGCAGTGAACTACCTGGCAACTGCCACTTCTCTACTATGCAGGAGCTCCGTGGCCATCCAGGAGGGGCTGGCGCACTGCAGCACTGGTGTGTCTAGGGGGCTGGTAAAGGTGACTACTGCTCTTGAAATGCTGCTTACGAGTCACTCTGCCACTACTGGTGCTGTCGAAGTTGCGGACAGCGAAGACACAACCAGTCGGAGCAGCATTACCCCCCCTGTAACAGACACCTGGAGGAGCAGCAGACGGCATGGGGCCACCATTGGTTCCACAGCCAGTGAGGAAAGTCAGCCAATGCCATCCAGCACTGTTGTGCGTGACCGCAGACGGTGATGCAGCCCACACTTTCAGGACAGAATTGGGGGAAGTAACCCATTACTTCCTACTATGGATGTCACAAATTGGAGGTTTTTGTTGTGGCGTAGTGCCCAGAAATTAAACTACTTCATTACATTCAACAACTCGCTGTGTCTCCTTACTTACTTAAAAATAGTTGCATGTGATCTCTGCCCGTCTCTGTCTCCCATCTGTTGCTGGTGGCACTCCTGCTGTGTTGGGCTCTGGCTGTGCAAATTCATCATCATGGTCCTTATAATCAGTTAATTCCACTTCTGTGCCTTTCTTTGTGGCAAGGTTGTGCAGCATTGCACAAGTTGCAATGATTTTGCAGCAGATGATGGGTGTGTACTGGCGTGCGCCTCCGCTTTTGTGGAGGCAGTGGAACCTGCTGTTCAATAGTCCAAATGTGCGCTCCACAACGTTCTGTGTTGATTTGTGTGCCACATTGTATCGTCTCTCACTCAGGGTTGATGGGTTTTGGTAGGGAGTGAGGATAAATGACCGCACGGCATTTGCACTGTCGCCTAGGTGGAAATGAGAGTGCCATTAGTCACATACACCAATACACATTCATCTGCAGTAAGTATAAGGGAGTGTCACAGTGATTTACCTAGCAGGTATCCTTGTCCAAATTCTGCAGCAGCCAGGCGTGTTTAGATCCCACTGTTCCGGAAGATGTATGAATCATGGGTGCTCCCAGGGAATTTGGCCACAATGTCAGTGATTATGTTGGCAGCATCGCAGATTACCTGCACATTTATGGAGTGGGTGGACTTTCTGTTCCTGTAGATATACTCAGTGGCTGCTGGTGGGCAGATTGGAATGTGTGTGCCATCAATACAGCCTATGACATACGGGAACTGTGCCATCTGTTAAAAGTATGTCTTGTTTTTCAGCAGTTCCGCATGTGTGTGTGGGAAGCTGATGTAGTGATGCATTCTCTGCATCATGGCATCCAGGTACTTTCTGAAGAAACGGGACAGGCAACTCTGAGACACCCCGCCTACCGCAGCTATCACCCCCTGGTAACTGCCAGATGCGAGTAGATGTAAGCTACAGAGCACCTGCACATGTGGTGATATGGCGTGCGCCCTTGGTGTTGGGTGTTCCAGGAGTGGGTGCAGGTCCCTTATCAAGTCCAGGATGGTGTGGGGGTGTAGCCTGTACCTTTCATGGATCTCAGCCTCAGTCTGTTGGAAGAGTGTGATGCGCTGTCTGTAAATCCTCACTCCTGCGGCCTGTAGACGTAGCCGCCTTGCAATCACATAGAATGCCACCATATTGATCACACTGTTGCATTTTGGGATTGCCTATATACAATGTGGCTGATTACCACCTGCTTCCATTCAGTGTTAATTACCGACTCTTAATTTGAGATGTCATCAGTGATGTCATCAGTGATGTCACTGACCATGTCATGAATGATGTAATATGTGACATCATCAGCAGTGGATTGCGGGCGCGTGAGTTATAATGAGTCCAACTAACTATAACGTCGGAATTTCAATGGTCTTGTATGACTAAAATGTTCAGCTAGCTAGAACTGGTGTGAAACCTATGGTTTTTTTCAGTGAATTTCAAAGTTTTTTTAAATGCTAATTCCTAACTATAACGAGTGTTAAACCTATGGTTTTTTCATTCAATTTCAAAGGTATTTTAAAAGCTAATTCCTAACTATAACGAGTTTGAAACCTACGGTTTTTAATGTGAATTATTACGTTTTTTTAATAGCTATTTTTTATAGCTATTAATTATTATAGTTTTTTTAAATTCTTTAAATATTGTATATTTTTGTAACATTCATTTTTCAATGTATTTTTCCTGTGTTTTTTTATTTTTTATTTTTTAACCCCGGAGCGCTCAGGGTGCGCGCACCCGTAAACGCATTCGTACACGTAGCGTGAGCGCTAGTCCCGCGAGCGAAAAAATATATAAATAAGTATTTAAAGTAAATAATAATGCAAGACATTCAGTAGCATACCCATAAAAGTAGTATTTTTGATTTTTAAAAACCGTATTTTGACTCTAAACACATTTCCAAAAATCAAGTAAAACGTCATTTATACGCGCCGCGTAAGCGCCCCTGGAAGCGCATCCGTAAGCGCCTACGTATGTGCCGCGTTAGCGCACCCGGAAGCGCTCCGGAGCGCGTAGCGTAAGCGCGTCAAGCCATGTGACCTTAAAACAACACTTTTCATTGGTTCATAACGGTTTTTTTCTTCCAAATATTGAAAGCCCCCACTGCTGGGCACTGCTGGGGGTCCTCTGCACCCACCCCCTCTACTGTTGGGCACTGTTGGGCACTGCTGGGGGTCCTCTGCACCCACCCCCTCTACTGTTGGGAACTGCTGGGGGTCCTCTGCACCCACCCCCTCTACTGTTGGGCACTGTTGGGGGTCCTCTGCACCCAACCCCTCTACTGTTGGGCACTGTTGGGCACTGCTGGGGGTCCTCTGCACCCACCCCCTCTACTGTTGGGCACTGTTGGGCACCGCTGGGGGTCCTCTGCACCCACCCCCTCTACTGTTGGGCAATGTTGGGCACTGCTGGGGGTCCTCTGCACCCACCCCCTCTACTGTTGGGCACTGCTGGGCACTGATGGGGGACCTCTGCACCCACACCCTCAACTGTTGGGCACTGCTGGGGGTCCTCTGCACCCACCCCTTATACTGTTGGGCACTGCTGGGCACTGCTGGGGGTCCTCAGCACCCACCCCCTCTACTGTTGGGCACTGTTGGGCACTGCTGCGGGTCCTCTGCACCCACCCCCTCTACTGCTGCGCACTGCTGGGGGTCCTCTGCACCCACCCCCTCTACTGTTGGGCACTGTTGGGCACTGCTGGGGGTCCTCTGCACCCACCCCTATGCTGTTGGGCACTGCTGGGCACTGCTGGGGGTCCTCTGCACCCACCCCATCTACTGTTGGGCACTGTTGGGGGTCCTCTACACCGACCCCCTATACTGTTGGGCACTGCTGGGCACTGCTGGGGGTCCTCTGCACCCGCCCCCTCTACTGTTGGGCACTGTTGGGCACTGCTGGGGGTCCTCTGCACCCACCCCCTCTACTGTTGGGCACTGCTTGGCACTGCTGGGGGTCCTCTGCACCCATCCCCTATACTGTTGGGCACTGCTGGGCACTGCTGGGGTTCCTCCGCACCGACCCTCTCTACTGTTGGGCACTGCTGGGGGTCCTCTGCACCCACCCCCTCTACTGTTGGGCACCGTTGGGCACTGCTGGGGGTCCACTGCACCCACCCCCTCTACTGTTGGGCACTGTTTGGCGCTGCTGGGGGTCCTCTGCACCCACCCCCTCTACTGTTGGGCACTGCTGAGGGTCCTCTGCACCCACCCCCTCTATTGTTGGGCACGGTTGGGCACTGCTGCGGGTCCTCTGCACCCACCCCCTATACTGTTGGGCACTGCTGGGGGTCCTCTGCACCCACCCCTATACTGTTGGGCACTAGTGGGGGTCCTCTGCACCCACCCCCTCTACTGTTGGGCACTGATGGGGGTCCTCTGTACCCACCCCCTCTACTGTTGGGCACTGTTTGGCACTGCTGGGGGTCCTCTGCACCCACCCCCTCTACTGTTGGGCACTGCTGAGGGTCCTCTGCACCCACCCCCTCTATTGTTGGGCACTGTTGGGCACTGCTGCGGGTCCTCTGCACCCACCCCCTATACTGTTGGGCACTGCTGGGCACTGCTGGGGGTCCTCTGCACCCACCCCAATACTGTTGGGCACTAGTGGGGGTCCTCTGCACCCATCCCCTCTACTGTTGGGCACTGTTGGGCACTGCTGGGGGTCCTCTGCACCCACCCCCTCTACTGTTGGGCACTGTTGGGCACTGCTGGGGGTCCTCTGCACCCACCCCTCTACTGTTGGGAACTGCTGGGGGTCCTCTGCACCCACACCCTCTACAGTTGGGCACTGCTGGGGGTCCTCTGCACCCACCCCCTCTACCGTTGGGCACTGTTGGGCACTGCTGGGGGTCCTCAGCACCCATCCCCTCTACTGTTGGGCACTGCTGGGGGTCCTCTGCACCCACCCCCTCTACTGTTGGGCACTGTTGGGCACTGCTGGGGGTCCTCTGCACCCACCCCCTATGCTGTTGGGCACTGCTGGGGGTCCTCTGCACCCACCCCCTCTACTGTTGGGCACTGTTGGGGGTCCTCTGCACCCACTCCCTCTACTGTTGGGCACTGTTGGGCACTGCTGGGGGTCCTCTGCACCCACCCCTCTACTGTTGGGCACTGCTGGGGGTCCTCTGCACCCACCCCCTCTACTGTTGGGCACTGCAGGGGGTCCTGTGCACCCACCCCCTCTACTGTTGGGCAATGTTGGGCACTGCTGGGGGTCCTCTGCACCCACCCCCTCTATTGTTGGGCACTGCTGGGCACTGCTGGGGGACCTCTGCACCCACCCCCTTGTTAGAGGGAGCGATCTCAGAGGGCCGAGTTATGCTCACCCGGTCACCCCAAGACCCACCTCTCCCACAGATCTTGCCGAGTCTTATCGTGAGGTCCTCACCGGGGAGGACTTCGGGTCTAGGATCGTACACACTGAGCTCACGCCACACTTACGAACAGACACCATACCGTTGGGTTCTTAGTAACAAGTTCTTTATATAAGGAATAAAAGAAGGAAGCACTCTTATGTACACAGTGATCGAAGGATCACAAAGTCGTTGAGGGTTCAGGAAGGGGGAAGCGGGACAGTCTTTTAGTCTCTGGGGCAGTACGGGCGTACCCTACGCACAGCTCTCAATCCTCGAGCCGGGGGGTACGGATGATCATGGTCGTACTGGCTGCTTCACCTCCGTCGAGTCGGCTCGGTCGTGATGGTACCCTCGATGGTCCAGCCGGACCAGAGTACTCCTCGAGCCGCAACGAGGTCAGCAGGGCTCGATCTGGAGAAGTTCGTGTGGAGCCGCGACAGCGTCAGCAGGGCTCCGGTGGTCTTAGAGGTCGAGCCGCGACAGCGTCAGCAGGGCTCCGATGGTTACAAGTTCAGCTCGAGCCGCGACAGCGTCAGCAGGGCTCGGATGGTTACGAGGTCAGTTCGAGCCGCGACAGCGTCAGCAGGGCTCAGGTGGTTCAGTTCCTTGTTGCGAAGAGGGAGCCACGACAGCGTCAGCAGGGCTCAGAGGTTCAAGATGAGTTCTTCTTAGGGTCAGCCGCGATCAGATCAGCAGGCTTCAGGTCCAAGATACAACTTCCCGCTAGTTGTCAGGCGGGCCCACATATGGTTCATTAGCCCTTTGATGTCCGGACCCTCGCAGGCGGAGGTCGCAAGCCCTGGGGGCTGGTCGTGGGCGAGGTCCGGCGGTCGGCTCTTTGATCCTTTGAAAAGAGGGGTCCGGGAATTCCCAGACGCCCAGCGGGTCTGGAGCCAGCACTCGGGGAGGCCAGAGGTACGAGCGAAACTGGCCCACAGGGGAGGGCCAAAGGTGTGACAGATACCGGTCTCTCAGGGGAGGCCGGGGGTGCCATAGAAACTCCCTGGCTTATCTCACTCGGGGAGCGCTTTACCCCCCAGCCGGGACTGGCGCGCCTTTGGAGTCTGGGTTTCGCTGGGGCCGGGGTCATGCTAGGCCCAGGGAGACAGGGATGTCGGGAAGGGAAGATGGCGTCCGGGCCTTGTGGGGCATGCAATGTTAGGCGCTCGGAGCCGGGCGTGGGACGGGAAAGGCAGGCCTGGTCGAGGTGCTAGGGGGATCTAGGCTTAACTGGAGTAGGGCGACCAGGCTCGGGGTGCAGGCTAAGCTAACAGGGAGGCTGGGCAGGGGACTCGGGGTACAGGACTACGCTCACAGGGTGTGGAGGGACAGAGGCGAACCACGCCACGAGGCCGTGTCCAACACGCGTCCCCCCCCAGCTGAAGGCGGGGAGAACTACCCATCCTCTTGGGGGTTCTCTTCGCTGAGGCGGAAGAATCGGGAAAGGCCGTCTGCGTTGGCGTGGTCAGCACCAGGCCGGTGCTCAACAGTGAAGTCCATCCCCTGGAGGGAGATGGACCAGCGCAGCAATTTGGGGTTCTCCCCTCTCATCTACATTAGCCACCGGAGGGGTCGGTGGTCGGTCTGGACCCGGAAGTGAGTACCGAACAGGTAGGGCCTCAGCTTCTTCAGGGCCCAAACCACCGCGAAGGCCTCCCGCTCGATGGTGCTCCACCTTTGTTCTCGAGGGAGTAGCCTCCGGCTAATGAATGCTACTGGTTGGTCTAGGCCGCTCTCGTTCACCTGGGACAGAACTGCTCCGATGCCATGCTCGGACGCGTCCGTCTGAACTACAAATTCTCGGGAGTAGTCGGGGCCTGTAGGACGGGGGCAGTGCACATGGCGTCTTTCAAAGTTTCGAACACCTCTTGGCAGGTGGGGGTCCAGCTGACTTTCTTCGGCTGGTTCTTGGAGGTTAACTCCGTGAGGGGGGCTACGATGCTGCCGTACCCTTTGATGAACCTTCGGTAGTACCCCGTGAGCCCTAGGAACGCCCGCACTTCCGTCTGGGTCGTGGGGGCCTCCCAGGCCACTATTGCATCGATCTTGGGCTGGAGGGGGGCTACGAGGCCGCTTCCGACCTGGTGCCCGAGGTAGACTACGGACCCTTGTTCGATCTGGCACTTGCTTGCCTTAATGGTGAGACCGGCCCTCCTCAGGGCCGTCAGTACCGCCCAGAGGTGCTGGAGGTGCTCAGGCCAGTGGGAACTGCAAACTGCGATATCGTCCAGATACGCAGCGCTGAACTCTTCCAACCCAGCCAGTACCTGGTTTACCAGCCTTTGGAAGGTGGCGGGGGCGTTTTTCATCCCGAAGGGCATCACCCGGAAATGGTAGTGACCATCCGGGGTGGAAAACGCAGATCTTTCCCTAGCTCCCTCGGTGAGGGCGATCTGCCAGTATCCGCTGGTCAGGTCGAACGTGCTAAGGAAGCGAGCAGCCCCGAGGCGATCAATAAGCTCGTCTGCTCGGGGGATGGGATGCGCATCGGTTCTGGTGACTGCGTTGAGTCCGCGGTAGTCAACGCAGAACTTCAGCTCGGGAACAGCCCCGGGGGTGGCTGCCTTCGGAACCAGGACCACGGGGCTAGCCCATGGGCTGTCAGAGGCTTCGACCACCCCGAGAGCTAGCATCTTTCTTACCTCGGCCTTGATGCAGGCCCAGACTCGGTCAGGGACGCGGTAGGCTCTGTGCCGTACTGGTGGGCTATCCCCGGTGTCCACGTCGTGGACGCACCAGCTGGTGACGCCGGGGGTGAGGGAGAAGAGGTCCGAGAACTGTACCAGTAACTGGTGACAGTCCTCACGCTGCTCGGGAGAGAGGGAGGAGGAGAGACTCACACCCTCTACGGAGCCATCTTTTTCTTTCACGCACAGGAGGTCGGGGAGAGGCTCCGTTTCTTCTTCTTCTCCATCGTCCGTAGCGAGGAGCAAGCTCAACTCGGACTGGGCGAAGTGGGGCTTGAGGCGGTTCACGTGGAGGACCCTCAAGGGGTTCCGGGGGATTGCACATCAATGAGATATGTCACCTGGCTCTTACGTTCCACCACCTTAAAGGGTCCTGTCCACTTGTCTTGTAGGGCACTGGGCTCCACGGGGGCCATCATCCAGACCTGCTGTCCGAACTGAAACTCGACCAGAGTGGCATTCTGGTCATACCACCGTTTCATTTCTTCTTGACTAGCCTCGAGGTTGGCCTCGGCCAGTTCTCGGAACTTCCTAGTCTGGTTCCGGAGGGCCAGAATGTATCGAAACACATCGGGAGGGGGATCTAGGGCCGCCGTTTCCCACCCTTCCTTAACCAGGCTGAGGGGTCCCCTGACGGGGTGCCCGTAGAGGAGCTCGAAGGGGCTGAACCCCAGGGACTTCTGGGGGACTTCGCGGTACGCGAAGAGGAGACAGGGAAGGAGCACGTCCCACTTACGCCTCAGGGGCTCTTCGAGACCCATGATCATTCCCTTGAGGGTCCGGTTGAATAGTTCCACCAGACCGTTACTCTGGGGGTGATATGGGGTGGTGAATTTGTACGACACCCCACATTGTTGCCAGAGGGACTTCATGTATTTCGAGATGAAGTTGGTCCCTCGGTCGCTGACGACTTCTCGGGGGAATCCCACCCGGGAGAAGATGGCCATGAGGGCCCGCCCCACTACGGGGGCCGTCTCCGTTCGGAGGGGAATGGCTTTGGGGTAGCGGGTGGCATGGTCCACCAGGACAAGGATAAAGCGGTGACCCAGGGAGGTCCGGGGGTCGAGGGGGCCCACGATGTCGATTCCCACCCTTTCAAAGGGGGTACTGACCACGGGGAAGGGTTGGAGGGGGGCCTTGCGCTTCCCTCCGCTCTTTCCGCTGGACTGACACGTGGGGCAGGACTTACAGTGGGCCTCCACATCGGAGCACATGCCCGGCCAGTAGTAGTGGGTGACTAGGCGGTGATACGTTTTGTCTTGCCCCAAGTGTCCCGCCAGGGGCACGTCGTGGGCCAGGTTCAGGAGAAAGCCGCCGAAGCGTAGGGGTACCACCAGCACTCGGGCTGACCCTAGCTCGGCAGACTTTTGTTCGCTGTACAAGAGGCCGTTCTCCCAATAGACAAAGTGGGAGCCGGACTGGTCACCGGCGGCCTTCTGCCGTGGCCTGCTGCCGCGGCCCAACCAAGGATGGACAGGAGGTCTGTTCTAGGTAGAATTCTTCTCGGGACGTTCCTCCTTCCTGGCGCCACTGGGCCAGCTCAGGAAGGTCGTCCAAGCTCGGGGTCGGTTCGACGCCAGGGCCGAGGGGGCCTGCGTCGGGGGGGAAGCTTTCCCCGGGGAACAGCTCAGGGGTCTCAGAGGGTGCAGGGACCTCGGGGTCCTCGGGGGTAGCCGGTGCTGCCTCTGGAGTTGCCCCTCGGGCGGTCATCGACCGGTTGTTCACACAGGCCCATTCGGGCAGGCCCACCATCTCCAAGTGGGTCCTTTTCTCAACCCGCTGCCATGGGGAGCTCTCTAGATCGTTGCCGAGCAGGCAGTCCACGGGCATGTCGGAGCGGACCGCCACTCGTAACTCTCCGGAGACGCCCCCCCATTCGAACGGGACTTGAGCTATCCGGCAGGTGCGGACGGAGTTATCAGCTGCAGAAGATGTGGGGAACAATCTGGGCTTCAGTGACTAGGTGTCGTTTGACTGGGGTGATTCTGGCCCCGGTGTCCCGGAGCGCCCCTATGTGGTGGCCATTGACAGTCACCTGCTGTCGGTACTTCTCGGTGTTGTCGGGCAGAGGGGCTCCTGGGACCATCTCCCTATCACCCAGGGAGACTAACATCATGGCTGCGGGGTCGGCTCCCTCAAACTCCTCTTCCCCTTCCTCTTCTAGGGCTACTGAGGTGATGTGGCGCACGGGGGGCCCTGCAGCGGCAGGCTTCTTGAATAAAGGGCAGCGGGGGTCATTGGCATAGTGCCCTGGTTGCTGGCAATGGAAGCAGGTTTGGCTGACTCGGGGCACTGGCTTGGCTGGGGGGAACCCTGCGCGCGCTGTGGGAGGTGAAGTGCCGGGCTGGCTTCTGGGGGGACTGCGCGGGGACCCTATCTGGGATCCCCTCTGTCTATTCTGACCCCCTCCTCCCCTCGGGCGGGATGGTCCTTGTTCGTTTCGGCCTGAGTCTCCACCGGGCCCGCGGGGTACTCTGGTGCTCACCCAGCGATCGGCCTCGACGGCCAGCTTCCGGGGGTCAGCCAACTTGCTGTCCAGGAGGTGTTGTCGGAGTTCCACAAAGCAGTTCAGAGACAAATGTTCGTAGGCAATGAGGTCGATGAGCCCCTCGAAGGTGGATACTTTGCTGCCCTTGATCCACCCTTCTAGGGCCCGGCTGTAGAAGTTGACATATTCCACCCATGTGGTGCCTGGGGATTTTCTTACATTCTCGGAAGCGTTGGCGGTACATTTCAGGGGTGAGTCCATACCTTGTGAGGAGGGCCTCTTTCATGTGGCTGTAGGAGGTCTGTTCGGCCGACGGTAGGTCGAGTAGGGTGTCTCTCCCCTCACTCAGGAATCGCCCCCACAGCCCGGCTCCCCAATCTTTCTGCGGAACTCGGTGGGAGGTCATGGCGACCTCGTAGGCCCTGAACTATTGTTGGATATCATCGTTTTTATAATATTCTTTGACCATATCCTTGGGGATGTGGACCTTGGGTTCCACCGGGGGAACAGACTCTCGGGTCGCTGATGTTCGGTGGTCTTTGGTCCTGGCTTTTAGTTCGATCTCCTTCATGCTGCGCTCGTGCTCCAGCTGGAGTCTTTTCCCTTCGTGTTCTCTCTGGAGTTTCTTCTCCTCCAGTTCTCTCTGGAGTTTCTTCTCCTCCAGTTCTCCCTGCAGCCGCAGCTGCTCGATGACTAGCTTCTTCTCGGCCAGCTTGAGTTCTCCTTCCATCTTCAGACGTGCAAGTTCTAGCTCGTGGTTTCGGTCGCGTTCTCGGTCGGTCATCTCTTCTCGAGACAGACCTCTCTCTGTGCTGTGAGTCCGCGCTGGGGACTCTGCTCTTTCTTGCTCTGTGGCGTGGGTTTCGGTCAGGGGTGCTCCCCCTCCATCGGCTTCTGTCGGTGCTGGAGGTTGTGCTCCGGCCTCCACCCAGGCGGTTAGGGCTTGATGAAAGTCTTCTTTGGTGTTTAATCCCGTTGTCGGGATGTGGAGATCTTTGCAGAATTGCTTCATTTGTCGGTGCGTATAGTCCTTCAGGAGCTCCACCCGGAAGGTAGTCTCGTCTTCCGTGATGCTCATGGTTGTTCTTCTTTGTTCGGGTAGTGTGTCAGTACTGTACGATCCCTAGACGTAGGTTCTTATCCCACTTCTGACACCAATGTTAGAGGGAGCAATCTCAGAGGGCCGGGTTATGCTCACCCGTCACCCCGAGACCCACCTCTCCCACAGATCTTGTCGAGTCTTATCGTGAGGTCCTCACCGGGGAGGACTTCGGGTCTAGGATCGTACACACTGAGCTCACGCCACACTTACGAACAGACACCACACCGTTGGGTTCTTAGTAACAAGTTCTTTATATAAGGAATAAAAGAAGGAAGCACTCTTATGTACACAGTGATCGAAGGATCACAAAGTCGTTGAGGGTTCAGGAAGGGGGAAGCGGGACAGACTTTTAGTCTCTGGGGCAGTACGGGCGTACCCTACGCACAGCTCTCAATCCTCGAGCCGAGGGGTACGGATGATGATGGTCGTACTGGCTGCTTCACCTCCGTCGAGTCGGCTCGGTCGTGATGGTAGCCTCGATGGTCCAGCCGGACCAGAGTACTCCTCGAGCCGCGACGAGGTCAGCAGGGCTCGATCTGGAGAAGTTCGTGAGGAGCCGCGACAGCGTCAGCAGGGCTCGGATGGTTGCAGGTTCAAGCTTGAGCCGCGACAGCGTCAGCAGGGCTCCGGTGGTCTTAGAGGTCAAGCCGCGACAGCGTCAGCAGGGCTCCGATGGTTACAAGTTCAGCTCGAGCCGCGACAGCGTCAGCAGGGCTCGGATGGTTACGAGGTCAGTTCGAGCCGCGACAGCGTCAGCAGGGCTCAGGTGGTTCAGTTCCTTGTTGCGAAGAGGGAGCCGCGACAGCGTCAGCAGGGCTCAGAGGTTCAAGATGAGTTCTTCTTAGGGTCAGCCGCGATCAGATCAGCAGGCTTCAGGTCCAAGATACAACTGCCTGCTAGTTGTCAGGCGGGCCCAGATATAGTCCATTAGCCCTTTGATGTCCGGACCCTCGCAGGCGGAGGTCGCAAGCCCTGGGGGCTGGTCGTGGGCGAGGTCCGGCGGTCGGCTCTTTGATCCTTTGAAAAGAGGGGTCCGGGAATTCCCAGACGCCCAGCGGGTCTGGAGCCAGCACTCGGGGAGGCCAGAGGTGCGAGCGAAACTGGCCCACAGGGGAGGGCCAAAGGTGTGACAGATACCGGTCTCTCAGGGGAGGCCGGGGGTGCCATAGAAACTCCCTGGCTTATCTCACTCGGGGAGCGCTTTACCCCTCAGCCGGGACTGGCGCGCCTTTGGAGTCTGGGTTTCGCTGGGGCCGGGGTCACGCTAGGCCCAGGGAGACAGGGATGTCGGGAAGGGAAGATGGCGTCCGGGCCTTGTGGGGCATGCAATGTTAGGCGCTCGGAGCCGGGCGTGGGACGGGAAAGGCAGGCCTGGTCGAGGTGCTAGGGGGATCTAGGCTTAACTGGAGTAGGGCGACCAGGCTCGGGGTGCAGGCTAAGCTAACAGGGAGGCTGGGCAGGGGACTCGGGGTACAGGACTACGCTCACAGGGTGTGGAGGGACAGAGGCGAACCACGCCACGAGGCCGGGTCCAACAACCCTCAACTGTTGGGCACTGCTGGGGGTCCTCAGCACCCACCCCCTATACTGTTGGGCACTACTGGGCACTGCTGGGGGTCCTCTGCACCCACCCCCTCTACTGTTGGGCACTGCTGGGGGTCCTTTGCACCCACCCCCTCTACTGTTGGGCACTGCTGGGGGTCCTCTGCACCCACCCCCTCTACTGTTGGGCACTGCTGGGGGTCCTCTGCACCCACACCCTCTACTGTTGGGCACTGTTGGGGGTCCTCTGCACCCACCCCCTCTACTGTTGGGCACTGTTGGGCACTGCTGGGGGTCCTCTGCACCCACCCCCTCTACTGTTGGGAACTGCTGGGGGTCCTCTGCACGCACCCCCTCTACTGTTGGGCACTGTTGGGGGTCCTCTGCACCCACCCCCTATACTGTTGGGCACTGTTGGGCACTGCTGGGGGTCCTCTGCACCCAACCCCTCTACTGTTGGGCACTGCTGGGGGTCCTCTGCACCCACCCCCTCTACTGTTGAGCACTGTTGGGCACTGCTGGGGGTCCTCTGCACCCACCCCTATGCTGTTGGGCACCGCTGGGCACTCCTGGGGGTCCTCTGCACCCACCCCCTCTACTGTTGGGGGTCCTCTACACCGACCCCCTATACTGTTGGGCACTGCTGGGCACTGCTGGGGGTCCTCTGCACCCGCCCCCTCTACTGTTGGGCACTGTTGGGCACTGCTGGGGCTCCTCTGCACCCATCCCCTATACTGTTGGGCACTGCTGGGCACTGCTGGGGGTCCTCCGCACCCACCCTCTCTACTGTTGGGCACTGTTGGGGGTCCTCTGCACCCACCCCCTCTACTGTTGGGCACTGTTTGGCACAGCTGGGGGTCCTCTGCACCCACCCCCTCTACTGTTGGGCACTGTTGGGCACTGCTGGGGGTCCACTGCACCCACCCCCTCTACTGTTGGGCACTGTTGGGGGTCCTCTGCACCCACCCCCTCTACTGTTGGGCACTGTTTGGCACTGCTGGGGGTCCTCTGCACCCACCCCCTCTACTGTTGGGCACTGCTGAGGGTCCTCTGCACCCGCCCCCTCTACTGTTGGGCACTGTTGGGCACTGCTGGGGCTCCTCTGCACCCACCCCCTCTACTGTTGGGTACTGCTGGGCACTGCTGGGGGTCCTCTGCACCCACCCCCTATACTGTTGGGCACTGCTGGGCACTGCTGGGGGTCCTCTGCACCCACCCCCTTTACTGTTGGGCACTGTTGGGGGTCCTCTGCACCCACCCCCTCTACTGTTGGGCACTGCTGGGGGTCCTCTGCACCCACCCTCTCTACTGTTGGGCAATGTTGGGCACTGCTGGGGGTCCTCTGCACCCACCCCCTCTACTGTTGGGCACTGCTGGGCACTGATGGGGGACCTCTGCACCCACCCCCTCAACTGTTGGGCACTGCTGGGGGTCCTCTGCACCCACCCCCTATACTGTTGGGCACTGCTGGGCACTGCTGGGGGTCCTCTGCACCCACCCCCTCTACTTTTGGGCACTGTTGGGCGTCCTCTGCACCCACCCCCTCTACTGTTGCGCACTGCTGGGGGTCCTCTGCACCCACCCCCTCTACTGTTGGGCACTGTTGGGCACTGCTGGGGGTCCTCTGCACCCACCCCTATGCTGTTGGGCACCGCTGGGCACTGCTGGGGGTCCTCTGCACCCACCCCCTCTACTGTTGGGCTCTGTTGGGGGTCCTCTACACCGACCCCCTATACTGTTGGGCACTGCTGGGGGTCCTCTGCACCCGCCCCCTCTACTGTTGGGCACTGTTGGGCACTGCTGGGGCTCCTCTGCACCCATCCCCTATACTGTTGGGCACTGCTGGGCACTGCTGGGGGTCCTCCGCACCCACCCTCTCTACTGTTGGGCACTGCTGGGGGTCCTCTGCACCCACCCCCTCTACTGTTTGGCACTGCTGGGCACTGCTGGGGGTCCACTGCACCCATCCCCTCTACTGTTGGGCACTGTTGGGGGTCCTCTGCACCCACCCCCTCTACTGTTGGGCACTGTTTGGCACTGCTGGGGGTCCTCTGCACCCACCCCCTCTACTGTTGGGCACTGTTGGGCACTGCTGGGGGTCCACTGCACCCACCCCCTCTACTGTTGGGCACTGTTGGGGGTCCTCTGCACCCACCCCCTCTACTGTTGGGCACTGTTTGGCACTGCTGGGGGTCCTCTGCACCCACCCCCTCTACTGTTGGGCCCTGCTGAGGGTCCTCTGTACCCGCCCCCTCTACTGTTGGGCACTGTTGGGCACTGCTGGGGCTCCTCTGCACCCACCCCCTCTACTGTTGGGTACTGCTGGGCACTGCTGGGGGTCCTCTGCACCCACCCCCTATACTGTTGGGCACTGCTGGGCACTGCTGGGGGTCCTCTGCACCCACCCCCTTTACTGTTGGGCACTGTTGGGGGTCCTCTGCACCCACCCCCTATACTGTTGGGCACTAGTGGGGGTCCTCTGCACCCACCCCCTCTAATGTTGGGCACTGTTGGGCACTGCTGGGGGTCCTCTGCACCCACCCCCTTTACTGTTGGGCACTGTTGGGGGTCCTCTGCACCCACCCCCATTACTGTTGGGCACTGTTCGGCACTGCTGGGGGTCCTCTGCACCGACCCCCTCTACTGTTGGGCACTGCTGAGGGTCCTCTGCACACGTCCCCTCTACTGTTGGGCACTGTTAGGCACTGCTGGGGCTCCTCTGCACCCACCCCCTCTACTGTTGGGCACTGCTGGGCACTGCTGGGGGTCCTCTGCACCCACCCCCTATACTGTTGGGCACTGCTGGGCACTGCTGGGGGTCCTCTGCACCCACCCGCTATACTGTTGGGCACTAGTGGGGGTCCTCTGCACCCACCCCCTCTACTGTTGGGCACTGTTGGGCACTGCAGGGGGTCCTCTGCACCCACCCCCTCTACTGTTAGGCACTGTTGGGCACTGCTGGGGGTCCTCTGCACCCACCCCTCTACTGTTGGGCAATGTTGGGCACTGCTGGGGGACCTCTGCACCCACCCCCTCTACTGTTGGGCACTGCTGGGCACTGCTGGGGGTCCTCTGCACCCACCCCCTCTACTGTTGGGCACTGTTGGGCACTGCTGGGGGTCCTCAGCACCCACCCCCTCTACTGTTGGGCACTGCTGGGGGTCCTCTGCACCCACCCCCTCTACTGTTGGGCACTGTTGGGCACTGCTGGGGGTCCTCTGCACCCACCCCCTATGCTGTTGGGCACTGCTGGGGGTCCTCTGCACCCACCCCCTCTACTGTTGGGCACTGTTGGGGGTCCTCTGCACCCACTCCCTCTACTGTTGGGCACTGTTGGGCACTGCTGGGGGTCCTCTGCACCCACCCCCTCTACTGTTGGGCACTGCTGGGGGTCCTCTGCACCCACCCCCTCTACTGTTGGGCACTGTTGGGCACTGTTGGGGGTCCTCTGCACCCACCCCCTCTACTGTTGGGCACTGTGGGGCACTGCTGGGGGTCCTCTGCACCCACCCCCTCTACTGTTGGGCACTGCTGGGGGTCCTCTGCACCCACCCCCTCTAGTGTTGGGCAATGTTGGGCACTGCAGGGGGTCCTCTGCACCCACCCCCTCTATTGTTGGACACTGCTGGGCACTGCTGGGGGACCTCTGCACCCACCCTCTCTACTGTTGGGCACTGCTGGTGGTCCTCTGCACCCACCCCCTCTACTGTTGGGCACTGCTGGGGGTCCTCTGCACCCACCCCTCTACTGTTGGGCACTGTTGGGGGTCCTCAGCACCCACCCCCTCTACTGTTGGGCACTGCTGGGGGTCCTCTACACCCAACCCCTCTACTGTTGGGCACTGTTGGGCACTGCTGGGGCTCCTCTGCACCCACCCCCTCTACTGTTGGGCACTGCTGGGCGTCCTCTGCACCCATCCCCTATACTGTTGGGCACTGCTGGGCACTGCTGGGGGTCCTCCGCACCCACCCTCTCTACTGTTGGGCACTGCTGGGGGTCCTCTGCACCCACCCCCTCTAATGTTGGGCACTGTTGGGCACTGTTGGGGGTCCTCTGCACCCACCCCCTCTACTGTTGGGCACTGCTGGGCACTGCTGGGGGACCTCTGCACCCACCCCCTCAACTGTTGGGCACTGCTGGGGGTACTCTGCACCCACCCCTATGCTGTTGGGCACTGCTGGGCACTGCTGGGCGTCCTCTGCACCCACCCCCTCTACTGTTGGGCACTGTTGGGGGTCCTCTACACCCACCCCCTCTACTGTTGGGCACTGTTGGGCACTGCTGGGGGTCCTCTACACCCACCCCCTCTACTGTTGGGCAATGCTGGGGGTCCTCTGCACCCACCCCCTCTACTGTTGGGCACTGTTGGGCACTGTTGGGGGTCCTCTGCACCCACCCCCTCTACTGTTGGGCACCGTTGGGCACTGCTTGGGGTCCTCTGCACCCACCCTCTCTACTGTTGGGCACTGCTGGGGTCCTCAGCACCCACCCCCTCTACTGTTGGGCACTGTTGGGCACGGATGGGGGTCATCTGCACCCACCCCCTATACTGTTGGGCACTGCTGGGCACTGCTGAGGGGCCTCTGCACCTACCCCTTCTACTGTTGGGCACAGTTGGGCACTGCTGGGGTCCTCTGCACCCACCCCCTCTACTGTTGGGCACTGCTGGGGGCCTCTGCACCCAACCCCTCTACTGTTGGGCACTGTTGGGCACTGCTGGGGGTCCTCTGCACCCACCCCCTCTACTGTTGGGCACTGTTGGGCACTGCTGGGGGTCCTCTGCACCCACCCCCTCTACTGTTGGGCACTGCTGGGGGTCCTCTGCACCCACCCCCTCTACTGTTGGGCACTGTTGGGCACTGTTGGGGCTCCTCTGCACCCACCCCCTCTACTGTTGGGCACTGCTGGGCACTGCTGGGGGTCCTCTGCACCCATCCCCTATACTGTTGGGTACTGCTGGGTACTGCTGGGGGTCCTCCGCACCCACCCTCTCTACTGTTGGGCACTGCTGGGGGTCCTCTGCACCCACCCCCTCTACTGTTGGGCACTGTTGGGGGTCCTCTGCACCTACCCCCTCTACTGTTGGGCACTGCTGGGCACTGCTGGGGGACCTCTGCACCCACCCCCTCAACTGTTGGGCACTGCTGGGGGTCCTCTGCACCCACCCCTATGCTGTTGGGCACTGCTGGCCACTGCTGGGGGTCCTCTGCACCTACCCCTTCTACTGTTGGGCACTGTTGGGCACTGTTGGGCACTGCTGGGCACTGCTGAGGGGCCTCTGCACCCACCCCCTCTACTGTTGGGCACTGCTGGGGGGCCTCTGCACCCAACCCCTCTACTGTTGGGCACTGTTGGGCACTGCTGGGGGTCCTCTGCACCCACCACCTATACTGTTGGACACTGCTGGGCACTGCTGGGGGTCCTCTGCACCCACCCCCTCTACTGTTGGGCACTGTTGGGCACTGCTGGGGATCCTCTGCACCCACCCCCTCTACTGTTGGGCACTGCTGGGGGTCCTCTGCACCCACCCCCTCGACTGTTTGGCACTGTTGGGCACTGTTGGGGGTCCTCTGCACCCAACCCCTCTACTGTTGGGCACTGCTGGGGGTCCTCTGCACCCACCCCCTCTACTGTTGGGCACTGTTGGGCACTGCTGGGGGTCCTCTGCACCCACCCCCTCTACTGTTGGGCAATGTTGGGCACTGCAGGGGGTCCTCTGCACCCACCCCCTCTACTGTTGGGTACTGCTGGGCACTGCTGGGGGTCCTCTGCACCCACCCCCTATACTGTTGGGCACTGCTGGGCACTGCTGGGGGTCCTCTGCACCCACCCCCTTTACTGTTGGGCACTGTTGGGGGTCCTCTGCACCCACCCCCTCTACTGTTGGGCACTGTTGGGCACTGCTGGGGGTCCTCTGCACCCACCCTCTCTACTGTTGGGCAATGTTGGGCACTGCTGGGGGTCCTCTGCACCCACCCCCTCTACTGTTGGGCACTGCTGGGCATTGATGGGGGACCTCTGCACCCACCCCCTCAACTGTTGGGCACTGCTGGGGGTCCTCTGCACCCACCCCCTATACTGTTGGGCACTGCTGGGCACTGCTGGGGGTCCTCTGCACCCACCCCCTCTACTTTTGGGCACTGTTGGGCGTCCTATGCACCCACCCCCTCTACTGTTGCGCACTGCTGGGGGTCCTATGCACCCACCCCCTCTACTGTTGGGCACTGTTGGGCACTGCTGGGGGTCCTCTGCACCCACCCCTATGCTGTTGGGCACCGCTGGGCACTGCTGGGGGTCCTCTGCACCCACCCCCTCTACTGTTGGGCTCTGTTGGGGGTCCTCTACACCGACCCCCTATACTGTTGGGCACTGCTGGGCACTGATGGGGGTCCTCTGCACCCGCCCCCTCTACTGTTGGGCACTGTTGGGCACTGCTGGGGCTCCTCTGCACCCATCCCCCATACTGTTGGGCACTGCTGGGCACTGCTGGGGGTCCTCCGCACCCACCCTCTCTACTGTTGGGCACTGCTGGGGGTCCTCTGCACCCACCCCCTCTACTGTTTGGCACTGCTGGGCACTGCTGGGGGTCCACTGCACCCATCCCCTCTACTGTTGGGCACTGTTGGGGGTCCTCCGCACCCACCCCCTCTACTGTTGGGCACTGTTTGGCACTGCTGGGGGTCCTCTGCACCCACCCCCTCTACTGTTGGGCACTGTTGGGCACTGCTGGGGGTCCACTGCACCCACCCCCTCTACTGTTGGGCACTGTTGGGGGTCCTCTGCACCCACCCCCTCTACTGTTGGGCACTGTTTGGCACTGCTGGGGGTCCTCTGCACCCACCCCCTCTACTGTTGGGCACTGCTGAGGGTCCTCTGCACCCGCCCCCTCTACTGTTGGGCACTGATGGGCACTGCTGGGGCTCCTCTGCACCCACCCCCTCTACTGTTGGGTACTGCTGGGCACTGCTGGGGGTCCTCTGCACCCACCCCCTATACTGTTGGGCACTGCTGGGCACTGCTGGGGGTCCTCTGCACCCACCCCCTTTACTGTTGGGCACTGTTGGGGGTCCTCTGCACCCACCCCCAATACTGTTGGGCACTAGTGGGGGTCCTCTGCACCCACCCCCTCTAATGTTGGGCACTGTTGGGCACTGTTGGGGGTCCTCTGCACCCACCCCCTTTACTGTTGGGCACTGTTGGGGGTCCTCTGCACCCACCCCCATTACTGTTGGGCACTGTTCGGCACTGCTGGGGGTCCTCTGCACCCACCCCCTCTACTGTTGGGCACTGCTGAGGGTCCTCTGCACCCGTCCCCTCTACTGTTGGGCACTGTTAGGCACTGCTGGGGCTCCTCTGCACCCACCCCCTCTACTGTTGGGCACTGCTGGGCACTGCTGGGGGTCCTCTGCACCCACCCCCTATACTGTTGGGCACTGCTGGGCACTGCTGGGGGTCCTCTGCACCCACCCGCTATACTGTTGGGCACTAGTGGGGGTCCTCTGCACCCACCCCCTCTACTGTTGGGCACTGTTGGGCACTGCAGGGGGTCCTCTGCACCCACCCCCTCTACTGTTAGGCACTGTTGGGCACTGCTGGGGGTCCTCTGCACCCACCCCTCTACTGTTGGGCAATGTTGGGCACTGCTGGGGTCCTCTGCACCTACCCTCTCTACTGTTGGGCACTGCTGGGGGATCTCTGCACCCACCCCCTCTACTGTTGGGCACTGCTGGGGGTCCTCTGCACCCACCCCCTCTACAGTTGGGCACTGTTGGGCACTGCTGGGGGTCCTCAGCACCCACCCCCTCTACTGTTGGGCACTGCTGGGGGTCCTCTGCACCCACCCCCTCTACTGTTGGGCACTGTTGGGCACTGCTGGGGGTCCTCTGCACCCACCCCCTATGCTGTTGGGCACTGCTGGGGGTCCTCTGCACCCACCCCCTCTACTGTTGGGCACTGTTGGGGGTCCTCTGCACCCACTCCCTCTACTGTTGGGCACTGTTGGGCACTGCTGGGGGTCCTCTGCACCCACCCCCTCTACTGTTGGGCACTGCTGGGGGTCCTCTGCACCCACCCCCTCTACTGTTGGGCACTGTTGGGCACTGTTGGGTGTCCTCTGCACCCACCCCCTCTACTGTTGGGCACTGTGGGGCACTGCTCGGGGTCCTCTGCACCCACCCCCTCTACTGTTGGGCACTGCTGGGGGTCCTCTGCACCCACCCCCTCTACTGTTGGGCAATGTTGGGCACTGCAGGGGGTCCTCTGCACCCACCCCCTCTATTGTTGGACACTGCTGGGCACTGCTGGGGGACCTCTGCACCAACCCCCTCAACTGTTGGGCACAGCTGGGGGTCCTCTGCACCCACCCCCTATACTGTTGGGCACTACTGGGCACTGCTGGGGGTCCTCTGCACCCACCCCCTCTACTGTTGGGCACTGTTGGGCACTGCTGTGGGTCCTCTGCACCCACCCTCTCTACTGTTGGGCACTGCTGGTGGTCCTCTGCACCCACCCCCTCTACTGTTGGGCACTGCTGGGGGTCCTCTGCACCCACCCCCTCTACTGTTGGGCACTGTTGGGGGTCCTCAGCACCCACCCCCTCTACTGTTGGGCACTGCTGGGGGTCCTCTACACCCAAACCCTCTACTGTTGGGCACTGTTGGGCACTGCTGGGGCTCCTCTGCACCCACCCCCTCTACTGTTGGGCACTGCTGGGCACTGCTGGGGGTCCTCTGCACCCATCCCCTATACTGTTGGGCACTGCTGGGCACTGCTGGGGGTCCTCCGCACCCACCCTCTCTACTGTTGGGCACTGCTGGGGGTCCTCTGCACCCACCCCCTCTACTGTTGGGCACTGTTGGGCACTGTTGGGGGTCCTCTGCACCCACCCCCTCTACTGTTGGGCACTGCTGGGCACTGCTGGGGGACCTCTGCACCCACCCCCTCAACTGTTGGGCACTGCTGGGGGTACTCTGCACCCACCCCTATGCTGTTGGGCACTGCTGGGCACTGCTGGGGGTCCTCTGCACCCACCCCCTCTACTGTTGGGCACTGTTGGGGGTCCTCTACACCCACCCCCTCTACTGTTGGGCACTGTTGGGCACTGCTGGGGGTCCTCTACACCCACCCCCTCTACTGTTGGGCACTGCTGGGGGTCCTCTGCACCCACCCCCTCTACTGTTGGGCACTGTTGGGCACGGTTGGGGGTCCTCTGCACCCACCCCCTCTACTGTTGGGCACCGTTGGGCACTGCTTGGGGTCCTCTGCACCCACCCCCTCTACTGTTGGGCACTGCTGTGGTCCTCAGCACCCACCCCCTCTACTGTTGGGCACTGTTGGGCACGGATGGGGGTCGTCTGCACCCACCCCCTATACTGTTGGGCACTGCTGGGCACTGCTGAGGGGCCTCTGCACCTACCCCTTCTACTGTTGGGCACTGTTTGGCACTGCTGGGGTCCTCTGCACCCACCCCCTCTAATGTTGGGCACTGCTGGGGGTCTCTGCACCCAACCCCTCTACTGTTGGGCACTGTTGGGCACTGCTGGGGGTCCTCTGCACCCACCCCCTCTACTGTTGGGCACTGCTGGGGGTCCTCTGCACCCACCCCCTCTACTGTTGGGCACTGCTGGGGGTCCTCTGCACCCACCCCCTCTACTGTTGGGCACTGTTGGGCACTGTTGGGGCTCCTCTGCACCCACCCCCTCTACTGTTGGGCACTGCTGGGCACTGCTGGGGGTCCTCTGCACCCATCCCCTATACTGTTGGGTACTGCTGGGTACTGCTGGGGGTCCTCCGCACCCACCCTCTCTACTGTTGGGCACTGCTGGGGGTCCTCTGCACCCACCCCCTCTACTGTTGGGCACTGTTGGGCACTGTTGGGGGTCCTCTGCACCCACCCCTCTACTGTTGGGCACTGCTGGGCACTGCTGGGGGACCTCTGCACCCACCCCCTCAACTGTTGGGCACTGCTGGGGGTCCTCTGCACCCACCCCTATGCTGTTGGGCACTGCTGGACACTGCTGGGGGTCCTCTGCACCTACCCCTTCTACTGTTGTGCACTGTTGGGCACTGCTGGGCACTGCTGAGGGGCCTCTGCACCCACCCCTTCTACTGTTGGGCACTGCTGGGGGGCCTCTGCACCCAACCCCTCTACTGTTGGGCACTGTTGGGCACTGCTGGGGGTCCTCTGCACCCACCACCTATACTGTTGGACACTGCTGGGCACTGCTGGGGGTCCTCTGCACCCACCCCCTCTACTGTTGGGCACTGTTGGGCACTGCTGGGGATCCTCTGCACCCACCCCCTCTACTGTTGGGCACTGCTGGCGGTCCTCTGCACCCACCCCCTCGACTGTTTGGCACTGTTGGGCACTGTTGGGGGTCCTCTGCACCCAACCCCTCTACTGTTGGGCACTGCTGGGGGTCCTCTGCACCCACCCCCTCTACTGTTGGGCACTGTTGGGCACTGCTGGGGGTCCTCTGCACCCACCCCCTCTACTTTTGGGCAATGTTGGGCACTGCAGGGGGTTCTCTGCACCCACCCCCTCTATTGTTGGGCACTGCTGGGCACTGCTGGGGGACCTCTGCACCCACCCCCTATACTGTTGGGCACTACTGGGCACTGCTGGGGGTCCTCTGCACCCACCCCCTCTACTGTTGGGCACTGTTGGGCACTGCTGTGGGTCCTCTGCAGCCACCCCCTCTACTGTTGGGCACTGTTGGGCACTGCTGTGGGTCCTCTGCACCCACCCCCTCTACTGTTGGGCACTGCTGGGGGTCCTCTGCACCCACCCCCTCTACTGTTGGGCACTGCTGGGGGTCCTCAGCACCCAGCCCCTCTACTTTTGGGCACTGCTGGGGGTCCTCTGCACCCACCCCCTCTACTGTTGGGCACTGTTGGGCACTGCTGGGGCTCCTCTGCACCCACCCCCTCTACTGTTGGGCACTGCTGGGCACTGCTGGGGGTCCTCTGCACCCATCCCCTATACTGTTGGGCACTGCTGGGGGTCGTCCGCACCCACCCTCTCTACTGTTGGGCACTGCTGGGGGTCCTCTGCACCCACCCCCTCTACTGTTGGGCACTGTTGGGCACTGTTGGGGGTCCTCTGCACCCACCCCCTCTACTGTTGGGCACTGCTGGGCACTGCTGGGGGACCTCTGCAACCACCCCCTCAACTGTTGGGCACTGCTGGGGGTCCTCTGCACCCACCCCTATGCTGTTGGGCACTGCTGGGCACTCCTGGGGGTCCTCTGCACCGACCCCCTCTACTCTTGGGCACTGTTGGGGGTCCTCTACACCCACCCCCTCTACTGTTGGGCACTGTTGTGCACTGCTGGGGGTCCTCTACACCCACCCCCTCTACTGTTGGGCACTGCTGGGGGTCCTCTGCACCCACCCCCTCTACTGTTGGGCACTGTTGGGCACTGTTGGGGGTCCTCTGCACCCACCCCCTCTACTGTTGGGCACCGTTGGGCACTGCTTGGGGTCCTCTGCACCCACCCCCTCTACTGTTGGGCACTGCTGGGGGTCCTCTGCACCCACCCCCTCTACTGTTGGGCACTGTTGGGCACGGATGGGGGTCGTCTGCACCCACCCCCTATACTGTTGGGCACTGCTAGGCACTGCTGAGGGGCCTCTGCACCTACCCCTTCTACTGTTGGGCACTGTTGGGCACTGCTGGGGCCCTCTGCACCCACCCCCTCTACTGTTGGGCACTGCTGGGGGTCCTCTGCACCCAACCCCTCTACTGTTGGGCACTGTTGGGCACTGCTGGGGGTCCTCTGCACCAACCACCTATACTGTTGGACACTGCTGGGGTCCTCTGCACCCACCCCCTCTACTGTTGGGCACTGTTGGGCACTGCTGGGGGTCCTCTGCACCCACCCCCTCTACTGTTGGGCACTGCTGGATGTCCTATGCACCCACCTCCTTTACTGTTGGGCACTGATGGGCACTGCTGGGGGTCCTCTGCACCCACCCCCTCTACTGTTGGGCACTGTTAGTGGTCCTCTGCACCCACCCCTCTACTGTTGGGCACTGCTGGGGGTCCTCTACACCCACCCCCTCTACTGTTGGGCACTGCTGGGGGTCCTCTACACCCACCCCCTCTACTGTTGGGCACTGCTGGGGGTCCTCTGCACCCACCCCCTCTACTGTTGGGCACTGTTGGGGGTCCTCTGCACCCACCCCCTCTACTGTTGGGCACCGTTGGGCACTGCTTGGGGTCCTCTGCACCCACCCCCTCTACTGTTGGGCACTGCTGTGGTCCTCAGCACCCACCCCCTCTACTGTTGGGCACTGTTGGGCACGGATGGGGGTCGTCTGCACCCACCCCCTATACTGTTGGGCACTGCTGGGCACTGCTGAGGGGCCTCTGCACCTACCCCTTCTACTGTTGGGCACTGTTTGGCACTGCTGGGGTCCTCTGCACCCACCCCCTCTAATGTTGGGCACTGCTGGGGGTCTCTGCACCCAACCCCTCTACTGTTGGGCACTGTTGGGCACTGCTGGGGGTCCTCTGCACCCACCCCCTCTACTGTTGGGCACTGCTGGGGGTCCTCTGCACCCACCCCCTCTACTGTTGGGCACTGCTGGGGGTCCTCTGCACCCACCCCCTCTACTGTTGGGCACTGTTGGGGCTCCTCTGCACCCACCCCCTCTACTGTTGGGCACTGCTGGGCACTGCTGGGGGTCCTCTGCACCCATCCCCTATACTGTTGGGTACTGCTGGGTACTGCTGGGGGTCCTCCGCACCCACCCTCTCTACTGTTGGGCACTGCTGGGGGTCCTCTGCACCCACCCCCTCTACTGTTGGGCACTGTTGGGCACTGTTGGGGGTCCTCTGCACCCACCCCTCTACTGTTGGGCACTGCTGGGCACTGCTGGGGGACCTCTGCACCCACCCCCTCAACTGTTGGGCACTGCTGGGGGTCCTCTGCACCCACCCCTATGCTGTTGGGCACTGCTGGACACTGCTGGGGGTCCTCTGCACCTACCCCTTCTACTGTTGTGCACTGTTGGGCACTGCTGGGCACTGCTGAGGGGCCTCTGCACCCACCCCTTCTACTGTTGGGCACTGCTGGGGGGCCTCTGCACCCAACCCCTCTACTGTTGGGCACTGTTGGGCACTGCTGGGGGTCCTCTGCACCCACCACCTATACTGTTGGACACTGCTGGGTACTGCTGGGGGTCCTCTGCACCCACCCCCTCTACTGTTGGGCACTGTTGGGCACTGCTGGGGATCCTCTGCACCCACCCCCTCTACTGTTGGGCACTGCTGGCGGTCCTCTGCACCCACCCCCTCGACTGTTTGGCACTGTTGGGCACTGTTGGGGGTCCTCTGCACCCAACCCCTCTACTGTTGGGCACTGCTGGGGGTCCTCTGCACCCACCCCCTCTACTGTTGGGCACTGTTGGGCACTGCTGGGGGTCCTCTGCACCCACCCCCTCTACTTTTGGGCAATGTTGGGCACTGCAGGGGGTTCTCTGCACCCACCCCCTCTATTGTTGGGCACTGCTGGGCACTGCTGGGGGACCTCTGCACCCACCCCCTATACTGTTGGGCACTACTGGGCACTGCTGGGGGTCCTCTGCACCCACCCCCTCTACTGTTGGGCACTGTTGGGCACTGCTGTGGGTCCTCTGCACCCACCCCCTCTACTGTTGGGCACTGTTGGGCACTGCTGTGGGTCCTCTGCACCCACCCCCTCTACTGTTGGGCACTGCTGGGGGTCCTCTGCACCCACCCCCTCTACTGTTGGGCACTGCTGGGGGTCCTCAGCACCCAGCCCCTCTACTTTTGGGCACTGCTGGGGGTCCTCTGCACCCACCCCCTCTACTGTTGGGCACTGTTGGGCACTGCTGGGGCTCCTCTGCACCCACCCCCTCTACTGTTGGGCACTGCTGGGCACTGCTGGGGGTCCTCTGCACCCATCCCCTATACTGTTGGGCACTGCTGGGCACTGCTGGGGGTCGTCCGCACCCACCCTCTCTACTGTTGGGCACTGCTGGGGTTCCTCTGCACCCACCCCCTCTACTGTTGGGCACTGTTGGGGGTCCTCTGCACCCACCCCCTCTACTGTTGGGCACTGCTGGGCACTGCTGGGGGACCTCTGCAACCACCCCCTCAACTGTTGGGCACTGCTGGGGGTCCTCTGCACCCACCCCTATGCTGTTGGGCACTGCTGGGCACTCCTGGGGGTCCTCTGCACCCACCCCCTCTACTCTTGGGCACTGTTGGGGGTCCTCTACACCCACCCCCTCTGCTGTTGGGCACTGTTGTGCACTGCTGGGGGTCCTCTACACCCACCCCCTCTACTGTTGGGCACTGCTGGGGGTCCTCTGCACCCACCCCCTCTACTGTTGGGCACTGTTGGGCACTGTTGGGGGTCCTCTGCACCCACCCCCTCTACTGTTGGGCACCGTTGGGCACTGCTTGGGGTCCTCTGCACCCACCCCCTCTACTGTTGGGCACTGCTGGGGGTCCTCTGCACCCACCCCCTCTACTGTTGGGCACTGTTGGGCACCGATGGGGGTCGTCTGCACCCACCCCCTATACTGTTGGGCACTGCTAGGCACTGCTGAGGGGCCTCTGCACCTACCCCTTCTACTGTTGGGCACTGTTGGGCACTGCTGGGGCCCTCTGCACCCACCCCCTCTACTGTTGGGCACTGCTGGGGGTCCTCTGCACCCAACCCCTCTACTGTTGGGCACTGTTGGGCACTGCTGGGGGTCCTCTGCACCAACCACCTATACTGTTGGACACTGCTGGGGTCCTCTGCACCCACCCCCTCTACTGTTGGGCACTGTTGGGCACTGCTGGGGGTCCTCTGCACCCACCCTCTCTACTGTTGGGCACTGCTGGATGTCCTATGCACCCACCTCCTTTACTGTTGGGCACTGATGGGCACTGCTGGGGGTCCTCTGCACCCACCCCCTCTACTGTTGGGCACTGTTAGTGGTCCTCTGCACCCACCCCTCTACTGTTGGGCACTGCTGGGGGTCCTCTGCACCCACCCCCTCTACGGTTGGGCACTGTTGGGCACTGCTGGGGGTCCTCTACACCCACCCCTCTACTTTTGGGCACTGTTGGGCACTGCTGGGGGTCCTCTACACCCACCCCCTCTACTGTTGGGCACTGCTGGAGGTCCTCTGCACCCACCCCCTCTACTGTTGGGCACTGTTGGTCACTGTTGGGGGTCCTCTGCACCCACCCTCTCTACTGTTGGGCACCGTTGGGCACTGCTTGGGGTCCTCTGCACCCACCCCCTCTACTGTTGGGCACTGCTGGGGGTCCTCAGCACCCACCCCCTCTACTGTTGGGCTCTGATGGGCACGGATGGGGGTCGTCTGCACCCACCCCCTATACTGTTGGGCACTGCTGGGCACTGCTGAGGGGCCTCTGCACCTACCCCTTCTACTGTTGGGCACTGTTGGGCACTGCTGGGGTCCTCTGCACCCACCCCCTCTACTGTTGGGCACTGCTGGGGGGCCTCTGCACCCAACCCCTCTACTGTTGAGCACTGTTGGGCACTGCTGGGGGTCCTCTGCACCCACCACCTATACTGTTGGACACTGCTGGGCACTGCTGGGGGTCCTCTGCACCCACCCCCTCTACTGTTGGGACCTGTTGGGCACTGCTGGGGGTCCTCTGCACCCACCCCCTCTACTGTTGGGCACTGCTGGGGGTCCTCTGCACCCACCCCCTCTACTGTTGGGCACTGTTGGGGCTCCTCTGCACCCACCCCCTCTACTGTTGGGCACTGCTGGGCACTGCTGGGGGTCCTCTGCACCCATCCCCTATACTGTTGGGCACTGCTGGGCACTGCTGGGGGTCCTCCGCACCAACCCTCTCTACTGTTGGGCACTGCTGGGGGTCCTCAGCACCCAGCCCCTCTACTGTTGGGCACTGCTGGGGGTCCTCTGCACCCACCCCCTCTACTGTTGGGCACTGTTGGGCACTGCTGGGGCTCCTCTGCACCCACCCCCTCTACTGTTGGGCACTGCTGGGCACTGCTGGGGGTCCTCTGCACCCATCCCCTATACTGTTGGGCACTGCTGGGCACTGCTGGGGGTCCTCCGCACCCACCCTCTCTACTGTTGGGCACTGCTGGGGTCCTCTGCACCCACCCCCTCTACTGTTGGGCACTGTTGTGCACTGTTGGGGGTCCTCTGCACCCACCCCCTCTACTGTTGGGCACTGTTGGGCACTGTTGGGGCTCCTCTGCACCCACCCCATCTACTGTTGGGCACTGCTGGGCACTGCTGGGGGTCCTCTGCACCCATCCCCTATACTGTTGGGCACTGCTGGGCACTGCTGGGGGTCCTCCGCCCCCACCCTCTCTACTGTTGGGCACTGCTGGGGGTCCTCTGCACCCACCCCCTCTACTGTTGGGCACTGTTGGGCACTGTTGGGGGTCCTCTGCACCCACCCCCTCTACTGTTGGGCACTGCTGGGCACTGCTGGGGGACCTCTGCACCCACCCCCTCAACTGTTGGGCACTGCTGGGGGTCCTCTGCACCCACCCCCATGCTGTTGGGCACTGTTGGCCACTGCTGGGGGTCCTCTGCACCCACCCCCTCTACTGTTGGGCACTGTAGTGGGTCCTCTACACCCACCCCCTCTACTGTTGGGCACTGTTGGGCACTGCTGGGGGTCCTCTGCACCCACCCCCTCTACTGTTGGGCACTGTTGGGGGTCCTCTGCACCCACCCCCTCTACTGTTGGGCACCATTGGGCACTGCTTGGGGTCCTCTGCACCCACCCCCTCTACTGTTGGGAACTGCTGGGGGTCCTCAGCACCCACCCCCTCTACTGTTGGGCACTGTTGCGCACTGATGGGGGTCATCTGCACCCACCCCCTATACTGTTGGGCACTGCTGGGCACTGCTGAGGGGCCTCTGCACCTACCCCTTCTACTGTTGGGCACTGTTGGGCACTGCTGGGCACTGCTGGGCACTGCTGAGGGGCCTCTGCACCCACCCCCTCTACTGTTGGGCACTGCTGGGGGGCCTCTGCACCGAACCCCTCTACTGTTGGGCACTGTTGGGCACTGCTGGGGGTCCTCTGCACCCACCACCTATACTGTTGGACACTGCTGGGCACTGCTGGGGGTCCTCTGCACCCACCCCCTCTACTGTTGGGCACTGTTGGGCACTGCTGGGGGTCCTCTGCACCCCCCCTCTACTGTTGGGCACTGCTGGGGGTCCTCTGCACCCACCCCCTCTACTGTTGGGCACTGTTGGGCACTGTTGGGGGTCCTCTGCACCCACCCCCTCTACTGTTGGGCACTGCTGGGGGTCCACTGCACCCACCCCCTCTACTGTTGGGCACTGTTGGGCACTGCTGGGGGTCCTCTGCACCCACCCCCTCTACTGTTGGGCAATGTTGGGCACTGCAGGGGGTCCTCTGCACCCACCCCCTCTATTGTTGGGCACTGCTGGGCACTGCTGGGGGACCTCTGCACCTACCCCCTCAACTGTTGGGCACTGCTGGGGGTCCTCTGCACCCACCCCCTATACTGTTGGGCACTACTGGGCACTGCTGGGGGTCCTCTGCACCCACCCCCTCTACTGTTGGGCACTGTTGGGCACTGCTGTGGGTCCTCTGCACCCACCCCCTCTACTATTGGGCACTGCTGGGGGTCCTCTGCACCCACCCCCTCTACTGTTGGGCACTGTTGGGGGTCCTCAGCACCCAGCCCCTCTACTGTTGGGCACTGCTGGGGGTCCTCTGCACCCACCCCCTCTACTGTTGTGCACTGTTGGGCACTGCTGGGGTTCCTCTGCACCCACCCCCTCTACTGTTGGGCACTGCTGGGCACTGCTGGGGGTCCTCTGCACTGATCCCCTATACTGTTGGGCACTGCTGGGCACTGCTGGGGGTCCTCCGCACCCACCCTCTCTACTGTTGGGCACTGCTGGGGGTCCTCTGCACCCACCCCCTCTACTGTTGGGCACTGTTGTGCACTGTTGGGGGTCCTCTGCACCCACCCCCTCTACTGTTGGGCACTGTTGGGGCTCCTCTGCACCTACCCCCTCTACTGTTGGGCACTGCTGGGCACTGCTGGGGGTCCTCTGCACCCATCCCCTATACTGTTGGGCACTGCTGGGCACTGCTGGGGGTCCTCCGCCCCCACCCTCTCTACTGTTGGGCACTGCTGGGGGTCCTCTGCACCCACCCCCTCAAATGTTGGGCACTGTTGGGCACTGTTGGGGGTCCTCTGCACCCACCCCCTCTACTGTTGGGCACTGCTGGGCACTGCTGGGGGACCTCTGCACCCACCCCCTCAACTGTTGGGCACTGCTGGGGGTCCTCTGCACCCACCCCCATGCTGTTGGGCACTTTTGCCCACTGCTGGGGGTCCTCTGCACCCACCCCCTCTACTGTTGTGCACGGTAGGGGGTCCTCTACACCCACCCCCTCTACTGTTGGGCACTGTTGGGCACTGCTGGGGGTCCTCTACACCCACCCCCTCTATTGTTGGGCACTGCTGGGGGTCCTCTGCACCCACCCCCTCTACTGTTGGGCACTGTTGGGCACTGTTGGGGGTCCTCTGCACCCACCCCCTCTACTGTTGGGCACCGTTGGGCACTGCTTGGGGTCCTCTGCACCCACCCCCTCTACTGTTGGGCACTGCTGGGGGTCCTCAGCACCCACCCCCTCTACTGTTGGGCACTGTTGCGCACTGATGGGGGTCATCTGCACCCACCCCCTATACTGTTGGGCACTGCTGGGCACTGCTGAGGGGCCTCTGCACCTACCCCTTCTACTGTTGGGCACTGCTGGGCACTGCTGAGGGGCCTCTGCACCCACCCCCTCTACTGTTGGGCACTGCTGGGGGGCCTCTGCACCGAACCCCTCTACTGTTGGGCACTGTTGGGCACTGCTGGGGGTCCTCTGCACCCACCACCTATACTGTTGGACACTGCTGGGCACTGCTGGGGGTCCTCTGCACCCACCCCCTCTACTGTTGGGCACTGTTGTGCACTGCTGGGGGTCCTCTGCACCCCCCCCTCTACTGTTGGGCACTGCTGGGGGTCCTCTGCACCCACCCCCTCTACTGTTGGGCACTGTTGGGCACTGCTGGGGGTCCTCTGCACCCACCCCCTCTACTGTTGGGCACTGCTGGGGGTCCTCTGCACCCACCCCCTCTACTGTTGGGCACTGTTGGGCACTGCTGGGGGTCCTCTGCACCCACCCCCTCTACTGTTGGGCAATGTTGGGCACTGCAGGGGGTCCTCTGCACCCACCCCCTCTATTGTTGGGCACTGCTGGGCACTGCTGGGGGACCTCTGCACCTACCCCCTCAACTGTTGGGCACTGCTGGGGGTCCTCTGCACCCACCCCCTATACTGTTGGGCACTACTGGGCACTGCTGGGGGTCCTCTGCACCCACCCCCTCTACTGTTGGGCACTGTTGGGCACTGCTGTGGGTCCTCTGCACCCACCCCCTCTACTATTGGGCACTGCTGGGGGTCCTCTGCACCCACCCCCTCTACTGTTGGGCACTGTTGGGGGTCCTCAGCACCCAGCCCCTCTACTGTTGGGCACTGCTGGGGGTCCTCTGCACCCACCCCCTCTACTGTTGGGCACTGTTGGGCACTGCTGGGGCTCCTCTGCACCCACCCCCTCTACTGTTGGGCACTGCTGGGCACTGCTGGGGGTCCTCTGCACCCATCCCCTATACTGTTGGGCACTGCTGGGCACTGCTGGGGGTCCTCCGCACCCACCCTCTCTACTGTTGGGCACTGCTGGGGGTCCTCTGCACCCACCCCCTCTACTGTTGGGCACTGTTGGGGGTCCTCTGCACCCACCCCCTCTACTGTTGGGCACTGCTGGGCACTGCTGGGGGACCTCTGCACCCACCCCCTCAACTGTTGGGCACTGCTGGGGGTCCTCTGCACCCACCCCTATGCTGTTGGGCACTGCTGGGGGTCCTCTGCACCCACCCCCTCTACTCTTGGGCACTGTTGGGGGTCCTCTACACCCACCCCCTCTACTGTTGGGCACTGTTGTGCACTGCTAGGGGTCCTCTACACCCACCCCCTCTACTGTTGGGCACTGCTGGGGGTCCTCTGCACCCACCCCCTCTACTGTTGGGCACTGTTGGGCACTGTTGGTGGTCCTCTGCACCCACCCCCTCTACTGTTGGGCACCGTTGGGCACTGCTTGGGGTCCTCTGCACCCACCCCCTCTACTGTTGGGCACTGTTGGGGGTCCTCTGCACCCACCCCCTCTACTGTTGGGCACTGTTGGGCACGGATGGGGGTCGTCTGCACCCACCCCCTATACTGTTGGGCACTGCTGGGCACTGCTGAGGGGCCTCTGCACCTACCCCTACTACTGTTGGGCACTGTTGGGCACTGCTGGGGCCCTCTGCACCCACCCCCTCTACTGTTGGGCACTGCTGGGGGTCCTCTGCACCCAACCCCTCTACTGTTGGGCACTGTTGGGCACTGCTGGGGGTCCTCTGCACCCACCACCTATACTGTTGGACACTGCTGGGCACTGCTGGGGTCCTCTGCACCCACCCCCTCTACTGTTGGGCACTGTTGGGCACTGCTGGGGGTCCTCTGCACCCACCCCCTCTACTGTTGGGCACTGCTGGGTGTCCTCTGCACCCACCTCCTTTACTGTTGGGCACTGCTGGGCACTGCTGGGGGTCCTCTGCACCCACCCCCTCTACTGTTGGGCACTGTTAGTGGTCCTCTGCACCCACCCCTCTACTGTTGGGCACTGCTGGGGGTCCTCTGCACCCACCCCCTCTACTGTTGGGCACTGTTGGGCACTGCTGGGGGTCCTCTACACCCACCCCTCTACTGTTGGGCACTGTTGGGCACTGCTGGGGGTCCTCTGCACCCACCCCCTCTACTGTTGGGCACTGCTGGGGGTCATCTGCACCCACCCCCTCTACTGTTGGGCACTGTTGGGCACTGCTGGGGGTCCTCTTCACCCACCCCCTCTACTGTTGGGCACTGCTGGGGGTCCTCTGCACCCACCCCCTCTACTGTTGTGCACTGCTGGGCACTGCTGGGGGTCTTTTCCAACCACCACTCAGATGTGACGAACCGTACCCCCATATTTCGGTGTGTGTGCGGAACGTATCACTATTGCAATGGTGATATGCGCTAGCGTGTGACGCACCGTACCCCGAGCTTTCTGACGTGAATGCGGCACGTATCACTATTGCAATGGTGATATGCGCTAGCGTGTGATGCACCGTACCCCGAGCTTTCTGACGTGTGTGCGGCGCGTATCACTATTGCAATGGTGATATGCGCTAGCGTGTGATGCACCGTACCCCGAGCTTTCTGACGTGTGTGCGGCGCGTATGACTATTGCAATGGTGATATGCGCTAGCGTGTGACGCACCGTACCCCGAGATTTATGACGTGTGTGCGGCGCGTATCACTATTGCAATGGTGATATGCGCTAGCGTGTGATGCACCGTACCCCGAGATTTATGACGTGTGTGCGGCACGTATCACTATTGCAATGGTGATATGCGCTAGCGTGTGACGCACCGTACCCCAAGATTTATGACGTGTGTGCGGCACGTATCCCTATTGAAATGGTGATATGCGCTGGTGTGTGGCGCACCATACAGGTATACATCCGTTGTTGCGCAGGGTTGTACTTACCGTCTGCGCCGTCGTCGGTTTCTATGTACGAGGTCGTAGGCGTACAGGGCTCCGATGACAGGGTCGATGGGGTTCATGTCGTGTATATCGCGTACCGGGGTACAGTTCGTGACGAACCCTGGTTTTACGGCAGTTTCCAGCTCTCGTAGCATAAGGGCCGTACGGAGTGTCTTCAACACGGATCGTACTTCCTGGTTCGGAAAGGGCTGCATATTTACGTACGGACGTGGCGTACTGCGTCGGACGGAGTGAATCCGTATGTACTTTGTTGTTGTACGGTGCTTGGTACGGGTCGTACGGAGTGGCGCTTTGGGTTAGGATCGTAATTGCTAGTTCGTACGGGGACGTTGTAGGTGTACGATTCGTACGGGAAAAAGGCTCCGTACAGCTAATCGGAGCGCTTTTTACCGGATCGGAATCGACCCCTAAATGTCCTTTTCTTTGTTTCACCAGACATCCTTCACATCCAATTACAGCATATACTCCTTTATTGATATCTTCTGTAATATTCCTCTTAAAAGTATAGCTGTGCAGTACTTCATATAGACAAACATTGTCAAGATGTGTACTTCTATTTGGATAGTAGGTCTCCAACATGTTTGTCTTCAAAATATCTGTACTGTTTGGTTCCTTCTCTGCCAAATACTCAATTTCTTGTACAGATTTCAAAACTCGGTTTCGTGTTGCAGCAAGACATAGACTGATCCAAATGATTGTTCTAGATTTGGCATATAGACTTGCTGATGATAACCGATCTGAACATTCGTATGCACCAATTTCTCGATGCGACAACATCTTCAGACTGTAACTGTACAATTTCTTACTTAGGCTCTTTTCATGAGAAATTTCTTCCCACATTTCCTTTAGTTCTGTCATTTCTGATTGTGTTATGTAAGACGTTACATATCGAGCCACAGCAATAGAGTTTTTTGTTTTTTTGTCCTCATTTGCCAAAACCCTAGTGCAAGAAGAAGCCTCCGACGACCACTATGTGCCACTATATCCAGCCCTTAGATCTAATAACGTGGCTCAAACATAGGCATAAGAGACTTTATTGGTGGAAGAATGCGATCAAAGCACTACAAGGAAACCTGCATCACTCCATCTAGGCGTATTATCACCACCTGTTGGACCAAGACGAAAATTAGAAAGGCCCTTGTTATAGGTCCATGGAGCAGGAAAAAGGCATAATCATGGGACTCGGGGGAAAAAAAAAAAACGAAAGTCCTACCTCCAATTTACTAGATAGTCCCAACAGGCAAGCCTTTTCCTACTACAGGATCTAGCCAGGTAAAATCTAGAAACTTCATATAGTGATGACAACCAACCCTCATAGGTTGGTTGAGCTGCATCCACCCAGTACCTGCAAATCTATCTCCTGGCCAAGAGAATTGCATAAAAAAAGAAGGAACTGACATGTCCGGAAATATAGTCCACTGCTCCAAAAATGATCAAAGGAAGAGAGATGTGTAGTGTGGTGTTTAGAATGGAAGATAGGGCATCTATCACCTTCTCCCAGAAATCACTGATGGCAGGGCTGTCCTTAAACATATGGATATCCGAGGCCTCAGGCAGATCACATTTGTAGCATTTTTTCCCAGGCTGATATTTGGCTAACTTCTGGGGGGAGAGGTATGCTCGATGTACCGTGAACAGATGGTTACGTCTCAGCCATGTTGGTTTCACGATGTTATATAGAAGACTAAATGAGTTCAGCCACATCTCCTCGCACTGATCTCCCACCTCTCCTCCCCATAGTAGCTCCGCAAGTTTAAAGTCGCCATCTATTTCTTCTAACATCGCCCAGTACCAACAGGAGACGTCCTTTCCCCCCCTGGCCTAGTAACAAGCAGATTGCTATGTTTACCCAGGGGGACCCTCTTCCTTACCAGTGCCTGAGCCCAGCTAGTCAATTGTAGATATTTAAATCTGAAAAGACTCGGCCCAACTCTCTCCTGCATCTCCTCCCAGGGTATCAATGAGCCGCCGGCCAACAAATCTTCCCAGGGAAGAAATCCAGCGTCCCTTATCGGAGACGCCAGTCTGTCTATAAGACATAATGGAGTACCTGGTGAATCCCACAGGGGTGCTTTGTTGGAGAAGTAACTAAGCCCCAGTCTTTTCCTGATTATAGACCAGCTTCTGGCCAATGATTGGAGAATTTTTAGTTTTACTTTTTTTAAAAAAAATTCTGATCTCCAAACTTGAAGAGAAAACCGGCAAGAGGGAGACCAGCCCCCTCCAGCATGGCTCGAAACATCCTTCCCCTAGCATTATCAAGAGGTGTTTTTTATAGCATTCTGGAGAAGGATAGTTCAAACGCCCAGGCATAGTATTGCAAATCTGGTAACGTTAGCCCTCCTTTTTGCCTCCTCCTCCTCAGCTTTTTCCAAGCCAGGCGTGGAGCTCCATACCGCCAAATGAAGTAGTTGATATCTTGTTGACATTTGGCTATCTGCTTGCTATCAAAGGCCATCGGGATGGAGTTGAACAGAAAAGTATATTTGGGCAGAATAGACATTTTGACCTGTCATATAGCTACTGTATATCTTTATAATGCGTTAAGTTAGCATAGGCTCATTACATGTTTAAACGCCATTTTTTCCTTTTGCTGCTTCTGCACACGACACTTAATTGTTGATTTAGCTTTCAACCTAGTAGTTCGTTGTGGTTTACATGAGAATAATATGTTATTACTCTGATATATGCTTTGCTTAATAAACTATGTCTGTACAGAGAGTGCTGAAGCCTCAGGAATAACACGATACAGAATTGTTATGAGGTCTGATCTTCGCGCCTTCATAGACATAACATAAGTGCAGCTTCTGCCAACTTTGGGCTTTAGGCGGGTTTTATATGGCTTTGCTTGAAACACACAAACACACTTGATGCTGTTCGCATGCAGAGAGAGCTGGTGTATGCTGATGTGATCTCTTCATTCTAGGATCCTGAGGTATAGACCCGCCCTAATTCAACCCAAAGAGACCTTCTTAGCTATTAATATAATATGTGTGTTAGGGAGGGTGAGAAATAAGTGTCGTTAACTCTTATTCATTACAGCATGTTAGCATGCTGTCACCATTTGCTTACTATGGACTAGTAACTATGCTGATAACTTTGCTTCTGATAATATGTCTTCTTGTATTATCTAAGATACTGCGCCTGAGAAGACGGCATTAGTAAATAAATATTTCAAATGTGCACGTGTCCTCATTTACTCCAAGTTCTGGTTTGAAATGATTGTATAACTAAAGAGTGCTCATGTGTTCCACGTAACCTGAGGTATTGTAAGCTCATGTTCTGGTTTGTCTAAACATTGGGAGTTTATTATGACCAATGAGACACTGTAGCTAGCTCGGTAAGGGGTTTATTGGGTACTAAGGTGAGTTTTGGGTCACCCTAATTCGCTGAGGTTCCAATCCTCTGTGCACAGTTCTGTGGGAGAACAAAAACCCTGCTACATGGCGCCCATACGTTGGTGGTCTTATATCATGACACTCAAATAGTATATCATTCAAACCTTAACCCCTTCACTGTCGTTTCCGGAAAACGGTGGTGTCGGTGAAACCTACCTATTTTTTTAAATAGGTCTTTTCAGGCTTGAATCTATCTAAAACGGTTTCTTTGAATTACTACCCAGTTGTGCTACAAAGTTTTCTTTGTTTATTCGTGTTTCCGGTGATATCATGGCTGTGGCCATTGCGCAACATAGTCGCATTGCGGTGCGCAACCATTTACAAACTTACCAAGTCCCTTTGGAAGGCATGGCTGTGATTTTGGTGGTGTGTGCAGATCCGGCGTACCCATTCGAGCTGTTTTACTCGTGGGTCACATTTCCGGAGGTGGACGCGAATTCTCAAGTGTTCCTCCACTACACTCCATCCCCTGTACCGGCTGAGTACACTCCGTACAGGGCACTGGAAATACCTATTGATCATTGGCAGAATCGCGTTTGGTTTGATGGCGCCCTACCCCACTCTTTGTCAGCTGCGAGGTTAGGTCCACTTTCCATTCCAGGTACAAATTGGCCTGCTTTGGGTGGATTCACCCCGCACCCGAATCACGGCACTTGTCCACTAGTGGATATTCGTAGACTCCACATTGTCTCGATTGCTGTGATTCGAGCATTAGTGCAATACATTGGTCGTCATCTCCCGGGAGGTCCCCCGGGGGGTACGGCCGTTCAAGCAGAACATGGCGGTTTGAGGCTTAATCCAGTTATGGTCAATTCAGTTTTTGGTAAACGCCCCCATGATAAAGATGAGTTTCCTTTTTGGCTTGCCGAGAAATTTGACCAACTGGAAGCTGTGTTTCCGAATTCTACTCCTGCAGATAAACATAGAATGTTAACGATTACTTTACCTAAGGATTTAGCTCCCGAACTCGTCGACTGTGAGAGCTGGGGAAAAACTTTTGCGGCAGTTTATACAAGGTGCTTCGGGACCCCTACAATGACACAGTTGCCTGCGATCATAAAACGTGTTCAGGATGATCACGGACCGGAGGCGGCTGTTGAATTGGGTATGCGCCTGTGTGGTTCTTTTGAGATTGTAAGCAATCTCATTCTCTCCAATGTTAAAGGAGACGCAGTGAACTTTTAGGTGTCTAACGCTTTGGCAGTTATACCAGAGGCCGACAGACCCCGACAGTTGGCGAAGATTGTGGTGGCCGCTTATAAAACAATCGGTCGCACAAGTAAGGGTTTGAAGTACTTCGCTGTTAAGGAGAAGAAACAACCACAAGTGCAATCTGCTGCGGCAGATGTACAACCCAAGTCCAAAAAACAGAATTGGCCTCAGAAACAGAAACAGGGGAAGCAACAACAGCAGACTCAGGATTCTTATCCTGCGCCACAAGTTCCTGCGCCGGCTGAGAAAGTTTATGATTTGCGCGACCGTGCGATGATTAAAAACCCTGATCGTTTTCAGGTTTCTGATCAACGCTCTCCTCATTCCTTTCAGGACTCATCGGCCCCGAAGACCGGTGGAGGAGGAGGCGGACGGGGACGTGGTGGCCAACAAGGACGTGGCCAACCCCGCCAGACAGAAGGCGCAGGGAAGCAGGAGGATTCTACGCCGAAGAGACCGCAATTTGCGAAAAAGAAAGTCGCAGCCTTAACAGCGCATCGATATGCCACAGATAGTGAGAACGCGGCTTCGGAATCTGACGTGGGCTCTGACCTTGCTGGACAGCACAGCGGAGATTACCATAGTGAGAGAGGCGCTGCGTCCACTACTGAGGGTGACAGCGACTGACGTCTACGTTGTAATAGAAACAGCCGATACAAGACTTGCTCCCCCTGAAGGACTTTATGAAATTGTCCTGTTAATTGAAGGTGACATACAACGTACCATCAAAGGGGTATTTTGGGAAAATCTTTCTTCTACATATGATATTTTGCTTTCGGAGGCTGACTGGCCCCCACCTTTTGTGCTCGCGGCGCCGCGAGGGGAGGAGGTAATCCTCCCCAGTTTCGCGAACACTGTCTCGAAAGAGCATGCGCAGCATTTTGCAGAAGAGTGGGCTCGGGCTCTCGCACCAGCTCTGTACCGTAACCAATGTGGTTGGGACAAGTTATCCCCTTGCCACGAAATCCCGTTGCGGTCTCAGCCGCAGCCTCAACCTCAATATCCCTTTCGGCGTGAAGCAAAGGCTTCCATCGCGGAAATCCTTGAACAATTAGAATATCAGGGAGTAGTTGAAACATGTGTGTCACCGATGAATAATCCTCTTTTTACTGTGATCAAGCCTGACGGATCGTATCGTTTGGTGTTGGATTACCGGCATTTGAACTCGCATTGCCGTAACTGTGCAGTACAGAATACTCACGGCTTTGCCCTAGTGGATAGTCTTGTGCGTAAGCGTTTTAAAACAACGCTTGACATATCCAACGGTTTCTATGCCCACGGATTGGACAGCTTTAGCTCCCAATGGACCAGTTTTACATGCGCTGGGGTACAAAAACAATTCCGGCGTCTCCCAATGGGCTTTAAATAGTCCTGGTATTTTTACCGCACGAATAGTCTCTATTTTGGTGGCGCTTGACCCGGATGCTTGTTCGTATGTGGATGACATATATCTCACAGACGACGAAATTTGGGAGCATCTGTGTCGTGTGAATTCTATTATTTGTAACTTTGCAGACATGGGTTACAAATTTAACTTTGCAAAATCGCACATTGCTGAGCACACAGTGTTGTTTCTGGGCTATGAGCTCAACAATGAAGGTAGAGGTTTGGCTCCTCACTTCTTGGAGAAATGCGCACAGTTGCGCGCTCCAACTACACTGAAAAAATTACAGTCATTACTGGGCTTTTTGAATTTCGGGAGGACATACATTCCGGAATATGCCCAGCGTATCAAGCCTTTGTATGCTTTGATACAACCTACTTTTTCTAAATCATGCTGGCTGCCTGAGCACTCGGCCATCTTGCAATCTTTGCAGGCTGATCTGCTCGCTTCTAAATTTTTATTGACTCGTGATAACCACACCAACCTGGTGATAAGAATTATTCCTGGAACGGTGGGTTTCACGTACTTGACTTTTAATGAAGGAGACACAGTACCTATTGCTTACAAGTCACACTTGTACACTTCGGCTGAGATGCGATTTCCCACTGTGGAAAAGGTTTTAACAGCTGTGCAGATGGCTATTCTTAAGGAACGAGCTCTGTCGCAGGGGAAACGCATGTTGGTTGTTACACCCTGTCCTCATTTGGAGGCAGTCACGAAAGCAAGTGTACCAAATTCAAAAGCTTTGCACCCTCGGTGGATTCAGTGGGCTGCGTCCTTGACGTCCACAGATGTCACGTTTATTTTTGACGCCTCGTTGCGGTCGCAAGAGTACTTGCAGTATGAGTTTGTTCATCCTGCTCCTCTAGCTATGCGACCTTTGGAGGACTTCCATTGTATCATTTACACTGATGGTTCGGCGCAGGTTGCGCATGGCTCTAAACATGCCTACGTTTCCGCATGCGCCATTGTGGTCGGTGCTATGTTGAACGATGAGTTCATATCCAGGGAAGTGCACACGTTGCCACTGGGTGATTGCACCGCACAATTGGCAGAGCTTCGTGCTCTCTTACTAGCGTTGGAGTACGCAGATCCTAGTGTTACTACTCTTATTGTAAGTGATTCTTTCTACTGTGTCCAGTCTTACAATGAAAATTTTTTCTTTTGGATTCAGAATGAGTTTCGGGATTCCAAGGGTAGCACAATAAAACATAAGATGATCTGGGTTCGAGTGGCGGAGCTTAAGGCTACGTTGCCGCTCGTTTTTGTAATTCATACTCTTGGCCACCAGCGTCTGGGAGTCCACGCTGTCGGTAACTCGCTTGCTGATGAAGCAGCGAAATCAGCGGTGTCTACATACTTAGTTGCAGCGGTTACACGGTCCAAAAGTAAGATTGATAGTGATATCTTGCCGGCAATTGCTGCCACTGAGAAGGGAGGTAAACATCCTTCGGGGTTCCCTTCGAAGTACACATACCACTTAAGTCCCGAAAAGTTTCCTTTTGTGAAAATTCCTGATGTTGGTGAACGTTTGATTCCCAACTTGGATCGCAGGGCAGACTTGATTACAGCGGCTCATGAAGGTGTGGCGTCAGCGCATGCGGGCGTCTCAGCCACTGTAACTCAATTACAACAACGTTTCTGGTGGCGGGGACTGTACAAACAGACGCGTGATTATGTCCTTCTTTGTGATATTTGTCAGCAGATTAAACCTTCGACTGCTGCGCGTCCGCCACAGACTCAGTTGTACATTTCTAATAAACCACTAGTTGTGTTTATTTAGATCACTGCGGTCCTTTTTCATCTGATACTGCGTATAAGTACATCTTAGTTGCAGTTAATTCGTGCACACGCTTTGTGTGGGTCTGGCCCCATCGCAGCGCTGATTCACGGACTGTCATTAGAGATTTGCGTATCTTTGTAGGGATTTTTGCCTGTGGTACCTTCCATTCGGATCAGGGTCCGGCTTTCGCCTCTAAGGCGTATAAGGATGCCATAAATTCGATGGGGGTCCAAGTCAAGTTTTCGTCTCCCTACAGACCTGAGGGTAACAGTGTAGTGAAGCGAATGAACCGTGATTTAAAGCAATCTTTGACAGCTCGAGTTATAGGCACTGGAAGAAACTGGCTAGCCCACCTCTATGGCATGCAGCGTGCACTTAATAATCTCCTTAGACGGTCTCTGGGTGGGCGGACCCCATACGAAATGCTCTTTGGCATCAAGATGTTCGTCCCTGACCTTGACGGTCTAGACTGCGTGGCTCGCGCCACAACCTTTGACGTAGATGAACATTGTACTGTTTTACAGAATCTACAAAAGACCAGAGACGGTCTTGCAAAGGAACATTTGCCCTCCACGTCGGATGTTGCGTTGCAGATCCCGGTAGTCGGCTGGCTACCCAAAATTGGAGAACTGGTTCGCGAGAAGATCGATAACAAGAAAGAGTTTGGTCCTTCCTATCGAGCTCCTGTTCCAGTACTTGGAGTGAAGGGCACAAGAACAGTCATTTTACCACCACTTCCTGGTCGTAAGGAAAACAGGTTTATCTCAATTGACAATGTCAAGATACACAGAGTGGCCGATTCTTCTTAGCATGACACCGGCTGTTTCCTGTCCTTCCATTGTGAGAAATTGAGTTTTGCCCACTGCTTCTAATCATGAAACTGAAGTGGCCATCGAATTACCTGTAATTTCCAGTCCTTTATTAAGTACTTTGCCCGGTACAGACCATGATGAATTAGACTATACTTACCCCACTGACTTGTCCATGCCTGACCTGCAAGCACGTTTGGCCACAGAATCCAGATTTTCATTTGACACGGTTTCCAATGGCTCAAAGAAACCCTCACATTTTGCAGTTTATGCCAGCTTATTTAAAAAACATTTTTTAATTCCCCCTTGGACATACATTTGGCTGGTGCTTTTTTCGATTTACCTTTTTATGTCAATTGGGTTTGTGTTTTATTTCTTCCGCTTGGTAAATGGACACTATGTCAAGGAAAGAACATGCATTCCACATCTCAATGGAACTTTGGCCCCCCTGTCCTCATCGCATTCTGCACACCGATTGAGAAGAGACTTGACTTTTGTTAACATCACTGCTTGGCCTGTCCTTGATGGGATAGTATGGGATGCCGTTAGATTTCAAATTCATGGGCCTACTGAGGTTGTTAATGTCCCTAATATACTTAGAGTTAATATGGGGGATGTGGTGAAACAAAACATACGTTCTGATGATTGGGATGTTCAGGCCGTAGAGTCTTTGTTTTCTGATTTGAAATACTATGCTGCCTTTGATGCTGAGGATTTATACTTAGAATCTGCTAATTATGGTGATTTGTTTTGCTTTCAACATTTTGGCAATCACTTCTTGCATAAAACAACATCCAGAAGGAATACTGTAAATTATACGCAATGGGAACATTGCCCAGCTCCTATACAAGGCAGTTCTAGTACTTTTTTGAAAAAGTACACTTATTTTACTGACTTCAATCAGTCTAATCCCGAGTCCTTTTATTTCAAAATGACACAGAAGCCTATGTCCAAGGTTAGACTTACCGATACTAAATTATTGTACTCGAAGTCCTTTCTTGATTAACTGGCTGTTGGCGGCTATGAATTATGGAAGGAAACTATTGACCTAAAATCTGTTTGGGGTTCGAAAATCTGGCAGGTACAAGGCACTGAGGCTTTGCACCGTGCATGTCTCATCCCGAATCAAATGTTGTTTTTGAATTCCACTATTTCACAGACAACGTGCTTTGGATTGGCTTCTTCTAAAAAACTAAATTTTCCTATTATCCCGGAGTTAGAAGAATATTCTGGCTGGAGTAATTATACTCAGTTTTCGATTAGGGACTTACAGACCCTATTGCTGAATTCATCCTTTAACATTTCCAGTATAGACCCTAAAGGTTGGCTGGTGTGGCACAGAAGTGCTGATTCATGCCAGCACCGTTTTCTGGGTTTGTCTGATGGCTTTACACAGGTCAGACCTGATCCACGTTTTGAAACTGAACATTCTGTCACAACTTACTCTGTGGGTAAATTGTGTCAGAGTTGGTTGAAACATTCTAAATTGTCTGCAGTTAAATTACATCTTGCGAAGCTGAATGATGATTTTGATTTAAATGATTTCATAAAAGGCCCGGCTAGTGGTAGATCAAAAAGATGGATATATGCTATTTACAATGAAATCTGGAAGACCTCACAGATTGAGGCAGCGACACGACTTAGAGCTATAGATCAAGCAAATCTAGAGAAAGTGCTTGCTGTAGTTGACAATAGTATTAACACGCTTTCTTCCCGCATTTACACTTTAGATAACATTGTGTCTTCTGTAGTGCATATTGTGCATGATGAAGTTTCTGTGTTGTACCATGGCCAGAATCAATTACGTTCTATCATGCAGTTTGCATGGACCCTTCAAACGCTTAAATCTGGCAAGGTGCCATGGACCTACATGAATGTTTCTTCTCTCTTTGCACCCTTTAATTTAACTGACAAGCAGCGCTTGCTTTCTATGCGAGATGCTTCTTTTTCTATGTTACATATTGAAAGATTAGAGTCCTTACCTTTTTCTGTGGCAGAAGCCTCCGCTGCGACGTGGCTTATCCACGGTTTGATAACTTTACCTTTTGCTTTGTATAAATTTACAAATTGTATGAAATATGTTGCCATAGGTCGGTATGAGCCTTTGGGTAGTGCATTTCTCCATGAAGTATGGTCCCTTCCTTTCACTTATAGATGTTTGAAAGACGGCCAGGAAGTTTATCTGAATGGGGAGGAATGTACAGAAACTCCAGATCACTCGTTAATGTGTAGGCACATACAATTACACGGCTCGTGCAACCAGGACCGACCAAACTTAGCCTGCGTTTTGAAAGGGACTCCTGTACCGGCAATCACCCCGACTTTTACCTTACTGGGGAACGGAAGTTATTTACTTTTAAATAATGAAGATTGTTGCGGATTAATTAGAGGTGTAGCTTATGTGGTAACCGTAACTGAGCGTGTCCTTTGCTGCAGAAATGTCCTGTACCCACCCACACATGAAAATAGGGAGGTTTCCATTTGGCCACGCATCCCAACCTTGAAAGCAGAATTCAGAGGCATGAGCAGAATAAGGGCTTTATTGTCCCAGAAAGAAGTGGCCTTGAGTTCGGCTAGGGAGACTTTCGTTCTTCACATAGCTAGTACCCGGACTGAGGTTCAGGCCCTTTTAAATACTGATTTACCGTTGCATTTCAGCGAGATGGTACATTCTATCTTTAACGCGTCCTCCACAACTGGGCTGGCGCATTTTTTAAAATCTGTTAGCAGTGGTCTTGTAACTTCATTTGAAAAAATCTTTGGAGTCATCCCTGCTTTCTTCCATTCTATTTTTTCGAGTTTGTTTGGTGGATTCCCGGTTAAACTGGCACTAGCGGCAGTCATTTTAGTGGTTGTTTGCTTCCTTAAATATGGATGCCCCACATGTGGAAGGAGCCGCCCAGCCCCTCCTGGCGTTGTTTCGCAACCGGATGCTTGAATATTATGGCACGCTGCCGCTTGCGATTTTAAGCAAGGCTTATGTATTATCGTTTCGATTTTCCTACTTCACCTGTGCCCAGCCTGTGTTTCATTGCCTAAGCGGTGATTTTGACTGGGCCACTGATTTGTGTCTCTGCGGACCGGTTTCTCCTGAAGTCGACTTTAATCAGCTGATAAGTCCCATCGTTACTCACGAGTTGGTTTGTACTGGCGACAGGATTATGGCCTTAGCAGCGATGCATGGACTAATGGGTCCTTGGAACATTCTTACAGCAGCGCAAGATTTCTTGGCACTGAGCTTTCTTGAAAACCCACCGAGTTGTCCTCTGATGGTAATAGAGGCTCCTGTACTGGGAGAACACGTTTGTTCTTTTCCTCTTTTGAATTGGATGGCTGAACTGTTTTCGGATGAAGACGGTGATTTTCTGTTGGAGGCTGTTGCTGCATATTTTGCATATTCGGTCTTACCTTGATGAACCTTATTGGTTTATGATGATGCCCCACTTTTTTTTGCATTTTTTCACCTCCCAGTCCTATTGGCTTGAGTGCTGTTGAATTTTGAAATTGACATTTTTTATATTTGATTTGATTACTGTAGTTTTTATAATTATAAGGTTGTTCATAGTTCATGAAGTTGCCCTTATCTTATCTTATCTTATCCGTCCTCGGATCATGGGGGGGTGCCATATAGCTATTGTATATCTTTATAATGCGTTAAGTTAGCATAGGCTCATTACATGTTTAAACGCCATTTTTTCCTTTTGCTGCTTCTGCACACGACACTTAATTGTTGATTTAGCTTTCAACCTAGTAGTTCGTTGTGGTTTACATGAGAATAATATGTTATTACTCTGATATCAGCTTTGCTTAATAAACTATGTCTGTACAGAGAGTGCTGAAGCCTCAGGAATAACACGATACAGAATTGTTATGAGGTCTGATCTTCGCGCCTTCATAGACATAACATAAGTGCAGCTTCTGCCAACTTTGGCTTTAGGCGGGTTTTATATGGCTTTGCTTGAAGCACACAAACACACTTGATGCTGTTCGCATGCAGAGAGAGCTGGTGTATGCTGATGTGATCTCTTCATTCTAGGATCCTGAGGTATGGGCCCGCCCTAATTCAACCCAAAGAGACCTTCTTAGCTATTAATATAATATGTGTGTTAGGGAGGGTGAGAAATAAGTGTCGTTAACTCTTATTCATTATAGCATGTTAGCATGCTGTCACCATTTGCTTTCTATGGACTAGTAACTATGCTGATAACTTTGCTTCTGATAATATGTCTTCTTGTATTATCTAAGATACTGCGCCTGAGAAGACGGCATTAGTAAATAAATATTTCAAATGTGCACGTGTCCTCATTTACTCCAAGTTCTGATTTGAAATGATTGTATAACTAAAGAGTGCTCATGTGTTCCACGTAACCTGAGGTATTGTAAGCTCATGTTCTGGTTTGTCTAAACATTGGGAGTTTATTATGACCAATGAGACACTGTAGCTAGCTCGGTAAGGGGTTTGTTGGGTACTAAGGTGAGTTTTGGGTCACCCTAATTCGCTGAGGTTCCAATCCTCTGTGCACAGTTCTGTGGGAGAACAGAAACCCTGCTACAGACCAAATTTGTCCTTCCAAAGATAGATAGAGGGAGGTGATCCCTTAAGCTGTTTCCGGCATTCATTATGTACTCGCTCCAAGTTTTGAGCGGCGATCTTACTAACATCTTGTGTGATTTTAATACCTAAATACCTCATGGAAGACACAGTCTCCACAGGAGAACTAGTGATATTCCAGGCCTTGATTTCCGTTTTATCCGAGTTTATCTCGTATCCGGAAATCTTGCCGAACTCCTCTGCCCTCTTAATTACTGTGGGAAGAGCTAGATCTAAGTTGGATGTCATAATGAGGATATCATCTGCATATAATGCTACCCGCTTATCCAATCCACCGAAGCTAAATGATGGTATATTAGCCTCCTCTCTAAGAATCTGAGCAAAAGGCTCGATATAAAGATTAAAGAGGAGGGGGAAAGCGGGCAGCCCTGCCTTGTACCTCTTGAGATGTTAAAGGGTTCTGTCAAAAAGTTATTTATAGAAAGCCTGGCCCTCGGTGCTTTGTATATAAGCGATATCATGCGGCAAAAATTTAGAGATAGATTAAATTTCCTCATAACTGCAGCCAAGAAGGCCCAATTGACCCTATCAAAGGCCTTAGTCGCATCCAGCGTAAAGGCTCCCAAAGGAAGAGAGAAGGTGGTAGCAATATCTATTACCCCAACTAGATCTTGCGTGAGGTCTGCTAACTGTCTACCTTTGACAAAGCCCTTTTGGTCTTGATGTAGTATTGAGCTTGCCACCGCCCCCAACCTAGCCGCCATGATGGCAGTAAAGATTTTATAGTCGCTGTTGAGGAGTGAGATGGGACGATATGACCCATATTCTCTCAGATCTTTGCCTGGTTTAGGAATTAAAACCACTGTTGCTTCATTCCAGGACTTTGGAGGGTCCAAACACCCCAGGAGAATACTGTTAAAAATAGAAGCCAGAACTGGGGCAATCTCCCCGCTAAGGGCCCTGTATAGCTCCCCTGGTAGCCCATCCGGGCCTGCTGCCTTGCCACATTTTACTTGACCCAATATTCTGACAATCTCTACAACAGAGACCTCTCTAACCAAAGTCAAACTTTGCTCCATTGACAGCTTTGGGGTAGAAATAGAGTGCAGCCAGGCCTCTCTTGCTTCTATGTATTCACATGTATCCTCTTTGTATATAGCCCGAAAGAAGTACTGAAAAGCCCCCCCAATTTCTAATTTAGTAAGCCGAGGGGCTACTTCCCCCTCCACTATGATCTCCCTGATGTAGTTTTGTGCCTGGTTGGCCTTAGTTTTCCAGGCGAGAATTTTTCCATCCGCCTCTCCAAATTCAAAATGGGAGTTCTTGTTCGCCTGCCACCGTCTGGACACCCTTCTCTGTAAAAGGCTTTCTAATTGAGATTTCAAGGAGCCCAATCTTTCACGATCCGCCTCTCTGCCCATACGGGCACCCAAATTATTTTCAATGCCTCTCATTTCTGCTTCCAAGTTCTCAATACATTCTTTATATTTTCTTCTTCTATACGAAGATCTGCTTGTGATGCATCCCCTCCAAAAGGCTTTCAGTGCAACTCACACAATGGGGATAGCAGCTGTACCTAGGTTAACTTAGTAGGATGGTTCGGTCAAATGACCAGGAGGCGTAGGATTGTCGGTGACATCATGTCAAAGTAAATAGAATGGCTGAATGGTCAGAAATATGAGAGGGAAGGTAGGAAATACCTGTCAAAGAATCTTTTAAGCTGAAGCTGAACAGGGCGTAGTCTATTCTTGAGAGATGTTTAAATTTGAGGTTTCAAAAAGAAACTCCCAGTTTTAGCCCTGCCCTTTCCCTCCAAATATCTGCCAAACCTAACTGCGATATGATTATTAGGAGCTCTTGCCTAGATTTGGAAAAAGCACAAGCCTTGGAGTTTACAGATTTCTCTAGTTTTGGGTCCAATACAATATTGAAGTCCCCTACCCATATTATCGGGTCATTTAAGGTGACTAAGCGTTCACGTATGCTGTTTAAAAAGGAAGGGTCGTCCTGATTAGGGCCATAGTAACCGACCAGGGTATATGGATGGCCGTCCAGCGTTATTCTTAACATAAGCCACCTACCACTTTTCTCTTCCCAAAGCTCCACTATCTGAGCTTTGGCCTGCTTTTTAAAGATAAAAAGTACTCCCCTGATATTGGCTGATTGGTCGGTACTCCAATAGGTATCAATCCATTTTTCTTTTTTTAAGAGCTCAACTGTTTCAACTTTGAGGAGATGTGACTCCTGAATGATAATGACCTGTGCCGGGGAGTCTCTCAAGTACTGAAAATGTTATCTCCCCTACCCCTCGTGCGCAGGCCATTAACATTCCAGGATAAAAATTGTAATTTTGTCATTATGTCAAGCTGTCACATCCTCTCGTTACCTTAACTGGAAGCCCTATCTGACTTTTCTTGTGACTCCCAACTTTACGCTTAGAGCTGAAAATTATGGGTAACAAATGGTGATCAGAGTTAAACTGATTAAATAAGTGCGTGGGCTCTGCCCCATGAGGATTTTTTACAATTTTATTCCTGCCACCCCGTGCAGCACCCACCCTCCCTGCCCTGGAAAACCCCACCCTACCTACACTGGACTGATGTATCTCCAGTTTTACACCCTCTAGCACCCTCACCCTCCTCCACACCCCCCTGCTACTATAGAATGCGAGATATGTGATACATGGGTGAATCTATTCTTCCCAATTTCCCCTTTTATACCAACTGTGCCCCTTTACGAGATACCCCCCTTTTTTTAATCTATTTATTTATTTAAAAAAAAATTGTGTTAATTAATTTTATTCCCCTTTTTTTTTTCAAAATATCCCTTTTATTTATTTATTTATTCACTTATTTTTCTTTCCTTTTTCCCAGCTTTAATAAAGCTGTTTACATTTTGGTTACATTCTATTCCTACTACTCATTCAGGATACTAGGGGGTACTAGTGGCCATATGAATTAGCTATGAAAGCTATTCTAAGTATCCAGTTGAACGGTTCCTACCCCCTAAAGGTTGCCAGTCTCCCCCGCGTGCAAAATCTTTTAGTGACTCCAGCATCTCATCGGCCTCATGAGGGGATCTAAGGTTATGCATCTTATTATGAAACATAACTCTCAAGAAGGCAGGGAACCTCATCTGTACAGTCGCACCCAAGGCCCGGAATTTTTCCATCCTCTGTCCCAACTCCCACTGTCGGTCCAAAGTGGTTTTCGATAGGTCTGAACGAATTTTAAATGAAAAGTCCGAGCCTTTAAGGGTCTTATCTTTTAAGACCAGAATTTAAAAAATGTCCTTAAGTGAGTAGGTTAAAAAGTTCACCAAAATTTTTCTGGGCTTTGTTCTACCGGGCTTTAGGCGGAAGGGATCCCTAAGTATCCTTTGGATATCTCTTTCCAGGGTATCCGGCATCTCCTCTAGGATTAGTGTGTCCTTAAATAGTTTTATTACAAAGAATTTGATGTAATTCCCCTCTTTGCCCACAGGGATTTTCAGGAGTCGGAGGTTATTTCTTCTGGAGTAATTCTCCAAGGATTCAACCCTCTCCCAAATCATGTCTCCCTCTCTTTGTAGGCTTTCAATTTTTGCTTGGGCAGAGCCCAGATTAGCCTTTAACACCTCCACAGACCCTTCAAGGGACTCAGTTCTTTCACTCAGCCGATCTACCTTCCGTTCCAAAACCTCACAGGCGGCCTGGATCTCCGCTTGATTGTCTGTTGAAACCTTAAACCCCTCTTTTATATCAGTTTTTAGGGAGTTCAACAATGACACAATTGAGGGCCCCCTGGACCTGCCCGAGTTCATTGTTAAAGACATTGGATTTTCATCTGACTCTTGTGGGACAACCTGGACCAAAGGCTGAATTGCGGCCATATCCAAGAGCACTGTATTAGTGAGGACCTCAGTGACCGAGTTAGCCTGCTTATATTGTCCCTGCTCGGCTGTCTACACCATTGCGGCTACCTCTGCCATCTGGGGTATACTCTCTACCCTCTCTGCTCTTTTCACTTCGCCTGCCTCAAGGGCTGACCTACTATTAGTTTGTGCCAAATGGCCACTGTGCTGGGCTTGGTGAGATTGTTGGAATTGCTGAGGTTTCTGGATGTTTAAAACCTGAGGCAGCGCCTTAAAGTATGAGCGCAAAGAGGGGGTAATACGAGGGGGTTTAGTGTCACCTAGCCCTTTCTTAGCAGAGGCTCTTGTAAGCCTATTTAATCTTGCTGAGCCTTCTTTATGCTGAAATGGCAGTGTCTCTATGCTTGCTGTTACTGTAACTGCAGTTTCACTGTCACTTTCTCGATCAATCTGCTGAACCTGAAAGCACTGACTGCCCTTAGACCCCCTGCCCCTACTTTTTTTACATTTACTTTTTGCAGCTCTGTTAAATTAGTGCCCTTAGATTTGCTAACTGAATATTCAGCCCACTCAACCCCGACCTTACTCACCACACCGCTGGCCTCTTCTCCCCTTCCAACTAGCTCCTTACTGCAGCACACACCACTATCGAGGGCAAACTCTCCTGCTGATGGAGCCACCAGGGGAGCCAGCGAGGTTGCAGACACTGCAGCAGCCGGAGAAGCCGGTGAGGCTAATGGAGCTTGTAACACTGTGGCTTCTCGCACAAAGAAAAAAGTGTTCACTCCCACCGTCTTGCCGTGTTCCTTTCCGTGATCCTTGCCGCTTGTATCACTGCCGCCGCCGCCGCCCCCTCGCAGAAGACCGCGAGCCGCTGCCCTGCGGCCGCGCCTTAACTCCACGGCTGCAGCTTCCCACCGCCGAGGCAATGAAAGACCATGGGAGAAGGCGGAAACGGGAGACCTGTCCTCTCCTGCTGTATAGTATACAACCTAGGCTGCGTCTCTTCAAAGAAAAAGCCATATATAATCGTGAGTAGCCAGGTTCTTCACACATCACCCATTCCCAACATAATTAGACGAGGGGGGAGGGAAAGAACGCTAACGAAGGTGCGCGCTACCGCTCAGCATGCGGGCGCCATGTTTTCCGAGCCACAGCAATAGAGTTGTCAGCAACATACTGAATATCCATGTTAGCATTCCACATAGACAAAATTACTGTACTGCTCTAAGGCCAGCCGAGACCTTAAGACGGCCCTGAAAACAAAACCTAGAGACCCGGTTCGTATTAAGGCCATGCGCACCAGGTATAACAAGTCCCTTGCTATACGAAAGAAAGAGGTAAAGACAAGTGTTTGGGAGACCCTCTTAGATCCTAAAACCTTGGGAAACAGCGCCAAGTTCTGGGAAATTATAAATAAACCCATGTTTGACCAACCAAGTAATTCTGTCCTTGGCACAAACATCCCAGAGGAGGAGTGGGTCAACCATTTTAGTTCGATTTTTAAAAGTAATGAGTCTCAAGCAGAATATAGTTTTGTCGCTCCTAAGGAGAACTTCCTGCTCTTTTCAATTAATGAGGTTGAAAAAGGAATCCAAGGGCTAACAAGTAACAAGGCCCCAGGACCAGATGGCCTCCCTCAGGACCTTTTTAAATATTGCACATCGCTATGGGCTCCTGTCCTTACCGCTGTACTTAATGCAGCAGCGGCCTCCGGCTGCCCAACGTCGTGGGGGGTCTCCAGCATAGTACCCGTGTTTAAGAAAGGAGACCGCAATAACCCCCTCTGCTACAGACCAATATCTTTAATTAACTCTGTGGTCAAAGTAGTGGGGGGAGTTATCTTAAACAGGTTAGTAGCATGGGCAGATGAAAACAAAGTAATATCCCCAATCCAATATGGCTTCAGGCCCGGTCACTCTACGGTCACCCAGTGTTTGAACCTGTATCTGATCATAGGGAAATACACCATGGCCAGGCAAGGTACAATTCACATGGCGTTCATGGACCTATCGTCGGCTTTCAACTGTGTAAACCGTGGTAGGCTCTGGGACGCCATGGCCAAAATGGGTATAGAGCAGAACCTAATTAACTTGTTAGCAGATATGCATTCCGACACGAGAGCAAATGTCCGGTACACACAAGATCTAAAAGTAACGAGAGACTTTAGAGTGCATCGGGGTGTCCGGCAAGGGTGCATTCTAGCCCCGTTCCTCTTCAATCTATATATAAATGACCTGGAAGAGCATCTTCTAAATACGGGAGCAGATTACCCCTATGTCGGACGGAAAGGTCTGCCGGTTCTGCTCTATGCGGATGACGCAGTCCTGTTATCCAGGACTGCAATTGGTCTTCAAACATTGTTAAATTCCTTCCTTGCTTTTATGAAGTCTCGAGACCTGAGCATTAATAACTCCAAATCCTACGTAATGAAGGTAGGCCTAGGTAATAAAAAGCCAAACTCCCTCAATGTTAACGGGGAAAAAATCCCAGTAACAAAAACATTTTCTTATCTCGGTGTCCTGTTCGATCACCAACTGAACTGGGGACCCGCGGTACAGAAGAAAAAGGGGGAGGTAACCCGGGCAAATGCAGCAATACTTGACTTTGCAAGAAAAATGGGCAATAGCCCGGTGGCTGCACTGCTCCAACTTTACCAGGCCAAGAGCGTTGCCATTGCATGCTATGGTAGCGAGCTATGGGGGTACGCCTCACTAGGAGGCCTGGAGGTAGTAGAAAACAACTTTCTAAAACAGGTATTGAGGGTTCCAAGGGGAACAGCAAACTTTTCTGTACATGAAGAGTTGGGTATGCCTTACCTATGTGACAAGATAGCCGTAAACCCTTTACTTTGCTGGCTAAACTGCTGGTTAAACAGTAATTTACCCTTTACCCAGCAAATCTTGAGGGAAGCATTAACATGGGAATAGGCTTAAAGTTCCCTGCATTAAGTACTTAAGTAACTGTTTTACTGAACTAGGGCGCCCGAACTCTTTTCAACCCCAGAATCCATTACGAAATCGGATGTTATTAATGTGAAGAAGATCTTTATCACATCCAGGTATTTAGCTAGGGAGGATGGCGAACTAAAGAAAGGCAGTGTTCGGAAACATGTGCTACTAAAAACCTCTTTGCTCATGGAACCGTACCTGTCTTGGCCCATGTCAGGTTACGACCGTTTCCTGCTGACGAGGTTTCGCCTGGACTTATTCCACCTATTATTGGCCGTACCTAAGGGGACCCACCGTGGTCAAGTGTTGCTGGCTTGTGGCTGCGACGAAAAGTCTCCGCAAGACCAGGCACACTTTCTTTTTATCTGCGCCTACTACACTGTACCACGGAGGCTATACTTAAAACCTTGCCTCAAAAAATTGAACTTTGCACAAATCAGACCCGCACTTTACTACCTTCAGCTGTTAAGTTGTGATTGCACTTTATTTGTATGCAGCTTTTTAAAACTAGCACTTAAATTTAGGAAAAGCATGGAGGGGTAACGGTGCTACTGATAGATATATTTTTAGCTAATAATAATTCTTTTTATTTTTATAGTATATTCTGCTTGTGACTTTTTTGTTCTATGTTGCTTTAAAAAAAAATCTTTTTAACTGTATGTGTTAATGTATGTCTAATGAAATATGCTTTTATGGTTGTTACTACGAATAACCGAATAAAGTTATTTGACTTGACTTGACAAAATTACTGGGTTATACCGCTATATGTATCAACAAACCATTTTGCATTTCCTAAATAGCGAATATTAAGGAATCGCTATTTAGGAAATGCAAAACGGTATGTATGTACAAAATCGCTTTCCAATAGCGATTCCTTAGCATTCCTAATTTGAGATTAGCAAATTGTCATTCGCAAATTACCCCTTCATTTCCATGGGCCAGGAGGCCCATAGGAATGAAAGTGCAATTTGCAATTAGCAATTTGCTGATCGCAAATTAGGGATTTTTCCAAGGGTGCAGGGGTGTCTCAAGAACACCCTGCTGCACCCCTGAAAATGACATTTGGGGGCATATGGCGCACATACATGCCCTAAGGGCATGTATGGGCGTCATATGGCACCTTTGGTTTTTTTCAAAAAAGCTTTTTGATAAGAATTCGCAAATTACCACCAACTAGAAGTTGGTGGTAATTTGCTAATCCTTAATGGCATTTTTTCCATAATATTTGTTTGATACATTGCATTTAAGGAATCGCAAAATTTGCAATTCCTTAAGTGCAATCGCAAAATAAGGATTAGCAAATTTTGCTAATCCTTATTTTGCATCAAACTTGTTTGATACATTCCATTTGTCTATTTAGCATTCGCAAAGGCCGAAATTCGCAGAATTTCGGCCTTTGCGAATGCTAAATAGCTTGATACATATAGCGGATAGTCATTTATGTATTTGGACTCTTCATTTCTTTTTAAATTGTATGGGTCATATTTACAATAAGTGGCGCATCCCTGCATATCAGCAGGGATGCGCCACTTATTGTGTGTCATGGCTCCGCCACAATGGATGCGCCGCATTTACAATACGGCGCACCATGAGGCAAAAACGGCACAGATGCATCACGCATCTGTGCCGTAAAAGTGGCGCATTGCTGGAGTTGCGTCGCAAGTGCGACGCAGCTCCAGCAAGGCTCTAGGGTGCTCTATCCTTCAAATGCTGTTTCAATCCTTACGCCTGCTTCAAGCAGGGTTTTGACGCAGCATTGGTCTAAAGTAACTGAGTGAAATCTTGTAGATTTCACTCAGCCACTTTTAGGAGGCGTTCCTGCGCAGGAACGCCCCCCCCCCTGTGCAGGAACGCCTCCTTATGGCGCAGGGCTTTACAACGTGACGCATCTCCCAGATGCGGCACGTTGTTAATACCCCGCACCATGGTGCATCTTTTGAGGCGCCGCTGCCTCACAAAAGTGATGCAACGGAGGCGCAACAGGGGCGCAAGGGGCTTATAAATCTGCCCCTATGTATTTTTGGGTGATTTTCTTGTCACAGTATGTCGTAAAGATGACATCAAATTGCTCACTCTTCCTTTCGATGTTACTGGCCGTGGAAATGCAAAACGACATTTTGTGTAGAACTTGTCCTCAGGTTTGTATTTTCGACGACAGTATTTTCCACAACGATGGGTTTGAAATCGTAACACTTGTTGTCTTAAATTGTTTTCTCCTGTACTTTTTGGTACAGCACATGTAGCATATTGTTCAATAAAACTCATCGCTGTCTCATCTGAATCTGTTCCGAATTTGGGGGCATCTTTGATTCATAGCAGCATATGTATGTGAGGAGCACCTCTTGCTTGATACTCCTTTCTCCAAAAGAAATCCAGGATATGTCCAGAAGGAGAATTTTTTTTGTTTGTGATAAAAGACATCATAGCTTCAAATCTATGATTGAAATACCTGCATACATTAACTGGATCCAAAGAGCACAGTTCTCCAGGTGTCTTGTATTCTATATTTTCTATGTTTGCATTTGCCTCTCGAAGAAATCGAAGTAAGTCTTCCCAAACATACTCAGCACAGCTAAGAGTAAGGAACCATGTAGGAGTTCCTAAGTTTCTTAGCATATATTTCAGTTCCCCATGACGACGGTACCAATACTCGTTGGTACCACGCTGACATGCCATGAGATTAATTAGCTGAGACTCCAAAATAGTGTCTTGCTGTTGGACTTTATCCATAAAGTCCCTTGCCGAAACATTTTGCAGATGTGCTCCACTTTTCAGTATATGCTTCACTGCATAAGAAAGTCCAGACAAGTCTCTCTCAAACAGAAGATGAAACAAATATGGAATACATTGGCGAAACCTTGGATCTTCTGCATATAATCTTAAAGTCCGGTATTCAGATGCAGGAATTTGAACAGATCGATCATCATATCGACCACCTTGACCTGTTGGAAATAACTGAGGAAAACAATGAGCTTCCAAGCTTTCTTCCCATACACTAATAGGACTTCCTTTTGCTTCTTTCATTTGGAACAAGTCAATAGCATTCCCCATTACTTCTTTGGAATGCAGAGGATGAACACTATAATGTCATACATTTCTTCACTTCTAGACACATCTACTTTTTCAATTTTCCCATCAGAGAAATCACTGTCCTCTTCTACAGTTGTTTCCTCTTCCCCTACATATTCATTTTTGTAGTACTCATTGTTTTTGACCAAATACAACGTTGCCTTTTTGACTTTCCTAACATCCACTAATTCTTGCCAGATTTTCTTACTCTTTGTAGGAACGCCATTAACTAGAATAACCAGAGGTTCCTCTTTCACTTTTTCAACACCAATTGTATCAAACTTTTTCTTTAAATCTAGAGGCAAATAAACAACTCTTCTCTTTAATCCTCTCTGTAAATCTGAAGGAGGTAATTTCCCTGTCTTAGGCTCCATGCGAACAATAGCCTGAAATGGATGAACGCATTGAATCAGAATAGACTCATAAGTATTTAAATCCATCAATTCAGAAGGAATGTTTACCAACTCAAGATTATTATGTACAGCTCTAGCAGGCATTTTGTTTTCATTTAATTTATTTTAACAATATTTACAAATACGCAGATCAGAACCCAAATCAAAACAATTCTCTACCAACAAATAAGTTGCAAAATCCTTCCACTCATTATTATTTTCCTTTTCACTTTTTACATATAAATGAACTAACCTAGTCTGATTCTTATAATGAGTTTGTCGACAACACACACAAGAAAAATGTGGCCTTTCACTTGAAATGACCTTAAACTTTGTAATTTCATGGTCAAAATTTTCTGTACTTAAATTCTGTAAATTCTCTTCCACATTACCTTCTATTACTGTATCAGTTTCTGCACTGCCCTCTTTTTCACCAAAGTAATTTAACTCAATTTCTTCACAAATGTTGTTCACATCTAATACAGATCCATGCAAAAGAGCACTGTTCAACTTTTTTAACATTAGTGCTGGACTTTTTGCATAATACAACCTTCTCACTAATTTCATCACTTTAGTACGATGTACTGCTAACATCCTAAAATGATGAAAAACACTCTGACATACTTTTCTAGAAAGACAAGCCAGTGAATGCCCATGCAAACCTGTTTTTTCTCTTACTCTGCAAGGATCTAACTCTTGCAACATTTTAATTTTTTGTTTTAGACTTTTCTTAGTATATGTACGTAAGAAATTGCGAAACAAATCAATTGAATCCTGTCGCACACTACAAATACTACTACAATTCCAAGTGTGCACTGGAGCCTTATGATGTCTACCTAAAACTTAATCAGCTAACACCTCTTCTGCATTTCTAGGCACAATTTTTTCTTTTTCAATCGGACAACCGTCCTTCACCTCATATCCGCGACCACTGGTGTCAACTGCATGGACCAAATCATTATCCTGAAAATAACTCTCTTCATTAAAAAATGGCTCACAACTTGAACTATACTTCCATTCTCCATTAAAAACGTCACAAAAATTAGTCCGATTAATTACTCTTTTCCACTTACTTTTTGATTTCAAAACATTGATTACCTTGTCTAGTGTACGCATTCTAATGATTACTAAAATACATCTTTTTTTCATTTCAAAAGCCTGATCAACTAATCTCTCTATACCTTTCTTTTTCTTATATAAATCAGTTTTCCTTTTGCAATTTTTAAAATCTTTTAATAAATTTAAAACAATTCTGTTATAAAACATTCGCCTACGAATGTCAATGAACTGATTTTTACGTCTATTAATATAGAAAATATCATCTCCATAAACTTTTTCTACATTTTTGCTGGGATTTTGCTTTTTCTTTGTAGTTGCAGAAACATTTTTTTTCTTTTGTGCATTATCTTGACTTTTTTTACATTGAGTTAATTTCCGTATGAAATGCTTAGTTGCCTTACCAGGAACATTCTTCTTTTCCTCCGTATTTTGTTTTTTACATACATTTTCTAATTGCGTTTTCTTATATATTTTTTTCACGAGATTTTGTAGGGATTTTGATTCTTCTTTTTCTTGATAATTACAATCTGTTGTAAAGGAAAAATAACATATTATAGACCACTACTAACATACTACATAGCAATTACAATAACTAAACGATATAAACACTAGTTTACAACATAAGTAATTTTATAGCACAGCAACTGTGTCTCACCAGAGTAGGAAATCATGCAGTGTGTGCTGTTTCTCACTTTATGGCAGTGCAGAACAGGTTCAACATTAATGTCACTCTCTGACTGCACTATCTGTCTCTTTGCGTGTGTTATCTCACTCTCTGCCTGCGCCATCTCTCTCTTTGCGTGTGTCATCTCTCTCTTTGCGTATGTCATCTCACTCTCTGCCTGCACTATCTCTCTCTTTGCATGTGTCATCTCTCTCTTTGCGTGTGTCATTTCACTCTCTGCCTGCGCCATCTCTCTCTTTACGTATGTCATCTCTCTCTTTGCGTGTGACATCTCACTCTCTGCCTGCACCATATCTATCTTTGCGTGTGTCATCTTACTCTCTGCCTGCACCATCTCCCCTCTGCCTGCATCATGTCTCCCCTCACCTACGTTATCTATCTCTTTGCGTGTGTCATCTCATTCTCTGCCTGCACCATCTCTCTCTTTGCGTGTGTCATCTCACTCTTTGCCTGCGTCTTCTCTCTCTTTGTGTGTGTCATCTCACAGAGAGAGAGATGCCACAGGCACAGGGAACAACTCTCTCTTTACGTGTGTCATCTCACTCTCTGCCTGCACCATCTCTCTCTTTGCGTGTGTCATCTCACTCTCTACCTGCATCATCTCTCTCTTTATGTGTGTATTCTCACTCTCTGCCTGCACCATCTCTCTCTTTGCATGTGTCCTCTCTATCTGCCTGCGCCATCTCACCCTCTGCCTGCATCATGTCTCTCACCGCCTGCATCATCTCTCTCTTTGTGTGTGTTATCTCACTCTCTGCCCGCATCATCTCTCTCTTTGCGTGTGTCATCTTACTCTCTGCCTGCGCCATCTTTCTCTTTGTGTGTGTCATCTCACAGAGAGAGAGATGCCACAGGCACAGGGAACATCTGTCTTTTTGCGTGTGTTATCTCACTCTCTGCCTGCATCATCTCTCTCTTTGCATGTGTCATCTCTCTCTGCCTGCGATATCTCACCCTCTGCCTGCAACATGTCTCTCACCACCTGCATCATCTCTCTCTTTGTGTGTGTCATCTTACTCTCTGCCCGCGCCATCTTTCTCTTTGTGTGTGTCATCTCACAGAGAGAGAGATGCCACAGGCACAGGGAACATCTGTCTTTTTGCGTGTGTTATCTCACTCTCTGCCTGCATCATCTCTCTCTTTGCATGTGTCATCTCTCTCTGCCTGCGATATCTCACCCTCTGCCTGCAACATGTCTCTCACCACCTGCATCATCTCTCTCTTTGTGTGTGTCATCTGACTCTCTGCCTGCATCATCTCTCTCTGTGCGTGTGTCATCTCACTCTCTGCCTGCGCCATCTCACACGCAAAGAGAGAGATGACACACGCAAAGAGAGAGATGGTGCAGGCAGAGAGTGAGTTGACACATGCAAAGAGAGAGATGATGCAGGCAGAGAGTGAGATGACACACACACAAAGAGAGAGATGATGCAGGCGGTGAGTGAGATGACACACGCAAAGAGAGAGATGACGCAGGTGGTGAGAGACATGATGCAGACAGTGTTTTGTCTGTGCTCACACCATCTCACCGTCTCTCTGCACCATCTTTACAGATTAAAGAAAAACGTGCAAATATAATTCTTTCTTTCACCCAGACACTCTCTGTGATCCTGGTCAAAATAGTCTGACACTTATACTAGAGAAGTACGTGCATTCTGTTAGTTAGGCCCTTCTGGGCATGTGAGAAGTGGAGTATGCTAAGCATAGTTTGTCTCGAGACAGGCTACTAGGACAGTTAACAGAAAGGTAGGAGAGAGCACATGGAAAAGAAAATGGCTGCCAGAAATGCAAAATGGATTCCAGCTCATGCCAACAAATCTGTCTAATATTCAACACATGGGCTGAGTTCTCTGTCTTAAAGAAATGACTGTGATAAAATGGTTTTAGTAAAATGAGCACTTTTAAAGTTTTTCACCACGATTTTACATGTAATCTACCATGTCTGTGTCTGCTTGCACTATGTGTGTCTGTGCTCATACTATCTCACTGTCTCTACTTGCAAAAACCATACCATATTACCTACTGGCGGTCGCCAGTAGGTATATATAGTTAGGATTTTTTTCCTATGGGATTTTTGAAAATTCTATGTCAAATAACTTTGGCGTTTGTGGACGGAATTGGCTGAAATTTTCAGGAAAATGGCACATTTTGTTTCTGAGCAGCCCCTGAAAATTGGGGGGGGTTCGTCCAGGGGGGTCGAGAAAAAAGGGGGGTCCCAAAACGTGTTTTTAACATTGAGTTTTCCATAGGGCGGTTGGCCTCACTTTTAGCCCGAACGGCTGAATGGATTTGCACGAAACTTGGCAAAATTGTAGGGACTGGTAGCCCGATGTGCCTTTTGTAGGTCTCAATATATGTGCTACAGTGGATTTTGAGAAATTAACGTTTAAAAAAAGATATATATCTGTAACAGCGGACCGGGCAGCGCTCCAGAACGCGTACTTTTCGCGCAACGGAGCTTTGTGAAGCGAAGCTGATTGGTTCTCCGGCGTCTGTAAACATTCCAAACAGTCCGTAGAGGCCGCCATCTTGTCTCTCGGTAGGATCGAGAGACAAGAGGAGGCCAAAGCGAAGGGGCAAATGACCATAAGGGGGCATAGTAGATCCTCGCTGACCCCCTAGGTTTGATGTGGAGGTTTTAAAAGGGCCCCGCGGGGCAAAAAAAAAAATAATAATAATAATCGAACGGCTGAATGGATTTGCACGAAACTTGGTAAAATATTAGGGACTGGTAGCCCGATGTGCCTTTGCTAGGTCTCAATATATATGCTCCAGTGGATTTTGAGAAATTAACGTTCAAAAAAAGATATATATCTGTAACAGCGCTCCGCTTCGCGTAACGGAGGTTTGCGAAGCTGAATGGTCATTCTGTCACTGGGCTATAGTTGGGCTACATCTGGCTGATATTTGGGCTACATTTGTTTTTTTTGTCTCTGGCGGCCATCTTTGGGCTACATTGGGCTACATTGGGCTTCATTGGGCTACATTGGGCTACATTTGGGCTCCAACATATATATAGGCCAATGTAGCCCAATATATATTTTTCAAAGTTAATTTTCGTAAAAACCACTGGAGCATATATCTTGAGACATAGCAAAGGCACATCGGGCTACCAGTCTCTACAATTTTGCCAAGTTTCGTGGAAATCCATTCAGCCGTTCGAGCTAAAAGTGAGTCCAACCGCCCTATGGAAATGAAGGAAATGAATGGGTAATTTGTAATTAGCAAATAGCTCATCGCAAACTAGGAATGGTAAAGAATCGCTATTTATTCCTTAAAGTTCGCTATTTAGGAAATGCAAGATAAGAAGCTTAGGGATAGATTTATGATGACTGGCGCATCACCAGGGATGTGTTAGTCATTCTGTGCCGCTGTTCCATCACCTATGGTGTGCTGCATTTACAATGCGGCGCATCATGGGGCAAAAACAGCACAGATGCGTGATGTATCTGTGCCGTAAAGGTGGCGCATTGCTGGAGTTGTATCGCAAGTGTGATGAAGCTCCAGCAAGGCTCAGGGGTGCCTCTGTCGCAGGGTTTCTGTTCTCACACAGAACTGTGGACAGAGGATTGGAACCTCGGCGAATTAGGGTGCCCCAAAACTCACCTTAGTAATCAAAAACCCCTTAGCAAGCTAGGTACAGTGTCACATTGGATATAACAAACTCTCAATGTTTAGACAATCCAGAATATGAACTTATAGTACCTCAGGATACGTGGAACTCATGAACAGTCGGTCGTTATATATTTCTTAGAAACCAGAACATGGAGTTAAGAAGAACACATGTGTATTTGAAATGTTTATTTACTAATGCCGTCTTCTCAGGCGTAGTATCTTAGATAATACAAGTACACATATTATCAGTAGCAAAATTACCAGCATAGTTACTAGTACATAAAAAGCGAATGGTGACAGTATGTTAACATGCTGTAAATGAATAAGAGTTAGCAACACTCTTAACCCCTCGTGGCCCGTTCCGCCCCGGCTTGTGCCGTTTGTGCGGAGGGTCAGGTCGAGGCACCCCACTTCCTGGCAGTGTCATCACTTCCGCCCTGCACTGCATCCTTGCAGGTTAGCGGGCTAGTGCTGCCGAGCCTTCCGCCTATTTAAAACACTGTCTACAGCTTTGCCTCATTGATAAAACGCGGCGATCTAGGCTGCGCATGTAGGCTTTGCTGTGCTCTTGCTGGAAAATTGTAATTCTTTTAAAACGCGTTGCTGATTTACCAGCACGCTGGTCTTATCATTTTTAAAACGGTAATGTGATTTCCTCTGTTGTAACTTTCTGCTGATTTTAAAAGCACGGTAACAATTTATTTTGCTCACATTGCATATTGTTCATGAGACACTCAAGGGCACTCTCACCTGCCTCTTAACCCCTCGTGGCCCCGTTCCGCCCCGGCTTGTGCCGTTTGTGCAGAGGGTCAGGTCGAGGCACCCCACTTCCTGGCAGTGTCATCACTTCCGCCCTGCACTGCATTCTTGCAGGTTAGCGGGCTAGTGCTCCCTCCCCTTCAGTATTTAATGGCGTCATGGAGGACGCGCAGCGGACGAGCGCAGCGGGAGCGCCGACTTCGCGCCGAAGTCGCGCATAAGTCAAGCCCGTCTGCGCCCGTCCGCGGCCGACCAGGCCCAGGGCCCCGTCGTAATGCCGATTTTATTTCTTATACCCCTGCCGACCTAAAGAGTTTCAATCACGCTGGCCCCATTCCCGCCCGAGCCGCCAATGCGGCCCTGACATGTGGCATTCTCGTCCCTCCTGACCTCCCACCTACGGTCGATCCTCACGACCCCATCCCCCCTGTTCCTCAGCTCGCCACCTCTTTATTGATCTATTATCTTAACACCCGTTCCCTCATTCGACACCAGCTTGAAATTTTTCAACTATTGCACCAAGGCTCTGTTGATATCCTTCTCCTAGCAGAAACATGGATTACCGAAGATTCTGCCCCCGATATTCTTGCTGCTATCCCTACGGGATATTATATCATGCACGCCAACCGGCCTGCTGGAAAGACCGGTGGCGGAGTGGCGGCTATCATTCGTTCTATCCATACCTTCTCGGAGATCACGATGGCCCCCATTCCTAAAACAGAACACCTGGCGCTACAATTCACTTCCCTAAATCATCTTTTGCCTGTGTTATTGTATATAGACCCCCTGATCCGATGCCTCTTTTCCCCAAACTTTTCAGCGATGCTATCGCTCAACTTACGATCAACCATGCCAATATCATCGTAATCGGCGATTTCAATTATTGGCCAGCGGATGTCCATGAAAGCCACTTATCAGTGGAATTCACTGAACTTCTCAAAGGCATGAACCTCTCACAACATATTCATTCCCCCACCCATATGAAAGGTCACACTCTAGACCAAGTCTGGACATCCAATCTCGACATTTCACCCCCCTCAGTCTTCCCATGCTCTTGGTCTGACCACTATTTCATCTCCTTTCACCTTCATCTTCACACCTCGTGTCCTTCCATTCGCACTAAGAACAAGATGGCCCGCAATTGGAAAAGGGCTAATCTTCCTGACTTCTACGCCTCACTGGCTTCCTCGGCACCATTGCCGCTATCCTCAGTAGAGAACCAGGCTGAGAAACTCAATGAATGGTTATGCCTGGCTAGCGAAAAAGCTGCCCCCTTGAAAATAATCAAAACAATGCGCCCCCATGATGCTCAACGCTGGTACACGGACCAACTTAAAGCAGACAAACTCGCCCTGCGGCAAACAGAGCGCCGCTGGCGTCGCCATTACGACCCCCAACTTAAACTCATATACACTGAGTCCTTAAAAACTTATAAAAAATCTATTCTGGAAGCCAAGACAGCTTACTTCTCACAAAAAATTCTGAATTCGAATAATAAAACAAAAGACATCTTTTCAATCGTAAATGAGCTCTCCCTTCCAGACCGAGTCACCCCCCAACCTCAGCCGACACAAGCCCTATGCAACTCACTCAATTCCTATTTCATAGAAAAAATAACAACCATAAACATAACATCCCTACCCTTGCATCTCCTACGCCTCCTCCTCTACCTCCCCAAAACACTAGCACCTTGTCCAAATTCCCACCGATCTCTCTACAAGAGTTTTCATCACTTCTTCACAAAGTCAGTTCGGGATCCCCTAATGACTGCTGCCCCCCTCAGGTTCTCAAAGGAGCCTTCCTTGCTTGCCCGGGCCCTCCGCTAGCATTACTCAACAACTCTCTTGCTACCGGAGTGGTCCCATCTTCTTTCAAGCAAGCTGCCATTTTACCAATTCTTAAGAAACCCAATGCAGACCCTACCATACTCAGTAATTACAGACCTATTTCCCTCCTCCCCTACTTAGGCAAGATTCTGGAAACTTACGTGACCCGCTGCCTGAGCTCTTTCATAGAACAATCTTTGTTTTTGGATCCTCAACAAGCTGGATTTAGACCCCTCCATTCCACCGAGGCGGTCATAGTGGCAGTCATGGACACCCTCAGGAAAGGAGCTGACAAGAACATCGCTCAAGCCCTTGTCCTATTGGATCTCTCTGCGGCGTTTGACACGGTCGATCACACCATCTTGATCGACCGTGTCTCCAACGCCGGCATCCAAGGAGTGGCCCTTGACTGGCTTAAATCCTTCCTCCACCAACGCTCACAGTCCGTTCACTTTTCCACCTTCTCTGCGCCCTACACTCTCCTTCACTGTGGAGTCCCACAAGGCTCGGCACTATCCCCTCTTCTTTTTAATTTATACCTCCAACCACTGTTAGCCACACTCCGCTACTTTCCGGTCACAATTTACAATTATGCCGATGATTTGCAGTTAATTTTCCCTGTCGATTCCCTCCCCCCTTCCTGCACTAATTTTCAGTCTACTATGCTAACCATAGCTGAGTGGATGTACCACAGCCACTTAAAGTTAAACCCCACCAAGACTGAGCTCGTCTTGGTGGGTGGCCCCAATCACCCATGGAATGCCTCCTTTTGGCCTACATCTCTGGGGACGGCACCCACTCCTGTGAGCTCAGTCAAAAGCCTGGGGGTGACCATCTCCCAAGATCTTTCTATGAGACCCCACATCAACGCGGTAACTTCTGCCTGCTTTTTCCATCTCAGGCGTATTCGCAAGATTAGTAGGTTTCTAAACAAAGAAGCCCTGACCCAGGTAGTCATTGCTCTCATCACCTCCAGGCTTGACTACGCCAACATCTTGTACGCAGGAATTCCGGCATGTCACCTTCATCGACTTCAGTTGGTGCAGAACCAAGCTGCCCGCTTGATTTTCTGCCAGCCCAAACACCAGCACGTCACTCCCTTACTCAGCAGTCTGCATTGGCTCCCTGTCTCAAAACGGTGTATCTTCAAACTGGCATGCACCACCTTTAGGGCCCTAGAGGACGCGGCCCCTAAGTTTATTTCATCAGCCTTGACCCGTCATACTCCTGCCAGAGCTCTGCGCTCAGCATCTTTGAATCTCCTTGAGGTCCCCAGATTTAAAAGAAAAAGGCACGGTGGCCTGAGCTTCTCTGTCTTGGCTCCCGCCACCTGGAATTCCCTACCCCTCTCTCTTCGTCTCTGTCCTAAGTACGATAGCTTCCGTACTCTCTTAAAAACTTTGCTCTTTCAAGCGGCTTATGATTAATCCCCCTTTCCTGGATCACCGCAATCTTTATCAAGAGCGCCAAGAAACCGATGGTGATAGTGCGCTGTATAAATATTTTTAATAGAATAGAATAATAGAACACTTATAAGCAGCCGCGGGCCGTGGAGGGAGTTACGGTGGGGCAGGGAGGCGGGGAGGGGGAGGGGCAGGGTGGAGAGGGTTCCACCCTGCCCCTCCCCCTCCCCGCCTCCCTGCCCCACCGTAACTCCCTCCACGGCCCGCGGCTGCTTATATTTCACCCTCCCTAATACACATATTATATTATTTGCTAAGAAGGTCTGTTTGTGTTGGTTTCGGGCGTGCCCATACTTTAGTGTCTTAGATTTTAAGGAATCACATCAGCATACACCAGCTCTCTCTTCATGTGAACCGCATCAACTGTTGTGTATGTGTGTTCGGCAAAGCAATATAAAACCCGCCTCATGCCCAGAATTGGCAGAAGCTGCACTTATGTTATGAGTATGAAGTTGTGGAGATCAGACCTCATAACAATTCTGTATCGTGTTGTTCTTGAAACTTCAGCACTCGCTGTACAGATATAGTTTAACAAGCAAAGCAGATAGTAGAGCAATAACATATTATTCTCATGTAAACCACGATGAACTACTAGGTTGAAAGCTAAAGCAACAACTAAGTGTCGTGTGCAGAAGTTGCAAAAAAGGAAAAATGGCGTTTAAACCGGTAATGAGCCCATGCTAACTTAACACGGTGTAAAGATATCCAGGACCTAGATGACACCTCCCCATGATCCGGAAACGAACTGAATAAGATAATAGAAGTGCCATCTCATGAGAGCAGATTGCAACTTTATATGTGGACGGTCCGCAAGGTAAAACATTAAAAACTAGGAAAATTTAATGCTAAAGAAAAATAAAACAGCCAAGTACTTTATCGAGTCTTAAGCCAATAGGCAAGCTAAATAATAAAAACTTGACAAATAAGTCAATGAATTGTCAATGAAATGCTAGTACTCAGCATATCAAACATGAAAAAGGTATATGACATAACTGTGTATGCAAAATAAGCTGCAACAGCCTCCAATAGGAAGTCACCGTCTTCATCCGAAAAGAGTTCAGCCATCCAATTTAAAAGCGGAAAATAACATACGTGCTCTCCCAGCACCGGATCCTCTATCACCATCAGAGGACAGCTCGGTGGGTTTTCAAGAAAGCTCTGTTCCAAGAAAGACTGTGTTGCCGCCAGTAAATTCCAGGGACCAATTAGTCCATGCATCAATGCCACAGCCATAATCCTTTCGCCAGGACAAACCAACTCGTGAGTAATGATAGGAGTCATCAGCTGATTAAAGTCGACGTCAGGAGAAACCGGTCCGCAGAGACACAAATCAATGGCCCAATCGAAATCACAGGTCAGGCAGTGAAATACAGGCTGGACACAGGTGAAGTAGGAGAATCGAAAAGATAATCCATATGCCGTGCTTAATATCGCCAACGGCATTGTGCCATAATATTCTAGCATGCGATTGCGGAACAGTGTCAGCAGCTGCAGGGCGGGAGCTTGCACAGGAGGGACATCAATATTTAAAAATGTAAAAAAGCACAAGAGCGTCCGCTGGTAATGCAAGTAAAAATGGGAATCCACGAAGCACAGTGGAAAAAATAGAATGTAAGAAAGCAGGGATGACTCCAAAGATTTTCTCAAATGAAGTCACGAGACCACTGGTAACAACTTTAAAAAAGTGCGCCAGGGCCTTTGTGGAGGACGCGTTAAAGATAGTCCGAACCATATTGCTGAAATGGAAAGGCGAATCAGTATTGAAAAGGGTGTGCACCTCTGTACGGGTGTTCGCTATGTGAAGCACGGGAGTTTCACAGGCCGAACTCAAGGCCACCTCTCTCTGAGACAAAAGAGCTCTTATTCTTGCCATGCCGTTGAAATCTGCTCCCAAGGTTGGTATTTGTGGCCAGATTGAAAACTCCCTATGTTCATGTGTGGGAGGAAATAGAACATTTCTGCAGCAAATAACCCGTTCACTTACTGTTACGATAAAAGGAATACTTTTAATTAACCCAGAACAATCTTCATTATTGAGCATCAAATAACTACCATTTTCCAACAACTTGAACGTGGGGATGATAGCAGGAACTGGCGTGCCTTGCAACACGCAAGCCATATTTGGTCGGTGTTTGTTGCATGAACCGTGTAACTGTATGTGCCTACACATTAGTGAATGATCTGGCTTCTCAGTGCATTCCTCTCCATTCAGATAAACTTCTTGATCATCTTTGAAACATCTGTATGTGTATGGAAGCGACCAGACCTCATGAAGAAAAGCACTACCTAAAGGTTCATAACGACCTATTGGTATATATTTCATACAATTTGAAAACTTATATAAAGCAAAAGGCAGCGTTACTAAACCGTGGATAAGGCACGTTGCCAAAAAACCCGCAATCCTCTGCTGATGATGTCACTGAGCATGTCATGAATGATGTAATATGTGACATCATCAGCAGTGGATTACGGGTAATAGTATCTCTAGTTTACTCCCCTATAGCTGTCTTTCTTTTAACATAAGTGTCTGTTTCCTTCCCTTATACTTACTGTTCTTTTTTAAAAAAAAAATTTTGGTTCACTTCCGGTTCGCGTACCGGCGAGCGAACTGGGAAGCGAACTACGAGAAATAGAGGTTGGCACAGTTCCAAATATTGTACCAATTTTTTAATAACGGGGAGGTAGTTCTGAAAAGAACTTTTTTTTATTGTTTTTGTTGTTTTATATTTTTTTATTATTTTTCTGAACATTTTTTTACTTTTTTTGAATTTTTCTGAACAGTTTTATATTTTTTTTGGTTTTTCTTGGAGGAGGCAATGAAAACGATTCATTGTAAAGGGCTCAACAGGAGCAACAAAACAAAAAAAAAGAATTTATTATTTGGGGCGTTTCGTACAAACTTGCATATGATAGTCAATAGCTCTGTTGATCAGAGTGATGCTTCTTTCTCCGTAGCAAATGAATCCACTGCAATATACGCAGACTTGTTTTACTTCATAAAATCTCGTTTGTATATTTGGCACCATCTCCCTGCCCTCTGGTCCCGTTACTTCCGGTACAACAGATCTTCTGGCCATAGTAGGGAGATTATCTAGGTCGTTACGAAACTGTGCAGCACTGTAGTTGTTAGGATGCCACCTAGTCATATGGCGATGCATTGTGTAGTTTCCGAAGCTGTATTTTTTGTCGGTCCCTCTGGACAGTCTATCTTGACATATAAGGCAAGTTACGTATCTTGCATTTACTTTTTTCTGACCTTTGGGAATTTTAAAAAATTGCCAAATGAAGTTTTCTTTCCGGTGAGACGTCCTGGGCTCCTCAGGCAAAAAGTGTCTCTCTTCGTGCTCGTCGTCCTGTTCCTCTTCTTCCTCTTCTTGCTGAATTATAACTTCAGCAGGTGGTCCACTCTTCCTTGGATGTGGTGGAGGTGGTGGGGAAGCACCAGCTGAAGCTACTAAAGAAGCCATTGCTCACTGGTAACAAAGGGTCTTTCTCTCACAATGATGAAAGTCAGAGTGAGGAAAGATGGAGGGATTTTCATCATTTGGGAAAAACAATAGATCTCAACCAATGAAAAGTGTTCATTTTAGATTATATGACCTAGTCTTACATCATTAGGAAACCAAAAGTGAAATGAACCAATGAAAAGTGTTATTACCAAGTCACATGACCTGCTGTGTTTACGTTAAGCGCTTTGCAGGGCCTCCCGGTTTGCTTCCAGAAACCTGTGCTTTGCGACTCGGTAAGCGTACCAGTTCGCTAACGTAGCACGTCATATGACGTATCACGCGTCAACGCGAATCGTGATGCGGACGGGAGGCGTCACGATGTTGTTTTCTAACGCGGCAGTTGCGGTAAAGAAACGTTTACCGGCTCGCGGTCTATTTCGCGGCATCAAGGTCAGCTAACGGGAAGCTTCCCGATTCGCGAAGCAGGAACGAAGAAAAAAATATATAAAAAAAAAAAATTATTAATAAACATATAAAATATATTTTTGGATTTAAAGAAGAATACATTTTACAGCTACAGATATTAGCTGTTAAAAAACCAATGAAATTCTCTGAAAAAACCATAGGTTATAGACCATATATAGTTAGGAATTAGCATTTACAAAACCTTGAAAATTCACTGAAAAAACCATAGGTTATAGACCATATATAGTTAGGAATTAGCATTTAGAAAACCTTATTTTACTCACACAAAACCATTGAAATTCCATATATAGTTAGTTGCACTAACTATATATCGCGCACCCGCAATCCACTGCTGATGATGTCACATATTACATCATTCATGACATGGTCAGTGACATCACTGATGACATCACTGATGACATCTCAAATGACATCACTGATGACATCACTGATGACATCTCAAATGACATCACTGATGACATCATGACACACCAATACCAGTTACTACATACGCACTCACTGATTCCTACGTCTACACACACACATTCACTCATTCACCCATACAATCACTCATACATACAGTCACTCATTATTACAACACTATCATATGCACTCATACACCTATGCAGACAGTCACACACTGCCACTCATCCATGGAGTTACTCACACACCAAGTCAGTCCTGTAAAGAATCAATCACACTTCCATTTCTTCATCTATACAGTTAAACACAGAACACCATACTTCAGTGACATCACTGATGACATCACTAATGACATCTGAAATGACATCACTGATGACATCTCAAATGACATCACTGACATCATGACACACCAATACCAGTTACTACATACGCACTCACTGATTCGTATGTCTACACACACATTCACTCATTCACCCATACAATTACTCATACATACAGTCAGTTATTATTAGAACACTATCATATGCACTCATACACCTAGTCAGTCCTGTGAAGAATCAATCACACTTCGATTTCCTCATCTATAGTTAAACACAGAACACCATACTTTTCACACATATACTAACACATACTTACTCTCTTATACAATCACTGATACAAGTACACATTGATATGCACAGCGTCACACACCTCCCAGCCAGCCACACACACACTCAGTCTTCCATCCATCCAGTCATTCTTCAATATGTAAAACGTATTTAAACTTTACAAAAACACACAGACACTATATGATGTCATCAGTGATGTCATCAGTGATGTCACTGACCATGTCATGAATGATGTAATATGTGACATCATCAGCAGTGGATTGCGGGTGCGCGATATATAGTTAGTGCAACTAACTATATATGGAATTTCAATGGTTTTGTGTGAGTAAAATAAGGTTTTCTAAATGCTAATTCCTAACTATATATGGTCTATAACCTATGGTTTTTTCAGTGAATTTTCAAGGTTTTGTAAATGCTAATTCCTAACTATATATGGTCTATAACCTATGGTTTTTTCAGTGAATATATATATATATATATATATATATATATATATATATATATATATATATATATATATATATATGTATATATATATATGTATATATATATCACCTACTGGCGGTCGCCAGTAGGTAGTTATAGTTAGGACCTAGTTTCCATAGGAAATCCGCAACATTCTATTGGGAATAACTTTGGCGTCGGTGGACGAATCTTTGTGAATTTCTCAAAGAAGATGGCCCGTTACGCTCCGCTCCTTCCCTGAAAGTGTCGGGGGGACTCGTGAAGCGGGGCCGAGAAAAAAGGGGGGTCCCAAAATGTGTTTTCCCCATGTTAATTTCCATAGGACGATTAGACACGGCTACAGCCCGAACCGCTGAACGGAATTACACCAAACTTGGCAAAATGGTAAGGACTGGTACGTAGTAGTGCCTTTTCTATAGTTGGTGAAAATTGCTCCAGTGGTTTTTATGAAAATTAACTTCAAAAACACATATATATCTATATGCGCGCTCCGAGTGCTTTGGGTACGCGTACCGGTAAGCGCACCCGGCGCGCCACGGAAGTGGGCGAGTGGAAAGCTGATTGGCTCTCGGGTGTCTGTCAACATTCGAAACAGTCCGGAGAGTCCGCCATTTTGTGTCTCGGTAGAACCGAGACACAAGAGGTGAAAAAAAAAAGGGGAAAACATTGAACGGGGGAAGGGTAGAGACCCCCTAACCCCTAGGTTTTCTCAGGAGGGCCTAGAAGGACCACGAAGGGCAGAGTAAGCTCAGGGTGCGCGTACATGGGTGTTTACAGGTACGCGTACCCTGAGCGCACCACGGGGAAAAACAGTGAAAGAAATTAGAGTAAAAAAAGAATTTAGAGTGCTTAGAGGTAGAGTATGTATGAGTAATTGTATGGGTGAATGAGTGAATGTGTGTGTAGACATACGAATCAGTGAGTGCGTATGTAGTAACTGGTATTGGTGTGTCATGATGTCATCAGTGATGTCATTTGAGATGTCATCAGTGATGTCATTTCAGATGTCATTAGTGATGTCATCAGTGATGTCACTGAAGTATGGTGTTCTGTGTTTAACTGTATAGATGAAGAAATGGAAGTGTGATTGATTCTTTACAGGACTGACTTGGTGTGTGAGTAACTCCATGGATGAGTGGCAGTGTGTGACTGTCTGCATAGGTGTATGAGTGCATATGATAGTGTTGTAATAATGAGTGACTGTATGTATGAGTGATTGTATGGGTGAATGAGTGAATGTGTGTGTAGACGTAGGAATCAGTGAGTGCGTATGTAGTAACTGGTATTGGTGTGTCATGATGTCATCAGTGATGTCATTTGAGATGTCATCAGTGATGTCATTTGAGATGTCATCAGTGATGTCATCAGTGATGTCACTGACCATGTCATGAATGATGTAATATGTGACATCATCAGCAGTGGATTGCGGGTGCGCGATATATAGTGAGTGCAACTAACTATATATGGAATTTCAATGGTTTTGTGTGAGTAAAATAAGGTTTTCTAAATGCTAATTCCTAACTATATATGGTCTATAACCTATGGTTTTTTCAGTGAATTTTCAAGGTTTTGTAAATGCTAATTCCTAACTATATATGGTCTATAACCTATGGTTTTTTCAGAGAATTTCATTGGTTTTTTAACAGCTAATATCTGTAGCTGTAAAATGTATTCTTCTTTAAATCCAAAAATATATTTTATATGTTTATTAATAATTTTTTTTTTTTATATTTTTTTTTCTTCATTCCCGCTTCGCGAATCGGGAAGCTTCCCGTTAGCTGACCTTGATGCCGCGAAATAGACCGCGAGCCGGTAAACGTTTCTTTACCGCAACTGCCGCGTTAGAAAACAACATCGTGACGCCTCCCGTCCGCATCACGATTCGCGTTGACGCGTGATACGTCATATGACGTGCTACGTTAGCGAACTGGTACGCTTACCGAGTCGCAAAGCACAGGTTTCTGGAAGCAAACCGGGAGGCCCTGCAAAGCGCTTAACGTAAACACAGCAGGTCATGTGACTTGGTAATAACACTTTTCATTGGTTCATTTCACTTTTGGTTTCCTAATGATGTAAGACTAGGTCATATAATCTAAAATGAACACTTTTCATTGGTTGAGAACTATTGTTTTTCCCAAATGATGAAAATCCCTCCTTCTTTCCTCACTCTGACTTTCATCATTGTGAGAGAAAGACCCTTTGTTACCAGTGAGCAATGGCTTCTTTAGTAGCTTCAGCTGGTGCTTCCCCACCACCTCCACCACATCCAAGGAAGAGTGGACCACCTGCTGAAGTTATAATTCAGCAAGAAGAGGAAGAAGAGGAACAGGACGACGAGCACGAAGAGAGGCACTTTTTGCCTGAGGAGCCCAGGACGTCTCACCGGAAAGAAAACTTCATTTGGCAATTTTTTTAAATTCCCAAAGGTCAGAAAAAAGTAAATGCAAGATACGTAACTTGCCTTATATGTCAAGATAGACTGTCCAGAGGGACCGACAAAAAATACAGCTTCGGAAACTACACAATGCATCGCCATATGACTAGGTGGCATCCTAACAACTACAGTGCTGCACAGTTTCGTAACGACCTAGATAATCTCCCTACTATGGCCAGAAGATCTGTTGTACCGGAAGTAACGGGACCAGAGGGCAGGGAGATGGTGCCAAATATACAAACGAGATTTTATGAAGTAAAACAAGTCTGCGTATATTGCAGTGGATTCATTTGCTACGGAGAAAGAAGCATCACTCTGATCAACAGAGCTATTGACTATCATATGCAAGTTTGTACGAAACGCCCCAAAAAATAAATTCTTTTTTTTTGTTTTGTTGCTCCTGTTGAGCCCTTTACAATGAATCGTTTTCATTGCCCCCTCCAAGAAAAACCCAAAAAAATATAAAACTGTTCAGAAAAATTCAAAAAAAGTAAAAAAATGTTCAGAAAAATAATAAAAAAAATATAAAACAACAAAAACAATAAAAAAAAAGTTCTTTTCAGAACTACCTCCCCGTTATTAAAAAATTGGTACAATATTTGGAACTGTGTCAACCTCTATTTCTCGTAGTTCGCTTCCCAGTTCGCTCTCCGGTACGCGAACCGGAAGTGAACCAAAATTTTTTTTAAAAAAAAAGAACAGTAAGTATAAGGGAAGGAAACAGACACTTATGTTAAAAGAAAGATAGCTATAGGGGAGTAAACTAGAGATACTATTACCCGTAATCCACTGCTGATGATGTCACATATTACATCATTCATGACATGCTCAGTGACATCATCAGCAGAGGATTGCGGGTTTTTTGGCAACGTGCCTTATCCACGGTTTAATAACGCTGCCTTTTGCTTTATATAAGTTTTCAAATTGTATGAAATATATACCAATAGGTCGTTATGAACCTTTAGGTAGTGCTTTTCTTCATGAGGTCTGGTCGCTTCCATACACATACAGATGTTTCAAAGATGATCAAGAAGTTTATCTGAATGGAGAGGAATGCACTGAGACGCCAGATCATTCACTAATGTATAGGCACATACAGTTACACGGTTCATGCAACAAACACCGACCAAATATGGCTTGCGTGTTGCAAGGCACGCCAGTTCCTGCTATCATCCCCACGTTCAAGTTGTTGGAAAATGGTAGTTATTTGATGCTCAATAATGAAGATTGTTCTGGGTTAATTAAAAGTATTCCTTTTATCGTAACAGTAAGTGAACGGGTTATTTGCTGCAGAAATGTTCTATTTCCTCCCACACATGAACATAGGGAGTTTTCAATCTGGCCACAAATACCAACCTTGGGAGCAGATTTCAACGGCATGGCAAGAATAAGAGCTCTTTTGTCTCAGAGAGAGGTGGCCTTGAGTTCGGCCCGTGAAACTTTTGTGCTTCACATAGCGAACACCCGTACAGAGGTGCACACCCTTTTCAATACTGATTCGCCTTTCCATTTCAGCAAGATGGTTCGGACTATCTTTAACGCGTCCTCCACAAAGGCCCTGGCGCACTTTTTTAAAGTTGTTACCAGTGGTCTCGTGACTTCATTTGAGAAAATCTTTGGAGTCATCCCTGCTTTCTTTCATTCTATTTTTTCCACTGTGCTTCGTGGATTGCCATTTTTACTTGCATTACCAGCGGACGCTCTTGTGCTTTTTTACATTTTTAAATATGGATGTCCCTCCTGTGCAAGCTCCCGCCCTGCAGCTGCTGACACTGTTCCGCAATCGCATGCTAGAATATTATGGCACAATGCCGTTGGCGATATTAAGCACGGCATATGGATTATCTTTTCGATTCTCCTACTTCACCTGTGTCCAGCCTGTATTTCACTGCCTGACCTGTGATTTCGATTGGGCCATTGATTTGTGTCTCTGCGGACCGGTTTCTCCTGACGTCGACTTTAATCAGCTGATGACTCCTATCATTACTCACGAGTTGGTTTGTCCTGGCGAAAGGATTATGGCTGTGGCATTGATGCATGGACTAATTGGTCCCTGGAATTTACTGGCGGCAACACAGTCTTTCTTGGAACAGAGCTTTCTTGAAAACCCACCGAGCTGTCCTCTGATGGTGATAGAGGATCCGGTGCTGGGAGAGCACGTATGTTCTTTTCCGCTTTTAAATTGGATGGCTGAACTCTTTTCGGATGAAGACGGTGACCTCCTATTGGAGGCTGTTGCAGCTTATTTTGCATACACAGTTATGTCATAGACCTTTTTCATGTTTGATATGCTGAGTACTAGCATTTCATTGACAATTCATTGACTTATTTGTCAAGTTTTTATTATTTAGCTTGCCTATTGGCTTAAGACTCGATAAAGTACTTGGCTGTTTTATTTTTCTTTAGCATTAAATTTTCCTAGTTTTTAATGTTTTACCTTGCGGACCGTCCACATATAAAGTTGCAATCTGCTCTCATGAGATGGCACTTCTATTATCTTATTCAGTTCGTTTCCGGATCATGGGGAGGTGTCATCTAGGTCCTGGATATCTTTACACCGTGTTAAGTTAGCATGGGCTCATTACCGGTTTAAACGCCATTTTTCCTTTTTTGCAACTTCTGCACACGACACTTAGTTGTTGCTTTAGCTTTCAACCTAGTAGTTCATCGTGGTTTACATGAGAATAATATGTTATTGCTCTACTATCTGCTTTGCTTGTTAAACTATATCTGTACAGCGAGTGCTGAAGTTTCAAGAACAACACGATACAGAATTGTTATGAGGTCTGATCTCCACGACTTCATACTCATAACATAAGTGCAGCTTCTGCCAATTCTGGGCATGAGGCGGGTTTTATATTGCTTTGCCGAACACACATACACAACAGTTGATGCGGTTCACATGAAGAGAGAGCTGGTGTATGCTGATGTGATTCCTTCAAATCTAAGACACTAAAGTATGGGCACGCCCTAAACCAACACAAACAGACCTTCTTAGCAAATAATATAATATGTGTATTAGGGAGGGTGAGATATAAGCAGCCGCGGGCCGTGGAGGGAGTTACGGTGGGGCAGGGAGGGGGAGGGGCAGGGTGGAACCCTCTCCACCCTGCCCCTCCCCCTCCCCGCCTCCCTGCCCCACCGTAACTCCCTCCACGGCCCGCGGCTGCTTATAAGTGTTGCTAACTCTTATTCATTTACAGCATGTTAACATACTGTCACCATTCGCTTTTTATGTACTAGTAACTATGCTGGTAATTTTGCTACTGATAATATGTGTACTTGTATTATCTAAGATACTGCGCCTGAGAAGACGGCATTAGTAAATAAACATTTCAAATACACATGTGTTCTTCTTAACTCCATGTTCTGGTTTCTAAGAAATATATAACGACCGACTGTTCATGAGTTCCACGTATCCTGAGGTACTATAAGTTCATATTCTGGATTGTCTAAACATTGAGAGTTTGTTATATCCAATGTGACACTGTACCTAGCTTGCTAAGGGGTTTTTGATTACTAAGGTGAGTTTTGGGGCACCCTAATTCGCCGAGGTTCCAATCCTCTGTCCACAGTTCTGTGTGAGAACAGAAACCCTGCGACAGAGGCACCCCTGAGCCTTGCTGGAGCTTCATCACACTTGCGATACAACTCCAGCAATGCGCCACCTTTACGGCACAGATACATCACGCATCTGTGCTGTTTTTGCCCCATGATGCGCCGCATTGTAAATGCAGCACACCATAGGTGACGGAACAGCGGCACAGAATGACTAACACATCCCTGGTGATGCGCCAGTCATCATAAATCTATCCCTATGCTTCTTATCTTGCATTTCCTAAATAGCGAACTTTAAGGAATAAATAGCGATTCTTTACCATTCCTAGTTTGCGATGAGCTATTTGCTAATTACAAATTACCCATTCATTTCCTTCATTTCCATAGGGCGGTTGGACTCGCTTTTAGCTCGAACGGCTGAATGGATTTCCACGAAACTTGGCAAAATTGTAAAAATATATATTGGGCTACATTGGCCTATATATATGTTGGAGCCCAAATGTAGCCCAATGTAGCCCAATGAAGCCCAATGAAGCCCAATGTAGCCCAAAGATGGCCGCCAGAGACAAAAAAAACAAATGTAGCCCAAATATCAGCCAGATGTAGCCCAACTATAGCCCAGTGACAGAATGACCAATCAGCTTCGCAAACCTCCGTTACGCGAAGCGGAGCGCTGTTACAGATATATATCTTTTTTTGAACGTTAATTTCTCAAAAATCCACTGGAGCACATATATTGAGACCTAGCAAAGGCACATCGGGCTACCAGTCCCTAATATTTTACCAAGTTTCGTGCAAATCCATTCAGCCGTTCGATTATTATTATTATTTTTTTTTTTTGCCCCGCGGGGCCCTTTTAAAACCTCCACATCAAACCTAGGGGGTCAGCGAGGATCTACTATGCCCCCTTATGGTCATTTGCCCCTTCGCTTTGGCCTCCTCTTGTCTCTCGATCCTACCGAGAGACAAGATGGCGGCCGCTACGGACTGTTTGGAATGTTTACAGACGCCGGAGAACCAATCAGCTTCGCTTCACAAAGCTCCGTTGCGCGAAAAGTACGCGTACTGGAGCGCTGCCCGGTCCGCTGTTACAGATAAATATCTTTTTTTAAACGTTAATTTCTCAAAATCCACTGTAGCACATATATTGAGACCTACAAAAGGCACATCGGGCTACCAGTCCCTACAATTTTGCCAAGTTTCGTGCAAATCCATTCAGCCGTTCGGGCTAAAAGTGAGGCCAACCGCCCTATGGAAAACTCAATGTTAAAAACACGTTTTGGGACCCCCCTTTTTTCTCGACCCCCCCTGGACGAACCCCCCCCCCAATTTTCAGGGGCTGCTCAGAAACAAAATGTGCCATTTTCCTGAAAATTTCAGCCAATTCCGTCCACAAACGCCAAAGTTATTTGACATAGAATTTTCAAAAATCCCATAGGAAAAAAATCCTAACTATATATACCTACTGGCGACCGCCAGTAGGTAATATATATATATATATATATATATATATATATATATATATTCACTGAAAAAACCATAGGTTATAGACCATATATAGTTAGGAATTCGCATTTACAAAACCTTGAAAATTCACTGAAAAAACCATAGGTTATAGACCATATATAGTTAGGAATTAGCATTTACAAAACCTTATTTTACTCACACAAAACCATTGAAATTCGCATATATAGTTAGTTGCACTAACTATATATCGCGCACCCGCAATCCACTGCTGATCATGTCACATATTACATCATTCATGACATGGTCAGTGACATCACTGATGACATCACTGATGACATCTCAAATGACATCACTGATGACATCACTGATGACATCTCAAATGACATCACTGATGACATCACTGATGACATCTCATTTGACATTACTGATCACATCACTGATGACATCATTCATGTGATAATACGATGAACCTCTTCAGACTCTAATATAACCTTAGATACACTCAGTGTAAACAGACACTCACAGACTGTCACTCATCCATGGAGTTACTCACACACCTAGTCAGTCATGCAAAGAATCAATCACACCTCCATTTCCTCAACTATACAGTTATACACACCTTACTTATTCAAACATATACTAACACATATTTACTCTCTTATACAATCCCTGATACAAGTTCACAATGATCCATACAGCCACTCACACATTCACTGGCTCTTATGCACAGTTATTTATATATGTCAACTCTCACATGTACTGTGTTTTACATATGTACTTACTTTGACATGTAGCACTGAGATATCCATTCACTCACCAATACACTCATGCACACAGTCAACCGCCCATACAGCTGTTTCCACATGCACTTTTGAACCCATACATCTAGTGAATCAACTGCTCACACATCTATGCACAGAGTCATACACCTCCCAGCCACCCATACACTCTCTCAGTCTCCCATACAAATACTTGGGCAACCAATCAATAACCCATATAGTTAATCGTATAGCTAATGATCAACACATGCAGCAGTTTACAGAACAACAGACATAATGATGCACAAATTGAGACAGTTTAGTCACTAACCCATGCACTCAGTGAGACACATTTAATCACTCACTCATACAGTCAGTCATGCACCGAATAAATCCTTCATCCAGACACTTATACATCCACTCATTCTTCAATATGTAAGACATTTTTTAACTTTACAGAAACATACAGTCACTGGATGTTGTCATCAGTGATGTCATCAGTGATGTCATTTGAGATGTCATCAGTGATGTCATCAGTGATGTCACTGACCATGTCATGAATGATGTAATATGTGACATGATCAGCAGTGGATTGCGGGTGCGCGATATATAGTTAGTGCAACTAACTATATATGCGAATTTCAATGGTTTTGTGTGAGTAAAATAAGGTTTTGTAAATGCTAATTCCTAACTATATATGGTCTATAACCTATGGTTTTTTCAGTGAATTTTCAAGGTTTTGTAAATGCGAATTCCTAACTATATATGGTCTATAACCTATGGTTTTTTCAGTGAATTTCAATGGTTTTTTAATAGCAAATATCAAAAGCTGTAAAATGTATTCTTCTTTTAAAGGAAAAATATATTTTATATGTATTTAATATAATTTTTTTATGTATATACATTTTTTGAGGGAACGAATTTATCAACTATCATGCTGAAGAAGAGTGTGGGGAAAAAAAACAAAGAGGAGGACTAAGAGGAAAGAACAATCAGTTCAAAAATACAATTGCTTTAAAGCATGAAGTGCTTTTCCACACATTTACATTTAAATAACCCATATTAGAACATACAAAATATCTACAGAGGAGACGGTGTACATTGAATTTTAGACTCTTCATTGGTACCTACATGTTGGTACTTACATCACCCACACAACACAACAGCTCTATTCAGAGCTACCCTACCTCAAAGCACTCTAAAATATTATTTTACTATTTCCCTTGGTTTTCCCCTTGTTACGCTTTCCGGAACGCTACCCGGTGCGCGGTCCGGACGGTAACCGTGCGAAAATTTGAAGAAAAAAAAGGTGTTTTTTTTAAACATATATGGGCCTCCTCAGCCACCCTCAGAAAACCTAGGGGGTCAGGATATGTCTCCCGTGCCCCCTTATACCCATTCCCAACATTGTTTATCCTCCATCTTGTGACTAAATTAGTCCAAAACACAAGATGGCAGACTCCCGTTACGCTACCTGTGAGCTACCCGGTTCGCGTACCGGGTAGCGCTTCCACCGCGAAAAATCGAAAAAAAATGTATTTTATTCTTTTGCCCCGCGGGGCCCTTTAATAGCCCCCACATCAATCCTAGGGGGTCAGGAGGGGTCTACCTTGCCCCTTTCATTCATTTCCCCCTTCGTTTATTTCCACCTCTTGTCTCTTGATCCTACCGAGAGACAAGATGGCGGCCGCTCCGGACTGTTTAGAATGTTGAGAGTCACCGGAGAGCCAATCCGCTTCTCCTCGCGAAGTTCCGTTACGCGTCTGGTACGCGAACCGGGGAGCTAACCGGGACGCTGTCACAGATATATATATTTTTTTGAACGTTAATTTCTCAAAATCCACTGGAGCACATATCTTGAGACCTAGCAAAGGCACATCGGGCAAACAGTCTCTACAATTTTGCCAAGTTTCATAGAAATCCATTCAGCCGTTCGAGCTAAAAGTGAGTCCAACCGCCCTATGGAAAACTCAATGTTAAAAACACGTTTTGGGACCCCCCTTTTTTCTCGGCCCCCGCTTGCCGAAACCCCCCCAAACTTTCAGGGGACGCTCAGAAACAAAATGTGCCATTTTCCTGAAAATTTCAGCCAATTCCGTCCATCAACGCCAAAGTTATTCAACATAGAATTTTCAGAAATCCCTATTCAAAAAAATCCTAACTATATATACCTACTGGCGACCGCCAGTAGGTAATATATAACATTTCTATGGCAAAACGAAACCCCTCATTTTGTTCCTTTGCAAATTAAATGTTTTAAGTGTTAACACTTTATTCCAATCAAGATGACTGCAGGTGTGCCATACTTTTGTCATAAGTAAGACTGTTAGCGCTCTAGTTGTTCTTTAGAACACTCTGGGACATTCTGTCACTGGGCTATAGTTGGGCTACATCTGGCTGATATTTGGGCTACATTTGGGCTCTTTTGTCTCTGGTGGCCATCTTTGGGCTACATTGGGCTACATTTGGGCTCCAACATATAGATAGCCCAATGTAGCCCAATATATATTTTTCAAAGTAAATTTTCGTAAAAACCACTGGAGCATATATCTTGAGACATTGCAAAGGCACATCGGGCTACCAGTCCCTACAATTTTGCCAAGTTTTGTGGAAATCCATTCAGCCGTTCGAGCTAAAAGTGAGTCCAACCGCCCTATGGAAAACTCAATGTTAAAAACACGTTTTGGGACCCCCCTTTTTTCTCGGCCCCCGCTTGACGAAACCCCCCCAAATTTTCAGGGGCTGCTCAGAAACAATATGTGCCATTTTCCAGAAAATGTCAGCCAATTCCGTCCACAAACACCAAAGTTATTAGACATAGAATTTTCAGAAATCCCATAGAGAAAAAATCCTAACTATATATACCTACTGGCTATCGCCAGTAGGTAATATATATATATATATATATATATATATATATATATATATATATATATATATATATATATATATATATATATATGAGAAAGCAAAATGCCCTGAAGCATTAGGAAGCACACAGCAGCGCTCAGCACTCCGGCGGTAAACTGCAATCTGCCGGCATGTTTCACCTTGCATAAATTTGCCGACGCGTTTCGGGATATTTCAACCCCTTCTTCTTGGGCTGCAATAACGAGTCTCGAGGCTGACATCACTTCATTCACTGGCTCTTTATTTGTACAAGCCCCCCAGTGGGCGTGGGTTCATTTCTGCTGCACTGGTATTTGTTAGGCCGAGAGCGCTGCACTGGATGGTATCACAATCCGTTTGTAATTTCCAGCTCAAACCGGCCAAAAAAGCATTCCTCTTTCAATCCGGTGACGGTGCCTTCCTTACCGCCGGGCTGCCGTGCGAGTAGATGAGAAAGCAAAATGCCCTGAAGCATTAGGAAGCACACAGCAGCGCTCAGCACTCCGGCGTTAAAATGCAATCTGCCGTCATGTTTCACCTTGCATAAATTTGCCGACGCGTTTCGGGGTATTTCAACCGTGGGTTCATTTCTGCTGCACTGGTATTTGTAAGACATGTAGTCCGTGATGACTAAAAAATCTGCTCAGATGCAACACTGTCCTACTTAAGGAGTCTAATGAAAAGCTTAATTTTTAACGAACACTCGAACTTACTTAAAGGAGATTTCAAAATGGCATCACGGACTACATGTCCCACAAATACCAGTGTAGCAGAAATGAACCCACGCCCACAGGGGGGCCTGTACAAATAAAGAGCCAGTGAATGAAGTGATGTCAGCCTCGAGACTCGTTATTGCAGCCCAAAAAGAAGGGGTTGAAATACCCCGAAACGTGTCGGCAAATTTATGCAAGGTGAAACATGACGGCAGATTGCAGTTTAACGCCGGAGTGCTGAGCGCTGTGTGCTTCCTAATGCTTCAGGGCATTTTGCTTTCTCATATATATATATGCGCAGTGGAACAGTGCTTTCATTTGTCTGCGAACAACACGCCACTGAAGAAGAGAGGTAGAGACTCTTGAAACGCGTCTGGCGTAAGGATTACCTGTTGCAGGCTCCTCCATGTCGCCTGCTTGCATGCTGTCAATAAACCACGTGAATATTTTGGATTCTTCCTGTGGCTTTCTTCAAAGGGGTTTCCTGCGAGGTTTGGATTTAAAAACGGCCGGTCCCGGTCGTGAAAGAAGGTCCACCTCCGTGGTGCGAGTCTTGTCAAGTGCCGACCTGGTGCTTGAAGTGCGAGGAGGAAGACGGGCCGGCACCTTTGCAGGATGGTGCCTGTCCTTTCACATTGTCAGCAAAAAAGCGGAGCACGTGACTGTTGGTGCTTTCATCAAACCGAATTGGGAAAATTTACTTATGTTATTGGGACAATGTACAGCGCGCTCACTTGAGTTTAGATACAGCGTACCACACCAACCAGAAGGCCGTGCAGTCGGCAACGCCCACCTCGGCAGGTGTTTCAATTTAAGGTGCGCAGTGGAACAGTGCTTTCATTTGTCTGCGAACAACACGCCACTGAAGAAGAGAGGTAGAGACTCTTGAAACGCGTCTGGCGTAAGGATTACCTGTTGCAGGCTCCTCCATGTCGCCTGCTTGCATGCTGTCAATAAACCACGTGAATATTTTGGATTCTTCCTGTGGCTTTCTTCAAAGGGGTTTCCTGCGAGGTTTGTATATATATATATATATATATATATTACCTACTGGCGGTCGCCAGTAGGTATATATAGTTAGGATTTTTTCTCTATGGGATTTTTGAAAATTCTATGTCTAATAACTTTGGCGTTTGTGGACGGAATTGGCTGAAATTTTCAGGAAAATGGCACATTTTGTTTCTGAGCAGCCCTTGAAAATTTGGGGGGATTCGTCAAGGGGGGGCCGAGAAAAAAGGGGGGTCCCAAAACGTGTTTTTAACATTGAGTTTTCCATAGGGCGGTTGGCCTCACTTTTAGCCCGAACGGCTGAATGGATTTGCACGAAACTTGGCAAAACTGTAGGGACTGGTAGCCCGATGTGCCTTTGCTAGGTCTCAATATATGTGCTCCAGTGGATTTTGAGAAATTAACGTTCAAAAAAAGATATATATCTGTAACAGCGGACCGGGCAGCGCTCCGGTTCGCAGACTTTTCGCGGTACGGAGCTTTGTGAAGCGAAGCTGATTGGTTCTCCGGCGTCTGTGAACATTCCAAACAGTCCGTAGCAGCCGCCATCTTGTCTCTCGGTAGGATCGAGAGACAAGAGGAGGCCAAAGCGAAGGGGCAAATGACCATAAGGGGGCATAGTAGATCCTCGCTGACCCCCTAGGTTTGATGTGGAGGTTTTAAAAGGGCCCCGCGGGGCAAAATAAAAAAATAATAATAATAATCGAACGGCTGAATGGATTTGCACGAAACTTGGTAAAATATTAGGGACTGGTAGCCCGATGTGCCTTTGCTAGGTCTCAATATATGTGCTCCAGTGGATTTTGAGAAATTAACGTTCAAAAAAAGATATATATCTGTAACAGCGCTCCGCTTCGCGTAACGGAGGTTTGCGAAGCTGATTGGTTCTCCGGCATCTGTAAACATTGCAAACAGTCCGTAGCGGCCGCCATCTTGTCTCTCGGTAGGATCGAGAGACAAGAGGAGGCCAAGGCGAAGGGGCAAATGACCATAAGGGGGCATAGTAGATCCTCCTTGACCTCTTAGGTTTGATGTGGAGGTTTTAAAAGGGCCCCGCGGGGCAAAAAAAAAAATAATAATAATAATCGAACGGCTGAATGGATTTGCACGAAACTTGGCAAAATTGTAGGGACTGGTAGCTCGATGTGCCTTTGCTAGGTCTCAATATATGTGCTTCAGTGGATTTTGAGAAATTAACGTTCAAAAACAAGATATATGTCTGTAACAGCGGAGATCTGTTCGCGGAGATAAAATTATATCTGTATTACCTAGCTGTTGCTAACACCAGTTAGCGACGGCTAGTAGGAGATAGCGACCATCTTGGGCCCCACTTTGCATGTGAGTGATATTTATCACTAATGACATGCAAAGTGGGCATGCCAAGATGTTAGCGACTGGAAACAGTCGCTAACATCGCTATCTCCTATTATCAACTTTTGGAAATATTCGCGATAAGCGCGAATATCTCCAAAAGCTAGCACCTGCCCTGAGCAGTTCTTAGGCATGTTATCCAATGGGAGGTGGATAACATGGCTAAGAGCATTAGCTCGGTAATGCATGAATATCGCTGAGTTTTTAGCGATATTAATGCATTGCGGTCGTTTTTTATCGTATTTGCGATAAACCTTGATAATAGCAAGGTTTATCTGCGATAATTTCTGACGATGCTTAGCGGTAAAAAAATCGTTGCTAAGCATCGTTAGGGATAAATATCGCTTAACTTTGGTAATATGCCCCAACGTCTGTTAACGTTCGATTCGAAGGAAATCAGGAAGTGTTGAAAAACATTGTCTGCGCCATCTTGCCTTTTTTCAAATGCCACACTTTTGTCGTGCACGGCAGTCATTTTAGATGCCTTGACCAGACCCACTCTGTGCACGCTGTCGATCCTTAGCATGACTCCCCACCCTCGCAAGCATCTCCCCCAGGCAGTGGTCACCCCCGCTCTCTGTCTTATGCATGGGCAATAAACCTCCCCCCATCTGCGCTGCTCTTCCCTGAGAATCACACCCTGTGCCCGCCCGACACCTCCCTTTCGCCCTATTCACTACTGCACCCTCTGACACTCCTTTTCCTCTGTGTCCGATTGTCCAGGCCGGTCCTAGGGTACCAGCTAGCCCTGCAGATGTAGTTTATGGCCCCAGCTGTAAAGAATCACCCCTCTTCAAAGGAGTTATAGTAGATCAAGGCCCACACTCGATGAGATCCGTCACAGCAGACGCGTTCCTATTATCTGAAAACCATCCTGTATTGTGATTGGGGAGGGGACCGAGCCTGAAGCGGAAGATTCCAGGGATGACTCTTTGTACATCAAAGTTTTTACAATTATGTGTCACATTAAAAATATATAGCACTCCAACAAAGTAGTAAGATTATAAAACTTTAATAACTTATAAATATATACAAGAAAACAAAAACAGTAATAACATATAAACATTTTTAGGGAAAAACAACGAAGTAGCGGTCGGCTGTGCGAATAGTCCCAACGCAGCACAACGTCCAGATTTCTGGCGTGGGGCGTCGCGGGGGGTGGGTCATCAGTAGCAAACTGTTGTGCGAATAGTTCCAAGGCAGCAGAACGATGGCACCAAGGTGATGTCCAGTAAGTTGCCGCACTGGTTTTGGTATCCTACAATGCTGCTCCGAATAACGGCGTGGGGCGCCCCGGGGGAGGCGGCGTGAACGGGCCTCTCCAGGTGGAGTCTCATCTGTTGTACTAGGGCGCCCCTTTACCGTTTCAGTTGCCATTCCGTCCGCTTTTGGTCCACTGTGTCAAAAGCCGCAATTCAGCTGAGTTGCGCCCACTCTTGCGGTGCAGCGATAGGCGGCTGTCACAGGACTCTCAAAATGGCGGCAGGCTGTTTCCTTTTTGGGCCTGGTCCACTGAAATGGCCCTGGGACACCTTGGAAATCGGACGCTTGTCTGCTAGGTCTTGGACCCCATTCTCGAAAGCGTCCCCTCCGCCTTGAGGATTCATCAAAAGTTTTGGGGGCCCCCGACTCCTGTAGGCTTCTGGTGGGGAGCGGCTGCCATGATTGCTCGCGGAATGACCACGACGGAGCTACGAGATGGTGGTGCTCTCATGCTGACGCCAGCTTCAGTCTGAAACATCCAGAAACAAGGTGGGGCTTTCATCGTTTGGGAAAAAAAAAAGTTTTCATCCAATGAAAAGTGTTGTTTTTAGGTCATATGATCAAGCCTTCCATCATTAGGAAACCAAAAGTAAAATGAACCAATGAAAAGTTTTATAAACAAGTCACATGACCTGTTATGCGGCATAGGGTATAAAATGCGGAGAAAATACTTTGGCACGCGAGGCGGCGTCAGTAGCGGACCGATGTGCGAATAGGCCGAAGGCAGCGCAACAATATTTCCTGAATAGAAGACACCACAAGGCGCTGAGATGCCAAGATCCGGATGGCACCGAGGTGGTGTCTAGTAAGTTGCCGCACTGGTGTGGCAATCCTACAATGGTAAAAGTCGGCGTGGGGCGCCCCGTTGGCCTGTGAGATGGTGTCAGTAGCGGACCGATGTGCGAATGGGGCCAAAGGCAGCGCAACAATATTTTCGGAATAGAAGACGCCACAAGGCGCTGAGATGCCAAGATCCGGATGGCACCGAGGTGGTGTCTAGCAAGTTGTGGCACTGGTGTGGCCATCCTACAATCGTAAAAGTCGGCGTGGGGCGCCCTGTTGGCCTGTGAGATGGTGTCAGTAGCGGACCGATGTGCGAATGGGGCCAAAGGCAGCGCAACAATATTTTCTGACTGACACCACAAGGCGCTGAGATGCCAAGATCCGGATGGCACCGAGGTGATGTCTAGCAAGTTGCTGTACTGGTGTGGCCATCCTACAATGGTAAAAGTCGGCGTGGGGCGCCATGTTGGCCTGTGAGATGGTGTCAGTTGCGGACCGATGTGCGAATGGGGCCAAAGGCAGCGCAACAATATTTTCTGTATGGAAGATACCACTAGGCGTTGAGATGCCAAGATCCGGATGGCACCGAGGTGATGTCTAGCAAGATGCTGTACTGGTGTGGTCATGCTACAATGCTGAAACTCGGCGTGGGGCGCCCCATTAGCCTGTGAGATGGCGTCAGTAGCGGACCGATGTGTGAATAGGCCGGAACCAGCACAAGGAGCCAAGATCCGGATGTCACCGTGGTGGTTTCATAGTTGAGAGGTACTTCATCTGCAGTGGGGCGCCGAGATCCGGATGGCACCGAGGTGATGTCTAGCAAGTTGCTGTACTGGTGTGGTCATCCTACAATGCTGAAACTCGGCGTGGGGCGCCCCATTAGCCTGTGAGATGGCGTCAGTAGCGGACCGATGTGTGAATGGGGCAAAGGTAGCGCAAGAATATTTTCTGAAGAGGAGACACTACAAGGCGCTGAGATTCGGTTACCACCGAGGTGATGTCTAGCAAGTTGCCGCACTGGTGTGGCCATCCTACAATACTGCTCCGAATAACGGCGTGGGGTGCCCGAAAGGGGGGGGGGGGAGGCGGCGTGAACGGGCCTTCCTAGGTGGAGGCTCGTCTGCTGTAGTGGGGCGCCCCTTTACCGTTTCAGTTGCCATTCAGCTGAGTTTCGGCTGCTCTTGATGCTACAGCGACAGGCGGCTGCAACAGGACTCTCAAAATGGCGGCCTGTTCTTTGGATTTGGGCCTGGTCCACTAAAATGGCCCTGGGACACCTTAGAACTCGGACGCTCGATTTTTTTTTCCTTTCCTGTACATGCAAAAAAAGGTAAATGCCCGGTACGTTACACGCTTCATCTGCCACGATGTACTCTCCAGAGGAACCGAAAAAAAATATAGGTATGGTAACTATACCATGCATCGTCATATGGAGAGGTGGCACCAATTAATTATAGTGCTGCATAAAAGAGAGATTTGGAGGAGAACCCCCGACCTGCCAGTACATTCATCAAAGAAGTGGCACTGACAGCATCAGAGGCAAGGGAAACGGTCCCAAATATTTAGAAGAACTTTGGAAAGATTAAAATGACATGTTTAGATTGTGGCAAATTAATTTCATGTGGACAGATGAGTGTTACTCTAATAAATACAGCATATGAACATCATCATAGTCGATGGTTGCTAGAGACATTTTGACTATATCCTGGACCTGCCTGTCCTCGCCCAAAATGGCGCCGGAATAAATGGGACTCGTAACTCCTTGTTGTGTACTGGTTGCAGAACCTTGAAATCACGAGATACGTATGCAGTTTTGAAGCACATGGCGGGCGGGGACGAGAATTGATTGAATATTTCGACATCCCTATTGATATTAAGTTCTGATGTGTTATTGATTACTGTACTATTGAAAGTTCGAATTAACGTCACCCATGGTACTTGCCCGCAAATGTATATCTAGATAATTTTATTGTAACTGGCCCTGTCGTATTTTAATTATAAAATGTACGTCCACCGATTCCGTAACTGTTAGACACCTTAGTTCTTGCAACCTAATGGCCCGCCCGTTACGTTCCTCTACAGTGTAAATGTCTACTCATCATATACGATTACAGTTTGCTCCGTGGCCGGCCCACGTGGTTATAGGCTCGTATTTGTATAATGAAATTTTCACAATAAAGGTTTTTAAAAGAAAACATGGTAGTAGTATATACATTGGTAAAGTTTTTAATAATAGTCACTGTTTTAGAATCATTAAAAGGCAAGTGAAATAAAGCAGACCAATTACATGAAGGGTAAAAGGTATAATTCGAAGGAACGCAGTAAAGATAAATGGTCAAGGGCTGTTGTGTTTTCTACTCCTGCAACATAAAGTGATCGATAAGAATCTCATATTCAGGCGTATCGGCGACTAAGACAGCAGGTCGACCCTCTTTTGCTCAATGGCTCCGTCATGGGACGAAGAAACGCTCTTTTTCTCGAAAAAAGAATATATTTTACTTGCAGGACAGTTGTAAATTTTCCGGGAAAGTACATTAGCCTGGAACATTATAACATATATTTAAGAAAAAATAATGTTCGGAAGTAATAAAAAGCGTAATTTTTAGGTCATATGACCAAGCCTTTCATCATTAGAATAAGAAAAGTAAAATGAACCAATGAAAAGTTTTATTAACAAGTCACATGACTTGTTATGCTTACGTTACGCGCTGCGCGCCCCGGATGACTTCCGGATGCGTTAACGCGGCGCGTCATATGACGCATTACGCGACAACGCAGGTCCAGAATATAGTCAAAATGTCTCCACCAACCAGCGGTCGGAACACAACCCCTTTCAGCAGGCTAAATAGTTCTGTTAAATGACAACAGAAGGGACAGGCAACAAGAACCATCAGTCAAAGAGGGGAGGGCTAGTTCTTCTCTACCGGGTTACATTGGGGCGATACCGGAACTGATCGAATTGGTAGTCTACAGTGTTTCTGGATGTTTCACACTGAAGCTGGGGTTAGCATGAGAGCAGCACCATTTCGTAGCTCCGTCGTGGCCATTCCGCAACCAATCATGGCAGCCGCTCTTTATCGTTATTTTGGGCGGGGTGGGTGGCGGAGCCGAGCTGTTTTGCAGCCATCATTGTGTGGAGTTCAGTTCATCTCACTAGTTTTGTATTTGTCATGAGGGGTTGTTCCTAATGTTTCTATTTTAGCGAGGTCAAAAAGAGATCCCATTAGTGGCCTACTGATTTTGCTCGATTCCTTTTCTTTTTTTTTTACACGATTTTTCGTTATCTGCAAAGACTAAACAGAGTATTGCGACTCTGTGTTTGTTTGTAAATAGAGAATGAACCAAAGAGAACCAATTCTAAAACAGTAAATACTTGGATAACAATCAATCAAATGGAGAGAGAAGCAGGCACGACGTATTACAACGGGGGCAAAGGCCTGCATTAACTACCCTTCACTATGTGCAAAGAGAGAGTACTCCTAATAGAAATGAGGGGGGGGGGCACCATTCAAAGCAGATCAGTGTGCATAAACACGAAAATGTTTTCACTTACCACGTACTTGACATTCGACAGCTTATGATATTTGCTATTAAAAAACCATTGAAATTCACTGAAAAAACCATAGGTTATAGACCATATATAGTTAGGAATTAGCATTTACAAAACCTTGAAAATTCACTGAAAAAACCATAGGTTATAGACCATATATAGTTAGGAATTAGCATTTAAAAAACCTTATTTTACTCACACAAAACCATTGAAATTCCATATATAGTTAGTTGCACTAACTATATATCGCGCACCCGCAATCCACTGCTGATCATGTCACATATTACATCATTCATGACATGGTCAGTGACATCACTGATGAGATCACTGATGACATCTCATTTGACATCAATGACCACATCACTGATGATATCATTCATGTGACAATACAATGCATCTCCTCACATTTTAATATAACCTCTGTTTCACCCAGTGTTAAATACAGAGTATAATTTTTGAAACCATTGACACACCAATACTAGTTACTACATACGTACTCACTGATTCCTACGTCTACACACACATTCACTCATTCACCCATACAATCATTCATACATACAATCACTCATCTTTACAACACTATCATATGCACTCATACACCTATACAGACACTCACACTCTGCCACTCATCCATGGAGTTACTCACACACCTAGTCAGTCCTGTAAAGAATCAATCACACTTCCATTTTCTTGTCTATACAGTTAAACATAGAGCACCTTACATTTTCAAACATATACTAACACATACTTACTTTCTTATACAATCATTGATACAAGTACACATTGATCTGCACAGAGTCACACACCTCCCAGCCAGCCACACACACACTCAGTCTCCCATACAAATACTTGGACAATCAATCAATAACCCATATAGTTAATCATATAGCTACTGATCAACACATGCAGCAGTTTACAGAACAACAGACATAATGATGCACAAATTAAGACAGTTTAGTCACTAACCCATGCACTCAGTGAGACACATTTAATCACTCACTCATACATTCAGTCATGCACCTACTAAATCCTTCGTCCAGACACTTATACATCTACTCATTCTTCAATATGTAAAACATATTTAAACTTTACAGAAACACACAGTCACTGGATGATGTCATCAGTGATCTCATCAGTGATGTCATCAGTGATGTCACTGACCATGTCATGAATGATGTAATATGTGACATGATCAGCAGTGGATTGCGGGTGCGCGATATATAGTTAGTGCAACTAACTATATATGGAATTTCAATGGTTTTGTGTGAGTAAAATAAGGTTTTTTAAATGCTAATTCCTAACTATATATGGTCTATAACCTATGGTTTTTTCAGTGAATATATATATATATATATATATATATATTATTTATACATGTGTATGGAAATGTTACACATAAGCAAGCAGAAGACTTGGCAATTATCCACTTACAGTGTCATACATGTGGCACTGATATATCGCACCTGGGTAGGGATCTGCAAAAATCCCATAATATGCATTTGCAATTACAGAAATGCAGAGCCATAATTTAACCTTGTACTTTAGCTTGAGTTGTGTCACAGCATCACTTTTTCACACAAGGACGCATTTCACGTTAAAAAATTATACGAAGACCACAATTTCTGCGAACGACAGCAGTTTGTGTTCTGGTTGCAAATACTGTTGCCATACTCCTGCACTATAATTTTGCTATGAACTGCGGCATATTTACATAACGTGGCATAATAGCCTAATTTAGGCAATTTCGCATCAGAAATCCTAATGTGAAAATCTTGTTTTTTTTCTTTCAGTCTTGTTGGTCGGATGTGATCTTTCAGGCAAGTATCTTCATAAAAGGAAAAATGAAACGTAGGCTGAGAATGTCTCATCCTTTTTTCTGCTGTTCAATTTATTAGTCATCTATGTGTATGAATAAGTGTTTGTCTGATAATACCGGGGGTGGGGGTCATGAATCTCCATAGTATATGCATGTCAGTGTAATATGAATCATCTGAAACATGCATCTTCATTTTCAAGGACCAAGTAATGGAACAATGTATAAGATGGTATTAGTCAGCGACAGAAATCCCAGATGAAGCAAGGCACATGTTCATTTATGTGTTAAAGAACAAAACCTAATAGAATTCCTAAGATATACCACATACGGCTCTAACATTTACACTGAAATCTCTCTAACTCATCTAGTTATGGTATATTTGATATATTGAAGTCTACATTCTACAGCAGTATACATATTTTTCACCTCACTAAATCCAATGAATAACCTGTGATATTCCACTTTAATATTAACTGCAAAATATTATGGTACCAGAATGTCGTATCAAAAATTGTGAGCAGGTTGAAAGGGCACATTGAACTCTAGGACCCCATCCGAAACTGGGAGAAACCCCTGGGCAAAATATTCGTGACTCTCTGGGGAAGATTTACAAGAAAGTGACGTATCTGTGAAGATGTGTCACTTTCCCTGGGCCACTTTGAGAAACCCTTGTGCCACTATGGATGCACGGTATTTACAAGACTGCGCACCATGGCACAAGGATTGACAAATGAGTCAGAAATTCTGAAGCATCTGACGCAAAAGTCACGCATTGCTAGAGTTGTGTCCCAATGCGACGCAACTCCAGCAATGCAGGGGTGCCTATCCTCATTGTGCTGCGTCACTCCTTATGCCTGCTTCAAGCAGGCGTTAGAATTTGACGCAGTAGCTTCCTAGAATTGGTGAAGTGAAGTCTTGTAGATTTCACTGAGTCACTTCTACGAGGCTTTTTTGGGTTGGAACTCCCACCCTGCATACATTATACCGGACACAGGTATAATGTGACGCAGGGCTTTACAACGTGACGCATCTCCCTAGATGCGTCTCATTGTAAATGGGACGCATTTTTACGCTGCTGCTGCTTCACAAAAAGTGACACAACTGCGGCGCAAAAACTACGCAAGAGGCTTGATAATCTGCCCCTCTAATTTTAGAGATCGAGACACTGCATTGCCCTGACTCGAGACAAGGGGCAGTTATACAATTAAGGCTCTACTGTTTCACTGTATCCAGACTACACTCGAAGGGTCCAGGAGGCCTGGTGCACATTTACAGATGTCACACCTTCCCTTCAGAAACGCGGTCTGAAACATGGGATGCTTTATCCACCGGGTGGAGTCGAATGGCAGCCATTGCGTCTTCACTACTCCCGAGGAGGTTGTGCATTTTTCCAGACACACTCATCTGGCCGATTTCCTTCAACGTCAACCACTTTAGCACCTGCAGCTTTATCACCTGATTCACCTGGTGTACCAGTGTCTTAGGATGTTTCCTACAGATTTGATTATTCATTTATGAGTTTCTCCATATATTATTTTAACTGTAGTTTAAGGATGTCCTCACTTTTACTTTTCAATACTTATTAATGGTTTCTCATATTCTGCATGATGTTTACATTTTCTTAGACCATTACTAGTAACTGACCTTTGATCCCCATGTCGTTGTCACTCCCCCATGGTGTACACCACTGTGTTTGTACTTTTGTATTTCCTTGGGGTTGATTGGGTTCTTTGTGTCGCTTCAGTGTATTTGCACCCCACTCCATACTCCCATAGTCCACACGCAGAAAGATGCACTATTTAGAAGTATGACATTACAAAGGGAAAACATGAACAAGCAATTCGAGAGCTATAAGCGTTGTCAATGTGGATGTCTTTTAGCTGAGGATTTTTCACTAGCTCCCGTTTTGAAAATGTTTGTTACAAAGATGGTTTGAAAAAATATTTACACTGGGTGGAGTTTATCACACCTGACAAATACTGACTCAGTGGAGTTGTATTTTTTCTGGTGCAATAAATATCACACCAACTACAGACCACATATAATGAGGGCCTGAGTTGTATAGCAAAGACGATATGATGTCACTTCCTGCAATGTCTCTTAGCGAAAGGTTATGTAAGGTCACTGTCTGAAAGACAAATAAATGGTCACTTCATATGATGTTGCTGTGCTTAAAGATCTGTTAGTATGGCTTTTATCCTCCAAGCTGCTCTGAAATGTTGATATTTATGTTACATGCAATGTTTTGTAGGAGGTACGTTGAATCTCAATTGCTAATTTGTGAACCCCATAAAGCATTTGTCAGGAATACACCTTGTGTTAGTGTATTATTTCAAGGATTTGATATTAAAGCTGTAAAGGTAGAAACTATTCACTGGTGCGGCTTTCATCCTCTAAGCTGCTCTGAGATGCTGATATTCATGTTATATGCAATGTTCTGTAGTAGGTACGTTGACCCTCAATAGCTAATTTGCAAAGCAATAGGTCTCGAGTTTATGGAAGTCTATCTATTGGCATTCTAAATGACAATGCCTTGTATTTATGTTTTAAATTCCAAAACATAAATAAAAGGAATTTGCATTTACAATTCCAATAGCTCAAACTCGCTTAAATGCGGGACCTGTTGCAGTGCAAATGCTTGTTATTATCAAGCTTGCGAATGCCACAGAAAGAGTAGTCTGTGCTTTCTGTTGTTTAATGCAAACTTTCTAAATTTAAAGTCCTGGAAAGCAGCCAAGGGTTTGCACAAACTCGCCATTATGTATTTTAAAAACGCCCTCACTTATTGTTTGCAGTAAACAATTGAGGGGCATATTATCAAGAACTGCAATAAAATTATCGCCGCTTAAGCGGCAGGAAACTGCCCCTAAAACGGTGATAATGGGCTTGATAATATGCCCTTGTGAATTCCCATAGCAGCCCAGAATCTGGGCTGCTATGGGAATTCACAAGGACATATTATCAAGCCCATTATCGCCATTTTAGCGGCAATTTCCTGCCGCTAAAGCAGCAATTATTTTATCGCAGTTCTTGATAATATGCCCCTTAGAGCGAATTTGTGATGTGCTTTTACTCAGTGTTTGGAATCCCTAAAAGTACAGAGCCTCAGGCGCAAAGGAAACGAAGATAATGTATTACATTATTGATACTAAGGTATTACAATTTAGTAGAAAACAAGTCGACCAAAGTAACACCATTTTGTGTAGTATGTATATTATGCAACAATATGGCTTTCACGCAGTGTTAGATTTGGGGGTCTCTAGTTGGCACAGGTAGGTACTTGTGACAAATAGGGACCCTCTCCTCTAGTCAGAACAAGGGGATTACACACCTAAAATAACCCCTGCTCACCCTCTAGGGTGCGTGGCGCGAGTAGTAAAGGCTTATTTCAGAGGCGTTGTAAGTTAAGCAGTTGTGACCACATGCAGTAACCCAGTGACAACACTACAAATGGACACCACACGTTTTTTAATAAAAAATAAGTAGACTTTATATAGAGTTATCACAAGACCATAAACAACAAAAATACACACTATGATTACTTTAAGATGGTAGATTTAAGCTTAGTTCAGTTCAGTTCTTAGATGCGACACTCTGCGTCAATGTACCTTAGGTTGCGTTGCGCTTCCACGACAAGCAATGTCGCAGCGATGGGAGATGCGGCAAAGTCAGGTGCAAAGATATAAAGACGTGAAGATTCTTCCAGATGCGGCGTGGTTCTCGGGGATGCAAGAAACTCTCAGTTTGATGCGTGGACTGCAGCGGCGACATCCAAGATGCGACAACAGCATATCCGATGGCGGCGCGCTTCTCGGGGATGCGAGGTGCTCTTGGTCGATGCGGTGCAATGCGACAGTTCCAGCGGCGACACCCTCCTTTCTCCGGAATTGCGTCTGCAGGCACAGCGACGGCGACACGCTCCGACCTCGTTGCGAGATTCTTCTTCAGATGCGGTGCAGTGCGACAACCACAGCGGCAACACCCTCCTTCTTCGGAGTTGCGACGGTAGCAGCAGCGACGGCGACACGCATCCTCTTTGTTGCAGCACACTTCTCTCCGATGCGGTGCAGTGCGACAGTTCCAGCGGAGACACCATCCTTTCTCCGGAGTTGCAAGGGCAGGCACAGCGACATGCTTCTTCTCGTTGAGTCGCGTTTCCAGCTCCTTGCGACATGCAGCGCCTCAGGAGGCACAAAACAGCAGCAGGCACTTCCAAAAGAACTCTGGGGAGCCGGGGGTGAAGTCTGTTGTCCCTGAGACTTCAGCAGGAGGCAAGCTCTTTTCCAAGCCCTTGGAGATCCTCCACAAGTTGAAAGCAATGTTACAAAGTTCCTTTTTTCCTTCCTTTGGCAGTAAGGCAACCACTGCAGGCCAATCCCCCAAGCAGCACTTCAGCTTGGGAATAGTCTCTCCTCAGTTTCTCCAGGTTCCTCTCCTCAGTTAAGGTTTCTTCTTGTAGTCCAAAGTGATCTAATCTCCTGGGATCAGGGTCCCAATATTTATACCCAGAAATCCTTTGTTCTCTGAGGGGAGAGGGGCCTTTGCCCAGTCCAAACCAGTTCTGAAGCACTCTGTTTACCAGACTTCTCCTTTCCTTTCACAGTGCATGGCAAGCACATCAGTCGCCCCACAGGAGGTGGAGCCAGCATTGCAGAAGGCAAGTACAGTTCTGGAGCTCTTTGTTGACAGGACTCCTTCTCTTCTTTCACTGTGCAGGGCAGAGACATCAGACGCACCACAGGGGGTGGAGCCAGCACTTGCGGGGGCGGGCACAGTCCTATTCAGGTCTCAGGTGTAACTCCTCCCTCCCATCTAGATGCAGATCTCTCTATTTACCACTGGGCTGACTCATTCTATCTCCTGGAATCCCCCAGCCCTGTCACTCAAACTCCAGACAAAGGAATACACATCCTAGCAGAGGCAGGTTTGAAAGGTTAGGCAAGCAAATACCTACTTTCTAAAAGTGGTATTTGCAAACACAGAATATTAAAATAAACTTTACTAAAAGATGTATTTTATTATTCTGAGTTCAGGCATACTAAACTCGAATTTCTACCATGTTCTCTGAGCCTGTTAGGATTATAAAATGTAATAACTCTAACAGCCCATTCTGGCCTATGGAGAACAGGTAGCCTTGCAATAGTGAAAAAACGAAAACCGCTGTAATTCACTATTAGGACATGCCACACACATCAGGGCTTGTCCTACCTTATACTTACAATGCACCCTGACCTTGGGCCTACCATAGGGGTGACTGATATGAAGAAAAGGGAAGGTTTAGGGACTGGGAAGGGGGTGCACTTGCCCAGTCAGCATGACAGTGCCAGACTGCACGCAGGCTCTGCAATGGCAGGCCTTAAACACATTTTACAAGGCTGCTTCTGTGGGTGGCACAACCAGTGCTGCAGGCCCACTAGCAGCATTTGGATTACACGCCCTGGGCACAGTCAGTACACTAGACTAGGGTCTGACAAGTAAACCAAATAGCCAAACATGGAACCACTGATTAGTAAATCAATTTACAGTAGGGAGAGCATATGCACTTTAGCACTGATCAGCAGTGTTAAAGTGCCCAGAGTCACAAAATAGCCAACAACAGGTCAGAAAAAATATAGGAGGAAGGCAAAAAGTTCAGGGATGATCCTGCAAAAAGGGCCAAGTCCAACACAACCTCCTTCCAGCCATAACGCAGGGTAGACCAATCACTACCTTGATGTGCTTCCCTGCTTTGGGCGATAGAACATGGACCTGGCCCGCAACAGCAGGGACACATTCCAGTTCTACGCCAATCTGAACCCATTTCAATTCCTCTGGCCATACTCTCAGAGCCCACCAAGCTAATCCATGGGGAACCCTTCTCTTCACCTGTGGACACCACCTGTGCAGCATCTAACCTTAACGTGCTCACAGGTGTGTCTCAACAGACAGACAGTAAGTCACAGTGGCCACTGACAGTAGTCAGGGATGAGACCCAGGCCTTATGCCTCTCAGGGCTCTCAAACCTCTGTGGCATCAGAGAGCGGGGGCAGTAGCCCCAGGCGCTTGGCACCCTTTGTCCTCTCTCCCTCCTGTCAGGTCAGGTATGACATCCTGGCACTGACCCACCAACCCGAGGCCTGTGCCCGGCGGCTGGACCAGAGACTGGGGTGGGCTCTCCCACACCCGGTCCTCCTCCTTGGGGCTCTGTACCGTCCCACATGAGGCGGTACCCCCTTCCAGAATTCTCAGGGTGCCTGTAGCAGGTGTCCTGAACAATTCGCCCACCAGTTCATGGGTTCTATCCTGCAACTGGACTACCAGGTCAGGAGGGACACCCTGAACCTGGCCCTCCAACCTAGGATCTAAACCCTCTAGTTGAGCCGGGGTCAGAGGCAAGGACTACCTCCCTCTGCAACCCCTTCCAGAGTGCTGTACCCTGCCACCTGTAGTGGTACTCCCAGAATCTACATTGGTCAGGACACTTATTACAATTGCCCCTTCCTCCAGGTCAGAAAAGACCTGAACCTGGCTTCCCAATCCAGGCACCCAACACTGCAGTTGAACACTTGCCTGGCAACCCAGGACTTCCTTGGGAGCACGCAGGCCCCCCTAAGGATAACACATAACTCATGTGTTGTGTGATAGTCTACCTGGCGCAGATCTCCCGCCCCCTGTCCATCTGACAGTGCGTGAAGATCCCCCAGGACAGAAGTGGTGTCACCATGGTCACTCACCAGGGACTCAGCCCTTCTGGTTGGCCCCCTGATCCACTGGTTCTTCCACTGGGGACTCTGTCCCACTCTCACCCCTCAGTATGGACCTCTGTACCCTCCCAACTGGAGTGGTACTGCCAGACACCAGAACTGATGGATGTCTGATTACAGATACTCCCAGCTCACCAGACACTAGGGGATCCCCCTCAACGGGCGGACCATCAGGACGGCCTACGCTCCCCACCTGGTGTTCCCTTAAAGAACCATTCAGGCTCTGAGACTGGGTTTTGGGCACCTGGGGATACACAGTCCCACACTCACTCCTTCTCCACTGAGACAGGGCGTGAGCCCCTACACCCCTCCCACTACAATGGGACCTAGCTGGGCTACTCTGCACAACTTCCACCACTCTGAATAGGAAGATACCTGAGCCACTCCCCACAGGGTCACTCCCCCATGCCTCTCCAGAACCTCTAGAATCCACCAAAAGGTCTGCCTCAAATGTGAGCTCCCTGGGGTCAGATAACTCACTCTCCAACAGGTGTTGGCATAGCTCTGAAAAACAAGGACTTACAATATGCTCTCCCACAATTGGATCACACAGCCCCCTACAAGGGTTAATCAAACTATCCTTCAACTCACCATCCAGTGCCTCGCACATGTACTCCACACCACTCTCCTGAGATTGGCAAGACAGTATATGACTGTCTCTATCATTCAACCCACACTCTTCTGGGCGGTCTTCATACTCACATACCAGGACTTCAACTTTGGGGGAACCCCTCTCCCTGCATCTCTAATCTAGAGTCAGTAGAGTATCCCTCCCACCACGAGGACCATGAACCCCTGCGCCAGTTACCCTATTCCCTTCAGGGACACTGCACACTAATGGAGCTACCACATGTCCGTGAACCTCCTGGTGTATGTTAACCCCCTCCTTCAAGTCAGGCGCCACTTCTCTGGATGTATGTACTACTCCTTCAGAACTGTACACCTCAAATTTGCTGCCACCATCTGAGCTGGATTCCACCTCCAACTCAGCAAAGCTCAATCTCTGAGCTACACACATTTATTGTTGCTGGGCTGAGACACTCATGACCTCAAGCCTCTCGAGCTCTATTTCAAGCTTCCTCATTATCAAGTCATGCTCCATTTGGATTCTTTCTTCCTCTAGGGCCAATCTCCTATTCTTTAACTCCATGGTAGATTTAAGCTTAGTTCAGTTCAGTTCTTAGATGCAACACTCTGCGTCAATGTACCTTAGGTTGCGTTGCGCTTCCACGACAAGCAATGTCGCAGCGATGGGAGATGCGGCAAAGTCAGGTACAAAGAAATAAAGACGTGAAGATTCTTTCAGATGCGGCGCGCTTCTCAGGGATGCGAGAAACTCTTGGTTCGATGCGTGGACTGCAGCGGCAACACCCTTACGATGCGACGTCGACAGTTCCAGCGGCGACACTCTTCTCCACGTTGCATGAAGCTTCTGCTCGATGTGACAACTACAGTGGCGACATCCAAAATGCGACAGCAGCAGCTCCGATGGTGGCGCGCTTCTCGGGGATGCGAGGTGCTCTTGGTCGATGCGGTGCAATGCAACAGTTCCAGCGGCGACACCCTCCTTTCTCCGGAGTTGCGACAGCAGGCACAGACACGGCGACATGCTCCGACCACGTTGCGAGATTCTTCTCCTGATGTGGTGCAGTGCAACAACCACAGCGGCGACACCCTCCTTCTTCGGAGTTGCGAGGGCAGCAGCAGCGACGGCGACACGCTTCCTCTTCGTTGCGATACGCTTCTCTCCGATGCGGTGCCGCTGTAGTTGTCGCATCGAGCTGAAGCTTCACGCATCGTGGGAGAAGAGCGTCGCCACTGGAGCTGCTGCCTTCGCATCTTGGATGTCGCCGCTGTAGTCCACGCATCAGACCGAGAACTTCTCGCCTCCCCGAGAAGTGTGCCGCATCTGGAAGATCTCCACGTCTTTATTTCTTTGCACCTGAACTTTGCCGAATTTCCCATCGCTGCGACATTGCTTGTCGTGGAAGCGGAACGCAACTTAAGGTACATTGACGCGGAGTGCCGCATCTATGCTAACATAGGGGTGTCTGATATGAAGAAAAGGGAAGGTTTAGGGACTGGCAAGTGGGTGCACTTGCTCAGTCGGCATGGCAGTACCAGACTGCACACAGGCTCTGCAATGGCAAGCCTTAGACATACTTTTATAGGCAGTGTCTGTGGGTGGCACAACCACTGCTGCAAGCCCACCAGCCGAATTTTGGATTTACGAGCCCTGGGCACCCCTGGTGCACTGTACAAAGGTCTGACAAGTAAACCAAACAAGCCAATCATGGAGTCACTAATCCATACATCAATTTAACATAGAGAGCATATGCACTTTAGCACTGATCAGCAGTGGTAAAGTGCCCAGAGTCGTAAAACAGCCAAAAACATGTCAGAAAAAAATATGGGAGTAAGGCAAAAAGTTCAGGGATGACCCTGCAAAAATGGCCAAGTCCAACAGACACCCACAGAGTCATGCACAGAGGAGGGGTAACAGCCCCAGGTAGCCAGGCATAGAGGAGGGGAGAAAGCCCCAGCGAGCTATGCAGAGAGGGTGAGGCAGCCACAGGGATCCATGCATAGAGGAGGGAAGACAGCCCCAGGGAACCATGCATAGAGGGGGATACAGCCCCAGGGAGCTATAAAAAGAAGGGGAGACAACCCCAGGGAGCCATGCACAGAGGAGGGAAGACGAGCTCAGACGACCCCAGGGAGACATGCATCAAGACGGGCGACAGCCCCAAGGAGCCATGCATAATGGAGGGGAGAAACACTCCCAGAGAGTCATTCATAGAGAAGGGGAGCCACGCATAGAGGAGGGGAGAGAGCCACAGGTAACCATGATCAGAGGAAAGACAGTCCAAGGGAGTTATAGATTAGATGGGGGAGACAACCCCGGGAGCCATTCATAGAGGAGGGGAGAAACACTCCAAGAGAGTCAGACATAGAGGAGCCCTAGGAAGCCATGCATTGAAGAGGGGAGAAACACCCCTAGAGAGTCAGATATAGAGGATGGGAGACAGCCGCAGGGAGCCATGCATAGAGGAGGGGAGAGACCCCAAAGAGAGACTCAGACATAGAGGAGGAGAGACACCAAGAGGGAACCATGTGATCCAGTGTGGTTAAATACATCTTCATTATGACACTTACCCAGAAAATTATCTACACAACCTTAATCATTTCAAATTATATGTTGGTGGGGCCCATAACACTGCATACACACTTTCACTCAATTTTCTGGATCAAACACTAAGGAAATACGCTGCCGGACAAACAGAATACTTTGTTAGAGTGACAACTATTATCACCTATACATTATCTTAGGATCCTGTCGGTTTCAAACATCAAAGTACTCCGTCATTTGGTCGATGGACCAACTAGTAGATCAGTTGATGGCAATTAAGTCCAGCTCAATCACAATTAAAACCTTAACATTTATAAATCACAATTTTCTTTGAAGGACCACAGACTCATTTAGAGTTAGCATTAAAATTATTTGTGTAGACAAGTAAAGTTCCTATTTTGGCAAAATACATTTAAAGTATTAATCAGAAAATAAAGCAATGTTTTGAGAATAGAAACGGAAAATATTCATTACCCTTGGCCATAGGGCGGTGACAATAATGGTTCACCAAGAAAGAAGGATGAACCGCAGGTCACAGGATAGGACATCCAAAACTGACCGACAGTCCCGCTAACCTCCTCGGATGCAATCTCCTCCTGAGGTGACTCATGCAACGATCTCGTTCATTTCCCAGTCAAAGTTCAAAAGTCCAGAAGGACAGAGTCTCTCGCAGCATCAGGATAGGTGAAGCGACAGCAACTGCTTAAGGACAGACTCTCTTATACCCTATTCGCTGGCTCACTACACTCAAAAATTGCAATCTTAGGGGGCAGAAATCATGCTAATTTGTCCATTGGAGGGGTGGTGATGGTCCTCCTTGTTAGAACCGATTTACAAATAATAACCCATACAATAGTTCCCATGATCTGCAATGTCCAAAGGTAATTCGACTTGTTAATGTATTTTGTAGCAAACTCTGATGGTCACACATTAGTTCATCCTCTGTAGCTCGATTCTCTCATTTGTTCTCATGCATTCATGCTGAGCTCTTGGCATGACTCTAGCTGCAGGCCAGGCTGCCCTTGACATCTCTCACTCAGAGCACAGGCCGCATACACATGACTGGAGCATCCACTCTGCTCATGCGCAGGGCCATTCTGTGACCTCCTCCGATTCCAATGGCCCTTTTTGAAGCGCGGCCTTACAGGCCAGAATGAAACTAATATAAGAACAAAACATAACAAATTAGATATAGAAAATAAACCCTTCTGTTTACCACCCACCATTTAAAAGGACCTGTATTAGGTATTACCTAGCAGAAGCGACACAAAGCCATTTTACTTACCATCTGCATTTTTTGCCACAATTCATGCAATTTACTCTATTTTACTACACAAATCACATTTCTAATGCTATTTCACTTCACACTCGTAAATTAATTAGAATTTGCAATTTCAGCAAGTTGCCCACATGTACTGTTTAATAAAGGTGCATTTGATGTTTAATTCATGCATTTCAAACAGTTAGTATCATTAAAGTAATGGGGTCATTAACTTCCAAGGGGTACAAAAAATATTTTGCTTCCCCTGCTCAATCACATGCATAGAGGAAGGGAGATACACCCTACAGAGAATCAAACATTGAGAAGGGGAGACACCAAAGGGGAGCCACAGATAGAGGAAGGGATAGGTCCTCCAGAGAGACTCAGACATGGAGGAGGGGAGACAGACTCATGCATAAGAGAGACCCCCAGGGAGATTAAGGCATAAGGAAGGACTGCCAGTATGGAAGATGACACCCCATGGAGCAAGCATGGGGGTGAGTGCAAGTGACAGTGCCCAAGGAAGAAGAGCATGAGAAAGGAACCTCCGCAGGTGAGCCCAGAATAGGATGGGGGCTGTGCAGAACCTGCACCCATTTTACCAAGCGCCCTTCAAAACATGAATACACTAATGAGGATCGCTTGCTAGGGAGATGCATGATAGGTAACTCCAAGGGAAGACCGATACGGAATAATACTTTCATAATTGTATAGCACCTGGTTATGATAAAAGGGGCTGTGAAGCCCATAGCGCAGCTCCTTACAAGGGGTATATAAGCAGCCCGCATTTTACCAGCAACAGAACTTTTCAATTGTCTAAAACATGGATTGCACAACTCTGAAATAGACACTGTTCCGCAGACAAATTACGAAATTCTGCAAGATTACGTGGGTGGCTCCCATGTAACAATTAGTTCAGGCGGTGAAACAATTCTGCTAATCACATGATCTCTTCTATGTGATTCTACCTCACAGCACAAATGTAACCCTTTGAGCCATGGGTTGGTTAGATTAGCATTTTTAAACATGAAAGATGCTATAAGGCATAAATCATAAATGCAGATAGACAGATTATAAGATACCATTCATACCAATGATATGAATGTTGAGGGCACAGTCAACAATGATAATAAATAGCATATTGCACTCTACATATCAGATCTGTCTATCTATCTATATCTATATATCAACATATTTCTATCTATCTATATATTCACTGAAAAAAACATATGTTTCAGGTCATATATAGTTAGGTATTAGCATTTAAAAAAACGTGCAAATTCACTGAAAAAAACATAGGTTTCAGGTCATATATAGTTAGGAATTAGCATTTAAAAAACCATTGAAATTGCTCCTATATAGTTAGTTGTACTAACTATATTTCGCGCACCTGCAATCCACTGCTGATGATGTCACATATTACATCATTCGTGACATAGTCAGTGACATCACTGATGACATCACTGATGACATCTCAAATGACATCACTGATGACATCATCCAGTGACTGTGTGTTTCTGTAAAGTTTAAATATGTTTTACATATTGAAGAATGAGTGGATGTATAAGTGTCTGGATGAAATATTTAGTAGGTACATGACTGAATGTATGAGTGAGTGATTAAATGTGTCTTACTGAATGCATGGGTTAGTGACTAAACTGTCTGAATGTGTGCATCAGTATGTCTGTTGTTGTGTAAGCAACTGCATATGTTGATCAGTAGCTATATGAGTGGCTATATGTGTTATTGATTGGTTGCCCGAGTATTTGTATGGGAGACTGAGTGTGTGTGTGGGTAGCTGGCATATATAAATGACTATACATAAGAGCCACTGATTGTGCGAGTGGCTGTATGGATCATTGTGTACTTGTATCAGTAATTGTATAACAAAGTAAGTATGTGTTAGTATATGTTTCAATAAGTAAGGTGCTGTGTGTATAACTGTATAGTTAAGGAAATGAAAGTGTGATGGATTCTTTGCACGACTGACTAGATGTGTGAGTAACTCCATGGATGAGTGGCAGAGTGTGGGTGTCTGTATAGGTGTTTGAGTGCAGATGATAGTGTTGTATTAATGAGTGACTGTATGTATGAGTGATTCTATGGGTAAATGATTGGATCTGTGTATAGACCTAGCAATCAGTGTGTGCGTATGTAGTCAATGGTTTCAAGAATGGTAGTCTGTGTTTAACACTGGGTGTATCAAAGGTTATATTAGAGTGTGAAGAAGTGCATCGTATTATCACATGAATGATATCATCAGTAATGTGATCAGTGATGTCAATTGAGATGTCATCAGTGATGTCATTTGAGATGTCATCAGTGATGTCATCAGTGATGTCACTGACCATGTCATGAATGATGTAATATGTGACATCATTAGCAGTGGATTGCGGGTGCACGAAATATAGTTAGTACAACTAACTATAAAGGAGCAATTTCAATGGTTTTTTAAATGCTAATTCCTAACTATATATGACCTGAAACCTATGTTTTTTTCAGTGAATTTGCACGTTTTTTTAAATGCTAATTCCTAACTATATATGACCTGAAACCTATGGTTTTTTAAGTGAATTAGCAAGGTTTTTTTTAAATGCTAATACCTAACTATATATGACCTGAAACATATGTTTTTTTCATTGAATTTGCGAGGTTTTTAAACGCTAATTTCTAATTATATATGACCTGAAACCTATGGTTTTTTAAGTGAATTTGCAAGGTTTTTTAAATGCTAATACCTAACTCTATATGACCTGAAACCTATGTTTTTTTCAGTGAATTTGCAAGGTTTTTTAATTGATAATACTTAACTATGTAAGGCTTGAAACCTATGGTTTTTTCAGTGAATATATATATTTAATATAATATATATATATAATTTTTATTTTCACGTTTTTTTTTATATGATCACAGTGTCCGCGCACCGTGAGCGCTCCGTAAGCACACCGTAAACGCTCTGAGCTCTTACCCCGACAAATTTTTTAAATTTCTAAAACATAATATCTATGTTTTTAACGTAGATTTTAACGGTAGACAATATCTGCTTTAATGTAGAAAAGGAATTTTTTTAACTTTTAACAACAGTATATTACTTTTTGAAGTAGTAACAAATCCCGCGAGGGTACGTCGCACGTGCACGCAACGTAAGAGCTCCGTCCGCCCAACGTAAAAGCTTCGAGCTCTTACCCCCGAAAGTTTTATAAACTTTAAATTGTCATATCTACGTATTCATTGCACAATGTAAAGGTACACATTATCTGGGATAATAAAGAACATGTTAATTTAAACTTTTAAAGACCATATATAACCTTATTAAAGCAATTATAAATCTCGCGAGGGTGCGTACTATGTAAGCGCATCGTAAGACGACGTAAGTGCTCCATAAATAATACGTAAACGGACCGTAAGCTTACGTAAGCGCTCCGTAAACGCTCCGTAAACGCTTCGTAAGCTTACGTCCAACCATGTGACCTCATAACAAAAGATTTTATTGGTTTATAATACTTCCTACTCCAATTCTTGAAAGACCCCTCCCATCGTCATCATTCTTCTTTGGCTTTCGAGGAAGAAACACCTTTTTTCATCAGCACTTTGCTCCTGAAAAATCTATTGAAATGTCTGAACAGCAGCAACCTGAGCATTCAGAACATGAGAAACCTGAGCATTCTGAACACCAGGAACTTGAGAATTCTTCTAGTTCATCTTCAGAAGAGTTTGTTCCTGTAACCCCTAGATCACCGAAAGAGTCCATAGTTTGGAATTTTTTTAAATTCCCAGATGGACAGAAAAAGGTAAATGCGCCTTTTGTCACATGCAAAATCTGTGACACAGTACTTTCCAGAGGGGATCCACAGAAGAAGTACAGCTTTGGAACTTTTAGCATGGAACGCCATGTCAAGAATATACACCCAAACAATTGGAGTAAAGCTGTAATACAAAGACCATCAGAGGAGCAGTGCTCTGCTCCCAGCACTTCTTCTCAATCAACAACACCACCAATGCAAGCATCAACGATTGCAATTATCCAACCAGAACTTAAGAATTTGATGATGCAATGCATTCGTTGCCAGAAACTAATAGCCTTTGGACAAGAGTCCATTCAAGGTATCCTGCAAAAAAAACAGGAAGCACAGGTGCACCCCATAATTTTTTTCTTTATTTTTCATAGTTTGTTCCGGTTGAACAATTATCTGCCTTAAAAAGTTTATTTTTTTACATCGTTTTTCAAGCAAAACAAAAACAAACAAAAAAAACAGTTCTTTTTAGAACTACCTCTACTGGTTAAAGAAAGAACTAAATTTCTATGTTTGTATGTAAAAGTTTGTCATAGTGAATGTAAAGTGCAAAACTATAAGAATGTGGTACAGCATAAACCTATAAGGTGTTTACCTATAGTATACTGTACTACTTCCAAAGCACTGAAATGTAACATATGTATATAAATATGTTACAACTCAATGGGCCAGATGTACGTAATCTCGATTTACCTACTCATAAATACCGAGGACCCGATGTAGGTGATCCCAGATTACCACTTAGTAAATACCGAACCATACCGATTCGGTATTTATGAACTGGCAATGGGGATGTAGGTATTTTTACCGAATTAATTACCGATTCGGTAAAATTCGGTAATTACCGATTCGATAATTACCGAATCTGTATTTGCCATTGACTCCTATGGGCCTTGAAGCGCATAGGAATCAATGGCAAATACCGATTCGGTAATTACCGAATCAGTAAATACTGAATTCTGCCAGGGGTAACAGGGTGTCACTTTGACACCCTGTAGCACCCCTGTTTTTCGCTTGTGTGCAATGTGACACACATACATGCCCTTAGGCATGTATGTGTGCCACATGGCACAGGTGTACATGCACAGATGTGCATGTACACAGGAATTCCTTATTTACCACCCAATTGTATTGAGTGGTAAATAATTAATTCTTAGACGCCTCTAGCACTATCAACAGTGCTACCTACATTAGAATTTACAGATTTGGTATTTTTACCAAGTCTGTATTTACCGATTCGGTAATTTTACCGATTCGGTAAATACAGAATCGGTAAAAATACCAAATCTGTAAATAAATGCCTCCTACATAGGAAAAGGCATTTACCGGTCGGTAACGGCCAGATTCAGCCATTACCGACCGGTAAATGCCTACCTACATTGCGTCCCAAATCATACCACTTCAATATTTAAGAGTAGGTGAATGGGATGTACGTAATTTCTCTTTTGAAATTACCGAATATGTATAATTCAGTCATTTTACCGAATCGGTATTTACCGATTCGGTAATTGCCATTGATTCCTATGGGCCTTGAGGCCAATAGGAATCAATGGCAATTACCGAATCAGTAAATACCGATTCGGTAAAATTACCGAATTGTCACGGGGGACAGGTTGTCACTTTGACAGCCTGTTGCACCCCTGATTCTGACTTGTGTGCTATGTCACACACATACATGGTCTTACGACATGTATGTGTGCCACATGGCACAAATGTACATGCACAGATGTGCATGTACACAGGAATTCATTATTTACCCCCGAAAGTTTTATCGTTATATCTACATATTCATTGTACAATATAAAAGTACACATTATCTGGGATAATAAAGAACATGTTTATTTTAAGTTTTTAAACAACATATATAACTTTATTTAAGCAACTTTTAAACAACATATATAACTTTATTTAAGCAACTTTTAAACAACATATATAACTTTATTTAAGCAATTACAAATCTCGTAAGGGTGCGTACCAAACAGTTCTTTTTACAACTACCTCTACTGGTTAAAAAAAGAATTACATAAGGATGTGGTACCGCATAAACAAGAGTCCATTCAAGGTATCCTGCAAAAAAACAGGAAGCACAGGTGCACCCCATAATTTTTTTCTTTATTTTTCATAGTTTGTTCCGGTTGAACAATTATCTGCCTTAAAAAGTTTATTTTTTTACATCGTTTTTCAAGCAAAACAAAAACAAACAAAAAAACAGTTCTTCTTAGAACTACCTCTACTGGTTAAAGAAAGAACTAAATTTCTGTTTGTATGTAAAAGTTTGTCATAGTGAATGTAAAGTGCAAAACTATAAGAATGTGGTACAGCATAAACCTATAAGGTGTTTACCTATAGTATATTGTACTACTTCCAAAGCACTGAAATGTAACATATGTATATAAATATGTTACAACTCAATAGGCCAGATGTACATAATCTCGATTTACCTACTCATAAATACAAAATCATACCACTTCAATATTTAAGAGTAGGTAATTCAGATGTAGGTAATTTCTCTTTTGAAATTACCGAATCTGTACAATTCAGTCATTTTACCGAATCGGTATTTGCCGATTTGGTAATTGCCATTGATTCCTATAAGTCTTGAGGCCAATAGGAATCAATGGCAATTACCGAATCAGTGAATACCGAATCGGTAAAATTACCGAATTGTCAAGGGAGACAGGTTGTCACTTTGACACCCTGTTGCACCCTTGATTCTGATTTGTGTGCCATGTCACACACATACATGGTTTTAGGGCATGTATGTGTGCCACATGATACAAATGTACATGCACAGATATGCATGTACACAGGAATTTAATATTTACCTCCGAAAGATTTATAAACTTTAAATCGTTATATCTGCGTATTCATTGTACAATATAAAGGAACACATTACCTGGGATAGTAAAGAACATGTTTATTTTAAACTTTTAAACAACATATATAACTTTATTTAAACAATTATAAATCTCACGAGGGTGCCAAATCATTACATCTACATATTCATTGTACAATATAAACGAACATATTAACTGGGATAATAAAGAACATGTTTATTTTAAACTTTTAAACAACATAAATAACTTTATTTAAATAATTATAAATCTCACGAGGGTGCGTACCACGTAAGCACATCATAAGATGACGTAAGCGCTCCGTAACTAAAACGTAAACGCAACGTAAGCATCAATGTTTGCAAATATCCAATCTGAACTTAAGAATTTGATGATGCAATGCATTCTTTGCCAGAAACTAATAGCCTTTGGACAAGAGCATTCTGAACACAAGGAACTTGAGGATTCTTCTACTTCATCTTCAGAAGAGTTTGTTCCTAAAACCCCTAGAACACAGAGAGAGTCCATATTACAGAAATTTAAAAAAAAACAGAAAGAGAGAAAAAGGTAAATGCGCCTTTTGTCACATGTAAAATCTGTCACACAGTACTTTCAAGAGGGAATCCACAGAAACATTACAGCTTTGGAACTTATTGCATGGAATGCCATGTCCGGAATATACACCCAAATAATTGGAGTAAAGCTGTAATAAAAAGATGATCAGAAGAGCAGGGCTCTACTCCCAGCACTTCTTCTGAAGCAACAGCACCACCAAATATCCAACCTGAAGAATTTGATGATGCAATGCATTTGTTGCCAGAAACTAATAATCTTTGCACAAAAGTCTATTCAAGTTATCCTGCAAAAAAACAGGAAGCACAGGTGCATTACCAGGAGCATTTTTTCTTTTCTCTGAAGATTGACTTCTGGATGAATCTTCTAATTGAGTCCTCTTGATTGATAAAGCTTGCTTATAAAGTCTTTGTTTGCGGTTCTTTGTAGGCATAATCTATTATGACTCTGTAGATATTTAAAATCTGTTGAGAAGAAAAATATGACATATTATAGACCACTACCAACGTAGCACATATCAATTACATTAACTAAACAATATAAACACTAGGTCACATCTCCCTTTGTGTGTCTCATATCACTCTCTGCCTGCACCATCTCCCTCTTTGCATGCCTCATCTCACTCTCTCCTTCCACCATCTCTCTGTTTGTATGTGTGTGTCATCTCAATCTCTGCCTACACCATCTGTCTGTTTGTGTGTGTGTCTCATCTCACTTTCTGTGTCTAAAACGATTTACCATACTAAATGTTTTTTGTTGAAATGTCTGGCTTTAAGTTTTTTTACAAGGAACACACTGACTGTGTATGTGAATTAAGGAATTATATTTTCATCTTTTTCCATAATGTTAGCTGTGTGTGCTCACGATTTGTATCTTTTAGCTTACAGGGTAGTCTTCTTTTTAAAGTGTTTATCATGCTTGAATTCAATGCTGGTACAGAGATAGTGCTAATAGTTTAATTTGGCTTGTAAATATGCTCCTTTTTTACAAGCGCCTTGCGCAACCTTTAACAATGGTGCAAGCAGTGAAAATATGGAGAGGGATAGAAATAGCAGATAGAAAACAATATGAAATGGTGTGGGAGATGCATAAAAGATTTCACTAATGGCATCAATTGAGATAGAATATAAGATAAAGAGGGGCATATTTACAAGCCCCTTGCACAATTTTTAACATGGGTACAAGCAGTAAATGCATGCAGAGTGATAGAATTGGCACACAGACAAGAATATGAAATGCCTTGAGAGATGCGTAAAGGATTTTACTAATGGCATAAATTGAGATAGAATATACAAAAAAGAGAGCCATATTTACAAGCCCCTTGCGCAATGTTTGACATGGGTGCAAGCAGAAAATGCATGCAGAGTAATTAAATTGCCACACAGACAAGAATATGAAATGCTGTGAGAGATGCGCAAAGGATTTTACTAATGGCATAAATTGAGATAGAATATACAAAAAGAGAGGCATATTTACAAGCCCCTTGCGCAATAATTGACATGGGTGCAAGCAGAAAATGCATGCAGAGTAATAAAATTGGCACACAGACAAGAATATGAAATGCCTTGAGAAATGCGTAAAGAATTTTACTAATGGCATAAATTGAGATAGAATATACAAAAAAGAGAGGCATATTTACAAGCCCCTTGCGCAATGTTTGACATGGGTGCAAGCAGAAAATGCATGCAGAGTAATAGAATTGGCACACAGACAAGAATATGAAATGCTGTGAGAGAAGCGTAAAGGGTTTTACTAATGGCATAAATTGAGATAGAATATACAAAAAAGAGAGGCATATTTACAAGCCCCTTGCGCAATGTTTGACATGGGTGCAAGCAGAAAATGCATGGAGTAATAAAATTGCCACACAGACAAGAATATGAAATGCTGTGAGAGATGCGTAAAGGATTTTACTAATGGCATAAATTGAGATACAATATACAAAAAAGAGAGCCATATTTACAAGACCCTTGCGCAATGTTTGACATGGGTGCAAGCAGAAAATGCATGCAGAGTAATAAAATTGGCACACAGACAAGAATATGAAATGCCTTGAGAAATGCTTAAAGGATTTTACTAATGGCATAAATTGAGATAGAATATACAAAAAAGAGAGGCATATTTACAAGCCCCTTGCGTAATGTTTGACATGGGTGCAAGCAAAAAATGCATGCAGAGTAATAAAATTGGCACACAGACAAGAATATGAAATGCTGTGAGAGATGCGTAAAGGATTTTACTAATGGCATAAATTGAGTTAGAATATACAAAAAAAAGAGGCATTTTTACAAGCCCCTTGCGCAATGTTTGACATGGGTGCAAGCAGAAAATGCATGCAGTGATAAAATTGGCACACAGACAAGAATATGAAATGCTGTGAGAGATGCGTAAAGGATTTTACTAATGGCATAAATTGAGATAGAATATACAAAAAAGAGAGGCATATTTACAAGCCCCTTGTGCAATGTTTGACATGGGTGCAAGCGGAAAATGCATCCAGAGTAATTAAATTGCCACACAGACACGAATATGAAATGCTGTGAGAGATGCGTAAAGGATTTTACTAATGGCATAAATTGAGATACAATATACAAAAAGAGAGGCATATTTACAAGCCCCTTGCGCAATGTTTGACATGGGTGCAAGCAGAAAATGCATGCAGAGTAATAAAATTGGCACACAGACAAGAATATGAAATGCCTTGAGAAATGCTTAAAGGATTTTACTAATGGCATAAATTGAGATAGAATATACAAAAAAGAGAGGCATATTTACAAGCCCCTTGCGTAATGTTTGACATGGGTGCAAGCAAAAAATGCATGCAGAGTAATAAAATTGGCACACAGACAAGAATATGAAATGCTGTGAGAGATGCGTAAAGGATTTTACTAATGGCATAAATTGAGCTAGAATATACAAAAAAGAGAGGCATATTTACAAGCCCCTTGCGCAATGTTTGACATGGGTGCAAGCAGAAAATGCATGCAGAGTAATAAAATTGGCACACAGACAAGAATATGAAATGCCTTGAGAGATGCGTAAAGGATTTTACTAATGGCATAAATTGAGATAGAATATACAAAAAAGAGAGGCATATTTACAAGCCCCTTGCACAATGTTTGACATGGGTGCAAGCAGAAAATGCATGCGGAGAAATAAAATTGGCACACAGACAAGAATATGAAATGCCTTGAGAAATGCGTAAAGAATTTTACTAATGGCATAAATTGAGATAGAATATACAAAAAAGAGAGGCATATTTACAAGCCCCTTGCGTAATGTTTGACATGGGTGCAAGCAAAAAAATGCATGCAGAGTAATAAAATTGGCACACAGACAAGAATATGAAATGCTGTGAGAGATGCGTAAAGGATTTTACTAATGGCATAAATTGAGTTAGAATATACAAAAAAAGAGAGGCATATTTACAAGCCCCTTGCGCAATGTTTGACATGGGTGCAAGCAGAAAATGCATGCAGTGATAAAATTGGCACACAGACAAGAATATGAAATGCTGTGAGAGATGCGTAAAGGATTTTACTAATGGCATAAATTGAGATAGAATATACAAAAAAGAGAGGCATATTTACAAGCCCCTTGTGCAATGTTTGACATGGGTGCAAGCAGAAAATGCATGCAGAGTAATTAAATTGCCACACAGACACGAATATGAAATGCTGTGAGAGATGCGTAAAGGATTTTACTAATGGCATAAATTGAGATACAATATACAAAAAGAGAGGCATATTTACAAGCCCCTTGCGCAATGTTTGACATGGGTGCAAGCAGAAAATGCATGCAGAGTAATAAAATTGGCACACAGACAAGAATATGAAATGCCTTGAGAAATGCTTAAAGGATTTTACTAATGGAATAAATTGAGATAGAATATACAAAAAAGAGAGGCATATTTACAAGCCCCTTGCGTAATGTTTGACATGGGTGCAAGCAAAAAATGCATGCAGAGTAATAAAATTGGCACACAGACAAGAATATGAAATGCTGTGAGAGATGCGTAAAGGATTTCACTAATGGCATAAATTGAGCTAGAATATACAAAAAAGAGAGGCATATTTACAAGCCCCTTGCGCAATGTTTGACATGGGTGCAAGCAGAAAATGCATGCGGAGTAATAAAATTGGCACACAGACAAGAATATGAAATGCCTTGAGAAATGCGTAAAGAATTTTACTAATGGCATAAATTGAGATAGAATATACAAAAAAGAGAGGCATATTTACAAGCCCCTTGCGCAATGTTTGACATGGGTGCAAGCAGAAAATGCATGCAGAGTAATAGAATTGGCACACAGACAAGAATATGACATGCTGTGAGAGAAGCGTAAAGGGTTTTACTAATGGCATAAATTGAGATAGAATATACAAAAAAGAGAGGCATCTTTACAAGCCCCTTGCGCAATGTTTGACATGGGTGCAAGCAGAAAATGCATGCAGAGTAATAAATTTGCCACACAGACAAGAATATGAAATGCTGTGAGAGATGCGTAAAGGATTTTACTAATGGCATAAATTGAGATACAATATACAAAAAAGAGAGGCATATTTACAAGCCCCTTGCGCAATGTTTGACATGGGTGCAAGCAGAAAATGCATGCAGAGTAATACAATTGGCACACAGACAAGAATATGAAATGCCTTGAGAAATGCGTAAAGGATTTTACTAATGGCATAAATTGAGATAGAATATACAAAAAAGAGAGGCATATTTACAAGCCCCTTGCGCAATGTTTGACATGAGTGCAAGTAGAAAATGCATGCAGAGTAATAAAATTGGCACACAGACAAGAATATGAAATGCCTTGAGAGATGCGTAAAGGATTTTACTAATGGCTTGAATTGAGATAGAATATACAAACAAGAGAGGCATATTTACAAGCCCTTTGCGCAATGTTTGACATGGGTGCAATCAGAAAATGCATGCAGAGTAATAAAATTGGCACACAGAAAAGAATATGAAATGCTTTAAGAGATGCGTAAAGGATTTTACTAATGACATAAATTGAGAAACCTGACCCATTTTCAAAATGCAACAGTAATGAAGCCCAATATGGTTGTTATGCTTCCCAATACTGCAAACAGCACTCTCTATATTAAAAGAACCATTACTCACCTTTAAAATCACTTTTTGAAAATGTAGAACAGTGTAAAACACATACCAGATTTTCTTAAACAGTATCCCTGAACTGCAGCTCAGACACTGGAAACAGAATTGGCACAGTTTCCCACTCATTCTTCCCACACTATTTCAAAACTAAACTAACATTTCAATTGGTTCTACATTTCCACACTTTCAAACTCACATAATATTCACCCATCCCCCTACTACACATTCAACCTGTTACCATGGTAACTCCCACCTAAGGAAGAACAGAGTTTAAAAGTCATACTATGTTGCAAATGAATCCAGCAAGGTTGTTAGTGCTTTCAATATAACAGCTAATCTTGTGCAATGTTCAATGACCTTTTCTGAACCATTAGAATTGCTTCTTTTAAAAAACAAAACTATTCACCCTAATATGCTCTTTTGCATTTTCAGAAAGCACCAATCATTTCTTAAGCTTCAAGTGCAGTGAATGTCCTCCTCTTTTTTTCTAAACTGCAAGCTTTCCAACTGCCATTTCATTTACAGTCCTCATCTGAGTACAACCAGATCTGCCTTGAACATGCTGTCAGTATGGTTTGTAGGACACAGCTTTGTATTCTGGTCTAAAAGGTATGCAACAAACAGAGGTATTTTAAACCTTGATTTACCAAATATGGATATTTTATGGATTGGCCAGAGAGGTTTGAGATGTCACCAATTGATACCATTGGTGAAATCCTTCATGCATCTCCCACACCCTGACCTTATAATTGTGCACTGTGGTGGAAATTACTTATGCACTTTGACTGGGGTTGGTCTGGAAATGCTATTGAAGGACATCTTTGGGCAATTGATGTCACTTTTTCCTCAAACTGCCTTTGTCTATTCCAATATATGCCAAAGGCAAAAATGGAATTGGTCAAATCAATTTTGTCCGCAGATTGAGAAAGCAAGGAAACATGTAAATAAATCTGTTTCTGCATACATGAGAGACTATGGAATGGGTTGTATATACCACAACAACTTGCGTTACAACATGCAAGGCATCTATAGGACAGATGGTCTACATTTCACTGATGAAGGGAACAGAATATTTCTCTGTAACATCAGACTCTGCATTGGTACTTACTTGTAGGTACCAAAAAAAAACCACAATGAACACAACGGCTCTTTTTAGAGCCAACTAACATGTAAACACTCAAATATGATTTTTAACTTTATTTTTTTATAAATTTTTACCTAGGTCCGCGCACCGGGCACTCACTGAGCACTCCCCGTGCGCGGACCTATCGTGTTTTCTGTTATTTTAAAAAAAATAAACATTATTTTTAAACATAGGAGTCCTTGAAGGAACCCCTGAGAATGCCTAAGGGGTCAGGGACACTCTACCCTACCCCCTTCCCACGTTTCTAAGTTATACTTTTCACTCTCTTCTGAAACCATAAAATGGCGGCGATAGGGCTCGCGCACCGTGCATTTACCGAGCACTCACAGTCTTTTTGAGCCGAAGTCCGCGCACGGTGCGTGGACCCCGCTATTTTTTTAACATTTTTTTTCTTCAACCTTCGGGGTCCTTTACAGACCCCATGACAAAACCTAGGGGGCTCAGGAATCTCTACCCTGCCTCCTTGTCAACTATTACACTTCTGTTTACAACCACTATCATCTGCCACAAAAACAAGATGGCGGACAACACTTCCTCATTTCGACTGACTGGAATGTTGACAGACGTCCAACAGCCAATCAGAATTCCGCGCGTGCACGCTAAGGTCCGCGCACGTGCAAGGACAGTGCAAGGACGGTGCAAGTCCGTGCGCGCACCGTGTCCCACCTATAGATATATAATTTGAAAAAAAACGATTTTCTCAACAATTACTGAAGGGATTTTCACCAAATATACAAAAGGCACTTCTGCATACCAGGCTCTGCCATTTTGCCAAGTTTGCAGTAATTCCATTCAGCCGTTCGGGCTGTAGCTGTGTCTAAAGGTCCTATGGAAAATTGCATTGGACTCAATTTCACATTCAATTTTCTCAAAAACTACTGGAGGGATTTACACCAAACATACAAAAGGCACTGCTGCATACCAGTCCCTACCATTTTGCCAACTCTGGTGTAATTCCGTTCAGCCGTTCAAGCTGTAGCCTTGTCAGAATGTCCCGATGGAAATTAACATGGGAAAAACACGTTTTGGGACCCCCCTTTTTTCTCGCCCCTGCTTGACGAATCCCCCCCAAACTTTCAGGGAAGGAGCAGAGCGCAGCGAGGCAAATTTAAGGAAAATTACAGACAGATTCCTCAATCGGCGCCAAAGTTAATACCAATAGAATGTTCGGAATTTCCTACGGTAACTAAGGGCCCGATGTAGGTAAAATAGATTTACCGATTTTTAATTACCGAATCATACCGATTCGGTAATTAAAAATCGGTAAATCTAAGGGGTGGAGATGTAGGAACATCCAGATGTTCCTTTTACCGAATCGGTAAATATCTGCATTTACCGAATCGGTAAATACCGACCGGTAATGCCCCATTCAATCCTATGGGCTTTGAAGCCCATAGGAATGAATGGGGCATTACCGGTCGGTATTTACCGAATCGGTAAATACAGATTTTGACAAGGGTGCAGGGGGTGTCACTTTGACACCCTCTAGCACCCCCAAAAAAGATTCGGGGGCCATGTGGCAGGCATACCTGCCCTAAGGGCAGGTCTGCCTGTCATATGGCACAGGTGTGCATGCACACATGTGCATGCACACCTGAATCGGTATTTTACCATCAAATATATTTGATGGTAAAATACCGAATCGGTAAGGGTTGTGGGACTCAGAAGAGTCCCACCTACATATCAAAAATACCGAATAGGTATGAATACCGATTCGGTATTTTACAGAATCGATAAATTTACCGATCGGTAAATTTACCGATTCTGTAAAATACTGGGCCCTACATACCAAATCAGATTTACCGGTCGGTAACGGCCGAAAATACCGATTTTCGGCCGTTACCGACCGACCTACATCTAGCCCTAGGTCCTAACTATATATACCTACTGGCGACCGCCAGTAGGTAATACATATATATATATAGATAGAAATTTGTAGATAGATAGGTAGATAGATAGATAGATAGATAGATAGATAGATAGATCAGATATGTAGAGTGCAATATGCTATATGCTATCTACATATTTCTATATATATATCTATACATATAGATTGAAATATGTAGATAGATAGATAGATAGATAGATAGATAGATAGATAGACATATAGATAGATAGATAGATAGATAGATAGATAGATAGATAGATAGATAGATAGATAGATAGATAGATAGATAGATAGATCAGATTATATATATTTGGCCACGGCTTTAAGAGACACATATGCTGACTATCAAGATCCAGATTCCAGGACTATGTGGTTCTCGCTCAAGCGCAATGAGGCTTTGTGGGAGTGAAAGTCCTCTCGGGGATGTGAGTGTGCAACGGGAAGCCGATATTTTGTCAAATAACCACATACTTTGTGTGTCTATGAAAATCTCGTTTTGCATCTGTTAGCACCATGGTTCCCGGCTTCATTTGCTTAAACAGTCATATAAGTGCGAGTACATTTGGGCGCAGAGTAACATCTATTTCCGCAGTTCAGCTTTCATTTCTCAAACACTGTTGGCCTTTGACTCATGCTCGCTGCAATGCATTAATATTTACTGGCCTTGATTTTAAGAGACACATATGCTGACTATGAAGATCCAGATCTGTGTGGTTCTCGCTCGAGCGCATTGAGGCATTGTGGGAGTGAAAGACCTCTCGGGGATGTGAGTGTGCAACGGGAAGCCAATATTTTGTCAAATAGTCACACACTGTGTTTCCTTTTAAAATTACGTTCTGCATCTGTTAGCACTACGGCTCCCAGCCTCACTTCCTTAAACCGTCATATAAGTGCGAATAAATTTGGGCGCAGAGTAACTTCTGTTTCCACAGTTCAGCTTTCATTTCTCAGACACTGTTGGCCTCAGGGTTATTAGAAGTAGCGAATAGGGCTTTAAGATGCCTCTACGTTTACATTTTTTAAAATAGTCACAGCACGGTTTTATGTATTTAAATTGAATGCATTTTCGTTATTTCAACGGCTTTGTTTTCTAGAGCGATTGGTGCCACTGTTTAAATGTATCACTGATATATGTTCTCCCATGAGAGGCTACTGATGAAATTATCTCGGACAATTGCATTTGCACACATTAATCATTTGGAAATGTCATAAATATGCTCAATAACTAGCTGCACTATGCGTTTCTGAAAGGAGCATTTTTACACATTTGTAACAATGTTATATATCTATACATGTTTAAAGGGCAAAAGTATTTCCTTGTTGTTTATTAAATGCCTTGATGGGGGAAGGGCTATATATACCTACAGATGCAGGGCGCCACTCAGATTGAAAAAGGCTTCTGCGAAGCCGAAAGGCGTCTCTCTAGTCATGGGGTCATGTGAGACCTGATTTATTAAAGAAAGCCATACCTAACTTCTTCGAGTACGTGCCTTCTTCGGTGTCGGAGTGGGAAGGAGTATGTATATATATATATATATATATATATATATATATATATATATATATATATATTCACAGAAAAAACCATAGGTTATAGACCATATATAGTTAGGAATTAGCATTTACAAAACCTTGAAAATTCACTGAAAAAACCATAGGTTATAGACCATATATAGTTAGGAATTAGCATTTAGAAAACCTTATTTTACTCACACAAAACCATTGAAATTCCATATATAGTTAGTTGCACTAACTATATATCGCGCACCCGCAATCCACTGCTGATGATGTCACATATTACATCATTCATGACATGGTCAGTGACATCACTGATGACATCACTGATGACATCTCAAATGACATCACTGATGACATCACTGATGACATCTCAAATGACATCACTGATGACATCATGACACACCAATACCAGTTACTACATACGCACTCACTGATTCCTACGTCTACACACACATTCACTCATTCACCCATACAATTACTCATACATACAGTCAGTTATTATTAGAACACTATCATATGCACTCATACACCTAGTCAGTCCTGTGAAGAATCAATCACACTTCGATTTCCTCATCTATAGTTAAACACAGAACACCATACTTTTCACACATATACTAACACATACTTACTCTCTTATACAATCACTGATACAAGTACACATTGATATGCACAGAGTCACACACCTCCCAGCCAGCCACACACACACTCAGTCTTCCATACATCCACTCATTCTTCAATATGTAAAACGTATTTAAACTTTACAAAAACACACAGACACTAGATGATGTCATCAGTGATGTCATTTGAGATGTCATCAGTGATGTCATCAGTGATGTCACTGACCATGTCATGAATGATGTAATATGTGACATCATCAGCAGTGGATTGCGGGTGCGCGATATATAGTTAGTGCAACTAACTATATATGGAATTTCAATGGTTTTGTGTGAGTAAAATAAGGTTTTTTAAATGCTAATTCCTAACTATATATGGTCTATAACCTATGGTTTTTTCAGTGAATTTTCAAGGTTTTGTAAATGCTAATTCCTAACTATATATGGTCTATAACCTATGTTTTTTTCTGTGAATTTCATTGGTTTTTTAACAGCTAATATCTGTAGCTGTAAAATGTATTCTTCTTTAAATCCAAAAATATATTTTATATGTTTATGAATAATTTTTTTTTAAAATATTTTTTTTTTTTCGTTCCCGCTTCGCGAATCGGGAAGCTTCCCGTTAGCTGACCTTGATGCCGCGAAATAGACCGCGAGCCGGTAAACGTTTCTTTACCGCAAGTGCCGCATTAGAAAACAACATCGTGACGCCTCCCGTCCGCATGACGTTTCACGTTGTCGCGTGATACGTCATATGACGTGCTACGTTAGCGAACTGGTACGCGAAGCGAGTCGCAAAGCGCAGGTTTCTGGAAGCAAACCGGGAGGCCCTGCAAAGCGCTTAACGTAAACACAGCAAGTCATGTGACTTGGTAATAACACTTTTCATTGGTTCATTTCACTTTTGGTTTCCTAATGATGTAAGACTAGGTCATATAATCTGAAATGAACACTTTTGATTGGTTGAGAACTCTTGTTTTTCCCAAATGATGAAAATCCCTCCTTCTTTCCTCACTCTGACTTTCATCATTGTGAGAGAAAGACCCTTTGTGATCACTGAGCAATGGCTTCTTTAGTAGCTTCAGCTGGTGCTTCCCCACCACCTCCACCACATCCAAGGAAGAGTGGACCACCTGCTCAAGTTATAATTCAACAAGAAGAGGAAGAAGAGGAACAGGACGACGAGCACGAAGAGAGGCAGTTTTTGCCTGAGCAGCCCAGGACGTCTCACCGGAAAGAAAACTTCATTTGGCAATTTTTTAAAATTCCCAAAGGTCAGAAAAAAGTAAATGCAAGATACGTAACTTGCCTTATATGTCAAGATAGACTGTCCAGAGGAACCGAGAAAAAATACAGTTTCGGAAACTACACAATGCATCGCCATATGACTAGGTGGCATCCTAACAACTACAGTGCTGCACAGTTTCGGAACGACCTAGATAATCTCCCTATTATGGCCAGAAGATCTGTTGTACCGGAAGTAACGGGACCAGAGGGCAGGGAGATGGTGCCAAATATACAAATGAAATTTGGTGAAGTAAAACACATCTGCGTATTTTGCGATGGATTCATTTCCTACGGAGAAAGAAGCATCACTCTGATCAACAGAGCTATTGACTATCATATGCAAGTTTGTACGAAACGCCCAAAATAATAAATACTTCTTTTTTTGTTTTGTTGCTCCTGTTGAGCCCTTTACAATGAATCGTTTTCATTGCCCCCTCCAAGAAAAACCCAAAAAAATATAAAACTGTTCAGAAAAATTCAAAAAAAGTAAAAAAAGTTCCGAAAAATAATAAAAAAAATATAAAACAACAAAAACAATAAAAAAAAAAGTTCTTTTCAGAACTACCTCCCCGTTATTAAAAAATTGGTACAATATTTGGAACTGTGCCAACCTCTATTTCTCTTAGTTCGCTTCCCAGTTCGCTCGCCGGTACGCGAACCGGAAGCGAACCAAAAACAGTAAGTATAAGGGAAGGAAACAGACACTTATGTTAAAAGAAAGACAGCTATAGGGGAGTAAATTAGAGATACTATTACCCGTAATCCACTGCTGATGATGTCACATATTACATCATTCATGACATGCTCAGTGACATCATCAGCAGAGGATTGCGGGTTTTTTGGCAACGTGCCTTATCCACGGTTTAATAACGCTGCCTTTTGCTTTATATAAGTTTTCAAATTGTATGAAATATATACCAATAGGTCGTTATGAACCTTTAGGTAGTGCTTTTCTTCATGAGGTCTGGTCGCTTCCATACACATACAGATTTTTCAAAGATGATCAAGAAGTTTATCTGAATGGAGAGGAATGCACTGAGACGCCAGATCATTCACTAATGTGTAGGCACATACAGTTACACGGTTCATGCAACAAACACCGACCAAATATGGCTTGCGTGTTGCAAGGCACGCCAGTTCCTGCTATCATCCCCACGTTCAAGTTGTTGGAAAATGGTAGTTATTTGATGCTCAATAATGAAGATTGTTCTGAGTTAATTAAAAGTATTCCTTTTATCGTAACAGTAAGTGAACGGGTTATTTGCTGCAGAAATGTTCTATTTCCTCCCACACATGAACATAGGGAGTTTTCAATCTGGCCACAAATACCAACCTTGGGACAGATTTCAACGGCATGGCAAGAATAAGAGCTCTTTTGTCTCAGAGAGAGGTGGCCTTGAGTTCGGCCCGTGAAACTTTTGTGCTTCACATAGCGAACACCCGTACAGAGGTGCAGACCCTTTTCAATTCAGATTTGCCTTTCAATTTCAGCAAGATGGTTCCGACTATCTTTAACGCATCCTCCACAAAGGCCCTGGCGCACTTTTTTAAAGTTGTTACCAGTGGTCTCGTGACTTCATTTGAGAAAATCTTTGGAGTCATCCCTGCTTCCTTTCATTCTATTTTCTCCACTCTGGTTCGTGGATTGGCATTTTTACTTGCATTACCAGCGGACGCTCTTGTGCTTTTTTACATTTTTAAATATGGATGTCCCTCCTATGCAACCTCCCACCCTGCAGCTGCTGACACTGTTCCGCAATCGCATGCTAGAATATTATGGCACAATGCCGTTGGCGATATTAAGCACGGCATATGGATTATCTTTTCGATTCTCCTACTTCACCTGTGTCCAGCCTGTATTTCACTGCCTGACCTGTGATTTCGATTGGGCCATTGATTTGTGTCTCTGCGGACCGGTTTCTCCTGACGTCGACTTTAATCAGCTGATGACTCCTATCATTACTCACGAGTTGGTTTGTCCTGGCGAAAGGATTATGGCTGTGGCATTGATGCATGGACTACTTGGTCCCTGGAATTTACTGGTGGCAGCACAGTCTTTCTTGGAACAGAGCTTTCTTGAAAACCCACCGAGCTGTCCTCTGATGGTGATAGAGGATCCGGTGCTGGGAGAGCACGTATGTTCTTTTCCGCTTTTAAATTGGATGGCTGAACTGTTTTCGGATGAAGACGGTGACTTCCTATTGGAGGCTGTTGCAGCTTATTTTGCATACACAGTTATGTCATAGACCTTTTTCATGTTTGATATGCTGAGTACTAGCATTTCATTGACAATTCATTGACTTATTTGTCAAGTTTTTATTATTTACCTTGCCTATTGGCTTAAGACTCGATAAAGTACTTGGCTGTTTTATTTTTCTTTAGCATTAAATTTTCCTAGTTTTTAATGCTTTACCTTGCGGACCGTCCACATATAAACTTGCAATCTGCTCTCATGAGATGGCACTTCTATTATCTTATTCAGTTCGTTTCCGGATCATGGGGAGGTGTCATCTAGGTCCTGGATATCTTTACACCGTGTTAAGTTAGCATGGGCTCATTACCGGTTTAAACGCCATTTTTCCTTTTTTGCAACTTCTGCACACGACACTTAGTTGTTGCTTTAGCTGTCCACCTAGTAGTTCATCGTGGTTTACATGAGAATAATATGTTATTGCTCTACTATCTGCTTTGCTTGTTAAACTATATCTGTACAGCGAGTGCTAAAGTTTCAAGAACAACACGATACAGAATTGTTATGAGGTCTGATCTCCACGACTTCATACTCATAACATAAGTGCAACTTCTGCCAATTCTGGGCATGAGGCGGGTTTTATATTGCTTTGCCGAACACACATACACAACAGTTGATGCGGTTCACATGAAGAGAGAGCTGGTGTATGCTGATGTGATTCCTTCAAATCTAAGACACTAAAGTATGGGCACGCCCTAAACCAACACAAAGAGACCTTCTTAGCAAATAATATAATATGTGTATTAGGGAGGGTGAGATATAAGCAGCCGCGGGCCGTGGAGGGAGTTACGGTGAGGCAGGGAGGCGGGGAGGGGGAGAAGCAGGGTGGAGCCCTCTCTACCTTGCCCCTCCCCCTCCCCGCCTCCCTGCCCCACCGTAACTCCCTCCACGGCCCGCGGCTGCTTATAAGTGTTGCTAACTCTTATTCATTTACAGCATGTTAACATACTGTCACCATTCGCTTTTTATGTACTAGTAACTATGCTGGTAATTTTGCTACTGATAATATGTGTACTTGTATTATCTAAGATACTACGCCTGAGAAGACGGCATTAGTAAATAAACATTTCAAATACACATGTGTTCTTCTTAACTCCATGTTCTGGTTTCTAAGAAATATATAACGACCGACTGTTCATGAGTTCCACGTATCCTGAGGTACTATAAGTTCATATTCTGGATTGTCTAAACATTGAGAGTTTGTTATATCCAATGTGACACTGTACCTAGCTTACTAAGGAGTTTTTGATTACTAACGTGAGTTTTGGGACACCCTAATTCGCCGAGGTTCCAATCCTCTGTCCACAGTTCTGTGTGAGAACAGAAACCCTGCGACAGGGGCACCCCCGACCCTTGCTGGAGCTTCATCACACTTGCGATACAACTCCAGCAATGCGCCACCTTTACGGCACAGATACATCACGCATCTGTGCTGTTTTTGCCCCATGATGCGCCGCATTGTAAATGCAGCACACCATAGGTGACGGAACAGCGGCACAGAATGACTAACACATCCCTGGTGATGCGCCAGTCATCATAAATGTATCCCTATGCTTCTTATCTTGTTAGAGATGAACCGCCATATGTATCATCAAAGTTTTTTGCATTTCCTAAATAGCAAACTTTAAGGAATAAATAGCGATTCTTTACCATTCCTAGTTTGCGATTAGCTATTTGCTAATTACAAATTACCCATTCATTTCCTTCATTTCCATAGGGCGGTTGGACTCACTTTTAGCTCGAACGGCTGAATGGATTTCCACGAAACTTGGCAAAATTGTAGGGACTGGTAGCCCGATGTGCCTTTGCTATGTCTCAAGATATATGCTCAAGTGGTTTTTACGAAAATTAACTTTGAAAAATACATATTGGGCTACATTGGCCTATATATATGTTGGAGCCCAAATGTAGCCCAATGTAGCCCAATGAAGCCCAATGTAGCCCAATGTAGCCCAAAGATGGCCGCCAGACACACAAAAAAACAAATGTAGCCCAAATATCAGCCAGATGTAGCCCAACTATAGCCCAGTGACAGAATGACCAATCAGCTTCGCAAACCTCCGTTACGCGAAGCGGAGCGCTGTTACAGATATATATCTTTTTTTGAACGTTAATTTCTCAAAATCCACTGGAGCACATATATTGAGACCTAGCAAAGGCACATCGGGCTACCAGTCCCTAATATTTTGCCAAGTTTCGTGCAAATCCATTCAGCCGTTCGATTATTATTATTATTTTTTTTTTTTGCCCCGCGGGGCCCTTTTAAAACCTCCACATCAAACCTAGGGGGTCAGCGAGGATCTACTATGCCCCCTTATAGTTATTTCCCCCTTTGTTTTGACCTCCTCTTGTCTCTCGATCCTACAGAGAGACAAGATGGCGGCCGCTACGGACTTTTTGGAATGTTGACAGACGCCGGAGAACCAATCAGCTTCGCTTCACAAAGCTCCTTTGCGCGAAAAGTACGCGTCCTGGGACGCTGCCAGGTCCGCTGTTACAGATATATATCTTTTTTTAAACGTTAATTTCTCAAAATCCACTGGAGCACATATATTGAGACCTACAAAAGGCACATCGGGCTACCAGTCCCTACAATTTTGCCAAGTTCCGTGCAAATCCATTCAGCCGTTCGGGCTAAAAGTGAGGCCAACCGCCCTATGGAAAACTCAATGTTAAAAACACGTTTTGGGACCCCCCTTTTTTCTCGGCCCCCCCTTGACGAACCCCCCCCAAATTTTCAAGGGCTGCTCAGAAACAAAATGTGCAATTTTCCTGAAAATTTCAGCCAATTCCGTCCACAAACGCCAAAGTTATTAGACATAGAATTTTCAAAAATCCCATAGAGAAAAAATCCTAACTATATATACCTACTGGCGACCGCCAGTAGGTATATATATATATATATATATATATATATATATATATATATATATATATATATATATATATATATATATATATATATATATATATATATATATATTACCTACTGGCGGTCGCCAGTAGGTAGTTATAGTTAGGACCTAGTTTCCATAGGAAATCCGCAACATTCTATTGGGAATAACTTTGGCGTTGATAGACAGAAATGGCTGAATTTCTCCAAGAAAATGGCCAGCTCCGCTCCGCTCCTTCCCTGAAAGTTTGGGGGGGATTCGTCAAGCGGGGGCCGAGATAAAAGGGGGTCCCAAAACGTGTTTTCCCCATGTTAATTTCCATAGGGCGGTTGGACTCACTTTTAGCCCAAACGGCTGAATGGATTTCCACCAAACTTGGCAAAATTGTAGGGACTGGTATCCCGATGTGCCTTTGCTATGTCTCAAGATATGTGCTCCTGTGGATTTTGAGTAATTTAGGTTAAAAAAAATATATATATATCTATAAGCGCGCCCCGGTACGCGCACCGGGGCGCGCACCAGCGCGCTACGCGAGTACGCGAGTGGAAAGCTGATTGGCTCTCGGGTATCTGTCAACATTCCAAACAGTCCGGAGCGGCCGCCATCTTGTGTCTCGGTAGGATCGAGACACAAGAGGTGGCAAAAACAAAGGGGGAAATGACCAAAAGGGGGCAGGGTAGACCCCCCTGACCCCCTAGGTTTGATGTGGGGGCCATAAAAGGGCCCCGCGGGGCAAAAATAAAAATACATTTTTTTTTTTGATTTACGCGGGGGAGCGTACCGGGGAGCGCACCATGGAGAAAAAAGAATGACCGAGTTTTTTAAAAAATTAGCATTTTTTTTACAAATTGGAGGTATTTCTAAAAAGAACTGTTTTTTTAATTCTTTTAGTTTTATATTTTTTTGAATTTTTTTTACTTTTTTTGGCTTTTATGAACAATTTTATATTTTTTTGTAGTTTTTATGGGGACAAACAAAAAACAGGGAATTGTAAACGGCTCAACTGGAGCAAAAAAAAATCAGAAAAAAATTAAGATTTCATTCTACAGTTGTGGTTGTCTCCAGCACGGTTGATGAGTTTGATGCTTTGCTCACCATACGAAATGGTAGTCCCACAAAATATACAAACTATTTTGTATTCTCCAAACTGGCGTTGGATGTTTAGGACCATCTCCCTTGTCTCTGGACCCGATGGAGTGGGTTGTTTGCTTTTGGAGGTGCTCGGAGAAGATTGGGGAGGGTTTCTGGTCAGTTCTCTGACCTCTGCCGCAGCATAGTTGTTAGGGTGCCTGCGTTGCATGTGGCGAAGCATTGTGTGGTTCCCAAATGAATATTTTTATGCAGGGTTCCCCCTGGAAAGTACAGTGCCACAGATCGGATATGTCACTTTGGGCGCATTGACTTTTTTTTGGTCCTTTGGGATTTTAAAAAACTCCCACACAAAGTGCTCCTTAGGTTTATAAGTAACCCTGGGCGAAGCACTACGCTACGCTCGCGGAGTTTGTGAAGTTTGTGCAACTTCGCACTACGCGAGCTGCACGTAGCACAGTGCGAGCATGCGTAGTGCGAGCATGCGTAGTGCAGCGTAGCGTAGTGCAGCGGTCATTTTTTGCTTGTTCGCAGTCCTGAACATCATGTTCGTGACCGCGAGCAAGCAAAATGACATCCCGGCGAGATTCTCAACGCGGGGAGGTCAGGTTTCTCATTGTGAGTGGTTGCACATGCTCGCGACCGCTCTCAATGAGAAACTACCTGTTAGCGTTGAGAAAGCTGCGGCTCGAGTAATAATCTACTCGAGCAGCAGAAAACTACAGCTCGCACTGTGCAAGATGCCGTTTTCAATGCTTGCACAGTGCCGGATTCTTGTCCGCACTGTGCAATCATTGAAAACGCATCTTGCACAGTGCGAACATGCTACTACGCAGCTCGCGTAGTGCTACGTGAAGTTCGCGTAGTGCGAAGTGCACTTCGCGTAGCTTCGCGTAGCGCTACTTCGCGAACTACGCCCAGGCTTATTTATAAGGGGGATTATCATCCGGCAGGAAGTGCCTCTCCTCCTCCTACTCTTCTTCTTCACCACCAATGTCGTGTTGTGGTGGTCCTTGTGGTGGTGGTGGTGCAGATGCTCCTGCTGCTGCTGCTACTGCAGCCATTTCTCAATGAATAGAAACAGGTCTTCCTCACTCAAAGAATCAAGTGAGAATGAGGAAAAAAGGTGGGGGCTGTCATCATTTGGAAAACAAAACTGTTCTGAACCAATGAAAAGTGTTATTTTCAGGTCACATGACCCGGGCTTTCATCATTTGGAAAACAAAACTGTTCTGAACCAATCAAAAGTGTCATTTTCAGGTCACATGACCCGATGCGCTTACGCTACGTGCCCCGGGGTGCGCCCGGGTGCGCGCCCGGGGGCGCTTACGTAGCGTGATCGTATGCGCTCGGGCGCTTCCGGATGCGCTTACGCCGTGCGTCATAAGACGCATCACGCGGCTACGCGATACGTCACGATGATGTTTTGTTCACGGAAATAGCGCTTACGGGACGCTCACCCGTACGCGCACCGGGGCGCGCCACAACACTGCGCTTACCGGTGCGCTCACCGGTACGCGCACTGGGAGCGCTCCATGGCAAAAAAAAAAAAGAACAAACAAACATGAACAATATACATAAAAAAATAGTATTACATAAATATACAATAGAGGATTCATTATAAAAAATATTATATTTCATAGCTATAGAAATTAGCTATTAAAAAACCTATGAAATTCACTGAAAAAAACATAGGTTTCACACCAGTTATAGTTAGGAATTAGCATTTAAAAAACCTATTAAATTCACTGAAAAAACCATAGGTTTCACACCAGTTATAGTTAGCTGGAAATTTTACTGACATAAAACTATTGAAATTCCCACGTTATAGTTAGTTGTACTCACTATAACTCGCGCGCCCGCAATGCACTGCTGATGATGTCACATATTACATCATACATGACATGGTTAGTGACATCACTGGTGACATCACTGATGACATCTCAAATGACATCACTGATGACATCACTGATGACATCATCCATGTGATAATACAATACACCTCCTCACACTCTAATCTAACACATGATACACCTAGTGTTAAATACAAACTACCATTCCTGAAACCATTGACACTGTAAAACCACTTACCACATACGCACTCACTGATTTCTAGGTCTACACACACATCCACTCATTCACCCATACAATCTTTCATACATACAGTCACTCATCAATACAAGACCAACATATGCACTCATACACCTATACAGAGACTCACACACTGCCACTTATCCATGGAGTTACTCATACACCTAGTCAGTCATGTAAAGAATCAATCACACTCCCATTTCCACAACTATGCAGTTATACACACAAAACCTTGCTTATTTAAACATAGACTAACACATACTTACTGTCTTTTACAATCACTGATACAAGTACATATTGATAGATACAGTCACTTATGCAATCACAGGCTGTTTTATATAGTCATTTATATATGACAACTCTCACATGCAGCAGCTTACACAACAACAAACATAATGATGTACACATTCAGACAGTTTAGTCACTAACCCATGCATTCACTAAGACACATTTAATCACTCACTCATACAGTCAGTCACGCACCTACTAAATCCTTCATCCAGACACTCATACATACACTCACTCTTTAAGATGTAAAACATATTTTAACTTTACAGAAACACACAGACACTGGATGATGTCATCAGTGATGTCAATTGAGATATCAGTGATGCCATCAGTGATGTCATTTGAGATGTCATCAGTGATGTCATCAGTGATGTCATTTGAGATGTCATCAGTGATTTCATCAGTGATGTCACTAACCATGTCATGAATGATGTAATATGTGACATCATCAGCAGTGCATTGCGGGCGCGCGTGTTATAGTGAGTCCAACTAACTAGAACGTGGGAATTTCAATGGTTTTATGTCAGTAAAATTTCCAGCTAGCTATAACTGGTGTGAAACCTATGGTTTTTTCAGTGAATATATATATATATATTCACTGAAAAAACCATAGGTTTCACACCAGTTATAGTTATAGTTAGCTGGACATTTCACTCATACAAAACCATTGAAATTGCTCCTATATAGTTAGTTGTACTAACTATATTTCGCGCACCCGCAATCCACTGCTGATGATGTCACATGTTACATCATTCATGGCATGGTCAGTGACATCACTGATGACATCACTGATGACATCTTAAATGACATCACTGATGGCATCACTGATGACATCATCCAGTGTCTGTGTGTTTCTGTAAAGTTAAAATATGTTTAACATATTGAAGAATGAGTGTATGTATGAGTGTCTGGATAAAGGATTTAGTAGGTGCGTGACTGACTGTATGAGTGGGTGATTAAATGTGTCTTACTGAATGCATGGGTGAGTAAACTGTTTGAATTTGTGCATCATTATGTCTGTTGTTGTGTAAGCTGCTCCATGTATTGATTAGTAGTTATATGACTGGCTATATGGGTTATTCATTGGTTGCCCAAGTATTTGTATGTGAGGGTGAGTGTGTGTGTTGGTGGATGGGAGGTGTGTGACTCTGTGCATAGATGTGTGAGCAGTTGATTCACTTGGTGTATGGGTTCAAGAGTGCATGTGGAAACAGCTGTATGGGCGGTTGATTGTGTGCATGCGTGTGTTGGTGAGTGAATGAATATCTCAGTGCTACATGTCCAAGTATTTACATATGTAAAACACAGTGCATGTGAGAGTTGGCATATATCAATGACTATACATGAGAGCCTGTGATTGCGGAAGTGACTGTATGGATCAATGTGTACTTGTATCAGTGATTGTAAAAGAGAGTAAGTATGTGTTAGTATATGTTTGAATAAGTAAGGTTATGTGTGTAAAACTGTATAGATGAGGAAATGGGAGTGTGATTGATTCTTTGCATGACTGACTAGGTTTGTGAGTAACTCCATGGATGAATGGCACTGTGTGAGTGTCTGTAGAGGTGTATGAGTGCATATGATAGTGTTGTATTGATGAGTGACTGTATGTATGAGTGATTGTATGGGTGAATGAGTGGATGTGTGTGTAGACTTAGGAATAAGTGAGTGTGTATGTAGTAACTGGTATTGGTGTGTCAATGGTTTCAGGAATGGTAGTCTGTATTCAACACTGGATGTATCAAAGGTTAGATTAGAGTGTGATGAGGTGCATTATATTATCACAAGGATGATGTCATCAGTGATGTCATCAGTGATGTCATTTGAGATGTCATCAGTGATGTCATCAGTGATGTCACTGACCAGGTCATGAATGATGTAATATGTGACATCATCAGCAGTGGATTGCGGGCGCGCGAGTTATAGTGAGTCCAACTAACTATAGCGTGGGAATTTCAATGGTTTTGTATGAGTAAAATGTTCAGCTAACTATAACTGGTGTGAAACCTATGGTTTTGTTAGTGAATTTCAAAGGTTTTTTAAATGCTAATTCCTAACTATAACGAGTGTGAAACCTATGGTTTTTTTCAGTGAATTTCAAAGGTTTTTTAAAAGCTAATTCCTTTGTATATCGAGTTTGTAACCTTTGATTTTTAAAGTGAATTATTATTTTTTTTTAGTAGCTGTTTTTTATAACTATTAATAATTATTATTATTTTTTTCAAAAATTATTTTTTCAATGTATTTTTCATGTTTTTTTAATCATTTTGACTTGGAGCGCTAAGGGTGCGCGCACCGGTAAGCTCACCCGAGAGCGCAGCGAGAGCGCTATTTCCGCGTGCGTAAAAAAAATATGTATTTAAACTAAATAATAATACAAGACATTCAGTACCATACTTATAAAAGTAGTAATTTTGATTTTAAATAACAGTATTTTAACTTTAAATGCATTTCCGAAAAGCTAGCAAAACGTCATTTAGGCGCGCCGGGTAAGCGCCCCCGGAAGCGCCTACGTTCGTGCTGCGTAAGCGCCCCCGAAGCGCTCCGGTGCGCGCAGCGTAAGCGCGTCAAGACATGTGACCTTAAAATAACTCTTTTCAATGGTTGTTTTTTTTTTTTTTAAACATGTTTTTATATTTGCATCCGCAAGCATAAAAAAAAGGAGAAAGATTCATCTGCTGACGTGGCGTCAACATTCAGCCGCGGTCAGCAAGTCACGCAACATTTTTGCAATAAAACCTGGTCAATACGGCATTTCATCCACTGTACATCACATATCGTTCAAGTAAATATTCAGGTCAGGACACAAAGACCACACTCCGTATAGGGGACGGAGATGAACAATAGATATGTGGGTCCCAGCTGTAGGGGACGTCAGGTCGGGGTCCGAGCAGTTCACAAAGTGGCGATGCCAGGTAACTAGGGGGACAGAACTGTGGGGGGGAGCATGTAGGCGGTAGCAGGAGCACAACAAGAGGAGAAGATGTCGGGCAGCGAGTAGCGGGAGGTCCGCAATCTTCAGTCGCAGTGGGGTGGAGCGGTCAGGAGGCGGAACCGGTCCGAGCGTGGTGGTAGCGGGGTGGCCAGCATGGGGGGGGGAAACTGTGAGTCGATGGGGGGCGTGGTATACCAGGCTCGGCACAGGTAAAGAGAGCGACCATGGCAGTCAGTGATTATGGGTGTACTTAGGTGGGCGGGGAGGGGGGAGGGGGGGTAGGCGTGGGCGGGACATCAGCGCGTGTGGCCTGCCGGAAGCTATGTAGGAGCATGGCCCGTTCCATAGAGATGGGGTGTTTGCGCGTTCCCTTGGCCTCCTCTTCTCGAATGGCGTCCTCTTCGGCCGCCGCCCATTTACAAACCGCCCCTGTCCATGCCGCTATGGGGGGACCTTCCGGAGCTCGCCAGTGCATAGCTATACATCTGTTCACCAGGAGCAGTGCTAGGGACACAAAGCGCTTGTGTGTAGGGGCCCGTTTAGATATGTGAAAAATGCCTAGCGCGCTGGATTCCCGAGAGGTTAGAGTCGTGAGGCCTGTCAGCTTGTCGTGTACCGTCCGCCACAGGGGTTGGAGGCTCGGGCAGTCCCAAAACATGTGGCGGAAGTCTGCCTCGGGGGAGCGACATCTGGGGTACAGGAATTGTGAGGTGGGGAAAAACCGTTGCAGTCGCGCAGGTGTGAGGTAAGCCCTGTGTAGTATGTAATATTGGATGTTTTTGAAGCGGGCGTTTCTGGAGATTCGTTTCGGGGCTTCGAGCGCCTTGGACCATTCCGAGTCGTGTAACGCGCGTCCGATGTCCTCCTCCCACGTGGCACGGAGGGCCAGCAGGGGGTTGTGCGAGAGTTCTCTGATCGATTTGTAGAGCCAGGTGACCAAGTGGCGTCCCACGCCCATGCGCAGGATAGCGTGAATCACTGGATGCGTGTCTGGTTCGCCAGCTCGAAGATTGTGATAGGGGCGGAAACCCTCGAACAGCTGGCGGTATCTGAGGAATTGTCCTGGGGGGAGTTCGAACTCAGCGACCAGGCGGTCGAACGACTTCAGTTGACCCTCCTCAAAAAGTGACTCCATGTCCGTGACGTCACAGTGCGTCCATTCCGCTAGCATAGGAGCCGAGAAGTAGAGTTCCCGCCTGGGGCAGCCTACCAATGGTAGTGCCGGAGAGTATGGAGTCCTCCCGGGGGAAATCCGGTGGATCCGCATCATACACCGACGCGCTATCGTGACCTGGAGGGGATATGTACGACGCGGCTGGGTACCCGGGAGGAGGAGACGGAGCAGCTCCGGGGTCGGAACTCTACCGGTTTGGGTGCCAGTCTCCAGGGTATGTCGGTCCGCCGTCCAGTACGACAGCCATTGGAGCTGTGCCGCCAGGAAATAGGACTCAAAGGAGGGAGCTCCCAGCCCACCCTGTGTCGTAGGGAGTTGGAGGGTCTTCAAGGCCACTCTGGGTCGACCTGAGCCCCAAACAAGGGTGCCCAAGAGTGAGATGAGGTCCCTGAAGAAGGACCCAGGTGGCACAACCGGTAGGTTGGTAAAATGATAGAGGAGCCGGGGTAGCATTATCATTTTAGCCAAGGCAATTCGCCCTATCGGGGCGAGCGGGAGCTTAGTCCAGAAGGCAACAGCCGATCGGAGGCTAGCTAGTGTCCTACGATGATTACCATCGAAGATGTCGGCCGGAGAGTGGTACAGACGGACACCGAGGTACCGGGGGGCCTCCGCGGACCATGCGAGGCTATGGGTCCCCAGCGCAACGTCCCGGGGTGGTAATTAAGGGTGGAAGGGGTAGATCGTAGATTTGTCCCAGTTCACTCGGAGGCCCGATGCTTCTGCAAATTCAGTAAGCGCTACTCCAATGGGGGTAAGATCCATTTCGATGTCCTGGACATAGATGAGGAGGTCATCTGCGTACAACGAGACGCAGTGTGTGACGTCCGCAAGCGGGATGCCCAGTCGAATCGCCAGCGGTTCGACCGCCAGGGCGAAAAGGAGAGGCGATAGGGGACACCCCTGCCTGGTGCCCCGTCGGACTTCAAATGCGGGGGAGATGAGTTTCCCGATCCTGACACGCGTCTTCAGGTCGGTATATAGGAGGCGCGTGTATGCCGTGAGTGTCGGGCCGACGTTGAGACGGCGCAGGACCGAAAAAAGGTACGGCCAGGTGAGGGTGTCGAATGCCTTCTCCAGGTCCATTATGAGGCAGGCGGCACGAGGGAATCTGTCCCGTACCTGGTCTTGAACATGGAAGAGTCGGCGGATGTTCTGTGAGGTGTTTCTCCCAGGGACGAAGCCGCATTGGTCGGGGTGGATCAGCGGACGTACGACTTGTGCGTATCTGTCGGCCAATATCTTCCCGAGGACCTTACAGTCCGCTGATAGGAGTGTGATGGGGCGATACGAACACATGTAGCAGGGGTCCCTATGGGGCTTGGGGAAAGTAACGACCACAGACTCTCGCATGGAACAGGGAAGCACCCCCTGGTCAAGGGCTGTTGCGTATACCTGAGCCAGGCGGGGGACCACCAAGGGGAAGAACATCAAGTAGTATTCGAGCGGGAAGCCATCTAGGCCTGGGGCCTTTTTGCAGGACAGGGCCCGCAAGGCATGGGTGATATCTGAGGGCGCTATTTTAGCGTCGAGCGTACGCTTGTCTGCGTCCAGTATCGTGGGCAGCGGCAGCAGATCGAGGAAGTGGTCTACAGACGACGGGGAAAGCTGTGTCGGAGGCCCGTATACTTGTGCATAATAGCGTTGGAACGCCAGGAGGATCTCCGCATGGGAGCGCACAAGTACACCATCTAGGTTAAAGATGTCCGTGATCGGTTTGATCTCGGTGTCTTGCTTCGCCATCCAGGCTAGCAACGTCCCAGTTTTGTCCCTGTCTTTGTGGACTTTGGCGGCATAGGCCCTGAAGTTATATTTCCTGAGATCAGCACAGGCCGCCTGATAAGTCGATTTCGCCTCAGCTGTGCGCACGGCGTGCTCCTCCGAGTTGTCAGGTTGTTTAGTGAGTGTAGCTAGACGCTGTTCTGTGGTTGAGAGTGTTCGTTCCAACGTGCGACGAACCCCTGCTATCTGCTTGATGCATTCCCCTCGGGCCACAACCATGAACGCATCTCATTCTACTAATGTCGATGTCGCCGTGTTTGCGTTGTGTGAGAAGTATTCCTGTATGCTGTGTTTGTGCGAGTTCCTGAACACCGGATCTGTCAAACAGTCTGCAGGGAGTCGCCAAGTGGGGACTGGTGGGTGCGGGGGCCGCCAGGCCAGGCGTAGTATGTGGGCATCATGTTCCGAGATGATCCGACCCAGGTAGTCTGAGGAGAGTAGTTTGTAGAGGATCGGTGCAGAGCATAAGAATCTATCCAGGCGAACCCGGAGGTTATGGGGTATCGAGTGAAATGAGTAAATGCGGGCATGGGGATATAAGTGCCGCCAAGCGTCGGTAAGCGACAATGTGCGGTCCATGCTCTGAATAGTTCCGCCTGCCTGGGGATTGGAGAGCGCGCAGGAGGGGGGTGGGAGCAGTCCAGAGATGGGTCTAGCGTGCAGTTGTAATCGTCTCCCAAGACCCAAGGGATTGTAGTGAACTGGGCCAGCACTCCTGTGAGGTGATCCCAGAATGCATCCTGGTCAGTGTTAGGGGCGTAGATGCTACCCAGGAGGATCCCCTGTCCGTCCAAGAGCCCCTCCAGTAGTGCGTATCTGCCGTCCTTGTCCACCACCCGTCTAAGTGTTCGGAAAGGGGTTCCCGGTCTGACCCAGATTAAGGCGCCACGCGCGTATGCTGAGTATGTTGTGGCACAGAAGGTCCCTCGCCATTTGGCCTGTAGCCTACCTAGTTCAGTGGTATTGATATGCGTCTCTTGTAAGAGAGCAACATTAGCTGACATTCGCTTTATGTAGGAGTAAACAGAGTACCGTTTATTGGGCGTGTGGAGACCCCGTACATTGAGTGTGAGGACATTAACGTCCGAGCGCGGGGCTGTCATTACTATGGGATTGTGTTTGCGAGCGGAGCCCCCCTGGAGCACATCCCGAGAGTGTGGTCATGTGTCTCGTGTGTGCTCCTACGCGCCATGCTTCCAGAGGTGTGGTGGGGGAACTGTCGGGGGTAAAAACAGATAAAACTAAGGGTGGGAAACAGTCCCAATACAAGGGATACGTCACCGGGGGGTGGCACATCCAAACCAATGTCCCACTAGGGGAGAAATATAACAGGATTCTGCAGGGGTGGCAGCATGTGTTGCTGCTGGGCTTATGCGCGGATCGGGCTATTGTAGGAGATGTGGGTATCGCGCGCGAGCGCACATAGTAAATCGATTATGCAGTATTGGTCCGCAAATAGCGCACAGAGCGATCAAGAAAAGAGGATACAATAGTAGACAATTTATCCTTCAAGAGGGGGCACCAGGTTGTCCAGCCAGGGTAGCGTCCACCATGTGTGTGACAAGGAGAGGAGAAGAAATCGTGCCAAACCCCGACATCGTGCCATCGCTGTCTCGGTCTTTCTCTGGAGTGAACAGATGTGGTTGGCGTTCAAGGTCCGGTGCTAATGGGGAGAGGTGTAGGTCTGTCACCGCTTTCAGGGCGTCCAGTGTGTCTCGTCGTTCTCGAATGATTTGCGTGAGGTCAGGTGAGCCCATGGGGGAGGAGGTTGGGCTCTTGGACGTGCTCGCCTGGGTACGTTTCGTGCCTCGTCTCCGGGATCGGTGCGAGTTATTGGTGTGTTCCCGTTGGGGCCTGGCTTTCGGGATCAGCGGGCAGTGGAACTCAGCCAAATCCTGTGCCTCGTCCGCGTTGGTAAAGAATATGGCTTTTCCCTTGTGTAGGACCTTGAGGCGGGCCGAGAACAGTAGGGAGTATTGGAAACCGTTCACGTGAAGGCTTCTCTTGACATGCAGAAACGTGGACCTCTGTTGTTGGACTTCACGGGCATAGTCCGGGAACACCATGACTTGTTGGTCTTCCACCTGCAGGGGACCCGCTGCCCGGGCCGCTCAAAGCACTGCATCACGGTCTCGGAAGTGCAGGAACTTGGCCAACATAGGACGAGGAGGGAAACCCGGCTTTGGTTTCCGTGCAGGGATCCTGTGGGCTCTCTCGATAGAGAAGAAAGCCGAGCGTTCCGATTCGGGGGTAAAAGAGCTGGTCCATGACTCCATGTAGGTCAGGGGGTCCGAGTTTTCGATACCTTCAGGCAGGCAAGGACACGAATGTTGCACCTTCTCGAGCGCCCCTCCAAATCGACCGCTCGCTTCTCAAGGGCCGCCACGCGGCGCAAGACGTCCTGCATGTCTGCAGCCTGAGTTTGCACCTTGGGTTGTAGTGCGGCCACGGTCTGCTCCCCCTCCTTCACTCTATCCGCCAGTTTGCGATGGTCGTCGCGGATCAGGCTGATGACCGTCGTTAGAACTCCCAGTCGCTCCTCCATCGAGAGGCGGGACAGTTCAATAGCTGCCAGCACCTGGTCCAGCTTCGCCGACAGTGTAGGGTCAGTTTGTGGGGGGTTAACTTGCGTCCAGGCCCGTGTTAGCTGCATGTTCTCTGGGGCCGTTTCAGGGATGGTGGTCGCCTGCTGGCCTCTCGGTTTCCCCATGGGGCCGGTGGTATGTATCTCGTAGCTCCTTGAATTAGGGGGAGCAGCGGGTCGGCGGATACCAGTCTGTCGGGGTAGATTGTACCCACCACCGTGTGGCGTCGGGGGGTAGACACGTGTCAACAGAGAAGATCGTTGGTACCTAGACGAAATCCAGCAGCTCCGCAGTTCTAGTGGATCAGATGCCCAGGGGGGAAACAAGGGCCAGGAGGGCCCTGAGTCAGAGTGGGCCGGCAGTTCGCAGCCCCCGACGCCGGAGGGGGGGGCGGTTAGGGGCGAGTTCTTGCCCGTCCGCGGGTCCAACAGAGTCGGAGGGCGCAGTCCCCCAGCAGGTCTCTGCCTTGATAGGAGGTCCCCTCCCTCGCCGCCCACAGCAACACAGGGGGCGGCGGAGCCCCGTCCCCCCGTCCGGTGCACGAGGCCGAAGTCGGGCCTGGGGTGAAGAGGCAAAGTTCCAGGGGCCCCCTGTGAATAGGGGGGTTTGTCTTCGTCGTGACGGGTGATCACTGCTGAGCTGGGGGGGCCGCCACACCTGGGGATCTGGCTGCTCGCACCATGGCCGGCGCCGATGTCCTTTCGGGCGCCATCTTAGGGTCAGGCACCGTGACTTTAGAGGGTTGCCTCCAGGCCCAGTGACGCTTCGGGGGGGGTGAAAAGGGGGGCCGGCACCCCTGGACGGGTCGCGGATGATGCAGGGGGCCGCTGGGGTCCGGGAATCAGTGCCTCGGCGGGGGGGGGGGGGGGGGGCCAGCACTCACCGCCTCAAGGATGTCGCGGTGGTTCGCCGGGTCCGACGCCGCGGAACCGGAACAGTTGAGTCACGGAGGCAGACGGGGTCAGCGCGGAGGCTGGGTCGGATCCACTTCTGGGCCAGGTGCAGGCAGTACTGGGTCACGGAGCGTCTGCCGCCATCCGGGGCACTCTCGCGGAGCTCCGGTGTGCAGCTGGGTCGGGTCCTCACCGTGGCAAGTCGGCCTCGACTCCCGACCCGGGCCCTCTCAACGACCGGTAGGTCGTGTCTCCCAGGTCTCCGTACCAAGGGGATCAGGCCCACAGCAGCGCTGGTGTCAACGGAGCCGAGCCGCGACCGCCATTTTACAGCTTGGCGCGCGGCTCCGGCGAGAGGTGTCCTCGGGGATTCCGCGTGGCAGCGCGGTCCATTTCTCCTCAGGAGGGTGTCGCTGGATTTGGGGGCACTCCGTGTGCCGATTTGCAGAGGCTGGGGCTCCCGGCGATCGATGGGACAGGGCAGGATGCCAGCCCGATCGCGGAGCCTCAGCAGAACACAGCCGCCATCCTGGATTGCTTAGCCACGCCCCCTCTTTTCAGTGGTTGTTAACAGTTTTTTTTACAACTAATGAAAACCCCACCCATTTCCTTCACTTCTTCTTTCACTTTGGAGACAGCAAGACCTGTTCTTTTCTGTTCTTCCATTTAGTGAAAAGAATGGCTGCCAAACAACCCTGCAGCAGTGAGGATTCAGATGACTTCATCCAGGAAGAGCCTCCTCAGCCCAAGGTAAAGGGGTACTTTATCTGGAATTTTTTTTCCATACCAACAGGATTGAAAAAAGTTAATGCTCCAAAGGTGGAGTGCAAAATCTGCAAAACTGTGCTTTCACTGGGAGATCCTAGATGGAAGTACAGTTTTGGCAACTCTACAATGATTCACCATGTCCAACGGAGGCACCCCCAGAACTATGCCCGGGAGAGTGTCAGAGACCCCAAGGGATGGTGCCTCAACATCCACTGGAGGAGCAACAACTTCGGGGAGAGGAAGAGCAGTGGAATTGGAGATGATACCGAACATTTAGCCAGTTTTCACTGATATCACTATCAAGTGTAAACAATGCGATGAACTGCTTTGCTACGGTGAGCAGAGCATCAAGCTCATTACACGCAAAAGGCAAGAACACCAATGCCCTCCCCAGCCCCAATTTTTCCCCTTTTTTTTGCTCCTGTTGAGCAGTTTTTCATTCCCTGTTTTTGTTTTTGTTCAGAAAAAAACCAAAATAATAAGAAAAAAAACAGTTCTTTTTAGAACTACCTTCAATTCTCAAAAAAGAGCTGTATTCTTAACAAATTCAAAAGGAGTGACTGAAGTGGAGTGCAGTGAGAAAGGAAAGGAAAATGAGTGAGGGAGCAAAGAAAGGGACGAGAGGGGAAGGGAAGTGAAGTGGGGGGACTGAAAGAAGGTGAGTGTTGGAAGTGAGTGAGGAGAAGGGGAGTGAACAAGGGGAATGAAGATAAGTGAAGAAAATGAAGTAAAGGAACGGGGGTGTGGAAGGGTAAGAAAAAAGCACTGATGTTGAGGAAAGAATGGTGATAGAGACTGGATAAAGGCAAGTGAGCGTAAGACAAGGGGAGTAAGAGAGTGAGGAGACAGAGAAAGTGTAGGAAAAATTGAGAGTAGAGGACTGACTGAGGGAGGAAAGGAAGATAAGTGAGGGAGTATGGCTGAGTTATAGGGAGTGAGCGTAAAAGAAGAGGAGTGAGAGACTAAGGGGACAGAGAGAATGAGGCTAAAAGAGGGAGAATGAGGGAAGGGGAGTGTAGAAAGAAGAGGACAGAGGGAGTAAAAGAAGGAGTTAGTAAAGTGGATTAAGGAGAATAAGGGAAGGGAAAAGAGTGAAGGGGCGAAGGATGGGAAGAGAGAGGAAGGAAAGTAAAGGAGAAGGTCTGAAAGAAGGTGAGTGTGGGAGTATGGCTGAGATATACAGAGTGAGTGTGACAGAAGAGGAGTGAGAGACTAAGAGGACGGAGAGATTGAGGCTAACCAGAGAGAGAATGAGGGAAGGGGAGTGTAGAAGTAAGAGGACAGAGGGAGTAAAGAAGGAGTTAGTAAAGTGGAGTAAGGAGAGTAAGGGAAGGAAAAAGAGTGAAGGAGCGAAAGAAGGCAAGAGAGAGGAAGGAAAGTAAAGGAGAAGGTCTGAAAGAAGGTGAGTGTGGGAGTATGGTTGAGTTATACAGAGTGAGTGTGACAGAAGAGGAGTGAGAGACTAAGAGGACGGAGAGAATGAGGCTAACAGAGAGAGAATGAGGGAAGGGGAGTGTAGAAGTAAGAGGACAGAGGGAGTAAGAGAAGGAGTTAGTGAAGTGGAGTAAGGAGAGTAAGGGAAGGGAAAAGAGTGAAGGAATGAAGGAAGGGAAGAGCAAGGAAGGAAAGTAAAGGAGAAAGTCTGAAAGAAGATGAGTGTGGGAGTATGGCTGAGTTATAGGGTGTGAGCGTGACAGAAAAGGAGTGAGAGACGAAGGGGACGGTGAGAATGAGGCTAACAGAGAGAGAATGAGGGAAGGGGAGTGTAGAACTAAGAGGACAGAGGGATTAAGAGAAGGAGTTAGTAAAGTGGAGGAAGGAGAGTAATGGAAGGAAAAAGAGTGAAGGAGCGAAGGAAGGGAAGAGAGAGGAAGGAAAGTAAAGGAGAAGGTCTGAAAGAAGGTGAGTGTGGGAGTATGGCTGAGTTATACAGAGTGAGTGTGACAGAAGAGGAGTGAGAGACTTAGGGGATGGAGAGAATGAGGCTAACAGAGAGAGAATGAGGGAAGGGGAGTGTAAAAGTAAGAGGACAGAGGGAGTAAGAGAAGGAGTTAGTGAAGTGGAGTAAGGAGAGTAAGGGAAGGGAAAAGAGTGAAGGAATGAAGGAAGGGAAGAGAGAGGAAGAAAAGTAAAGGAGAAGGTCTGAAAGAAGGTGAGTGTGGGAGTATGGCTGAGTTATAGGGAGTGAGCGTGACAGAAGAGGAGTGAGAGACTAAGGGGACGGTGAGAATGAGGCTAACAGAGAGAGAATGAGAGAAGGGGAGTGTAGAACTAAGAGAACAGAGGGATTAAGACAAGGAGTTAGTGAAGTGGAGTAAGGAGAGTAAGGGAAGGGAAAAGAGTGAAGGAATGAAGGAAGGGAAGAGAGAGGAAGAAAAGTAAAGGAGAAGGTCTGAAAGAAGGTGAGTGTGGGAGTATGGCTGAGTTATACAGAGTGAGTGTGACAGAAGAGGAGTGAGAGACTGAGGGAACGAAGAGAATGAGGCTAATAGAGAGAGAATGAGGGAAGAGGAGTGTAGAAGTAAGAGGACAGAGGGAGTAAGAGAAGGAGTTAGTGAAGTGGAGTAAGGAGAGTAAGGGAAGGGAAAAGAGTGAAGGAATGAAGGAAGGGAAGAGAGAGGAAGGAAAGTAAAGGAGAAGGTCTGAAAGAAGGTGAGTGTGGGAGTATGGCTGAGTTATAGGGAGTGAGCATGACAGAAGAGGAGTGAGAGACTAAGAGGACGGAGAGAATGAGGCTAACAGAGAGAGAATGAGGGAAGGGGAGTGTAGAAGTGAGATGACAGAGGGAGTAAGAGAAGGAGTTAGTGAAGTGGAGTAAGGAGAGTAAGGGAAGGGAAAAGAGTGAAGGAGCGAAGGAATGGAAGAGAGAGGAAGGAAAGTAAGGGAGAAGGTCTGAAAGAAGATGAGTGTTAGAGTATGGCTGAGTTATAGGGTGTGAGCGTGACAGAAGAGGAGTGATAGACTAAGGGGACGGAGAGAATGAGGCTAATAGAGAGAGAATGAGGGAAGGGGAGTGTAGAACTAAGAGGACAGAGGGAGTAAGAGAAGGAGTTAGTGAAGTGGAGTAAGGAGAGTAAAGGAAGGAAAAAGAGTGAAGGAGCGAAAGAAGGGAAGAGAGAGGAAGGAAAGTAAAGGAGAAGGTCTGAAAGAAGGTGAGTGTGGGAGTATGGCTGAGTTATAGGGAGTGAACGTGACAGAAGAGGAGTGAGAGACTAAGGGGACGGAGAGAATGAGGCTAATAGAGAGAGAATGAGGGAAGGGGAGTGTAGAACTAAGAGGACAGAGGGATTAAGAGAAGGAGTTAGTGAAGTAGAGTAAGGAGAGTAAGGGAAGGGAAAAGATTTAAGGAGCGAAGGAAGGGAAGAGAGAGGAAAGAAAGTAAAGGAGAAGGTCTGAAAGAAGGTGAGTGTGGGAGTATGGCTGAGTTATAGGGAGTGAGCGTGACAGAAGAGGAGTGAGAGACTAAGGGGACGGAGAGAATGAGGCTAATAGAGAGAGAATGAGGGAAGGGGAGTGTAGAACTAAGAGGACAGAGGGATTAAGAGAAGGAGTTAGTAAAGTGGAGTAAGGAGAGTAAGGGAAGGAAAAAGAGTGAAGGAGCGAAAGAAGGGAAGAGAGAGGAAGGAAAGTAAAGGAGAAGGTCTGAAAGAAGGTGAGTGTGGGAGTATGGCTGAGTTATAGGGAGTGAGCATGACAGAAGAGGAGTGAGAGACTAAGAGGACGGAGAGAATGAGGCTAACAGAGAGAGAATGAGGGAAGGGGAGTGTAGAAGTGAGATGACAGAGGGAGTAAGAGAAGGAGTTAGTGAAGTGGAGTAAGGAGAGTAAGGGAAGGGAAAAGAGTGAAGGAGCGAAGGAATGGAAGAGAGAGGAAGGAAAGTAAGGGAGAAGGTCTGAAAGAAGATGAGTGTTAGAGTATGGCTGAGTTATAGGGTGTGAGCGTGACAGAAGAGGAGTGATAGACTAAGGGGACGGAGAGAATGAGGCTAATAGAGAGAGAATGAGGGAAGGGGAGTGTAGAACTAAGAGGACAGAGGGAGTAAGAGAAGGAGTTAGTGAAGTGGAGTAAGGAGAGTAAAGGAAGGAAAAAGAGTGAAGGAGCGAAAGAAGGGAAGAGAGAGGAAGGAAAGTAAAGGAGAAGGTCTGAAAGAAGGTGAGTGTGGGAGTATGGCTGAGTTATAGGGAGTGAACGTGACAGAAGAGGAGTGAGAGACTAAGGGGACGGTGAGAATGAGGCTAACAGAGAGAGAATGAGGGAAGGGGAGTGTAGAACTAAGAGGACAGAGGGATTAAGAGAAGGAGTTAGTAAAGTGGAGGACGGAGAGTTAGGGAAGGAAAAAGAGTGAAGGAGTGAAGGAAGGGAAGAGAGAGGAAGGAAAGTAAATGAGAAGGTCTGAAAGAAGGTGAGTGTGGGAGTATGGCTGAGTTATACAGAGTGAGTGTGACAGAAGAGGAGTGAGAGACTTAGGGGATGGAGAGAATGAGGCTAACAGAGAGAGAATGAGGGAAGGGGAGTGTAAAAGTAAGAGGACAGAGGGAGTAAGAGAAGGAGTTAGTGAAGTGGAGTAAGGAGAGTAAGGGAAGGGAAAAGAGTGAAGGAATGAAGGAAGGGAAGAGAGAGGAAGAAAAGTAAAGGAGAAGGTCTGAAAGAAGGTGAGTGTGGGAGTATGGCTGAGTTATAGGGAGTGAGCGTGACAGAAGAGGAGTGAGAGACTAAGGGGACGGTGAGAATGAGGCTAACAGAGAGAGAATGAGAGAAGGGGAGTGTAGAACTAAGAGAACAGAGGGATTAAGACAAGGAGTTAGTGAAGTGGAGTAAGGAGAGTAAGGGAAGGGAAAAGAGTGAAGGAATGAAGGAAGGGAAGAGAGAGGAAGAAAAGTAAAGGAGAAGGTCTGAAAGAAGGTGAGTGTGGGAGTATGGCTGAGTTATACAGAGTGAGTGTGACAGAAGAGGAGTGAGAGACTGAGGGAACGAAGAGAATGAGGCTAATAGAGAGAGAATGAGGGAAGAGGAGTGTAGAAGTAAGAGGACAGAGGGAGTAAGAGAAGGAGTTAGTGAAGTGGAGTAAGGAGAGTAAGGGAAGGGAAAAGAGTGAAGGAATGAAGGAAGGGAAGAGAGAGGAAGGAAAGTAAAGGAGAAGGTCTGAAAGAAGGTGAGTGTGGGAGTATGGCTGAGTTATAGGGAGTGAGCATGACAGAAGAGGAGTGAGAGACTAAGAGGACGGAGAGAATGAGGCTAACAGAGAGAGAATGAGGGAAGGGGAGTGTAGAAGTGAGATGACAGAGGGAGTAAGAGAAGGAGTTAGTGAAGTGGAGTAAGGAGAGTAAGGGAAGGGAAAAGAGTGAAGGAGCGAAGGAATGGAAGAGAGAGGAAGGAAAGTAAGGGAGAAGGTCTGAAAGAAGATGAGTGTTAGAGTATGGCTGAGTTATAGGGTGTGAGCGTGACAGAAGAGGAGTGATAGACTAAGGGGACGGAGAGAATGAGGCTAATAGAGAGAGAATGAGGGAAGGGGAGTGTAGAACTAAGAGGACAGAGGGAGTAAGAGAAGGAGTTAGTGAAGTGGAGTAAGGAGAGTAAAGGAAGGAAAAAGAGTGAAGGAGCGAAAGAAGGGAAGAGAGAGGAAGGAAAGTAAAGGAGAAGGTCTGAAAGAAGGTGAGTGTGGGAGTATGGCTGAGTTATAGGGAGTGAACGTGACAGAAGAGGAGTGAGAGACTAAGGGGACGGAGAGAATGAGGCTAATAGAGAGAGAATGAGGGAAGGGGAGTGTAGAACTAAGAGGACAGAGGGATTAAGAGAAGGAGTTAGTGAAGTAGAGTAAGGAGAGTAAGGGAAGGGAAAAGATTTAAGGAGCGAAGGAAGGGAAGAGAGAGGAAAGAAAGTAAAGGAGAAGGTCTGAAAGAAGGTGAGTGTGGGAGTATGGCTGAGTTATAGGGAGTGAGCGTGACAGAAGAGGAGTGAGAGACTAAGGGGACGGAGAGAATGAGGCTAATAGAGAGAGAATGAGGGAAGGGGAGTGTAGAACTAAGAGGACAGAGGGATTAAGAGAAGGAGTTAGTAAAGTGGAGTAAGGAGAGTAAGGGAAGGAAAAAGAGTGAAGGAGCGAAAGAAGGGAAGAGAGAGGAAGGAAAGTAAAGGAGAAGGTCTGAAAGAAGGTGAGTGTGGGAGTATGGCTGAGTTATAGGGAGTGAGCATGACAGAAGAGGAGTGAGAGACTAAGAGGACGGAGAGAATGAGGCTAACAGAGAGAGAATGAGGGAAGGGGAGTGTAGAAGTGAGATGACAGAGGGAGTAAGAGAAGGAGTTAGTGAAGTGGAGTAAGGAGAGTAAGGGAAGGGAAAAGAGTGAAGGAGCGAAGGAATGGAAGAGAGAGGAAGGAAAGTAAGGGAGAAGGTCTGAAAGAAGATGAGTGTTAGAGTATGGCTGAGTTATAGGGTGTGAGCGTGACAGAAGAGGAGTGATAGACTAAGGGGACGGAGAGAATGAGGCTAATAGAGAGAGAATGAGGGAAGGGGAGTGTAGAACTAAGAGGACAGAGGGAGTAAGAGAAGGAGTTAGTGAAGTGGAGTAAGGAGAGTAAAGGAAGGAAAAAGAGTGAAGGAGCGAAAGAAGGGAAGAGAGAGGAAGGAAAGTAAAGGAGAAGGTCTGAAAGAAGGTGAGTGTGGGAGTATGGCTGAGTTATAGGGAGTGAACGTGACAGAAGAGGAGTGAGAGACTAAGGGGACGGTGAGAATGAGGCTAACAGAGAGAGAATGAGGGAAGGGGAGTGTAGAACTAAGAGGACAGAGGGATTAAGAGAAGGAGTTAGTAAAGTGGAGGACGGAGAGTTAGGGAAGGAAAAAGAGTGAAGGAGTGAAGGAAGGGAAGAGAGAGGAAGGAAAGTAAATGAGAAGGTCTGAAAGAAGGTGAGTGTGGGAGTATGGCTGAGTTATACAGAGTGAGTGTGACAGAAGAGGAGTGAGAGACTAAGGGGATGGAGAGAATGAGGCTAACAGAGAGAGAATGAGGGAAGGGGAGTGTAGAAGTAAGAGGACAGAGGGAGTAAGACAAGGAGTTAGTGAAGTGGAGTAAGGAGAGTAAGGGAAGGGAAAAGAGTGAAGGAATGAAGGAAGGGAAGAGAGAGGAAGAAAAGTAAAGGAGAAGGTCTGAAAGAAGGTGAGTGTGGGAGTATGGCTGAGTTATACAGAGTGAGTGTGACAGAAGAGGAGTGAGAGACTAAGAGGACGGAGAGAATGAGGCTAACAGAGAGAGAATGAGGGAAAGGGAGTATAGAAGTAAGAGGGCAGAGGGAGTAAGAGAAGGAGTTGGTAAAGTGGAGTAAGGAGAGTAAGGGAAGGAAAAAGAGTGAAGTGGCGAAAGAAGGGAAGAGAGAGGAAGTAAAGTAAAGGATAAGGTCTGAAAGAAGGTGAGTGTGGGAGTATGGCTGAGTTATAGGGAGTGAGCATGACAGAAGAGGAGTGAGAGACTAAGGGGATGGAGAGAATGAGGATAACAGAGAGAGAATGAGGGAAAGGGAGTGTAGAAGTAAGAGGACAGAGGGAGTAAGAGAAGAAGTTAGTGATGTGGGGTAAGGAGAGTAAGGGAAGGGAAAAGAGTGAAGGAGCGAAAGAAGGGAAGAGACAGGAAGGAAAGCAAAGGAGAAGGTCTGAAAGAGTTATAGGGAGTGAGAAATGTCCAGCTAACTATAACTCCCCTGAAACCTATGTTTTTTTCTTAATTCAAAACCAAACTGCACATTTTAATTTGTTGTACATTTCAACACTTTGAAACTCACATAATATTCACCCATCCCCCCAGTGCTCATTCAGCCTCTTACCATGGTAACTCCCACCTAACTGAGCACACAGGTGAAAAGTTCATGATACTATGTTGCAAAAGAATCCAGCAAGGGTGTTTGACCTCTCAATGTACTAGCTAATCATGTGCAATGTTTCTTTCAATGACTTTTTCTCCACCATTAAAATGACTTCTTTCAAAAAACAAAAGCATGCACCCTAGTTTTCAGCGGAGAATGTTAAGAAAGCACCAATCATTTCTTGTTTTTCAAGTGCACTGAATCTCAACCACTTTTTTTTATATCTTCTACTTTCAAACTGACATTTCATTTCCACAACTCCTCTGAATACAAGCACATCTACCTTCAAGATGCCAAAAGTCTGGTTTGTGGGTCATAGCTTTGTCTACTGGAGTGAAAAATTTGCAAGTAACAGAGGTATTTACAACCTTGATTTACCAAATGTGGACATTGTGTGGATTGGACAGGGAGGATTGAGAAGTCACCAATTGATACCATTGATAAAATCCTTTATGCATCTACCATAGCCTGACCTTATAATTGTGCACTGTGGTGGCAATGACCTAGGCACTTTGACTGGGGTAGGTCTGGAAATGCTTTTAAAGGACATCTTTGGGCAATTGATGTCACTTTTTTCAAAAACTGCCTTGGTGTTTTCTAATATACGCCAAAGGCAAAAATGGAACTGGTCCAACCAATTTTGTCCACAGATTGAGAAAGCAAGGAAACATGTAAATAAATCTGTTTCTGCTTTCCTCAGAGACTATGGTATGGGTTCCATTTACCACAACAATTTGCGTTACAACATGCAAGGCATCTATAGGAGAGGTGGTGTACATTTTACAGATGAGGGGAATAGAGTCTTCCTCTTGAATTTGAGACTGTCCATTGGTACCTACTTGTAGGTAAAAAAAACACCCACATAACACAACAGCTCTTTTCAGAGCTACCCTACCTCTAAGCACTCTAAATTATTTTTTTACTATATTTTTTTACACTGTTTTTCCCCGTGGTGCGCTCAGGGTGCGCGTACCAGAGAGCGCACATGAGAACGCACCCAGCGCTTACCCCGTGAATTTAAAAAAATATATATTTTTTTTGGCCCTTCAGGGTCCTTCTAGGGCCCCCTCATAAAACCTAGGGGGTCAGGGGGTGTCTACCCTGCCCCCTTTTAATCATTCCCCCTTTTTATTTTCACCTCTTGGGTCTCGATTCTACCGAGACACAAGATGGCGGACTCTCTGGACTGTTTAGAATGTTGACAGACACCCGAGAGCCAATCAGCTTTCCTCTCGCGCACTCCCGTAGTGTGCCGGGTGCGCTCCCGGTACGCGCACCGGTGATCGCTCATAGCGCGCCTATAGATATATATGGGTTTTTGAAGTTAATTTTCATAAAAACCACTGGAGAAATTTTCACCAAATATAGCAAAGGCACATCTGCGTACCAGTCTCTACAATTTTGCCAAGTTCGGTGTTATTCCGTTCAGTGGTTCGGGCTGTAGACTTGTCAGAACGTCCTATGGAAATTAACATTGGGAAAACACGTTTTGGGACCCCCCTTTTTTCTCAGCCCCCACTTCACAAATCCCCCCGAAACTTACAGGGAAGGAGCGGAGCGGGCCAAAATTTTGGAAAATTACACGCAAATTCCTCAACCGGCGCCAGAGTTATTCTCAATAGAATGTTGCGGATTTCCTATGGTAGCTAGGTCCTAACTATAACTACCTACTGGCGACCGCCAGTAGGTAATATATATATATATATATATATATATATATATATATATATATATATATATATATATATATATATATATATATAAAAATATTTATTACATATATTTGTGGATGAAAATATACAAACATACTCACGATTATAAACAATTCACAGAACAGTATAAACCATCCTTTAAAAAAAAAAAGCAAACAATCCAATATTTTGATGTCTCACTTTATACTTAAATGTGTTTAAAACTCTGTGCCCAATTTTCCCATATCTGTGCACACAGGAAGATGTATATGTGTATGCATGTATACAGTGCATACAAGCACACATTGGTATGTATCCAGGTATAGAAACAACATAAACGTTGCTAGACCTGTAAACTTTGTCGTGGGTTTCACCTGTACTTTTTGCCTTTGCCTCCTCTATTTTGATTTCAAATTCAAATTCTTTTTATTGAGTTTTAAAGTCAACACATAGGAATAGCACAATTGCAACATTTTCCATGTAAGACAGATATCACATGAGGGTTACAGCTTGTTCACAAGATCTATGGCGAATCAGGCCTACTTGTAGGTGCAGTTGTAGCATGTCACAATTGGTTTCCTGCAACATTTCATTAACCATACCTCAAAGAAGAGGAACAAAAGAAAAGCGAAAAGGGAGATAAGAAAACCTAATATAAAAAAAGAAGAACATTATAACAATGATGTCATGGTGCATATGTTATTTTGTTGGTCAGGATAAGAGGGCTTACAATTCATTGGAGAACCAACTTACAAGGTGTGAGCCCCTGTCTGTTCCGCTGTAATGTTAAAAATGAAACAAATGAAGGGCTCTCAGCCATGCCGTCAACGAGGGCCCTTCTGATAAATAGCACACCAGCAGGGACCATATATACTGGAACCTTTCCTGGAGTCTTCTACAATGTCGGTCATCCGCTCAAGAGCCAGGGCCCTCCACAGTCACGTGTGCCATTGAGTAAGAGATGGGGCCTCATGTTTTTTACATGTGGCTGCTACTGCCATTTTTGCTTCCCCCAAGCAGAGCCACAAAACCGATCTGTCCCCTTGCGTTTGGCGTTTCAGAATTGGATCTCTCACCCCAAGCAGTGTGTGTTCCAATAAATTTAGGATTGGGTACCCCAAAATGATTTTGATTTGGGACAGGATTTCTTTCCAAAAAGGCTTCATGGAGGGGCAGTCCCACCAAATATGGCAAAAGTCATCCAGCAAACCACACCCAGCATCTATCAGGCCAATTGGGGGAGATTTTGTGCAGTTTTGGGGGGTATAGATACCAGTCGTACATGATATTGTAGTAAGCCTACCTAAGAAACATCGAGCGGTTGAATTTGGTTATGTCTCTACATAAATGCTCCCACTTTTTTCCTGCTATAGCGGTATCCTGGATTGTATCCCAAAATTGTTTGTGTCACTGGGTCGATCTGGAGCTCAGTGCCTGAATGAGGGCATATAGGAAGGAAATGCACCCCTTGGAAGTGGACCCGGACTCTGTGAATTTCTCTATCAGGAGCAGGTCTCTGGTTGTGGCCTGTCGCACCAGAGGTTGCTGCACCCAATGTTTAATCTGCAAGTAGTGGAATTCCTCCTTGGCAGTCAGAGTGTATTGTATCATGCAGTCTCAAAAGGAGATTATTTCCCCTCTACTGAACAGATAGGCGATAATAAGGCAGCCCCCTGCCTGCCATGCCTCGAAGGGTGCTTCGTGAAGTGCCGGGGTAAAGCCAGCATTAAAATGTATGGGAGTGTAGGGAGATGGGAAAGTAGTCAGTTGTAGCTTCTTAGTGATGTCATCCCAGACAAGTAATGTGGTAGCTGTGGGCGTACTGAGGGAGGAATTGGGCGGTCTATCTTGTTTTGGCTTCCAGAGGAGGTCCCAAATGGTTCTGCCTGTTACCTGCCTATCCATGTGATGCCAGTGTTTCTCAGAAGCTCTCAGTGACCACTCTGTCAGTACTCGTAACTGAACAGCTCTTAGTATCCCAAAAAGTCAGGCAAAGCCAAAACCCCTTCCTTGCGTGGTCGAGTGAGAAGACAATGGGACAAGCTTCCCCTGCCATATGAATTTAGAGATCATCCATCTCAGCTCTCTGAAACTACCTTTTTCTCCCTGTATGGGTAACCCATGAAAGAGGTAGAGCAAGTGAGGGAGAGTGTTCATCTTAATGGCATTGATCCTGTCCATCAAAGAGATATATGCTGCACTCCATTTGCCCAAGTCAGGTTTTAACTGTTGCAGTAGAGGGGGGGGGGGGGAGTTTGTCTTATATAGGTCCAAGACACGGGGAGTGACTTGATGCCCTAGTAGGTGATTTCCTTGGCTGTGCAGCGAAAGGGCGACACTCCCTCCACCTGTCACCACTCCTCTCGAGGTAAAGTCAGATTAAGTAAGAAGGACTGAGCCAAATTTACCTCAAATCCTGCTACTTTCTCAAACAGTGAGAGCTCCATCGAAATAGCCGGAAGAGAGGTCAATGGCTCTTTGACTGGAAGGAGCACATCGTCTGCAAAGAGTGAGATTTTATGATCATCCAAGCCAAACCGCACTTCCCGTATGTCTGGATGCTCTCTAATTTTATGTGCTAGGGACTCTATACAGAGGGCGAAGAAAAGGGTGGACAATGGATACTCCTGTCTCGTCCCCCTTGCCAGACTGAAGGAGTGCAAAACAGCGCCATTGACCAGGACTCCGGACTTGGGGGCATGATAATTGCCTCAAACCATCCCTATAAAGGTCTCACTAAACCCAAAGCGATGTAGCACCCGAAATAAAAAGGTCCATTCCACGCGGTCAAAAGCTTTCTCCACGTCTAGCGAGAGAAGAGCCGCTGGGATGCTTTTTTCCAGACCTTTTTCATGATGTGGATGATGCGCCGCAGGTTATCATGGGTCTGATACCCCTTGATGAACCCTGATTGGTCTGGGTCAATAAGGCCTGGGAGTACATTTTCCAGGTGAGTAGCCAATATTTTAGAATAATTCTTGGCATCCAAATTTAGAAGGGCTATCGGGCGGTAAGAGGAGCAAGCTCTAATGTCCTGTCCCGGCTTATGTATCACTGCTACAAGTGCCTCCCCCATGGTGGGAGTGACCTGCTGCGTAGATGCGATCACATGAAACAAGTTAGTTTGCTAAGTAGACGGCTAGTTTTGGGGCAAAGGTACGATAAAATTGCACCATTAACCCATCAAGTCCTGGAGCCTTCCGTAATTTGAGCGCGTCTATCGCGTTCTGAACTTTCTCCGTCGTGATAGGTTTGGCCAGATCCTTATTGGGACCTTATGTGACCTGCGGGAGGCTCAAGGGGTCCAGATAACCCGCTTGGACCTGCAATCGTCGTTCCTCCAAAGTATAGAGAGTGCAATAGAACTCCTCAAAGGTGTTGGCCTTTCCCTCCTCTGTCATATGGAAGACGCCCGCGTCACCCACTATTCCTTTTATGTATTTTCTTTCCTGTTTGGCCCTTAATTGGCGTGCTAATAGTGAGCCCACCTTGTTCCTCCCAAATGTCCCCTGGTCTGCAACCGCAAGATGTTTTTTTTCCGCTCTGTTGGTGTATATGGCCTGCAGCTTCCCTTTGAGGGATGTTACTTTCCTTAGGGACGGTGCCAAACAACCCTCCTTGTGCGCCGTCTCTACTGCTCGCAGTTCCTTTTCTAGCATGATACTCTCCTCTTGCTGCTGGGTTTTCAGGGTAGTGGCCAGTTCTATACATTTACCTCGGACGACCGCTTTAAAAGCGTCCCAGGTGGCGGCATGGGAGGCAAGCTCAGGATCATTATTCGCAAAAAAAGTCATTAATGGTCTGTCTGAGTTTGTCCTTCAGGAGTGGAGCATGGTCAGACAGGCAGATCGGGTGGAAGTGGGACTGAAAAATCGCGGGGAACAGGGACTGGCTCACGAACATGTGATTGATTCAGGAATATGTTCTCTGGGTATGGGAAAAGAAGGAGTAGTCACACACGTTGGGATTAGTGTCCTTTCACACATCTACCAAGCCCAGGAGTTGTGACCTGAGTGCCTTTCCAAACACTCCTTCTGCCTCCCTGTGTGGATGATCCCGGATCCCAAATGAGATTAAAATTCCCCATTACAAGTATGTCTCGCCGTGCAAAGTTCTCCAGAGGCATGAGGAAGGAGAGGAGAAAGTACTGCTGGCTCGTGTTGGGTGTGTATTTTACTGTGAATGTGCATTGCCGACCTCTCAGGTCCCCCGCACCATTAGGAATCTCCCTGTTTTATCAAATTTTGTGTTGTGAGTTTGGATCAGGACCCCAGCATGAAAGAGGAGCGCCACCCTATTCTGTTTTGAAGCATGAGAGGATCTGAAAATGAGAGGGTAAGCTTTTTGGTTTGGAAAGTGTTCTAGGTTTTTTTGAGGTGCATTTCTTGGAGTGCCGCCACTTGGATATTGTGGTTTAATAAACATTTCCAAAGGGGCTGCTGCTTGTCTGGGGAGTTAAGGCCCCTAACATTCCAAATTATACTATGGACTGCCATACCTATCTGATTAGGTACCAGCCCCACTCCCTTAAACCCCTTGCTCTTGCTCTCTCCCCTTCCTCCCACTCCCCACGACCTAGCAAGTATAAAGCGAAGCTAAGACATCATGACATCCAACTAGTGCAACATAACAGTATAATCAAGAACTAGGAGTTCGGAGAATCTCCATCACAGAGGGGAACCTCGTTACAAAAAAACTCCAGGAGCGAGACTACTTCCGCTCCCCCAGCCCCATCAACCTCAACATTTAAGGCATATGCATAACTGTACGGAATGTCACTTGGTGATTAGTGCACCCCAAACCTCCCCTGCATTAGCTGCTCAAGTCTGTCTGTGGAGGTGTCTCCGCAACCTCCAAGGTAAGTGCAAGTCCTCTGCTCTATCCACCCTCCCAATGATGCCCCCTTATCACACCCGTGACAGGGAGTATTGTATTCCACTGAGGGACAGAACAGTCCAACTGTGGGACCCCGATTCGCCGTCTTCAGACCTGAGATTTCTTGCTCCTACATCCCACTTCTCGCCAGGGGCCACAGCCTTGTCGCTCTTCCTGCTGCTCCCTCTTGGTGTCCCTTGAAGATGCTGCGCTGTTAGATGAGGAAATCGTGACCCCCAAAAGGTCTACTGCCTCCCCCAACTCCATGCATTGAAGGTGTTTATTTTCACATTGGAAGGTGATCGAATGGATAAGTCCATCTATACTTGACCTTCCTCTCTCTCAAGATGTCGGTGATCGGTCGGAATTGCTGCCGTCGCGCGAGCGTGGCCTGGGCCACATCCTGGAAGAGCATACACGTGGAAGGTGACCTTGTCAGAATACCTTGCCTTTTGTAGGACCAGTTCTTTGATTTTGAATGAACTGAATTTCACTAAGATGTCATGAGGTCTCCCCAGGGAGCTGCGGCCCCACTCTGTGTACTCTCTCTAACCAGACTTCAGGACCGTCCTCTCCCATGACTGAGGAGAAAAGGCCTACCGTGAAGGCTTCCAGGCCATGGACTCGAATGTTGTCTCGGTGGGAACGATTTTTCAAGTCCTCACACTTGAGCAAGGTGGCCTGCAGCTGACTACTCAGATCCACTAAACCTTCTTTCAGGGGCTTACTATAATCGGCCAGCTTCTGGTATTTTAGCTCAAGACCCACCAAGTCAACATCCACCTGAAGGGTCACCAACTTCTCTCTTATCTCCGCCCTGAAAAAATCAAAGGAGGCGTCCTTATCTGCTTTGATATCTGCATGAAGCTTTTTTTTAACTCACGTAGGGAATACAGTAGGTAATCCCTTGTGAGCACCATTGCTCCTGTAGGGTGTGCCGCCTCTTCGCAGGGCGTCCCGCACCTGCAGCAGTGAAGTAGTTTGAGACCTTATTGTTGAAGGTCTTTTTCGGTGGCATAAGGGGACACGCGCCCTGGTCAGAACTTGGCCACCCCTCCTTCCACAGAGACCCAGACCAGACTCTCTGTGGGTATGGAGGGGCCCACCTCTACTACCAGACCCCCTGAGGGTACTCCCCAGGCTCTGTCCGCGGTGGCTATGAGGTCTGCTTAAAAGCCCAATTGGCTTCCCCATGGTGAGCGCCACTCTTGGGCATCTCGTGGGCCGCCTCATAAAGCCGTGTCCTCAGGCTTGGGGCTCCTCAGGTCACTGGTTCCCCTCAGGTCTCACTTGGAAGGGAGCCTGCACTACCCCTCCTCCGTTGCTCCCTGGGCTCGCATGTTATAGCCAGCTTGCCCTGGCGGCCATCTTCAGGTCAGACACCAGGTGGCCAGTGTACGTAATGGGCTCTGCTTTTTCCCCCTTGTGGCCCCTTCAGGAGTGGAGACCCCCACTCAGCGATCTGCTCTTAACTCACGCCACTTGCCAGGCCCCCCTCCGGTTAGAGCCACTAATTAGGGAGATAAAAAGTCCCGGGAGCCTTGCTCTACTAGTGGCTCCCTGCAATGTCTATTAGCCCGTCTGCCGGCCTCCTTGCTCAGGCCCCGCAATTACAAGGGGGCCCCTAGTTGAAGTGCTCACCTTGTTACCTCATAGGGGCTTGTGGTCTCTGCCACTCTGTTTTCTCTGTCTATTTTAACAGAGCCCGCTCCTGGGCATTCATGGCCCCATTAGCGCCTCACCTCACTGTGATGAGGGCTCACTGCGGGTCACAGATATAGTTTTGCCTGCTCCGGTCACCTTGCACTCCAGCGGGGCCCCTCCTTTAGTGCCGCTCTGTGCTCCCTTTGGGAAGCACCACCATTTTGTGGGGTCTAGACTCCGGCACTTACCACAACACTGGCATACTGCTTCAGCTCATCAGGAGGGCACCAGGGGTTGCAGTGAGTACCCCCACTGCTTTGCTCACCGTTGTGGCCAGTGGTGTCTCTTCTGTACTGCGGAGCTCCCAGCGGGGAGTGCTTCCATTTTGTGTAGACCGCCCGGGGCTGCCAGTGACCGCTGGTGCTAAACTGAAGCACCCCGGGTTCTACTGATCGCAGGACCAGTCACCAGCAGTTCCCCCACTGCTGGCTGCTCCGTGGGGTGGTCAGGGTGCTTGGATACGCCTCAGGTCATAATAGTTACGGGTCCTGGGACAGAGCCGGTTGGAGATTCGTCGGATCAGCCATGTTGTTTGGCCAAGCCCCCTCCTGTATTTTTACTATGTGTTGGACTTCGTTTTTGCTGGGCTGGATGCTTTGGACAACTTTGCCACTCCTGTTCAGGGCCAAAGAGCAAGCGCGCCCTTTGCAAATTGTTGTCATGGATTAGAATTTCCATAATTGGCTTCTTTAATTTACTACTAAGTCCCTAGTAATGTGCACTGTGTGTGCCCATGGCCTGTAAACAAAATACTGCTAGTGGGCCTGCAGCAGCACACATGCAGCCATGCAAAAGGTTCGCAGACCTGCCATTGCAGTGTCTGTGTGCTGTTTCGTACTGCCATGTCGACCTGGCAAGTGCACCCACTTGCCAGGCTCTAACCATCCCTTTTCTTACATGTGAGTCACCCCTAATGTAGGCCCAAGGTGCCCTTGTGGGCAGGGTACAGTGTATGTGATTGGTAGGGCATGTCCTGATGTGTGTGGCATGTTATGATAGCGAAATACTGCTAATTTTCTTTTCACTATTGAAAGGCCATCTGTCCCTTAGGATAGAATGGGGAGTTTACTGATAACAACTTATAAGCATAACTGCCCATGGGAACAAGATAGGAAAGTGGAGTTTGGTATGCCTGAACTCAGAATATAAAGATGCATTTTGTAAGGATGATTTTTATATACTGTGTTTGATAATACCACTTTTAGAAAGTGGGTATTTTCTTGCTTAGCCATCCAATGTGTCTCTGCTAGGGTTGTGTATTGATTTTATGGCTTTGGAGTGAAGGGGCTGCGGATGCGCACTCTGTTCAGACAGCCATTTGGGGGTTTGGCCTGCCTTCCCAGGGTGAATCAGGGCTGGGCTGAATAGACCTGGGCTTCATTTAGAGTAGTGGAGGAGATTTCCTTTACACCTGAATGGGCCTGTTCTACCTTGGACAATGCTGTCTCCACCTCCTGCCAGGAGGCTGGACCAAGGAAGATAGAACTGTTTTTTTCTGAGCACAGACACTCTCCGACACAAGAGCCAAAGGAATTTTGAATATAAAAAGTGGGGCCTAGACCCCTGACTTTTAGATTACTTTTGGAATTAAAGAGGAACCGCTGCTAAGGAGAAGAGCTCAGAAAAACTGAAGGAGAAGTACTACCCCTTTGCTCTGTACTTTCTGGGGTTGGCCTGCAATAGCTGTTTCTGCCAAGGAGAGGAACTGTGTGTGTATCCTGCTTGAAAAGTAACTCCAAGGGCTTGAAGTGGAGTTTGACCCCTGTTCAAGAAGTCTCAGGAACAGCAACAACCTCACCATCTCTCTGGGCCCCGTCTCTGGAACCACGGTTTTCAGTCACCAAAGAGAAGAAGAGCAGCCAACTCTGTCACCATGTCCGCCACTGGTTCGGTATCCTGAAGACACAGCAGAATGCACCTCTGCACTTCGCATCACAACCATGGTCTCACTGATGCCACTGGATGACCATCTCCGAGCTGCTGCATGCACCCTGTCCTGTGGGCAAAGCACTGCACAAATCCCTGCTACACTCTGCCACCCAAATCTCACTGACACAGTCGCTGCCCGCCCGAACATCGACCGGCTCCGTCACCTGCACTGCAACCTGCCAGCAGTGCATCGAGCACTGCCTCACTCCGCATCGCAGCCCTGGTCTCACCAACGCTGTTGGACAATCGTCACCAAGCTGCTGCCCTCACCACACCATGAGGGCACCACACGCCAGACTGCTTAACTTCACAGCACAACCACAACAGTTGCCCTGACTGACTTGTACCCACGGGAACAGCCAAGACGAGAAAGATACTGTATATGAGCCTCTCAACAACACAGCTGCGTTTTAGCGACATTTCTGCAACTTAAAGGTTATCTTGCAAAATACCTATTTTTCATTATTATATGTTGGATTTTTGTCATTTTGGGTATTTTTTTGGTTTAGTTAAAAATTTGCTAATGTTCTAAGCTGGTGTGGTGTCCATTTATAGTGTTCTTACTGTGTTACTGTATGTATGCACAAATGCTTCACACACTGCCTCTGAGATAAGCCGGTCTGCTCGTGCCAAGCTACCGAGGGGGTGAGCAGGGGTCATTTTAGAAGTGTATCCCCCTTACCCTGACTAGGAAGAAGGGTCCCTAATTGGACAAAGGTGAAAACCATTGCCGACTAGAGACCCCATTTCTCAATCAATCAATCAAAGACATTTATAGAGCGCACTACTTACCCGTAGGGTCTCAAGGCGCTGGGGGGAGGGGATGCCGCTACTGCTCGAACAGCCATGTCTCAGCTTCTTCCTGAAGGAGAGGTGGTCTTGGGTCAGGCGCAGGTCGGTCGGTCGGGAGTTCCAGGTCTTGGCGGCCAGGTAGGAGAAGGACCTTCCTCCTGTAGTCGCTCTTCGGATGCGGGGGACGGCGGCGAGGGCGTGGTTGGCTGATCGGAGGTGGCGTTTGGGAGCGTAGAAGTTGATTCGGTTGTTGAGGTAGCTCGGGCCTTGGTCGTGTAGGGCTTTGTGTGCGTGGGTGAGGAGGCGGAAGATGATTCTTTTGTTGACGGGGAGCCAATGTAGGTCTCTCAGATGTCCGGAGATGTGGCTGGTTCGTGGGATGTCGAGGATGAGTCTGGCTGAGGCGTTCTGGATCCGCTGGAGTCTCTTCTGGAGCTTGGCGGTGGTACCGGCGTAGAGGGCGTTGCCGTAGTCCAGTCGACTAGTGACGAGGGCCTGGGTGACGGTCTTCCTGGTCTCGGTGGGGATCCACCAGAAGATCTTCCGTAGCATGCGTAGGATGTTGAAGCACGCCGAGGAGACGTTGTTGACTTGTCTGGTCATGGAGAGGGAGGAGTCCAGGATGAAGCCCAGGTTTCGTGCGTGGTCTGTCGGTTTGGGTGCGGTGCCCAGGGCGGGAGGCCACCAGGAGTCGTCCCAGGCGGAGGGTGAGGAGCCCAGGATGAGGACCTCCGTCTTGTCCGAGTTCAGTTTCAGGCGGCTGGTCGTCATCCACTCGGCTACCTCTTTCATCCCTTCGTGCAGGTTGGCTCTGGCGGTGGCGGGGTCGTTGGTCAGGGAGAGGATCAGCTGGGTGTCGTCGGCGTAGGAGATTATGCTGAGGTTGTGTTGTCGTGCGATGGCCGCGAGGGGGCTCATGTAGACGTTGAAGAGGGTGGGGCTCAGCGAGGATCCTTGAGGGACGCCGCAGATGACTTCGGTGGCCTCTGACTTGTACGGTGGTAGGCGGACTCTCTGTGTTCTTCCGTCGAGGAAGGAGATGATCCATTCCAGAGCCTTCTCCTGGATTCCGACGTTGCTGAGGCGCTGTACTAGGGTGCGGTGGCAGACAGTGTCGAATGCCGCGGAGAGGTCTAGGAGGATGAGGGCCGCTGTTTCTCCCTTGTCCATCAGGGCTCGGATGTCATCGGTGGCGGCGATGAGGGCGGTCTCGGTGCTGTGGTTGGCTCGGAAGCCAGACTGTGAGGGGTCGAGGGATCCATTCGTCTCAAGGAAGGCGGCCAGCTGCTTGTTGACGGTCTTCTCGATGACTTTGGCTGGAAACGGGAGGAGCGAGATGGGGCGGTAATTCTTGAGTTCGGTGGGGTCCGCTGTGGGTTTCTTGAGTAGAGCGCTGAGTTCGGCGTGCTTCCAGCTCTCAGGGAAGGTGGCGGTGTCGAAGGATGTGTTGATGATGTCTCGCAGGTGGGGTGCGATGACAGCGTCAGCCTTGTTGAAGACGTGGTGAGGGCAGGGGTCGGTCGGCGATCCGGAGTGGATGGAGTTCATCGTGCGGATGGTGTCTTCGGTGCTGATCGGAGTCCAGGCGTGGAGGGTGGTGGTGGGGGGTGGTTGTTCGGTCTTGGTGTGCGTTGGTTGGTTGTTGAAGCTGTTGTGTATGTCCGCGATCTTGTTGTGGAAGTATGAGGCGAGGGAGTTGCAGAGGTCTTGCGATGGGGTGATGTCGTTGTTTCCTGCGCTGGGGTTGGAAAGCTCTTTCACGATGTTGAAGAGTTCCTTGCAGTTGTGTGCGTTGTTGTCCAGCCGGTCCTTGAATGCAGTTTTCCTGGCGGCGCGGATCAGCTGGTGGTGCTTACGGGTGGCAAGCTTGAAGGTGGTCATGTTGTCCGGTGTTGGTTCCCTTCTCCAGACTTTCTCGAGGGCTCGGCAGTTCTTCTTGGAGCTCTTGAGTTTGTCGGTGAACCATGGGGCTTTCTTGCTGCCGGGTCTGCTGGGCGGGCTCCTCAGCGGGGCGAGTTCGTCTGCGCAGTTGCTGATCCACTTTGTGAGGTTGACGGCGGCCTGGCTGGGGTTCGCTGAGCTGGCAGGCGGATGCTGGCTCAGTGAGGTGGCGAGCTGGTCGGCTGTGATCTTGTTCCAGCTTCTGCGGGCAGCCTGTTGCTGGTAGTGGTAGGTCGTCGTTCTTTTGAAGGTGAAGTGGACGCAGCTGTGGTCCGTCCATTGAAGCTCTGTGGCGTGGCTGAAGGCGATGTCTGTGCTGGATGAGAAGACTGCGTCGAGTGTGTGTCCGGCGAGGTGGGTGGGGGTGGACACCAGTTGCTTGAGTCCAAGATTGGCGAGGTTGTCGAGCAGGGTGCTGGTGTTGCGGTCGTTGTTGTTCTCCAGGTGGAAGTTGAGGTCCCCCAGGAGGATGTAGTCAGCGGAGGGGAGGGCATGCGGGCTGACGAAGTCGGCGATGTCCTCGCTGAATTGGGTGCGTGGTCCCGGAGGTCGGTAGATCAGGGTGCCTCTGAGGGTGGTCTTCGGGTCGGTGTGGATCTGGAAATGCAGGTGTTCGGCGGTGGTCAGGGTGTTGTCGGTGCTGGTGGTGAGACGGATGGTGTTCCTGTGGATGATGGCGATGCCTCCTCCCATCTGGTTGGCGGTGCGATCCCTCCGGGTGATCTTGTAGCTTCTAACAAACATAAAACACAAAACGGTTGCATTAGTGCTCCTATGTACAGACACACAAGCACATGCTCCTGGATGACACCCCTGGAATTAGAACAGACCCCTTGCGTACACCACCTCAACCCAAGAAGTGTCCTTGGTATTTGTGAGTTCAGACATGCCTTCTACTCAATGTTTACCTAATCCGTGCCTGCAAATCGTAGCCTCACTCTGATCTTGTGATCTGTGGCATATAAACTCGGGTGGAGAAACCGAGTGTAGAACAACTCGCGCTAAGGGGTGGAGGGAGGAGGGAATAGCAGAACCAGGGCAATAAAGTGATATACAAACAAGGCACAGCAAACAAAACAGAACGAATATGAAGCCAGGAAGATTACAAAACAAATGTAAATAACAGGAAGTTTGGGATTTTCTGTGAGGTCAGAGTTGAAAATATTAGCGGCTAAAATGTATGATCCAAGCATAAGACTCTGGGATAAGACCGGAAAACCTGTCTGGTAAATGTACATGACTGCTTATGTTCAATAAAACACATCGTAACTGACTGAATATAGTGAGAAATAAAACACAACAATAAAATAACTGCAAAATGGCCGGAATAATCCTAGCACGGTCAACAACAAGGCAATAAATATTGTTGACAACAGTACAAACAAGCATTTGCAATGCAACCGGTCTCACCTTTGGGAAATTAAAAGTATTTAGCCATGCAGCACATTATCCTGGGAGTTATATCAACTGTTCTCATTTAGCCTTACACAATGCTCTGTAAGTGAAACTCTATTTGGAGCACGAAAGCAATGCACTGAAGCAAGCAAGTGCTTCAATGCCTTATGAGTGTAGTATATAAATACAATATTAAAATACCATGATTGAAGGGGCAGAGGCTATTGATAATGTGTACATTAAGGGAACAGACATAAAACAAGGTGAAGAAGTTATGGTTTACTGCCCAAGTTGTGAACTCTGGAACCACACAACTGGGTTTAAATGTTGCCTTCCCCATCTGAAACAACATTAACAAATATTCTTGGGTAAATTACTTTGTTTCACTGTCCGTCACATGCCTTTAATGATACGACCAGGAGTGCTATTAAACAGGGCGAACACCAGAACAGTGAATACTAGTGCATCCATGTTTCTTTGATCATGAGAAAGACATCCAAAGTCAGTGAAATCGGTATGTTTTTACATGTTTAGTGTTATAGACAGAAATTGGTCCTAGGCATTGATTCAACATATACAGTGTAAAAATATATATCAGATATTCTTTTGATCACCATCCGATTAAATCCGTTATGGTTGATACAAGTCAGAACACAACAGATATATTAGCCCGAAATATCAATTGGTACAAGAAAACACACTTAGAGCAAAACAATTGTGTCTCACCAAAGTCCGAGAGACTTGCTTATTTTAATATGTGCTTAGAAAAATAACAGATATAAAATACAATTATTTACAACTGGGGTTCACTGTCAAATGATATGCACATTGTTTGCGACCTAAGAATTAAGGGCAGGCTCACCCATGTTTCACACTAAAAACCTTAGTTTCCTTTTTTAAGAATCTATATTCTCTTATAGACCTTCTTGGTCACTTTACTCACACGAGCACTTACTATCACTCTTTTCTGTGCACATCATTTGACAGTGTACCCCAGTTGTAAATAATTGTATTTGATATCTGTTGTTTTTCTAAGCATATATTAAAATAAGCAAGTCTCTCGGACTTTGGTGAGACACAATTGTTTTGCTCTAAGTGTGTTTTCTTGTACCAATTGATATTTCAGGCTAATATATTTGTTGTGTTCTGACTTGTATCAACCATAACGGATTTAATCGGATGGTGATCAAAAGAATATCTGATATATATTTTTACACTGTATATGTTGAATCAATGTCTAGGACCAATTTCTGTCTATAATATTTGATACCCAGGTCCTTGGACTCCAATTGGGTTACCCCCTGTTTAATAACAATTTACATGTTTGGTGTCAGCATGCTTTAAAAAAAAACCTGGTACCAATGTAGCTCATTTTATTATAATATGTTATTCACACTCTTATCTCACTGCATTATGCCATGTTTTGGAAATCCATTGCAAAGCAGAAAAGTGGCATTGAAGTGCATACTACAAGGCGCTGCTGGACATATGTTATGTTGATTTTATAGCGGTGTGATCCCTCGCAGTGTTAAACAGTGTGCATACGGCCTGTGTAGAAGATGAGAGAATGTCACATTATGCCACATCAATCTCTGGCTTTGTGTTGAAACTGGATGAACGGGTTAGGCAGTGCTATTAAAAATACATCAGACACTTGTGACATGTACTGTCCATTAAGTAAGGGCAAGGCCAGCTGAAAAATGCTGTCAGTTCACCTTCAGAAGCATTGTAGCAGACTTCTGCTCAAGTACTGGTGAAATGCTAAGACAAGTAGTAACAAGGCTTGTGGTTGCAAAGTGTATAAATTAGTAAATTAGCGAGGTAGTGAAGTTTTACCTAGAACTAAAGGAGGGCTATGAAAAAAAACATTGCTCTTTCACTGAGGTACGAAGCCATATGGCCTGGTACTGCCCAAGTCCCCTTTTCTTTAAAACCCAAGACCACCCTGGTATGAGGACTCCAATCCTCATCCAAGGCAAGCATTTCAGACGACACTCTTTTGGATTAGGGGGAGTAATCCCCGGCCGTATTTATTACATAAATAAAACATCTGATATTATTTACATTATGTACAATTACGCAGAAAGTCAGGGTGTCTTGATCGATACACGAGGTTACTTGGCTAACCTTAACATGCTGCTAATACATCATCATTTCTATTGTAATCTACACATGTATATACATTACTTTCTGCATGTCCCCGCTAGAGCCTACGGCAAAGTCAATGACTGACAGCCCCAGATCCTGGTAAGACGACAAAAAGACTCCACTGGAGTAGGCCTGCGGAGGGGGTACAGCTTATCGGACGGATATTTTCCCCGGTCCCCCCCCCATGCCCTGAGCCTTAAGTCCATAACCGGGGCTGCAATACTGCGTATTTGCACCCTCATGCGCATACGTGTGTGATGGTGGCCACAGGCCTACTGGAAAGAGTGACTCCCTCCCCTGGCCCCAGCACCCCGACAGCCTACCGTCCGGCTGTCACTGCACCTGGAGTTGTAAACGTTGCGTAGTGGGTCTAGCTTACCCAAACGGATATCTCCCCCAGGCCCCCCCTACACTCTGAGCCATAACACCATGAATGGGCACTGCAATTCTGCATCCATGGACATGCAGCAGCCTACCCAATGTGTGACCCTGTGTCTCCTCCTCGTGGGGCGTCCCCAATTTAATACTGAAACTATGCTCACCAATTATGAACCTACCGCCACAGGCCAGTATAGTTGCCCGACTATCTTGCCTCCCCTTACTGCCTCCTAGAAAGGTCATGCCTACACCCTTGCCGCTTTTAAACCCTGCCAGCAAACATTATTTCAAAAAGTATTTTTTCACCACAACATCAGGAGAAGCTGTATCCCATGTTGTAGCCTAAACTACTTCTTGTGAAGGCACCACTTTTCCTACTGTCCCCTGTGTTTTTACACCTGAATAATGCTCTTGCCTGATTCAGGAGCCCAGACAGACTCACCCCTCCTTCTACTGTGATATGAGGGTCGTGTCTGATCACCTATTATGTGACTTGGGGTATTGTTCCCCCATCCCTGCCTCTGCAACCATTAACTGCTGGGAGCCCATCCTCCTGTTGGAATGATTCACGCAGGAAAACCCCAGCTTGCCCGGTTCAAATGCTGAATTTATAAAATGCTGCTCTGTAAGCACTGCAGAGTTTGGGCTTGCTGGCCAGTCCTAGACCTTGATTCACAACCGACTGCAGGATGGCGCCTGCGTGCATGAGTGCAGTAAACTACTGCATCACATGAGGGGGTGGCTGCCCGGCCTGCTGGAAGAGTAACTCCCATGCCCCCACACCCATTTGGCCTACTGACCTAACAGGACCCATATTCAACAGGATCGAATCTGCGTGGGGAGACTCCAATAGATTTGACGCCCATCACCTAAACCATTCATCCATGACTATTTCCCGTTCAATAAGCTGCCAGTGTGCTGCGTCTGTACACGACCGCCTGAGTTTAGGCATGCTGGCCAGACCTATCTCCCGGATTGCGGAAAACTGCTAATTAACCCTGCATGCACACGTGCATTCGAATATCGCCCTCTGGCAGCTACCCGTTAAGTGGCCGCTGGGTTGCTACAGATGTACGCCGCCTCCCCAGTTTGGTCATGAAGGCAAGACATTCACCCTGATTCTCAGACGACTGTTAAATACCTTCTGCTAATGACCAATCTCTTTAAAAAACAGTGTTTGAACAACTGCCCCTATATCTTGTTTAAAAGCAATATGTGCACCTCTGCCACTACAGGACAACCTGACAGCCTTGCAGTAGAAAAACATATATTAAATGCAGTATGTAACAACTTTGCCACCTCAGGGCAACATAACAGCAAAGCAGGCACTGAACTCCTGACCTGTGAGATCCTTCGGCCCTGGGCAGGGGCGTAGCTAGAGCTCGTGGCGCCCGGGGCTACCCCTCAGAGTGCCGCCCCTTGGGGGAGGTGGGGGGCAGCTGCTGGGGAAAAAGGACGGTGAGCACTTGAAAGATGTCCACGTCTACGAGGAGAGACACGTAGTATTGCTGCTAACAGTTACCTCGATCATGAAAGTTACATTTAGTAATTTATAAAGTTTTATATAGCGCGAACTTGAACCCGAAGGTTATTAGAGCGCTTTACAATTTGAGGCAAAGGTAACAAATCAGAACATTAGTCTAACATGGGGAATCTAATGGGCATTGAGATGTTTACTCCTCTCAAAATCGGAATGGTTGTTTGTTAGAAATGGGGGTCCCTAGTTGGTAATGGCTGGCCACTGTCCAAGTGGGGACCCTTCTTCCTAAGTCAGAGTAAGGGGGCTACACCCTTTGATAACCCCTGCTCAACCCTGTGGTAACATAGCACGAGCAGCTAGGCTTATCTCAGAGGCAGTGTGTAAAGCATTTATGATCATACACAGTAATACAGTGAAGAACACTACAAAGGGACACCACACAAGTAGTTATAAAAAAATACGTATCTTTATGCATAGACTTAACACAAGACCAATAACCATAAAATGCAACAATACTGTAAACTAGGGATGCTCTTGAGATGATGGAAAAATAGTTAAAGTGTGCAAAAATGCACATACATGACACGGTCAAAGGCTAGACAGTTGAATACACCGGTGACTGGCAGTACAAAAGAGAACACACAGACTGCATGGTCTATCTGGGGACTCAGAAAAACCACATGTGACATCCATCAGAGAGCTGTGTGAACAATTACCCCTCAGCACAAAGCAAACATGCACATACATGACACTGTCCAGGGATCCATCATCTACAGCTGACCATTAAATGACCATACATCATAGTCCCCCCATTAAAGCAGTGGGGATCTGCACAAACGTGATGTGCTCTGGGGACCCAAAACCAACTTAACAGTGTCGAAGCCTGTGTTTCTTTACCTTTCAAAAACAGCAAATTTATTATTATCACAGGGACTGACTCACTGTGTGCGCCCTTAGAACTAAACACAGCACAAAGGGATCAGTCAGCTCCACCTTGCCAACACAGACTGGATAAACAGCCCACTCTGGTGGCCCAAAGGCAACAACCAGGGGTCGCGCCCTGTCATTACTTCTAAGCAGCAGCAACCAACTCCCTGGGAATGAAAAGACGTGTGCTCTTGGGACACAAAACCAGCTTGTAATAGTGCATCTCTCCTTCAGAGCATGTTAAGAGCAAAACACCACCGGGTTTTGCGCTGACACTTCCCAGCATTCTTTTTGATCTTATTGCACTAGCTAGCAACCAATAATGCCTGAGAATGAGTGATGGTATAACCAACCTAGTTGCACTTGCTATGCTATTAATTTCTCTTTTTTAGGCTAGCGCAGGTCATGAATGAGCAGATCAATGATATCATCTTATTAACAGCTGCTGTGCCTGCCTGACCTCTGATACGGTAGTCACACAGTCTGTGTCTGTTTAGTGCCCTTCCATTTCTGGTGTTTTACATAAGTTTCAAGATGATCATAGAGTTTCTCGTTGTTCAAATGGGGATAATTTCTGATATTTAAATGTTTTCCTTGTCCTCATTGCTTGATTTTGCTCGCAATAATGTGTCACTCATAGTCCTCGTAATGTCACTCATAATTGCTCTAAAATTATGACAGTGTCACACAGTAATCTGAAACCTTGGCAGCTATGCTTGCAAGACAGTGTCACTCATAGTAGTTGAAATGTCACTCATAATTACACTGAAATTATGAAGATGTCACAGTCACACATAGCGATTTGAAACTCAGCTATAAAATCAAGCCCCACCACCCTGGTATGTCTGCCCCATCTCAACACCCGTGAAAACAAGAAGTCAGCAATGTAATCCATATTGCCTTCTGGTTTCAGGTAGAAAATAAACCACACTGTTAGAAAAGAGTTGGCACGAGCTACAAAAAACAGGCTGATTTCACAGTTGAGTGTTTGGCGATGCCTCACAACGATCTTATTTATGTTTGCCAAGTACACTGCTGTGTTGGCAGAGCTGTTCTTGGGGATGCAAGCCTGACCTTATCTAAGCACCGTATTATCCTCAAGCTCGTCCATCGACGGTCTTGCTTCTAATTGTTAAGTCAGAAAGAAGATATCATGCATTGTCATCACAGCTGTGATTTTCGATCCTGGCTGATGGGCACAACTTGTCACAAAAGTATTTCTGGAATAAATACTTCAAAGGCATTCTCTGGACTCGACTCGACTCCCCGCTCCCCCCCCCACCCTCCCCCTCTCCCAGGGCCCCGCTGCGACCGACTCTCTCTCTCACCTCAATTATTTTGGTGTGTGTCGTCGTGTCGCGCAGAGTGCCGCCCGCCCGCAGCCACTCAGTGACAGCCCACAGCACAGGGTGACACAGAGACAGTACAGTCAGTGAGTACTGTAGCTGATCAGGGCAGGGCTGAGGGTCGTCTCTCTCCACAGTCCACGCACTCCTCGACACGACGGGTCACGGGAGGGGCTGGGGCAGTGAGCGCGCAGCCGCAGGGCGGCGTAACGCGTCACAGGTCACACTGGCGCGGCGGCGAGAAGGCCTGCCCAAAATGGTACAGGGCCGTCATTGGTTGCGGCTGTGCGTATCGCGCACACGCTACCTGATTGACGGCCCTGGCCTCTGTGAGCGAGGCTGGGAGGTTGGGTGGGGGCCCTGTTGATGACGTCGTGCTGCTAAATAATCGGAAGTGAAACCAACGGAACTGACAGGTGTTGTACATTTAAATGCATCATGGTGTGTGCGCTACTGACTGTGCTTAAATCGATGGAGATGGCCTGATGAGATTCTGATTTTTATGTGTAAAGCAGGCGCTGCCCTGCGCCACCGGCCACAGGCCACCGCGCCACCCTATCACAGCTCACAGGCCTCCGCGGCCGCAACGGGCCTCGTCGGCCGGGCCTCCCCCAGTGCCGGCCCGCCCGTGCGGCCTCAGCCGCCTCAAAAGTGGTGCCGCCTGGGGCGGACCGCCCCCCCCTAGCTACGCGGGTGGCCCTGGGCCATGCCTGTTCCGGATCCTCCAGTCCTATTTTTTGCAAGCATCTTGCTGTCCTCGTGATGTGGTTCCTGCCCGTTATCACTCGGAATCCGTTCCATAAATAAATAAATAAACACAAACACCGATGATTAGTGCTCTTAGGATTTGTTAAACGAATAGAAATCACCTGCCAAAACAACCCAGCGGTGGTAAGTCTGTGATACATTTGCCGGCCTACTTATGTGGGTGGCAAAACCAGCTGTAAATCCCACTAGTATCATTTGGTTTTCCGGCCCTGGCACACACACTGCACTTTTCTAGGGTTTTGCCAATAGATCCCCTATGCCGCTCATTGTAAAACCAATCACTGTCACCATTCATACATAGGGGAAATGGCCTATCGGCACTGATCAGTAATGCCCCTGAATCTACAGACCTCTTGCCTCTGCCCATGATGGGCAGAAGACTAAGACCGACGTAACTGTGAGCCAGACAGGTGTCTCTCACCATCTCTTTCTGTATTGTGGATGGTTTGTGCCTGAAATTAGTCGAAAAGGATTTTTGCAGCTACTCACCTGCCCCTCCCGTCATTATTTTGCAAACAACCTGGCTGACACTCTACTTTCCATGTTGTTACTTTTTATTGGTGTCTGCTGCTCAGCATAGTATTGCTAAGCACCGGCTCTGCACAACTAAAATTTCAGCTCTTTGCAGGCAGAGAGCAAGCTACAGGCCAAGTGTTCACTGAGAGAATAATATAGCAAAATATGATTGGGCCTAGCAGTTTTACGCTACTGCACAAAAACAGTTCAGTGACGCAATCAATACCTTGCCTTTGCTTTTCCTTAATATGCTCAGCATCCTGAAACTGACCCTGGTTAGTGAGGCAACACACATTACAATTACTCTTGGTTATCCGGTTAAATTGAGAACAGCTGTGTTTACGATCGTCCCCGGCGCCTGTGCACAAAACAGCCTGGAATTGGAAATCTGTCTGGAGTCGTGCGGCTTTGAGCGGTGCCATCAACGAGACAACGAACGAGGGCAGTAAACAGAGGACTGCTGGATTGTTCAAAATAAAGCAGGGAGACCAGGTTCTATGTTCTATGTTCTATGTTAGGGAATTTATAAAGCGCACTTACACCATAGGTCTCTTGGCGCTGTTCCTACATGAGCTGCTGCGGGGGCCAGATTAAACAGTTTGTCCGAAAAGCCAGGTTTTTAAGGCCTTCCTGAATGCCAAAAGGCTATCACAGCTCCTGACTGATAGAGGGAATGAGTTCCAGAGTCTGGGGGCCAAATAGGCAAACCTACGACCACCTAGACGTCTTAATTTGATAGATGGAGTGGACAGAAGATGAAGATGGGCGGAACGAAGGTTGCGAGTGGGGACATGTCTCGAGATTAGGCTGTTAAGAAATCTGGGACTAGTGCAATGCAGAGCCTTAAAGATTATACAGCCCGATTTGAATGCAGAGCGTTGCGCCATAGGGAGCCAATGTAAAGTGCGCAGCAACATCCTAGCAGACTGCCATACTGCCATCTTGGCTGCTTATAGATCAATCTCGCCGCTTGGTTCTGAATTATTTGTAGGCAATTTACCAGACCAAGGGGAAGGCCAGTGTACAAAGAATTGGAGAAATCAAGGCGGGAGAGTACCAACGCAATCACCACCTGAATCAAGGCTTGATGAGATAACAAATGGGCGATCTTTCTTATTTTTCGAAGTTGGAACAGAGAAGAAGAAATAACCGTGCCCACATGGCCCTTCAAGGAGAGATCGGAGTCTATTGTTACTCCCAGACTTTTCACTGATAGGGACGGGACAGGAGGGGGGCCTAAAGCACCCGGCCAGAAATGAGGTCCCCAGCTAGTGAGACTCTTTCCAGGCAGGACCAATTCGATTTTTCCTGGGTTGAGCTTTAATTGGTTCTGGTCCATCCAACCTTGGATGTGCAGCATTGTGTCCTGGAATTCGGCAGCTGCGTTTTTGGCGGTCAACTTGAAGACCAACTGAAGATCATCAGCGTAGTTGAATACAATTGCATTCCTGGCCTTAAGTGAGTGGATCAGGGGGTGGATGTACAGATTGAACAACAGTGGAGACAGGGATGAGCCCTGGGGGACTCCACATGAGGTAGCCAGGTTAGGGGCCTTATAATTCCCAAGATGTACCGTCTGGGTTCTACCTGTCAAAAAAGATCCTATCCACCCGTAGGCTGTTTCCCGAATCCCCGCTTGTTCGACACGGTGCATTAAGATGTTATGGTTGACCGTGTCGAACGCAGCAGACAGGTCAAGCAGGACAAGTGCCTGCGGGATGCCCTTATCAGCATTGGCTCTTAGTGTATCCATCACCGCCAGGATCACCAATTCTGTAGAGTGGGCAGGCCGAAAGCCGGCTTGGTTTGGTTCAAGATAGTTGGAATTTTCAATGAACTTTGACAAGCATCTAGCCACATGAGCCTCCAATATCTTCGAGAGATAGGGGAGGAGCGAGATCGGGCGGTAGTTAGCAGCGACGGAGGGATCTACTCCTGGTTTCTTGAGCAGAGGGACTAACATGGCCTTTTTGAAAGCAATAGGCACTTCCCCTTTGCTTAGAGATTCATTGAGAAGGGGCAAAAGACTGTGTGGTAAGGCCGAGAAGACTTCCTTCAGGATAGTGGGGGGACAACAGTCATTGGGAGATCCAGACTTGACTTGAGACATTAGTTCGAGTAGAGTGACAGAATCAATTTCCATGAGTTGATCCAAGACAGATCGATGATCAGGGTTGGCCTCAGGGGGTTCCTCCCTTGCTGCCAGAGGTATACTAGCCCTGATGGTCTCTATGTTCTCCACAAAGAAGCTGTTCAGTGCGTTACACCGCTCTTGTGTAGGAACCAAAGAGGGTGTAATTCTATCTTCGCTACTAAGGATATTAACAATCCTAAAGATTTCTCTGGATTTGTTAGAAGCAGCGAGTACCTTTGTGGAGAAATAAGAGGTCTTTGCAGCCAATAGGGCATTCTTATAGTCCCTGCGGGCAGTGAGATAAAGTAATCTTTCATCACTGGCATAGCTGCGCCTCCACTTCCTTTCTGACTGGCGTAAGAGTAGTTTTTGCGATTTTAAGTCCGCAGTGAACCATTTATGGGCTACGGCCTGTCTCGCCCGGGGGAAATTAACGAGGGGGGCATGGATGTCACTAGCAGCTATAAGCCAGTTAGAGATGCCCTTTTCCATGGAGTCAACATTATTATTAATGTCAGCAGAGGGGAGGGAACTGGTTAGAGTGGCCATGAAGTCCTGGGTGGCAAGCGATTTCCAGTTTCTGGTCATACCTCCTCCAACCTTTGATAGCTTAACCCTCCCATTGAAAGTGACTATGAATTCAATTAAATGGTGATCCGACCAAATGCACGGAGAGATCAGCAGGGATGACAGTTCAACATTATACGACCATAATTGGTCCAGGATGTGGCCTTTTATGTGTGTGGGGACAAAAATATGTTGGACCAAGTTTAAATTGGTGAGTGTTTCCGACAGTTCTGCCGACTGGGTCCCACCACCAACATCATTGAACCAGTAGTTCAGATCTCCTATGAGCATGACTCTAGTGTGGTTCATAGCAAGATTGGCTATCTGTTCGCTAAGAGAAAGGGGAAAAGAGGGCATGGACTGGGGAGGGCGATAAATGAGTACTAGCGCCAGAGATCCTGAATTTGTGTCGAAGTTGATAACCATGTTCTCGACCTCGGGAAGGATCAACGAGTTCAATTTGTTGAACTTATAGCTTTTATTTATAATAGCCGCGACTCCCCCTCCCGTCTTCCCTGCAGGCCTGTTGACTGAAAGGATGTAATAGTCAGCAGGAAGGTTCAGAAAACCGAAACCGGCAAGGAACACAAAGTGCATACACTGACAGCGCCAAATCTGAAACATTGAAAAACACAGACAGTGAGGCACTGTGGTGTAGAAAAATACCTTTTACACACAGTATTACCTGTGTTAATTAAGTTGCTTTCTGTAGAGTTTCTAAACATGTGAGCATATGACTCCCTCTGTTTTCAGTTGACCCCTTCTGAAAGTTGGTTGACATTGTTGATGATCCTAGGAATTCTGCCACTGGTTGGAACTCTTATGCGGAAAGTAACCAGAGCTCTCAAATAAACCCCTGAATATCCATATTTGGGAGTTTTGCCAACATTTCATATAACATGTTCACCAGAGGACCTCTTGGCGCTGAATAACAGATGTTTATTGTTACCCAACTCAATGGTACTCATTTTATCAACCTTAGAAGGATAAAAGGCTGAAAGAAACCACCGGGATTTGAACCTGCGACCATGATGTCAAACACAAGTCCCTATAGTGGGCACACTAGTCCACTAAGCCACCAGACCCAACTCAATATTGAAGACAGCAGCAGCTCATTAATATTGATGCAAAGTACTCTCTGAGACCACTCCTGTTTCTTTTATATGAAATCCTGATTTTTATCTAAAAGAAACATTGATAAATGTTGCACCATAGCTCGGCCTTTGCCAAGTGCTATGGCGAGCCCTGTCCTAAATACAGTAGAAGGGTGCAGGATAAGCTGCCTGTTTGTCTATGGAGTTTACAGAAAAAGCTACCAGTGCAAGACTAAGCATAAGATCAAAGTATGCCTTTTTCTGTTTAAGGCAGCATTCACCTGCACAGACTCGAACCTTTTGCCACAAGATTCATGCAATAGAAGCATCTGCACACTGAGCCACCTAACTCACTCCAGGACAATCATGTTCTCAGTCCCGAGCACCGGTCATCGATGAAATATATAGACCAGAACTTAAAATACAACCGTGTTATACGAATGTAAGCAAATCTAGTAATTCTTTAGATATCCGAAGGATAAAAGGGCGTTTAAATTGTGATATACCGGGAATAGCCGAGATTTCGGTGACACGCATTTAACCTACTGAGCTATTATACTGCTTAGGGCCGCTCACTTACATGCTGTGCTTCTCAGCCACATGACCGCAATAGAGTCAGTGCGGTTGTGGCACAAACAACAGCGGAGGAGCAGGCCAACTCTGGGACTAAAACACCGGCCCCGCCCCACTCTGTTGTCTGCCCCACAAAAACTCTGCGTTAAAGAACCGACACAGGGTGTAACGTTGCTGTTACCACAAATGATGACACTGCAAGTGTGAAGGGTTAACTGGTATTTATTGATCAGTAAGCTCTAAGGAGCGCCGAGCCGCCAGCCTTTCCCCTGGCCTCCGCGCTAATCCTTTCGCGCCCCTCTGCCGCCCGCAGCCTAACTTCGGCCTAACTTCGGCGTCTGCACGTCACCCCGAAGCGCACCCAAGGACCCTTCTCCTGCCGGAACTGCAGCTTCACCAGCATCTGGCCCGCCAACCCACCTACCAAAGAACCCAACTACCTCAGATGTGTCCTTCTCAACACCCACTCTACCTGCAAACACGTTGTTGAACTTTGGGACCTACTTGACTCAACCTCCCCAGACGTCGCCTTCCTGACGCAGACCTGGCTGAACCCCTCCTTGGCGCTTGACATTGCCATAGCCATCCCAGAAGGCTACAAGATCACCCGCAAGGACCGCACCAACGGAGTGGGAGGAGGAATTGCCATCGTCCACAGGAACACTCTCAAAATCTCGACAAACACCAATGACACCCTCAGCAACGCAAACATCTGCACTTCCAGATCCACACCGAACCCAACACCACCCTCAGAGGAACCCTCGTCTACAGACCTCCTGGACCCCTACCATAGTTCAGCGACTCCATTGCCGACTTCTCCAGCACACACGCCCTTGCCTCCATTGACTACATCCTTCTCGGGGACCTGAATTCTCAGCTAGCTCCCACGTCTTCTTCAACCACACCCTTGAACTCCACTGGACTGACCACCGTTGCATCCACTTTACCTTCTGCAAACCCACCACGCACCACCGCACCCAGCAGATGCCTCGCTGCTTCTGGAGCAAAGTCACCGAAGACCAGCTATCCAACACCCTCGCCCAGATCCCAACCGCAGACCCGACTGACCCCGACACCGCCGCCCGCAAACTCAGACAGTGGATCGACGACTGCGCCAACACCCTTGCGCCTCTCAAGAAACCCTCCAACAGCCACACCAGAAAGAAAGCAAACTGGTTCTCTGAAGACCTCCAGGTCTCCAAGCAAACCTGCCGGAAGCTACAGAAAAACTGGATCCGTGAACGAACACAGGATAGCTACGCAACCCACAAGAACCCCACCTGCAGACACCACCACCTCATCAGATCCGCCAAAAGGGCCTCCTTCTAAGACCCCCTAGACAACAACGCACACAACAGCAAAGAGCTCTTCAACATTGTGAAGGAACTCTCCAACCCCAGCTCCAACACCAACGACATCCCTCCTTCGCAACACCTGTGCGACTCGCTGGCCACCTTCTTCCACCTCATGATCGCAGACATCCACGACAGCTTCAATGCCATGACCACCCAGGCAACCACCGAGACCTCCGCCCCCAAGACAACCACCCCCACCAACCGCCTGATCTCCTGGACCAACAACGAAGACACTATCAAGATCATGAACTCCGTCCACTCCGGTTCCCCGTCAGACCCATGCCCACACTGCATCTTCAACAATGCAAGCACCACCATTGCACCCCATCTCCGGAAAGTCATCAACATCTCCTTCAAGACAGCAAACTTCCCAGAGAGCTGGAAGCATGCCGAGATCAACACCCTGCTCAAAAACCCCAAGGTGGACCCCAAGGACCTCAAGAACTTCCGACCCATCTCCCTGCTCCCGTTCCCGGCGAAGGTCATCGAGAAGGCCGTCAACAAACAACTGACCAGATTCCTTGAGGAGAAAAGCATCCTGGACCAGTCCCAGTCCAAGTTCTTCAGCTACCAGAGCACCAAAACTGCCATCATCACTGCCACCGACGACATCAGGACCCTACTAGACAATGAAGAAACTGCGGCCCTCATCCTTCTGGACCTGTCAGCCGCCTTCGACACAGTCTGCCACCGCATGCTACGAACACGCCTCCATGACGCCTGGATCCTAGAGAAAGCCCTGGACTGGACCACCTCCTTCCTCTCCGGCAGAACACAGAGCGTCCACCTCCCGCCTTTCTGCTCCAAATCCACCGAGATCACCTGCAGGGTACCCCAGGGCTCATCCCTCAGCCCAACGCTGTTCAACATCTACATGGCACCGCTCGCCCATGTCGCCCGACTGCACAACCTCAACATCATCTCCTACGCCGATGACAGTCAGCTGATCCTCTCCCTCACCAAAGACCCCCACATCGCCAAAATTAACCTCCACAAAGGAATGAAGGCTATCGCCGACTGAATGAGGAACAGCCGACTGAAGCTGAACTCGGACAAGACAGAGGTCCTCATCCTCGGATCCACCCCCTTGGCCTGGGACAACTCCTGGTGGCCGACCACACTAGGAACAGCTCCAATGCCCACCAACCATGCACGCAACCTAGGGGTCATCCTCAACTCCACCCTCTTCATGACGAAGCAGCTCAACGCCGTCTCTAACTCCTGCTCCCCGTCAACAAGAGGTTAAGCTTTAAGCTCCTCACCTACACACACAAAGCACTCCACAACATCGGACCAGCATACCTCAACAGCCGACTCAGCTTCTACAATCCCACCCGCCACCCCCGCTCCATCGACCACGCCCTCGCCACTGTCCCCCACATCTGAAGAGTGACCGATGGCGGCATATCCCACCTCACCACCAAGACATGGAACACCCTCCCCATCCGCCTACGGCAGACACAAGACCTACTGACCTTCAGAAGACTCCTCAAGACCTGGCTTTTCGAACAGTAGCAGCTTTCCCCCACCCATTAGCACCCTGAGAACCTCACGGGTAAGTAGTGTGCTGTACAAATGCTTTGATTAATTGATTAATTGATTGATTTATGTAAACAACAAATCACGCACCAACATGAAGGACATTTTCCTAATTCTTTTAAATGTAAATCAAAAGAAAAGAATCTTTGGAATTTGAATGCTCAAAACAAACAACTCCAAAACAGAAGATTGCAGAATGCCATGTTAAACAAGTAAGCATTGTACCTCTTACTTGATCTCTAGAAATGCCGCCAATTTACTTTCGAAAGCTTTTAGGTGTGCAGCAGCCACGTAGGAAACCGCATCTGGAAAAGCCCAGAAGAGACTGCACACAGGGTGACTCTGAGCTTGTTAGTGGCAGAGTGGACTTTAGCATCCCCTTGCAACTTCCAGGCGAGTCCGACAGTGCATGTGGGGGGTGCCTTTGTCCCTCCGCCTTTCCATAGATGGCTCCAGGGGTCTCTGACTGTTGCAGGGCCTTCCAAGATACAATCGTTTCATTTCAGGGTAAATTTACAACCTCTACTCTGAAGAATATTATTTTCCCTACATTCTAAACAAAAGGCAGAGTTTAACACAAAAACGGGTATGTACATGCTTTCTGTGCAGACTAGTCAAGTGGAGTGAAACTTGTCTATATGAGGGCATCAGGAAGGTATCGACCCAATTATAAACATGATAAAAATGATACAGCTTTCTGGTATGTTTTAGAGAGTACTTGCTGATTGCAAGAGAATGTTGCTTGGAAAAAGGGGCGGGTACGTATGACTGTGCTGCAGCAAATAGCTGTGCTGCGGAGGAATATGGTCCTCCTCTTTTGTTAACACTGTACGATATAGTATATATCGGTCCTGCGATGGCAGAATGCTGAACACATGACTAGAACACTTCCTTATAATAAATTATCCTGCAAATAAAAGTAGAACAACATGGCATGTGTGCTCAATGCATATCTGCAAAGCGGTAATGCATTTAAAATAATGGAAGTGCTGCAAGTGCCCCATCAGGACCTATGATAGTAGCAACACGTTTAAAGTGAAAGGTATGTGCCCATATAAACCTTGTGTACATGAATACTAATAGTGCTCCAGGTGCCCCGTAAGGACTTATGTGACAACACATTTGACATGCGCAATGTTTGACCAAGAAAAACAAACGTGCTTATCAGTCTTGTGAGTCCCGACAAAGGCAAATATGCCGGATCCAAAGTTTATACCGCGTGCCGCATCCATAGTTGTTTGAGGAAGGCAGCATCGTGCCATGATGCGTCCTGACACCCATCACGTGATCATAGTCATGTAACTACGTCTGAGAAGTATCGCATCCGTGGACGCCATATCTCTATATATAAAAACGAATGTAAGTCTGTCTGTCTCTCTGCATTACTACACCATTCATCCGATCTCCATGAAACTTTGGGAAGTTGTTGAGTACACTCCCGCGAAGGTTTCTGGCATAAACATATTTTAAATATTCACCCACCAGGCCCTCATAATCTTTCGAATACTGATGTACGCACCAGACGGAAAAACAACAAATCGTGTATCCACAAGCACTCGAATAAATAAATAGAATTAAAACACCATTCATCCGATCGCCATGAAACTTTGGTAAGTTGTTGAGTACACTCCCGCGAAGGTTTTGGCGATAAATTTTTTTTAAATATCGGCCACCCAGGGCCCTCATAATCTTTCGAATACTGATGTACACACAAGACGAAAAAACAAAAAAAGTGTATCCACAAGCACTCGAATAAATAAATAGAATTAAAACACCATACATCCGATCGCCAGGAAACTTTGGGAAGTTGTTGAGTACAATCCCACAAAGGTTTCAGCTATAAACTTTTTAAAATATCGCCCCCCCCCCAGGGCCCTCATAATCTTTCGAATACTGATGTACGCACCAGACGGGAAAAAAAAAATCGTGTATCCACAAGCACTCAAATAAATAAATAGAATTAAAACGACACTTTGAAATGTTTTCCATATTAAAATGAATACGTTTCAATAAAAATTACACAATGTAAATTGAATGTTATCATGACGAGTTTCCTTGAATTTCCTTTCTTCTGAGATTGCAGCAACGCGCGACGGGTAACCTAGTTATAATATAAAAAAGACACTGGCATGGACAGAAGAAAAAGGGCATTTATTATAATATGAAAACAAAAACACGGAACAGAACCATAAATGATATTAACAGTCATGGAAACTACATCCATGCACAAATGAACCAATGTCAAAAAAAAGAAGAAAAAGAAAAGAAAGTACGTCTGTTCGAAGGGAAGGGCGTCAGCTGATGCCCCATCCATAATCAATGGTGAATGAAGTAGCAATTACCCATTGAGGAATAAAGCGCAGTGGTAAAAGTGTAGATGTACCCAACACAAATACTGTATACGTACCAGCCACCCCAAAACACTAAGCAACAACACTGCTGTCATTTCAAGGGCGGAGTCAGCCACGCACAAGACCAAAAAAGAGTGTGATCACCCAGCCAACCCCAGCACAAACAAGCATTTCTTAATGCAATAGGACTTGTAATTATGCGAGACCTATTGCATTGGAAACGGGAGGGCGGGGGCCAGGAAGGCACGAATGGGATTGTGGGGTGAGGGGAAGGAGCAAAAAGTCCCGGACTGCGGGAGGGGGCGGGGGAGAACACAGGGCCAAAATTAGTTTTGGAGTAAAGGGGCAAATAGCCAGGGAAGGATATAAATGACAACATGGCCATAAGGAGGAGGGACTAACAAGCCAACAACTAATCAAAATGCAGAATTCATGGTTGAAGCCAATCAAAAATATGGCTGGAAAGTGGGCGGAGCTTTCTCCCACAATAGTATACTGCATGCCTCGCAAAGCGAACAGCGCATGCACGGCGACGTTAGGCGAGACCAAAAAATAGCAATCATCGAGAAAAACAAGGCGCTGTGTGGGTAACAAACAATTATAGTGCTAGTACATTCTTAAGCCTAAAAAAATAAACAAAAACAAGCAATAGTGTATGCGATACCGATGTTATCACTAACATTACATTCTCAACAACGTGATACTGCCGGAAAGAAAAAAGTAGTCCTGATATAATTAAAATGACTGCTGCATATTTTTAGGAGTAGTTGGTCACTGCTCTCAGGGAAGTCTAAACCATGGAAGATGCATAATACATACATTCCATTGGCAAAATGGAAGAATGAATAATGGAGCGATGAGGGAACCAGCAAATGTGAAGCCTATGAGCGGGCTGAAGCCCACCAAGTAGATACAGCATGTCTCTTCGAGACAGCACATTCACGCAATCCAGATCCGAGACCTAAAAAGGGTGCTTAGAAATGCTTGTCGCATGGCTACTGCCTGCAGTAGCTACATAGTTTTAGAAGTCCCAAGACTTTTCAGAACATTAAAAAGGCACTATGAGTAGGAGGAAAGATAAATGAAATTTTTGATCATCTATAAATAAACTCAATTCCAATTGGTAGAGTAGAGAGAGTGGCACTGGCTGCTCTCAGAGAAAAAGACAGCACAACGATTAATACCCTGCTGCAGACTTATTTGCAGTTTGCATAACACACACCCAAATACCCAGCATCATAACTTTCAGAGGCTGGAGATCAGTGTTATAGGATAGTCACATGTTATTCCTACCGCTCACAAGCAAGAACGAAATTAGCAGCAGCTTCTCCTGGATCTGTCGGGATATAAACATGTTGAGAAGGGTAGCAGAACACCATCAGGCAGTGTACATTGTATGGTTAGTAGAAGGCAGCAAGTGTCATACTAAACAAATATGGCAACTGCAGATTAACACTTGCTTTCTATTTGGACATTGAAGAGAGAAAAAAGATGAGAGGGAATTGTGTAAGACACCCGTTTTTTTTTCAACCTTGGTGCTTGTCCATACCTGTCACTTATTGCCTGCAAAGTGCGGTCAGCTCCTTTGAAGCAATGAAAAAGAGAAGCCATATTAAATCTATTTGTGTTTTAACAGTATGGGGTAGCAAAGTAAATCTCTTCCAAAAGGCTTTAGGCTCTGATAGGAGAATAGGTCTGGCTGCCCCTCAAGCAGCAGCTGCAAGCACTTGTTCTGGGAGTACAAGACAACAAAAATTGATACCCCCTCTGACCCTGTATCGGTCTTCTCAGCCTTCGAGGAGATTACCTTAGAACGCTCCTTAACTGAGCTGTCTAAATGTAGATTAGGCTCTCCCCTTTAACCGTGGCCTGCCAAACAATACAAATTACTGGCTTCTCTCTTAAACCCCTCACTTAATGACATCTGGAACGAGTCTCTGAGGCCCGGGCTTTTCCCGGATCCCTGGAAACATCCCCTCCTCGGTATACAGCCTTTACAACGAAACTTTTACAACGACATACCTTTACAACGCAACTTTTACAACGCAAACTATTACAGCGCATTGCTCTGGGGGGCGCTCTAGGATAGGGAATAGGTTAATTTACTATCCAATAACCTTCCCTACTATCCACGGGGACTGGAGTTGGAATAGTAAATTAAACTATTCACTATCCAGCGCCTAAAAGCATTATGCGTTGTAAAAGTATGCGTTGTAAAAACTGCGTTGTAAAGGCATGCGTTGTAAAAGCATGCGTTGTAACGTCATATATCCGCCCTCCTCGTCCCTATCCTCAAAAAGGCTAATACTGACCCCGATGGACCGGCCAACTATAGGCCTATATCGCTACTGCCTGCCCATGCCAAGGTGCTAGAAAAGCTCGTACACCAGCAATTGGCCGGTTTCTTTGAGACCCATGGCCTTCTCCATACCTCTCAGCATGGATTCAGGACTGGCCATAGTACTGAGTCGGCACTGATTGAAATGGCCGATTCTGTAAGGTGGAAACTGGACGGGGGCTCTAGAGCGGTGTTGGTGCTGCTCGATTTATCGGCAGCATTTGACACCGTCTCTCACCCCGTCCTGATTGACCGCCTTAGGTATAAGGGTATCCGAGGTAAGGCTCTGGATTGGCTGTCCTCTTTCCTCCCCAATCGGACACAGGCTGTGTCTACTCCCCCTTTCAAGTCCAATCATCGCCCAATAAAATGGGGAGTCCCCCAGGGCTCGGCATTGAGGCCGCTATTATTTAATGTGTATTTTTCCCCACTTGCAGAGCTTATCTCGGAGCTGGGAATTAAGGCCATTTCATATGCAGACGACATTCAATTGTTGTTTGCTTATGATGACACCCCTACTGCCACTACCTTTGACCCATTAAAAAACTGTCTCCGTAAAGTTGCTCAGTGGATGGATGACAACTTCCTCCGACTCAATGCGGGAAAAACGGAGGTCTTATTTTTTCATCAGCCATCACCTTTGGACTCTAAACTTTGGTGGCCACTCGACTTGAGCTCTGCCCCTCTCCCGAAGGATTCAGTTAGGAACCTGGGGATTAGATGGGATACCACTCTTTCCTTTAAGAACCAGGTCCAAACAGTGTCCTCCTCTTGTTTTTCAAAGATCAGGATGATCAAGAAATTCATTAATTTCCTTCCCCCTAACACTAGGAAAACGATTGTCCAGGCCCTTATCACCTCACATCTAGATTATGCGAATGGTCTTTACCTAGGGTAGGCCTCTGGCCTTTTAGACAGGCTCCAGATCGTCCAAAACGCAGCGGTTTGGTTAGTGTGTGGTATCTCTCTGCGAGAGCATATTTCCCCCCACCGACGGGCATTGCACTGGCTACCGATCCAAAGAAGAGCCAAATTTAAGGCTCTCACCTTTGCACATCGTTCACTTAGGGGTAAAGGATGCGCCTATCTGGCCTCCTGCCTCCAACCCTACAGCAATGCAAGGTGTCTCCACTCCAGTTCTCAACATTTGCTGTCTACTACTAGATACAAAAGAGCTCGCTCAGGGGGCAAAACTTTTCAGGTCAGTGCCTCTGCCCTATGGAACAAACTGCCTGTTTCTATTCGTATAATTAATGAAGAACTACCCTTTCGCAGAGCTCTAAAAACCCTCCTCTTCTGTTAATTTCCCCTCATCTGAGTATGATCATGCACAGCGGCTGAAGCGCCGGGACACCCCGTTGGGGTAGCTGCGCGCTATAGAAAATAAACTTAAAAAAACAAACGGGCTCCTCCCTCTAATTTACGTTGTGCATAATGTTGTCACTGGTGCCATGTACAATGGGAGGAGCATTGCATCACCTGCAAGAAACAGGCATATGTGACTGGTCACCTTCTCTAATATTCTCACCCCAGCGCTTCATTGAGAGTGTTGGCCCACTACTAAACAGCATAAGAACAGTGAAAATATTGGTTGGGGGCAGGAGAACCCAGTGCTCCGAAGGAGACCAGGGACTGTGCTGTGTGCCCTCTGGCTCAGTAACACACCGTGTGTTCGAGAGGCCTGAATTACTCATGTAAGGCTTGGCACATTAATAAACCTATCGATCCAGCATTCACATTTGAATTCATCCCTACTGCCTGGTAATTCCAATCAAGAGGATTACTCCACCTGCCCTACACTCAGGCTAGACAACAGATCAACACAGCTCAATAGCAGGGCTTGCACCTGGAGTGCAACACTCTAATGCACCAGGAAATCAGCCACGTCTCGATGAAAGCCTAAGATGGCTAAACTGATCTCTTATTATAAAGGGATGCTATAAGAAAATGGTACAAAAGGGGGGTGGTGATGGACGGAGCATCCAAACCAATCAAACACTCAAACCCAGTCAAAAGATCTGGTTTGAATCCATCACCGTTCTTTAGCCCACTCTGCCACCCCAGTTCAGACATGGCCATATGCAAATCAGTCTGACCCTTTGCCTCATGGGAACAGTCCAGCCCAAACTGCCAAGCCATGCCTTCCCTGGATCGGACACAAGCTTCCTAGGAATGGTTTCTGGCATTCCAGCCGTCTTCAGCCAGCTTTGTTTGAATGCAGTGGAAAAGTGATCAAGGGACTCACGTCTGAGCATACCCTGCTAAACATATGGCGAACAAAGCGGTACAAAAGGGGGTGGTGATGGACGGAGCATCCAAACCAATCAAACACTCACACCCAGTCAAAACATCTGGGTTGAATCCATCACTGTTCTTTAGCCCACTCTGCCACCCCAGTTTAGACATGGCCATATGCAAATCAGTCTGACCCTGTGCCTCATGGGAACAGTCCAGCCCGAACTGCCAAGCCATTCCTTCCTTGGATCGGACACAAGCTTCCTAGGAGCGATTTCTGGCATTCCAGCCGTCTTCAGCCAGGCTTGCTTGAATCCAATGGCAAAGTGAGCAAGGACTATAACGTTGAGGCGCTGAGCGCACTGCTGCTTATTACTATTGAATAAGGTTTCTCAATTCAAAAGCTCCTCTTTTTTTCTTTATGCGTGCAAACAAGGTGGCGCCTCTTGCCTTGGGCGTCCTTGAAATATCCAAAGTTGTGCAATCCACTAGAAGGGTGAAAGCATCCCTTGATGCACTGCAGTGAAATCCTGCTGGGAACTACCCAGAGTTCCTCCAAAGTTTATTTCACAAGAAGTTTTCCCTGTTCATATCTTTTATTTTTTCACAAAGTTCATTCATATATTACTTGTGTTCATCATTTAATCATCTTGATAATGCATTTAAATTTCTTTAGCCAGTCCAATGCATTTCGGTCGCTATGACCTTCATCTGGGACCATGAGCTGAAACAAGGCATGGCAATACTTAATGTCAGTAATACAATAATAAATAATAAACCTGAAACATTCATGTCAGTTCATAATATTCGTTAGACCAAATGCAAAACTGTGACCATTTATGCTGACACCCAAGTGTGTGCATGCTGTGGTGCTCCGTTGTGATAAGAAGACAAAAACGCCTGTGAGGCACTCACTTTTTGGTTGTTCTACTCACGTTGAACAAAACACTATAAGGAACGTGGTTAAAAAAACGAACAAAATCATAATGAGCAACCGCTTTTTTGAATTATTACATTCCTGTTTCATCCTGTTTGTCTGTCCATGTTACTCACTTTTAAAGACTTGAAGACAGCGTCTTCTCTATCTCGTTCTCTCTTCCACAAATGGTACCGGCATTAGCACAATGCCGGTCCAATCCCTAAGTCTTTAACTAAACGTGGTGAAAGCCCGTTCTATGCATGGCTCTCATTGGTTGTTTCTCCGGTCATGTGACAGGGACCAACAGCCAATGGGAGCGGGTTAGTTCTTGCTCATGTTGTGTGAGCGTTCGTGAAATGGTAACTAATAAAGCTGTCATTATTGTGACGTATCGAGTCTAAAAAGTCTAACACTCAAACAAAATATGGTGACTTATACAAAACGGGATGCGCTTCTAACAAAAGATGTAAACAAACATAACAGCATAACAACATAATGGTATATTCCTAATAGGGTGTTGCTTCGACAGATGACTCTTACATCCATTACTGTAGGTAAGGCTGAGCACTCTAGTGCTTGTGAAACCTAGTAGAAAATGTCTATAAATAACAAGTAAATTCTACACGATCATTTAGCCCAAAAGGCTTATGTGAGTTTGGAAGGGCGAGATTTTGATCGATACCTTATCACTATTGATCCAAACCTCGATCTGGTCGACTGAACCTTTGTTGCCTGTCTTTGAGGAAGAAAGTGCCTCTATTTCCAAGCTAGTTCACCCATTAAAGGACTTCGCTCCCAAAGATCACAAACAACTTCTAGCTTTCAAAAGTTTATTGTAAGGATAGGATAAGCTGCAAATACAGGCATCTCAGAATGAGATTCACGAGATACACAGGTCCAACTACATACATGTGCTCTCTGAAAGCCCTCAGACGAGCAACGGAAATTACTAACACAAGTTCTAAGAATAATAAAGCTATCAGCATTGACGCATATCTCTCCTTCATTTAAGTTGGAGGAAAACGCACAGGTTAGGCTGTCCCTACCCTGCTCTAGATGGTATCCCTACTTAACCAAATCCCAACCTAACAAAGGTGTCAGCAGTGAATGACCCCCAAGGGAAGTCACTCACTCTAAGTCTCTTGGTGAAAACCTATAGTTCTCCAGTCATGACCCCTCTCTGCCTACCCATCCGCTCTCTAAAGGGTCCTCAGGTATCTGCTCTAACTCCACCCAGGGGTGCTGTCCCTAATACAAAACAGTCAACAACATTTGAGACGCCCCTCGTGAGACGCCCCTCACGTGGTGTAGCTTCTGGCTTTTTCCATGCTGCTTTGTATTGGGCCTCATACGTTGGAGTTGACCTTGCTTCTCAGACTCTTCTCCGGCCCGCTGATACCCCTTAAACATTCCGGAACCCTCCTCCATGTCTGGGCCGTCTACTGAACAGACCTCTATTCATTTTATTTATAATTGGATTCCCCCTTTTCTCTTGCAGACAGACATCTGCAGCCAAGATCCCAACTCTCATAGACTTCCAAAAAGGTTCGCAACATTTCTTGGCCCAGACATGTACATGTAAACCAACGTTAAAACATTTCAGGCCTACAATATTTCTCATCATGATTATAGCATTCAACTTCTTCATTAATTAAAGCATGTTAATACTCTTATTCTATTATTCAGTAAACACATCTATAAATCATGGCCCATTAATGCAATGACCAAAACATTAGTACAATCTATGTCGTGAAAAGAAACACCTTCCCTTTTAGCTCTGGCCCTGAGGCCTACCACATTCTGCGTTTAACCACATACCATCTTACATTTTAACAGCTACACGACATGGATTCAGAAATAATCACATCTAATAAAATCATATAGTGTCACACATTTCTGTATTAGTTCCACTTCTACTTAAATCTCTACATTAGCTATACATTCAGAATATAATTGCAGATAATATTAGCACTCATGGCATTTCTCCTCATGATTTGTGCTTACTACGGGTAAGTGTGATGCACTCATACATTTAGGTCAGTTTGCGCTCTCTCAGTTCCCCCCTTTGATGACCTCTCGGGGTCATCACTAACATTTAAACTGTAGTTATTGCTAGCATAACTTGTCTCTGCGCTTCCAGAGCCCTCAGACTCCTGTACTGATTATCTTGTATGGCAGCCAATCTCTGCAGCTGCTCTCTTTGGGCCCTTTCTGACCTTCTTGCTCTGTACCATTTGAATACCCTCACCAATCCCCACAATATGATCCCACAGATCAATATTATGATGACAGGTTTTAGTATATACCACACAAAGCTTTTGCCTAGGGTGGAAATCCACCCTCCAACGTCACTCATTCCGTGGCCCACCTTTTCCCAGACATTTTCTCTACTCAAGTCTTCGATCTCCTTGTGAATATCAGTTATGTTCCTAATAACTTTCTCAAGGGGCTTTGAATTGTCTGGAATGTAAGTACAACATTCCTGGACCTTCAAAGCCTTACAGACTCCGCCCTCTTTTGCTAGTAGGACATCTAACGCAAGACGGTTCTGAAGAACCATAGCCCTTATCGATTGCATCTCTCCTTCTACCAGCATTAAGGACTGAGCAGTGCTGGCAGACAACCTGTCGACGACTGTTGCCAGTCGTCTAATTTTAACATCATTAAGGATTAGACCCAAAAGAGGGAACATAGCTCCAAAGACATCTCCAACCATTTCTGCATCTCCTACATCTCTCCTTCCCCTCGATGATGTCTTGCCCTCGATGATCACTAAGTCTTGTGCATGATATATTTTGGGGAAGACAATTGCTAGGTAACATGATCCATACCAGTTGTCAGGTAGTCTCACGTAGGCATTTCTTCCACATACAAAATACACATTTGGAATCACTTGCATTCCCTTCAGGAAATCTTTAGTATAGTACTCTATATTGAAAGCATGTTCACAGTCGACTTCTCCCACGTATACATTTTCATAATACGTTTTGGCTCGGTGAAGACATAGCTTTCCTCTCTGCGTCTTATCTAAAGCTATTGGACCACTACTACCCTTTCTCTTGTGTGCCTTCTCTTCCTCGGTCCAATCTGTTTTCCATTGTCCTGATTTTTTCAAAATCTTTTGTCTCCTGTAACGATCATCCACCTGCCCTATGAACTTCTTCTCGACTTCTGACACCTTGCATGTCAGGTTATTTCTACGGGCATGTGAAGTATCTAAGGTAATCCAAGGAATGAAGAACTTGGCCAATCTGTCTTCACTCTTCCAGTAGTCCCATTTGTTCATCTGCTTATAATTTGGGACTTCCGGCAACACTGAATCATAGTTGGAGAAATAGTATTCAAAACTATCTCTCTCATAAAATATACTAAGCAATAAGCTACATGTAATGCCATATGTCAGCGGGAGGTGATGATATCTAATGCCTTCATCTACAGACGCCGGCAACTGCATGCACACGTAACAGTCCTTAACCTCCATGGCATCCACGTATTCATATAAGAGTTTAGCATAAGCATTTGACCTAAAGTCTCCTTGGGACTCATCTACGTGTAACCTGCGGGCTTCTGCAGCTAATAACGCTTTCTCTTGAGTGTTTTCCCTTTTCTCACCAGCAACAGTGGGTGTAAGCGTTTCTACAGATTTCACATCAGTTACCTTCGCCTCTTCCTCATGTCCCTTTACATAAGAAATTGTTACCACTAAAGCTATTAATATTATCACTCCTACTATTAGTGTACCTATTATACATTTAGCTCTGCGGTTCTGGGTGCCGGCTTCCATTTCGTCAGACAATATGGCTCTCTCTTATCTTGGCAAAAAGTTCTTTTCTTCTCGTTCCTTTACAGTCTCTTTTTACTCTTTTTGTCTTTAGAATCCACACAACTGGAAGCTGACAACCTTCTTCGCAAAAGTCCTTTAACAGTTCAATAAAGACAACCCTAGCCCTTCTCCATCAACTCAAGGGAAGTTCCCTAAAATTCTCTGCTTCCTGGGCGCTAGGTAATCTTCTTTTTCTGCTCGCTTTATTTACAAAGTCCTTTAACAGTCTACTATCAGGTTTGTGCCTGCAGCTTCGATAGCAAAGTTCAGTATTTCCAAACGAAGATTGTGCTCTTCATGTGCTGTTATCGTTGTACCAAAGTCGGGGAATTGCAATTCTGAGAGAAACATGTGTTTTAACTTGCTGAGGCGGGGAGGTCTGGGGAGCATGAATGTTAGTGACCCTTCTTGTTCGACTCCGGGTACCAACAGTCGTATTTCCACGGTGACGATGGGCTCAGAACTGGACACCACCACCGCTCGGATCCTCCCTGTCTCCTGTTTCACAGACATTTGTTGCCAGATATGTCCACTCAGGTGTGGAGTATCTTCTGTTAGGCACACGCACTCTTCTTGACCTTCTTCGGTCCGGTGCTTCAGCGCCCTGAGCACCTTCTTCCGGGTCTGAGTCTTCTGATATCGGAGGAAGGGTTACCTCTGGAGTTGACCTCAGGCTAGAGCTCCTTCTTTGCGGCCAATTAGCTTCTCCACGTGCCCTTCTACTCCTTCTCCTTCTTGTCTTTTCTCGCTCTCTGTCAGACCTGTCAGTGTCTGACTCGTACTCCCAGCTACTTTCTCCTTCTGTAGCGTCGTCTGTTTCGCTGTTGTACTGACCGTCCTCAGCTTGGTCAGACTCGTTCCCTGCTTCCGCTGGCACCTCTACAGCTTGGCTAGCCCCCTCTATGGCTTCTCGGTCCTCTACTGGACGTCTATCCGAGAGAGGAGCTGTTTCTTCCCGAGGTGCTGGAACCCTTCGCGTATGTGACGCGTGGATCCAATTGGGCAGGCCTCCCACCTTCACAGCCGTGTTCGTGATCAGGATGATCTGGAAGGGCCCACGCCAACGAATATCCAAGCAGCTTCTTCTCACATGTTTTTTCACCAGGACCCAGTCCCCAGGATACAGGTCATGGCACGGGCCCTGGCACGATGGAACCTCGGCAGCCTGCACCTGAAGGGACACAGAACGAATGGCGTCAGACAGCCCCTTACAATAATCCAGGATCATATCATCTGTGATATTTAACAGTGCAGTAGTTGGGACAGATGGCAGCCTCATTGCTCTCCCCATTAACACCTCATGCGGTGACAACCCCGTTCTTCTGTCTGGGGTACTACGAAGGCTCATGAGGACCAATGGCAGGGCGTCAGGCCAACTCAGGGTCGTTGAGGAGCACACTTTTGCAATTCGGGCTTTGATCGTGCCATTGATCTGCTCCACAATTCCTGAGGCTTCTGGTCGGTAACTGCAATGCAACTTCTGATCGATATTCAGAGCTGCACAAATCATCTTCACAAGCTCGCTGTTAAAATGCGTTCCCCTATCTGATTCCAAAAAGGCCGGCACCCCGAAGCGCGGAATGAGTTCCCTAAGCAGTAACTTGGCCACTGTGAGGGTGTCGCACCTACGTGTAGGGTATGCCTCAACCCATCTGGAGAATACACAAACAACCACCAGGACATAGCGGAGGCGGTTGCACCTTGGCATTTCAATGAAATCTATCTGCATTCGATTGAATGGACCTCCAGACCTTCCTATGTGACTCAGTGCAACTGGTGTTCTTTTCCCTACGTTCAGCTGCTGACAGGTCACACAACGCTGGCACACTGCTTCTGCTGCTATTCTAAACTTAGGATTGTACCAAGTCTGTCTAAACACTCTCAGCATAGCATCTCTCCCCAAGTGTACGGGACCATGTATGAGTCTGGCCATTGGACTCACCATCTCATTGGGCAACACTGCTCTGCCGTCTGCTGAGACCCAAAAATGGGACTCACCCATTACACATCCTGCCTTTTCCCATGTTTCTTTTTCAAAATCAGGAGCATTTTCTTGCATGTTTGACAATTCATCCCAAGTATCAACAGTTTCCAGTATCATGGCTAATTCAGTCCTTACATTTATTCCACCCACTTCCACCTCTGTGAAAGAGTACCCTTGCTCCGCGCAATACCGCGCAACTTCATCAGCATATCTATTGCCTTTCGAAACGAAGTCCTCATTTCTGGTATGTGCGGTGCACTTTACAACTGCGATACCTGCTGGGCATTGCAACGCCTCTAACAACAGGCGCACAAACTCTCCATTGCGAATGGGAGAGCCTGAAGAGGTCATGAACCCTCTTTGAGACCATAACTGCCCGTAATCATGAACCACCCCATAACCATATTGGCTGTCGGTATATATGGTGACTCGAATTTGATTGCTTGCCAAGCAAGCACGTGTCAAGGCAATAATCTCGGCTACCTGAGCGGAGTGTACTCCTTCCAGGCACCCAGCTTCCACAACTCCAGTAATTGTACAAACAGCATAAGCTGCTCTCAACTGCCCAACTTCGTCTCTTACACATGAGCCATCGACAAAGAAAATTTCGTCTGGGTCGGTCAGTGGCTCATCTACGATGTCGGGTCTGGGTTTGGTGCATAGTTCAGTCACATCGAGGCAGTCATGGTCTGTACATTCATCATCATCCTTGATATCATTTGGGAGTGGCATCAAGGTGGCAGGGTTCAAAACAGAGCATCTCTTGAGGGTCACATTCTCTGCAGCAAGAATAACTTGCTCATAGCGCGTGAGCCTGCTGTTGGTCAGATGCTGTGTTTTGGTCCTGGTCATCAACAGTTCAACAGAATGGGGCACGCACACCTCTAACGGGTGCCCCATGACGATATTTTCACATCTCTCAATGCTGACACCCGTTGCAGCAACGGATTTGAGACATCCGGGCAACGCTGCGGCTACTGGGTCTAAAGTAGCCGAGAAATAAGCAACTGGTCTGCGGGCATTCCCATGGATTTGGACTAACACAGACAACGCGCAACCTTCTCTCTCACAACAGTAAAGCAAAAATGGTTTATTGTAATCAGGCATTCCCAATGCCGGAGCACGACACAGGTCCTCTCGCAGCTGTAGGAATGCCATCAAACAGTCTTTGTCCCATGGTACCGGATCGCTCACCTCCTTGTGCGTCAGTTTTTGCAAGGGCTTTGCTTTCAGTGAAAAGTTCGCGATCCACTGTCGGCAATAACCCACCATCCCTAGGAACATCCTGACCTCTCTCTGTGTCTTAGGCGCATTCATTTTCATGATCGCCTCTATCCTGTCTGGTGACACCTTTCGTTTGCCTTTCTCTATTCTGTGTCCCAAGTACTGCACTTCTGTCAGGCAGTACTGCAATTTTCCCGGGGACACCTTGTGCCCATTGGCAGCTAGGTGATTTAACAAAGCAATGGAGTCCTCCCTGCAAGCTTCTTCTGTTTCTGACGCCACGAGGAGGTCGTCTATGTACTGGACCAGAACTGACTTCTGGGGCAGCACTAGACTTTCAAGATTTTTCTTCAAAAGCTGGTTAAAGATCGATGGGCTCTCTGTATACCCCTGAGGAATGCGACACCATGTTAGGACGCGACCTTCCAGCTTAAATGCGAAAAGAAAATGGCTTTCTTCGTCCAGAGGGATCGAAAAGAAAGCCTGACAAAGATCAATCACAGTGAACCACTCAGCTTGGAATGGAATCTGAAACAGTATCACTGATGGGTTCGGTACCACTGGACAACACGAAACGACTATGTTATTAATCTTTCGAAGGTCCTGCACTATCCTGAATTTCCCATTTGGTTTCTGCAGACCCATAATCGGGGAGTTGCATGGACTACCCACGATTTCTTTCAGTATTCCCTGTTTAATCATGGACTCGATCACGGGTTTTATGCCTGCAATCGTTTCTGGAGTCAATTTATATTGGGGTGTTCTTGGGAACTCAGCATGCGGTTTCACTACAATTTTCACTGGGTCCACCCCTTTGACCAATCCTATCTCTTCCCCAGTGAAATCCCATACTTCTGGTGCCACTGTCTCTCTCAAGTCCCAGGACGAACTTGGACACGAATTGCCCTATGTCTTTTGGATCCATTACATCCAGGCCGCTATACTGTTTAAACGCCTTCAGCAATCTCTCGTAATATTCGTGGACTGTCTCTTTAGGTTCCTGTCTGGTTCGGTCTATTCTGACCCAATCTATGTCTTGCATTGGCACTTTCTCTTTCAGCCAAGTCATCACTCTCTCGAATTTTGCCATCACAATCTCGGACGGCCCATTAGTCTTAGCATCTCTCTCTGGCTCCGTTGTGGGCCACTCAGCGCTAACCTTGCATGCTGTCCACAGATCTCCTGGTACTACAATGTCAAACAGCGTGTTCAGATCTATCCATAGGACCTTTGAGATTTTTACAAATCTCTCGACTTGCTTGTACCACTCCACTGGGTTTTCCCGCAATTTGGGGAAGGAGGTGGTAAAAGCAGCTAAATCTCCCCTACTCCAAGGGACATGCACATAGTTCCCATTTGCGACTTCACGCAAAGGGTATGCTTCTATTCCCTGCAGTCCTCCTGGTGTCATACCAAGCGTGCTTCTCCTGACGGTCCCTTTCTTGGACCACCTCTCTTCCCACTTATCTAGTGCCCTCCATGTCCTTATTCCAGTGATCAGTTCCCTTATGTGCGTTTTCAGCCCAATCGTTCTCCTCTCATCTAGGTCTCGATCTGTGTAATGTAGCCTGTGGTTACCCTGTAATGCTTTGGTTCTTGACAGGTCCACCATATATTTGCCTGCTAGTTCGACTAACTTCTCATGGATTGCTCTCGCTTTTCGAGTAATGTCCTTTGCCATATACAGTATTTCATCTTGCTCATACATTTCCATTCTTTCTAAAGGCAGGGTACCATCTATCATGTCATCCAGGTCTGACCTTAAGCTGGCGACATCGAGTCTCTTGGCTTTTATCTCAGCTCGCAATATGTCTTTCGAAGGGGGCTCACTAGTCTCCCTACCATCCCAACTCCGAGCTCTACGTTTGGGCTCGGGAGAGTTAATGAGTGCCTTCCCTTGCTCCCATCTCTCCAGGTCCCATGCTCGGCCATCCGATCTTGGAAGGTGATGGAACACGGGCCTGTTACCCCCACTCTTGCTCTGCCCACTCTCTTCTTCTTCTCTCCTTTCACCGTACGCCTCTCTGTTATTTTCCCTCTGGTCGCTACTCTCCCTTTGCCTAGTATCGCTCAGTATCCGATACGATCCTTCCTGGTTCCCCATATTCCCTGGGCTGCGCTCATTTCCGTCATCACAGGGACTATGGTGCGACCTCTCACAACTCCCATTCAGTTCTCTGGTGCCGGGCACACAGTGTGGACACTTAAAGCTGTTTCTGTACTCTTGCGCTCTCCTCTCCTCTTCACTGAGTATTGGGCGCGCCACCCTCCCATTCCCGGGGCCCCCGTTTTCCAGGTCTGTTCTACCTCCACTCCGGGCCCAATGGGTGACTCCCCTACTATCTTTCTCTCTACAGTCCCACTCCGGGCTGCTCTCCCCAGCCCCGCAGTGAGTCCGAGCTCTGCTGTCCTGACTTTCCCTTTCAGCTTCTGCAGCTATGATGCTCTTGTGAGCCTCCACTGCCTCATCCCACTTCTTCATGTACTCATTTAGCTCTTGAAAGGATTTTCGTCCAGATCCCCTCAGATCCACTGGCCATCTAGGGCCCCCGGGATCCCCTCCTGGGTCCCCTGCTGTGTGCATCGGGGTGCTCCACTCTCTTGGTATCGGCATCTGACTTGGGGAATTAATCGTATCGTTCCTCCTTGCCGTCCCTGCTCTTTCTCTGTCCTTCCGTACCCGTTCTTCCCCTCTTGCTCTCTCTTGGTCATATATCGATATTATAGGACCTATGGTAACAGGTACCTGTAGTGCATCTGGTAATGCGTAGGATGTGGCGCTCTCCGTTTCCGGCGCTCTTTGTACCACAAACCTCCCGACTACCTGTTGCACCTGACTAGGCTGGGACAGCTCTTTCTTTGCCTCAGGATCCCACTCTGAACTGGGAAGCGGTCCATGCTCTCCTGCATTGCCCCCCTTTTCTCTTTCACTATGCTCGACCTCCCCCCCTGCTCTATTATACGGGGGTGGCCTGTCTGTCAATAATCTGTTTATCAGGCTGTCCTCTGTTTCGCTCTCATCATCTTCTTCTAGGGGGCTTTTATTTCCGGGCACCTCTAACACCGGGTACAGTTTATTTACTTCCATGTTATGCACTCTCCATCTTTTAGCATCCGCATCCCACCTGGCATCCTGCACTGCCCTTACCGATCGTTTCACCCTTTCTTGTCGTCTGTTCATATTCTTTTCATGCGCTGCCCTAATCCATGCATCAAGAGCTTCAAACTGGGTCGGTCTAGGCAAGGGTCTCATTGAGGTCATGACTGATTTTAATCGATGTAACACCTCTAATCTGAACGTCCCGTACTTCGGGAACGTCAGTTCCTCATTTCCTTCCGTAATCTTACTCCACTCTGATATCCAAAGGATCGTATGCAACCCAACATTCACTGCCATGTAACGAGCCGGCGTACCCTCCGGCGGGGCTTCTTCCCCTTCATACGATCCCCGCTTCTCTTTTTTAAACACCGCTCTCAGCCATTTAAAACACTTCATAATTATACGCACAATATCCAGCCTCGCTACTCTGTTTACTTCCTGATGACAATCCACCAATCCTGTCGCGGCTTTGCTAACTTGGCCTATCGCAGCGCGGTCTTTCTCCGGTCGGCCAATCACAGAGCGACACTTTCTGACGTCTTTGCTAGCTGGCCTATCACAGCGCGGTCTTTCTCCGGTCAGCCAATCACTGCGCGACACTTCCTGACGTCACTTTTCTCCGCTTCGCAGCAGCACCCCTCCTTTCTCAACTCGTCTCCCGGTCATGCATGCGTCCCATTCATACACCGAAAAATGACTACTTCCGACCAAGCGGTCACTTCCCTCGACTGTACGTCCACAGTCTATATGTAATTGTCAACACAACTGACGAAATGTCTATCGTCTCTCTGATAGGTTGCTTACACACACAGTAACTTCCGACCAGCGTCCGTTACTCACGCACTCACTCTTACGTTCCCCCTATCTCGGTCTTTCGGGTGATCAATGGTACCTCATGACCCCCTTCACACTATTTGACAATTACTCTGGGTGTCCGATACACCCGAACCACTTAAGCTCTCCTTGAACTTAAGATTTCCACCGGTTGCGCGCGCTCACAACCTGTTCCACAGTCACTCTACAGACATTCAACTCCGCCAGACATTACAACATAGATACAATACAAAAACACCGCAATCTAACACGCATGACCCTTTATACTCACTCTCGACCGATACTGCTGCTTTTTCTGTCTCACGTCATCCGGATCTTCTTCGGCGGGCGGTTCTTCCGATCATCGATTTCTAGGGGCCTTGGGGTAAGCTAACCTGGCCTAGGTCACCGTCCTCAAGAAGGCAACCATCCTCTATAGCTACCAACTGGAAGGGCGAGATTTTGATCGATACCTTATCACTATTGATCCAAACCTCGATCTGGTCGACTGAACCTTTGTTGCCTGTCTTTGAGGAAGAAAGTGCCTCTATTTCCAAGCTAGTTCACCCATTAAAGGACTTCGCTCCCAAAGATCACAAACAACTTCTAGCTTTCAAAAGTTTATTGTAAGGATAGGATAAGCTGCAAATACAGGCATCTCAGAATGAGATTCACGAGATACACAGGTCCAACTACATACATGTGCTCTCTGAAAGCCCTCAGACGAGCAACGGAAATTACTAACACAAGTTCTAAGAATAATAAAGCTATCAGCATTGACGCATATCTCTCCTTCATTTAAGTTGGAGGAAAACGCACAGGTTAGGCTGTCCCTACCCTGCTCTAGATGGTATCCCTACTTAACCAAATCCCAACCTAACAAAGGTGTCAGCAGTGAATGACCCCCAAGGGAAGTCACTCACTCTAAGTCTCTTGGTGAAAACCTATAGTTCTCCAGTCATGACCCCTCTCTGCCTACCCATCCGCTCTCTAAAGGGTCCTCAGGTATCTGCTCTAACTCCACCCAGGGGTGCTGTCCCTAATACAAAACAGTCAACAACATTTGAGACGCCCCTCGTGAGACGCCCCTCACGTGGTGTAGCTTCTGGCTTTTTCCATGCTGCTTTGTATTGGGCCTCATACGTTGGAGTTGACCTTGCTTCTCAGACTCTTCTCCGGCCCGCTGATACCCCTTAAACATTCCGGAACCCTCCTCCATGTCTGGGCCGTCTACTGAACAGACCTCTATTCATTTTATTTATAATTGGATTCCCCCTTTTCTCTTGCAGACAGACATCTGCAGCCAAGATCCCAACTCTCATAGACTTCCAAAAAGGTTCGCAACATTTCTTGGCCCAGACATGTACATGTAAACCAACGTTAAAACATTTCAGGCCTACAATATTTCTCATCATGATTATAGCATTCAACTTCTTCATTAATTAAAGCATGTTAATACTCTTATTCTATTATTCAGTAAACACATCTATAAATCATGGCCCATTAATGCAATGACCAAAACATTAGTACAATCTATGTCGTGAAAAGAAACACCTTCCCTTTTAGCTCTGGCCCTGAGGCCTACCACATTCTGCGTTTAACCACATACCATCTTACATTTTAACAGCTACACGACATGGATTCAGAAATAATCACATCTAATAAAATCATATAGTGTCACACATTTCTGTATTAGTTCCACTTCTACTTAAATCTCTACATTAGCTATACATTCAGAATATAATTGCAGATAATATTAGCACTCATGGCATTTCTCCTCATGATTTGTGCTTACTACGGGTAAGTGTGATGCACTCATACATTTAGGTCAGTTTGCGCTCTCTCAAGTTCAACAAATACATCCAACTGTTTTCTCTCTGAAGGAGAAATTTGTTGTTGTCCCGTCCTTCAATTTTTTCAATCACTTCTAGAACTGTGAATTGTAACTGAGACACGTTGTGTTTTTCTTCCTTGAAGTGAGCTGCTATGGATGACTTAACGTTGCCTCTCCTAATGTTCGACTTGTGTTCATTTAGTCGAATCTTCAACTTGCGGGTGGTTTTTCCTACATAAACCTTCCCGCAGGGACATTTTAGCATGTAGATGACATTAGCAGTGTCGCAAGTCGCATTTACGCGAAGTTTGATCCTGTGTCCTGTAACGGTTTAATGCATAACCGTTCCTTAGCCCACTCTGCCACCCCAGTTCAGACATGGCCATTTGCAAATCAGTCTGACCCTGTGCCTCATGGGAACAGTCCAGCCAGAACTGCCAAGCCACGCCTTCCCTGGACCAGACACAAGCTTCCTAGGACCAGTTTCTGGCATACCAGCCGTCTTCAGCCAGGCTTGCTTAAATCCAGTGGCAAAGTGAGCAAGGGACTCACGTCTGAGCATACCCTGCCAAACTTATGGCGAACAAAGCGGTACAAAAGGGAGTGGTGATGGACGGCTGAAATGCCTGAAACCGGTCCTCGGAAGCTTGTTTCCGGTCCAGGGAAGGCATGGCTTGGCAATTCGGGCTGGACTGTTCCCATAAGGGACAGGGTCAGACTGATTTGCATATGGCCATGTCTGAACTGGGGTGACAGAGTGGGCTAAAGAACGGTTATGCATTAAACCGTTACAGCTGGTAAACAGGCTAACAGCTGGTAAGAGAGGCCGCTGAGGCTCCGCGCATTTCTGTTCACAATTTTAAAGATTTTAATAATTTTGCTCTGTGTTTGACACTTTATCCTGCCGCTTTTCTGCGCTATGTATAAATTGTCTTATTGTTGATTTTACGAACAATTTACCTGTTTCTGATCGCCGCTCTTCGGCGCAACGCTCTCTCCTCTGCATAATTTTGTATTTCGCTCCTGGCACCGATCCGCCACGGCTTGTGCCGTTTGCAGCGGCAAGGCCACGTGAGCGCGAATTCCTTTCCGCCCCCACATCCTCACTTCCGCCCTGTTGGCCAATTGGCAGGTTAGCGGGCTAGTGAGTGGAATAGTCGTCACTACTTAAGTCCAGCGTAGCCTGCAGTCGGGGCTAACAACTGGTAAGAGAGGCCGCTGAGGCTCCGCGCATTTCTGTTCACAATTTTAAAGATTTTAATAATTTTGCTCTGTGTTTGACACTTTATCCTGCCGCTTTTCTGCGCTATGTATAAATTGTCTTATTGTTGATTTTACGAACAATTTACCTGTTTCTGATCGCCGCTCTTCGGCGCAACGCTCTCTCCTCTGCATAATTTTGTATTTCGCTCCTGGCACCGATCCGCCACGGCTTGTGCCGTTTGCAGCGGCGGGGCCACGTGAGCGCGAATTCCTTTCCGCCCCCACATCCTCACTTCCGCCCTGCTGGCCAATTGGCAGGTTAGCGGGCTAGTGAGTTTCTTTCCCCTGGTACTTAAATGACACAATGGCGGAAGCGCAGCGGACGAGCGCAGCGGGAGCGCCGACTTCGTGCCGAAGTCGTGCCAAAGTCCTGCCCGTCTGCGCCCGTCCGCGCCAGCCCAGGACCAGGGGCCACTCGTTCTGCCCCTGATTACATTATTTACTCACGCTCGGCCCTATTGAGTCTACAGCCACCTCCCTGTACTTTTGCCCCTAGCCTGAACTGTCAAGATGCGCCCTTAAAATGTCCTAAATGGGCTCTCACATTAGACTCTGTTATCGCGGTCACAGATTCCCTCTCTTCCACTTTCTGGGGCACTTCGCCTACCACATATCAGGTCTCCTCTTCCAAATTGAAAACATGCCCTGATTTGAATTTTATCAGCATTAATTGTCGTTCTCTCCCTAGGCATAGGCGAGATATCTTTGACCTCCTTGAGTCATCCAGCCCGGCAGCCATGTTTGTTACAGAAACATGGCTCATCGACACCTCCGGCCCAGACATCGCCATGGCCCTCCCCAACAACTACACCTTTGTGGGGAGAAACCGTATTCTCAAGGAGGGCGGAGGGATTGCTGTTATTTTTAAAAGAGATTTCTCCTGCAAATGGGAAGACTTAAATTTTCCTAGTTGCGAAGCAGGTCTCTTTAAACTGTTTCTCTCTCCTTCGTTTACTTTGACTGGAATCCTCATCTACCGTCCCCCTGGCTCGGCCTCGGCTTGGGCCTCTGCTCTTCCTGAGCTTATTGCCCCTCTGTTACTACAATCCACCAATTTTCTTATAGTGGGTGATCTAAACATTCATTTTAATCAAACTTCCTGTCCTATTAGCACACGTCTATTATTGGATCTAGCCGCTTTGGACCTCCACCTACTCAACTCCGGCCCTACCCACAAAGCCGGTAATTTACTAGATCCCCTTATTTCGAATCTTAATGGTATCACTCACCATTCCTCTTCTCCTGTTACTTGGTCTGACCATTTTATTATTGATTTTTCAATTAAGACATCTAATCACAACTCTCTCACCAGTTCACACCCTCACAAGGCCAGTAGGAACTGGAAACGGTTAGACAAGGATAAGTTGAACACCTGCCTTGAAATCTCCAAACCTACGTTTCCCACCATCACTACGAAAGAGGTGTCTGTGGTCAGCTCTTGGTTGACATCAGCCCTTGACTCCTGCCTTCCAACTCAGAAAAACAAATCTCAGATTCATCACCCTCCGGCACCCTGGTTTAATGATGCACTCCGCCTTGAAAAATCTTGTTGCAAAAAATTGGAACGCATCTGGCGCTCCAATTACTGTACGACTAATAAAACAAAATATAAGGCCGCCTTGCGGGCTTACCACTCCGCCTGTGATACCGCCAGAGCTAACCAGGCCAATATTTCCATACTCAATGCCCAAAATCGACCCAAGGCCTTGTTCAAAGTGGTAAAAGACCTTTCAGGCATGTCCTCTGCACCTAAAGACCCCTGCCTGGACATAACACAATGTAATGCCCTGGCAAAAAAAATTCTGGAGAAGATAGATAAGATCTATGCTATTTTTAATGCTACTCCCATTGATTCTTCCACTTCCGTGTCTCATTTACCCATTCCTGGTTCCATCGATACACCTAATCCAACTCCCATTGCCCCCTTACTTCACTCCTGGGAGCCGATATCGCTCTCTCTTTTTCAAAATTATTTAAAGGAAATAAAAACTGGTTCTCCCCTTGATCCTATGCCCCCACAAATTCTGCGTAACTTGGATCCATCCATACTCCAGATCATTCTGAATCTTCTTAATGCTTCATTGGCTGAAGCTACGGTCCCTAACGAATGGAAACATGCGATGGTGGTTCCATTGATAAAAAAGGCCAACGCGGACCCAAATAACCCTTCCAACTTTCGTCCTATTTCTTTGCTTTCTTGCTACTCTAAGGTTCTTGAAAAACACGTTAACTCTCTTCTCACCTCTTATGTTGAATCTTCTAATCTTCTACACTGTTCTCAATCTGGGTTCAGGGCCGGCTTCTCTACTGAGACCACGCTTCTTGGTGTATCTGAGACCATTAGAAGACAAGTAGACAGCGGGGAGACAGTGGCACTCATTCTGTTAGACTTGAGTGCCGCATTTGACACCGTCTCCCACTCCATCCTGCTGTCCACCTTGAAATCTGTGGGTATTGATGGTCCTGCCCTGGCCTGGATTGTTAGCTTCCTGTCTAATCGCACTTTCCAAGTCTTCTCTTCTTCGTCTGTTTCCTCCATCTTTTCTTCCCCTCATGGTGTGCCCCAAGGGTCTATCCTTAGCCCTCTTTTTTTCAATCTCTATGTGAGACCTCTTGCTTTCCTGGCAGAGCAAGCAGGCCTCACGATTTATTCATATGCAGACGATACACAAATCGTCTACTCGCTATCCACTAATAAACATCTCCCCACGTCCTCTTTGCAGTCCGGGTTGGAACAAATCTCCAACTGGATGCACAGTCATAAATTAAAATTGAATGGTGACAAAACAGAGCTACTTCTATTCGGCCCTCTCACCTCGCTCTGGGGTCCTCAACATTGGCCTCACCAGATGGGCCCAACTCCTACCCCTTCAGCCTCAGTTCACAACCTCGGGGTCCTTTTTGACAACCAGCTGTCATTTAAGCAACACGTTGTAAAAGTCTCAGCCACCTGTACCTCCATCATAAGGTGGCTGAGAAAAATCACGTGGATGCTTCCAGCTGACACCCTGAGGACAGTAGTCCAGGCCCTTGTTACATCTCGCATGGACTACGGGAACATTCTGCTGCTGGGTGCCTGTAAGGAGGTAACAAAGAAATTGCAGGTGGTTCAGAATATGGCAGTCCGCCTTCTCTGTAACTTGCCCTCCAGATCATCGGCCTCTATCCATCTGCGCAAGCTGCATTGGCTGCGCATTGAGAACCGAGTAAAATTCAAAGCTCTGTGCATAATGCACCATATTAAAATGGGTAAATCCCCTAAATATCTGTCCTCTTTAGTGCAGCATTATGCTCCCTCCCGTACGCTGAGATCCTCCACACAAAACAAGTTCCAGATTCCTCGGGTCAATAGAGCTAAAATGGGCGGCCGCTCATTTGCTCTACTTGCACCCTCCCTATGGAATTCGATGCCTCAATCCTTGCGATCGGAAATCTGTTACTTGAGATTCCGTAAAGGAATTAAGACCTGGCTTTTTAACACGTAATATGCGTGCTCATTCCCTCTCAAAACTTAACTTATCTTCTGTTTGCTTTAGCGCCGGGAAACCTCCGGGTAGCTGCGCGCCTAATAAATGTAATTATAATAATAATAATAATAACCCAGATCTGTTGACTGGGTGTGAGTGTTTGATTGGTTCAGATGCTCCATCCATCACCACCCCCTTTTGTACCACTTTGTTCGCCATAAGTTGGCAGGCTATGCTCAGGCGTGAGTCCCTTGCTCACTTTGCCACTGGATTCAAGCAAGCCGGGCTGAAGACGGCTGAAATGCCAGAAACCGGTCCTCAGAAGCTTGTTTCCAGTCCAGGGAAGGCATGGCTTGGCAGTTCGGGCTGGACTGTTCCCATGAGGCACAGGGTCAGACTGATTTGCATATGGCCATGTCTGAACTGGGGTGGCAGAGTGGGTTAAAGAACGGTGATGGATTAAACCCAGATCTGTTGACTGGGTGTGAGTGTTTGATTGGTTCAGAAGCTCCGTCCATCACCACCCCCTTTTGTACCACTTTGTTCGCCATAAATTGGCAGGGTATGCTCAGACGTGAGTCCCTTGCTCACTTTGCCACTGGATTCAAGCAAGCCGGGCTGAAGACGGCTGAAATGCCAGATACCCGTCCTCGGAAGCTTGTTTCCGGTGCAGGGAAGGCATGGCTTGGCAGTTCGGGCTGGACTGTTCCCATGAGGCACAGGGTCAGACTGATTTGCATATGGCCATGTCTGAACTGGGGTGGCAGAGTGGGCTAAAGAACGGTGATGGATTAAACCCAGAACTTTTGACTGGGTGTGAGTGTTTGATTGGTTCAGATGCTCCGTCCATCACCACCCCCTTTTGTACCACGCTATAAGAAAATGTCTCTTTTTGCATGATCACCATCATGTTTATGTTACATGATGCTGGTGGTTTTCAGACTCTGTACCCCTACAAACTTGTTGAATTGATTAAAAAATCTTATTTTGCAAATATAAATTACCTAGGTCCCTAGTATAGAGTACCCAGTGCATGCAAAGCCTGTAAGGTAAATCGCACTAAGGGGCTGTAGCACTGATTGTACCACCACCAAATTGACAATCCAAAGCCTGTTTTCAGGCCTGCTCCTGCAGCCTGATTATGCAGTTTTAAATCTGCAAATTCATCCTAACTGTTGGACTTGGCCCTTTTTGCAGGTTCACCCCTGAACTTTTTGCCTTGAGCAATGACCTGATGTTAGTTGATTTGTGGCCTCTGTGCACTTTGGCACTGTGGCCCAGTATAAAGTGCATGCACTCTCTGAGTGCGTATGGTGAGATTAGCCTGCCCTCTCATAGGAATGCATGGGGGATATGTGTGTCCATGGTAATTCATGATGTGAGAGGAGTGCAGGGGCGAGTTTAGTATGTGCTAACTCGAGAGAATAAATGCTGCGCAATGGTGTGCACAGATTTATTGTGACTGGTGGAGATGTGCCACTTTTAGAAGTTAGCATTTCTGTGTGCAGTGTCTGCCTTCCTGATGCGAATTGCATGTCTGGCTTGTGAGTCTGCCCGGTGGTAAATAGTGAGATCTGCATGTAGATGGGAGGGAGGAGTTGCACCTGGGACCTGAAAAGGGCTGTGCCTTCCCTCCACAATGCTGGCTCCACCTACTGTGGTACGTCTGATGTCCCTGGCCTGTCTTGTGAAAGGGAGAGAGGAGCTGGGCAAAACAAAGTGCTTCTGAAGCAGTTGTATCAGGTTCTCCCCTTGCCTGCACCTTTGAGACAAAGGATTTAGTAGTATAAGAAGGGGCTGTGACCCCATGTAAAATGTTCTTGTTTGTGGACTTGAATATAGCAGGGGCGTGCTGATGCTGGTGCTCAGGGGAAGGCTTGCCTCCCTGGACCCTGCCCTGCCCCTGGATGCATGGAGGACTTCTTGGGACCCTTCTGCTTTGCTTGAGCATTTCCAGGACCCTGAAGAGACTTTGGGGCTTCCCCAGCACCTTGTGAGTGCTGGCTTTATTTTTATTGCCCCTGACTCTTTCTGCACTTTATTTCCCTCTGGGAGCACTTTATTTTTGCCCTGCAGTGCTGGGCTGCAATAGTCTGTGAGGTAATCATGACATGGGGACTCCCCTGCCTGTGCTGCCTTCATCGCGGGTGCCCACCCTGCTTATGTGAGCCCTGGCAGGTGCCCACCCGCATACTAGGTTTATTTGTGTTCTGGATAGAGCCCACCCCTCATTTGCCGCTGTTCAAATCACCGCAGTGGCCCGAGTTGCGGACAGGGTGGAAGTCAGGCAGCGAGGTGCCTGACGGTGGGCGGGACTTCTGGTTTTGAGAAGGAAGTCCCGCCCATGCCGCTGCCGCTGCCTGAGAAGCCGCCCCGAAGGATGGTGATGGCGCTTGCCCGTGCGGGGCTCCCATTGCTGAGGGAGAGCCCTACAGGAGCCAGCCAGTAGAGGTGGAAGGCAGAAGGGGTGCGAGTCACATTGCTGGTGCCTTCCCCCACCACAGGTGAAGAGGCCGTGTGCAGCCACCAGGAAGCTCCGGTGAGTAGGGGCCTCGTCCGTGTGGTGTCCGGGTGAGTGGGGCTGCCTGTTGCTTGGTGCCTTCGAGGCACAATGCATTGCCCAGTCTTGAGCGACCCCGTCCCGCAGCGGGTCGCTCCACCGAGCGTGGGACATAGTTACTTAAAGGGCCATGATTTTTTTAAAAGGCCAGAGGGGCCCGTGTCCGTCCGACATTGGGCAACATTATTCTTAGCGCCAATGCGATCCACAGTACTTGGGGGCCAGTTCGTTCTCTTTATTTGGCGCACAATTATTTCAGGAGTCAGTGTGCTCCAGGGGGCATGATTCCAGAGCCAGATGGCTCCAACGTTGGGCACATTTGTTCTAAGGGCCATTAAGAGCCCATGCTTCATTTTTTGCTTTTCCAGCTGCTCAGCAAGTAGTGGGCAGCTGCAACGTTTAGGTTTGCGCAGAGGCGCACCCTTGACTTTCGCTGCCTTGGCAGCGCGCCCTTACTTTGTGAACATAGGGCTTTTGAGTCCCCTTTTTGAGATGGCCAGTTAGCCAGGGGGATTGTTAGATTTGTAGGGTGCCAGTACCTCATATGATTTATGTGCCTAATGTGATGTGGTGCTAGGAAATGTATTGTGTATAGTATGTTTTGCTCACCCTGTGTTATACCTCTAAACTCTGTTTTATGATTATGCGGTTATTCTGCACATCGTGGTTTATGCTACTGAGGTTATGTTTCACTCTGTGATTTACACCCCTAATGTGAGTTATACTTAGGAGGTTAGGGTCTAAGGTGTTTAAACTTGTGAGAGATTGCATAATGTGTTCATGCTGGTGAGGTTGGCGCAGAATGTAATTTGCGCCTGATGTGACTTTTCATAATGTAATTTATGTTACAAGCTGATGCTAAGTACAGTAATTACCAGTGTTTACTGGTTGTACGTTTATGATCTGTTTTACTGTTACTAAGTTTGCTTTGTGATGGTTCTGACAGTAGTTCATGTGGCCCTGCCATGTGTAGATAATCCCTTGTAGATATGACCTAGTGCCAGGTGGCACCATGTACATTATGTGTTTATTATTCTAATGTGTCTTGAGAATACAAAGGCTATTTCTTATATAACCTTGTGTGGAGTTCCTTTTGTAATGTGCCTGGGATGTTGTTGCTGTTGTGTGCATGCGCAAATGCTTTACACATGGCCTCCGGGATAGCCTGACTGCTCGTGTCAAGCTACCAAGGAGGTGAGCAGGGGTTATCTTTGGCGTGTATCGCCCCACTCCTGACTAGAGTGGTGGTTTCTGCCTGGCCTTGGCGCAAGCCTTAGCCAACCAGAAATTCCATTTCTAACACTAACCAATAAACTTTTTCTGACAGGCCTAAATGTTCATTTAAATACTTATTAACTAAACCATAAAGTAGGTCCTACATACCTACTGGGCAGGGTGCATGGCATTTAAAAGTAGGACATGCATTATACCTGTCCTGCCAAAGAAAAATCCCCAAAGTCATTTTTCACTGTGGCAAGGCTGGCTCTCCTATAGATAAGCAAGGGTTACCTTATACAACCTTGTAATACATAATACTAGTTTGGGAATAGCTAGGGCCATGATGATACAACTCAAATTAATAGGGATTTAAATCTAAATCCAATAGTGAAGTCACATTTTAAATTACTATTTTGAAAAAAACACTTTTAGAATGTTGGCAGTTTCCTGCCTAAAAACTCTGGTAGCCTTTTCAAAGTTAATCCTGAACCGGCACCTGGCCACCTGCTGAGTGGTGTGAATGGCTCCTAGCAAAGGGCATAGAATGGCCTTGGCTGGGAGGAGGTGTGACTCCTCCTGACAGGATGGTCTGTGGATGTGTCCATGATCTACACAAGCTTCAAAGATGTATCCCCTGTCACAGGTGATGTAACTTACACCTAGGCCTGCTCCTGCCATTGTCCAAGTAGCCATAGTGGACCCAATTTCAATGCAGAAAACCAGTCCTAGAACAGGTTTGTTGGTGAGTTCCTCATTCCCCTAGGCACACCTCTGGGGTATTTCCCTAGACACACCTCTGAGGTGTGTTCAAAGCTTTGACCAGGGGAAGAAAGATTATGCCATGTTTCATTTGGCACAGCTGGGCACTGTGGAACTGTTAAGGGCTAAATAGAGTGGGTAGGGTTGATGCTGGGAACTTTTTCTGTTTTGGCCAGGGAGGTACCCTCACCCACAAGCTACTGCCTAGTATAAATGTGGCACTACTCAGTACGTTTCCAAGTCCTGTGTGAAGACAGACGAAGGACTGAACTTGCCTCTGAACCTGTGCAGAGAAATCTCAAGATCTAGACCTGCTTCTCACTTGTTCCCATGACTGAAGAGAGGACTCCAAGGTCTAGAAGGCCAGCCTCCTCGTAAGCTCCATGAACATACCTGATGCAATAAGCATAGGACTCTGCTGAGCCCAGCTGACCAGTTCCAACTGAATTTGCCCTGGATCCTGCTGCTGGCTTGTGGAAGATTGAGTCATAAAACTCAAATGGTGCCTCAAGTGGTGCCCAAAATGTCCTAGATCCTTGGCTGGTGTTAAAGTATACTCCTTTTCCCTCCAAAATTGCAAGACTGGTCACTGGGAAACTCTTTCTGAACTTTTCACAAAAAGTACCAGAGGTTACCACTGGACTGACATCGAGCCACAGACGCCGACATTGAACTGCCTGTCAGATTCAACCTGCTGATTTGCTCTGCAAACAGGATTCTGACTTCCTGAAAAGTACCCAGCATAGATAACGTCACCAGGACCACTGCAGAGCAGCACCCCACTGACTAGGACATCTTCCTTAGCTTTGTCTTCAGACTTCACCTGCTCTGAGACTTTCTTCCATTAACGTTGAGAGCCTTGAACTTCCTGCCAATGCCAAGGCCCCCACTGGGGTCCTGCACTGCAACTGGCTGATGAGTCCCCCTTCAGATCCAGCAACACCCGACCTGACAACGACATCTTTGATAAGGATTTTTTATTGGAAAAAGACTAATTTAGAAGGTAAAATTTACACTGGGCTGAACTTGGTCTCTGAATCCCAGCTTTACTTTTGACTTTGACACAGTCTAGTGTGACAAGATACCTGTAGTTGGCGCTTTGTGCTTTTTGTTGTTAGAAAATATGGAACTTTGAAAAATCATATCTTCGGTTCTCTAGATCAGATTTTTAGTTAGAGCCTAGAATGCGCTTAACCTTTCTGGAAGATCTGTTCAACAGGCTCTAGTTAACATTCTTGATAGAAAACGACCAGTAGAGGTCAGTAAAATACCAGAATTGCTTTCTGCTTGTTCAACTGCCTCTCATTAGCTGGCTTGATGGAAAACGACCAGTAGAGGTCAGCAAAATACCAGAATTGCTTTCTACTTAGGGACTTTCAAAAAAAAAAAAATTCGTTCAACTGCCTCTATTTAACTTTCTTGATAGAAAACGCCCAGCAGAGGGCAGTAAAATACCAGAATCACTTTAGCATTCCCTAGATTCCAGGCCATATAAACTTGTATTCAACGCGCATCCGTAGACAATACTATTTTATTAAAATCTTGTATTTTCAGTGAAATGACCCCCGAATGGGCTGATTTTATATTAAAAACAGAGCTTGGGACAATACAATTTCCCGCTGAGAGGCAGTATTTCTCTCCATGTGTGTACATATCCTGCATGTTCTTCAGTTTGGTGCTTACTTTGTTGTTATAAATGGGAGTGGAATTTTTATTGTGTTGGGATGTCTACTCTTTAGCTTTATTGGTAATGATAAATGCTTTATCCATTTTTCCTAAGTAATATGTTAAGCCTGTCTGCTCTGTGCTACAGCTACCAAGAGTGGGCTAAGGTTTAAATTATTGACACCAAACATGACCTAACAAGGAATAGTGCTATTATTACTGGAAGAGGACTACCGTCCACATCAACTAAAGATCCATTTCTCACAGATAACAACCATTCTTAGAAGCTGCAAGATTTCACAGTTGTGGTGATGACCAGAAAACGCTTATTAAACTAAGGGCCTAATTGAAAGTTTGATAGATAGCTACTCCATAAAAACATGACAGATAGTCCATCCACTTATTACAAGTGGATTCTGTCCTAGTGCATTTGTAATAAGGGTGACTGGATATCCCACATTGTATGTCAGATATATTGTTGTTTTATAAATGTTATGTTGTTGCACGAGGCGTTTAATAGATGTTTTAGATACATTGACAACAGGACCTTCTTGCGATTTAAGCTTACCCATTTAATATTGTTCCTCAAGCATACCTCACTCCACATGTGCTGTATAAAATGTACCCGGATCGTCCAGCTTGTTGCAGACATTTGATGCCCAGTTCCTGCATATGATATGGGAATGTTCAGAAATGAGACTGTTCTGAGGGTCGATCCTGTAACGCCTGATGCAGGTCTTGGGTGGTCGTTGTCTCACTCCATCAGGGAAATACTTCTTGGACTTCTTCCCAATCCCAAGGGTAAGAAGCTCACCCGTAGATTCATCTAGCTGGGGCTAGTTCTGGCCAAAAGACGGATTGCGATCAGCTGGATGAGCTCATGACCGCCTATAGTAGGCAACTGGGCATAGGATTTAAAAGAGTGGGCAACAACAGAGCTAATTCGAATGCGGCGTTTTCGAAGAGATGCCAGATTGGAGGAAGACGCAAGGTTGTGGTATCTCATGAGCTCAGAAATTCCTAGTGGATGAACCTCCAGCTCACAAGTGACTGTCAGAACGCAAGATGACAGTAGTGTAACAGCTGAGGGAGAATAGGCAGGCTACACCTTTTAGTTGCAGTACGTGTTAAACCCCACGGTGTAGCCCGTGTTATAGATACAGAATAAGCGGTGTTGTATAGAGGGTGTGACTCGGGGAGGAAGGGGGTGGGGAGGGACAAGTTGAAATTGTAAGGTTAAAAGATGGATGAGCAATTGGTACATCTGACTCATCTATGAGGTGAACTCACGTTGAATTGCCAATGTGAATATATCCTTTAGAAATGTGGATGTACTATATCTTCTCTCCGTACTCTATTTGTAATTCTAAGTTTGTACCTTAAGATGTCATAATTGTATTACTATGCTGGTCAGGTGAAATTTAATATCAATAAAAATATCAGGACCTCTTTGCTCACTCTTATTGCTCGTGCCCACCCTATTCAACCTATTTATGGTAGATCTACATCTGGAACTCAATATCATCAACTCCCAGGCACCCAGGCTAGGGGGCAAAACTCTGTCCAACCTCCTGTACGCCGACAACGTAACACTGCTCAGCCACACAGCAGTCGGCATGCAACATCTTCCTAACAAAATGCAGGATTATGCCACAGAAACAACTTGACAATCAAACTCAGGAAAACAAGGACTATGTCCATCAATAACAAAAGGAAACGGGCAAGGTCCTGGCACCTGGGCAGCACACAAATAGAACCAGTGGTGGATTACAAATATATAGGTGTTAACATAGATAAAGAAAGATCCTTCACACAACAACAAGAGGAAATCAGAAGGAAATGGTGGGTGCTAGCAAGAACTTTGAGAAATCTTACAAAAAAACTAATCTGGCCGACACTAAGTCCCCTTCTGACTGTAGCACAGGTCAAAATTCTACCTACTATATCAGCGAATTAATGCGAGGCAGAGACGTCAAACTATTGGACAGAATTCATTCTAGTCAAAGCATACAGAATTATGTCCTGCCTCTCTAGCTACACTTACCCAGTGCAGATAAGGCTGGAGTTTGGCCTATTGAAGCAATCCTTGGCCAGGCATGGTGCTTACATCATCTGGTGGATCAAGATCAGTTCATGTGCCCCAAACACTGTACACCAACTCTTATGGAAGACATCCAGCAGAGGGACACATCCCTGTCAAGAAGCTATCTACAGGAATCTCTGACAACCACTGGGTTCTCTGACCTCTGGAACACAAAGATCCATCATTCACCCTTTAAGAATCTGGTTTGGAAATCTTTAACACAACTTTCTTTGGTGGAGGACAAAGTCGCCTTCTCGGCCAGATCTCACGTCTGGATGACATTGAACAACTGTAAAATATTAACCCCTTCAAAAACACTTTAACCTGGCATACCCAAAATCACGACTAATGAAATTTTTAAGGCATCGCCTTGGCCTGCTCCCTTGCACTCAGAACATCCCACCATAGCTGCAGGCATCAACCATAACTTCTTGCAGCTTGTGCAAAAGTGACCAGGGAGAAGGCATGCACCTACTCTGTACCTGGAAGGAGATGCGACAGGAAAGGAAACAGCTGCTAAAGATCCCCTTCAATCAGAGGGTAATGCACTCAAGGAAGCAAGCAGTCCTGGCATGCTTCGACCAAGAAGCTCAACAGTTAAATTGCAGACTAGTAAAATTTCTTGACTAGCTGAACAAAAAATGCTACTAGCCTCCGCTAACACACACAACCAGTTCACTGGATGAAGCCCTACTAGGAATTCACAGCTGGCCCACCAGAAATCGCTTCATGCAGGTCCGGACTCTGAGGATCGCCAGCAGCTTCACACACTGGTGAGCCATGCATAACCTATTTCATCAAGGAAGAGAGGCCGCTCTCACTAAGGTAGAGCTGGTAAGGCTTCACTGAATTCAGCACCTTCTAACATATATGAAGCACCTTGCTGCACTGATTGCATTGTTTGCACCGGCAACGAACACTGCACAGGCAAAGTCCCCTACTTTTTCTAAAATGAAACTGTTATTTTAACTGTTACCAACACAATCCACCTGAAGCTTTTACAATGCTCTATACAAAAAATATGTGTGCCTCTCCACATTGTATCATGTTTTTACGGTTTTAATCGAAGCTTTTGTACTGCAATGGTTTCAGTATCTATGCACCTGAAATAAATTTGAATTTGAATTTACACTCTTATTGCTTTGATTTTAAGAAATGTGATTATGTTTTTTATTGTATGATTTAAATTAATCATTTATAAACTAAAGTTCTGACATAATGTAAATACAGCAAATATATAAGTATGATGGCTTAGCGCAGAATATCAATTAGACTATTGGATAACATAAATATCATGCTTCAAATATTGTTTACAAACAATCACCACATTGAAGGTAATGATAGAATAGCCTGATTTATATCGCATAACTCTCTTTTGTGACTCATCGAGTGATGGTTCTACGTTACAAACATATTGTAGTAAAATAAAAACATACAACCATGATCAGGCTACTATGCAGTCATGCTGGCCACTGTGCTCTTTCAAATGGAGAAAGCAGAGTTTGCCTGGTAAATAGACCTCAAATGCTCAGGTGTACAACAAAAGATAGGTCTCATATAGGAATACTTGCCTCAGGGGTGGACATGAGCAAGCATTCTAGATTCATCTAAATTGTGAGGAGTTAGTCTAGGTACAGTCAATCAATCAATCAAATACATTTGTGTAACCATCAGCAGTTTCCTCAGAAGCACCATGGCGCTCAAAGCAAGGACTGAAAACATACAGGATCAAAAGGCCTATTTTTGGTCATGGAGTCAAGTTTTTAGCTCTTTTTTAATTATAAGGCAACGTACTAACTGGTCCATGTGAATTTTAAGTGGTAAGGAATTACAAAGCTTCACTGTCAGTGCCGTGAATTACCTGCCTCCATGTCCAACTTGAGCAAATCTAGGAACATGCATAAACTGGAGGTTATTAGATCTCAAAGATCTCTCGTGTTGGTACAGGCCAAGTCTGTTTCTCAAAAAGAGAGGACCTTTGCCTTTAAGGCTCTGAAAGCTAGTGTGAGTGCATTACATTTGATCTTTTTAACCATCAGGAGCCATTGAAATGGCTTTAAGTGAGGTGAAATTTATTGGCTAAAAGTGACACACCAGATCGCCCTGGCAGCTGCATTCTGAACGATATGGAGTCTGCGGGTCAGAAAGGTGGGCAGACCCAGATAGAAGCCATTGTCATAGTCTAGATGTGAAGTCACCAATGCTTGGTCCAGAACATTGCAGGGCTCCTCTGGGATCAGGTGTAGCAGCTTCCTGACAGATTTAGGTTTCATGAAGCAGATCGAGGAGATCTGTTTGATTTGGGTCATGAAGGAGAGGTCGAATTGAAACAGGATACCCAAATTCCTCGTCAATGAAGAAGGTGACAGGGGCAGGTTAAGTTCTGCAGGCCACCAGAGGTTTGCGGGGGTCATTCTGTCTGCAACACAATTAGAATATCTGCAATAAGTATGAATGTTCAGACACAGTTGAGGGTTACTCAATTCTTGTAATATAATCAATCTCATATTTGGATGGTCAAAAAGTTTCTGTTACATAAATATTGTGTCTTGAATAAAGTTCTCAAAAATAATGTTCGAAGGGTATCAGATTTAAAATCGTATTGGCTACTAAAAATATAATGAATGGCATTTTTATGGCCTGCAGTAGGTCAATTGTGTCTGAGTTGACTTTGCTGACCTCGAGATGGCTAAATCCTTTTAATGTATTAGTACAGGGTAAGGTTGAGAGCTCCATTGAAGACAATGAAGTTTCTCTGGGCTTAAAAGGACTGGTATAAACCCGGAGCTCCAACATTTCAATGTTTGTCTGACTTCTAGATAACAAAATCCTTTTTATGTATTAGAACATTGGAATGTTGAGAGCTCCATTGAAGACAATGGAGTTGCTCAGGGCTCATAATGGCTGGAATAGGACCAGGGCTCCAACATTTAAATGCTTGTCTTCAAGTTTCTCCTTTTTTCAAATATAGAACATACTAGCATAGTGGATGTGTAGTAATTAAAAAGTCCATGAGCCAGGTGTATAAAACACACTGAATTTAATGAAGCTTAGTTCCAAGTAAAGTTTCAAGTAGATAAGTAAAAGATAACAAAGCCCCATCAGGAGCAGCCTCCCTGCTGCTCAGCCTGCATCCATCAATTGCCACTCCACACATCTCCAGACCCCAAGCATTCCATGACATCACACACATCCAACATTCCAAACATCATCAAGCACACCAGCACTCATTCTGACTGAGCAGTAGGGAAGAGACAACTAGGGTAGAGGAATGGCGAATATTCTTATATCCTTATAGCTCTTCTGCCTCAAGCTATACCTGTTGTTAAAGTCCCTCTCCCTCATCATTGGCCCTCTTCTACGGCTCAGGCCTATAACTTGGGTTCAGGGTCTATAACCTCACCAGTGGGCTATACATTTATATTAAACTTCACATGAATCTTAAAAGATCCAACATTTCAGCGTATTTCTACACTTGGACTAATTGACACTTTCATCCGCATATGCTTATAGAGTTTCAGCTTCATTGCTGTTGTTAATTGCTTGTAAAGCACTCCGCTAGCTATGAAGCTAGGTTAGGTTTAGAAAGCTAAGTTAGGTTTATAAAAAGACTATCTAATGTGTCTCTAGCTATGAAAGAAGAAAGAGTTGCAGTGTTAGCATTTTCTTTATACCTCATGTGAGTTTATGAACAAGGATTGGATTCATGTCACATTTTGCAGGAATTATAAGTACAGAGCCTCACAACAGTTCGTTTGGTACAAATATGAGGGACAGTTCATTAATCGAGCACAATCACATAATCAATCCATCGTATTCAGGCCTAGGGAGGGAACATATCTAGAGTTTGAAAAAACTCAACTATTTTGCTCTGTTTCAAGTCCATTTGAAAATAATATTATCAACCTCATTGACCATGGAATTGATAACTAGAATGTTGAGCACCACTTGCTGGGTGAACTAAATTTAGTTTCCATCATTGTAAGGGACTTAACTTGCTTGTTTTGTAATTATCAGTACTACATTTAGAAACTAGCACTGCTAAATGATTGCAGATATGACATTGGCCTCAGACCATATGCTGTGCAGGGGTAATTTTAGACAAAATATTTGACTAATTGAATGACTTTATGTTGTTTTTCTGATACCTGGAACAAACATATGCCTGTGGGATCAATTCCATAGAGATGGAAGAATGAGACACATCCATTTCTATTACAAATATTTGTGATCTTGTCTGGTTGGACTGTAACTCTCTATGTCATGAAAATTAACATAATAAACTAGGAATTTGTTTTCAGACCAAAAACAAAACAAATCTATAGTTCACAGTAGCATCTCGTATATCATTTTAAAACTAGGTCCTACTGTTGAACTGTATTCCTATACAGAGTTGTAATACTCATATTCTGTAAAAAAAAATCTACTGTGCTACATTGATTTGCATATGATTGGTGTCTAAAGGACCAGCAAGCAAAAATAACCAAATAAAACTGATGGAATGGAATCTTCTGCAGAGTAGGTACCAGCAGCCACCCAGCTAAGCTCGATGTAAACAGTGCACACTTCACTTTTAAATGTTTCTCTTGATGTGACAATGGAGAATTAAAATGGGTGTTCGACTTGTCAGCCTTATGCTCGTCTTCCCACTGACTTTTACCATCTTCCTCCACTTTTTCTGACCTTGTTATTGCTGGTATTAGGACACTGAGCACTTTACCACTGCTAACCGCTGCTAAAGTGCATGCGCTCTCTCCTCTAAACATGATGCTATTGGCTTATCCGCAATTAGCATATTTAATGTACTTATAACTCCCTAGCAAAGTCCATTACATGTGGCCAGGGCCTGTAAATTAAATGCTACTAGTGAGCATGCAACACTAATTGTGCCACCTACTTAAGTAGACCTTCAAACATGTCTCAGGCCACCATTGCAGTGCCAGTGCATGAAGTTTAAACTGCCATTTCGGCCTGGCAAACTAAACCTTTTTGCCAGACCAAAACTGTGAGAGGGGGCTTAGTTTATGGTGCTCACTTACCACCCTGCAGCACCCTGTACTAATCCAGACAATCCTTTTGGTGATTTTAGTGGTCTTAGACAACCTTAGAAAGCTCTCTAAGAGGTAGCTGTGGAGAATAGACTTCAGGCTTAGAGGAATGTAATGCAGCTTGTTTTACAGTAATTAATCTTATGGTATAGGTTAAGTGAAAAAGAATCACACAATGTAGTTATAATGTTTTTTACTTTATTATGAACACTCACTAACACATTTGTACTATCTCCTACCCGGAAATAGAAACACAATACACATAATACTTAGACAATAGAGCAAGTAAGTAGAACAAATACACAGTGGTCTCCAGGGGGAGACCAAACCATCTACTAAAATAGTGGATTGTGAACAACGACTCAAGTCAAGAATGGACCCAGATGATGTAGAAGGGCCGGGGACCAAAGGAATCACCCAAGGTGAGTATCTAGGAACCCCATGTAGGTTGTGTGCAGAGTAGGAACACAACTGAGTTCTCAATGTTAGTTAATAGGTAAGTTGCAATTGCAATTTTTAAGAAGGACCCCACCCAGTGGACCCTGAACAAAAACCATGGAAGATGAAAGGTTGGAGAGTCATCCCAACCATGGATACCCTAGGAAACAGGATAACTACACCAGGGAAGCCCGATGCATTGGTGTCAAGTGACGTTGGAACCCCGTCGTAGACCACAATGAAGGACTTCAGGAAAGATGCCGCTGGAGAAGAAGGCGAAGGAGTCTGATGGAACCCAAAAGTGGATTCAAGATGAGAGGTACCTGCATGCCAAGGGAACAAATCTATGCCACTCAGGAGTGACCAGGAGGCACATAAGATGAATGCCCATCAATGTCAGAGATGCAGGTGAGGTTGACAGTACCCTTGAGGTTGCGGCTGTGCAGACCAGGCAGTGCTGTAGAAGACCAGGAGCCATTCACGAGCTGTCGCACATTGGATGTCAAGAGCCCAGGTGACGGTGTCCAGCAGGGGCACCAACAAGCCTTGGCAGCAGCAAACAGCGTGGTTGACAAAAAAGGTGCAATGCTGTGACCAGCAAGGTCCAAGTGACTCACCACAAGCAGGTAAGTTAGAACAGGCCCTGAGCAAGCAGGAGAGCCCACTGAAGCCAAAGAAGACCTGCAAGATGACCCATGGGCCGAAGGCACAGGGGTCGCAAAAGGACCTTGAGCAGCTTATCAATGAAGGAGGTCCGCAGTTCAGAGGAAGCAGTGGGGTCAAAAATCTTGGCTGCAGGAGTTGTTTGAGATTGAAGCTTGTTGGAACCCCAAGATCTCTGGAGGAGAGATCCAACAAGGCTTGGGAATGGCAAGGCGACGCAGTGCACAGGGGTTCCGTTCTAACAGCTCAGACGAGGGATACTGGCCTCAAACCCAGTAAGAAGAAAGTGCAGGCCTCTACAAAGTTGCAGAACCAATACATGTGTTGGTCAGCCTTTCGGGTCCGTGGGAGTGCAGGCTTAACAGACCAGTCAGCTGCATTGCGGTGCCTGCAGATGCAGGGGAGGGACTCTTTCACTCCAAGAGAGATTCCTTCGGGTGTCTTGGATGTCCATAGGCCTGGTGAAGAACCAGTATGGAGCACAGGCACAGATGTTGAAAAGACCAGCAGGACGATGAGACCAGGAGCAGCAGGAGTCTTCCCCTTGCAGTCTCGGTTCCCAAAGCAGAGTCCAGCAAAGTCCAGAGTGTACAGATAGTCATATTTGAAGTGCTACCTGATCTGAATCTTGTCCCACAATGAATTTATGAACCCACCTACAGGTAAGCCCTTATGTACCCTTAGGAAAGGGTTGGGATGTTACAGGTGTCCCCGTGAGGAGGGGCTGGACAGTAGGGAGGATAATCCCATGTCTTTTGTCCAGTTTTATGCCAGAGCACTTATTCTTGCCTTCTCCCCTCTGTTCATTTCTCATCCCCTGGTGACCACGCCCACCTCCCCTCTTGCCGCTTCGCCGCCTTCCAGCCTCCCAGTTGCACCTTCCCTCCCCCTCCCCTATTTAATGGAGGCGGCTGTGCGGAGGCGCAAGCAAGTGCCCTGACCTTCTGGCCTGGGTCCTGCTCTTCCTCCCCGCAGCTCTGCCTGGCTGTTCGCCATTGCTGACTGGCAGAGCAGGGTTCAAGTCTGCCCTCGACCCACTCTCTGTGTTTGCCCTGTTTTTCCTGGTGTACATTGTTGATTTATGGTTGTAGTTTCTCCTGCCTTATTTGTTAATTTTGTTAACTTATTCGTGCCTTGTCCCCTCTGTTCATTTCTTGCCACCTGGTGACCCCGCCAACCTCCCCGCTTGCTGCTTTCCGCCTTCCTACCTCCTAGCTGTGCTTTCCATCCCCCTCCCCTCTTCAATGGAGACCGCTGTGCAGCCACGCCACTGGCACGCCAAAGGCGCACCAAAGGCAAGCCCTTCTGCACCCGTCCGTGACCAGCACCAGGAACGCTGGATCTACAACCACCCTCCACTATGATGCAACTACTCTCCTCACCCTCAAACCCGGAAGGAGCATCTACTGCCAGCTGTCCACACCAAGCACCACCCATAAACAATTCTCCTGCCGCCACTCCTGCCAAACCTTTAGCACCATTACTACTGCTGCTCCGACCACCAACACCCCCGAAGCCCCCAAAACCCTGAGGTGCATCCTTCTCAACATGCGTTCCCTACACAGTCACAACACGGAAATCTGGGACCTCCTCAACACCCTCTTACTAGATGTCGCCTTCTCCACAGAGACCTGGACCAACATCTTTTCCACAACGACATTGTCACCGCCGTCCCCAACGGATACGAGATCAAGAGGAAAGACCGCCGCAACCACCCAGGAGGAGGACTCGCCATCACATACAAGAGCTCACTCCGACTCTTCACCTCCACCACAAAAGACCCCCTCTCCACCACCGGGCACCTTCACTTCCACATACAAACAAGCCCAATAACCACTCTTCGTGGCACCCTCACCTACAGACCTCTGGACCTTGCACCTCATTTGCCATGACAAACACCAACATCATCGCACCCCACGCCATCGCCTCCATGGACTACACATCATCAGAGACCTGAACTTCTACCTCGACAACCACATCGACCCCAACTCCACCAACCTCCTAGTCAACCTCGACAACATCAGCCTGAAACAGCTGTTCACCACACCCACCCACAAGGCAGAACACACCCGTAACACCATCTTTGCAGGAGGGAATAACATTAATTTAAGCCACACTACACAGCCCCCCTGAATGGACCACCACTGTGTACACTTCAACATCGACAAAGCTACTGCCCCCAAACCGGAAACGTGCCCTCCACAGAGGAACTGGATGAAAATCACTGAAGAGCAGCTCCACCCCACCATCATCTGTGACGCCCCCACTACCACGACCAACGCCAACTTTGCTGCCAAAGAACTCCACACACGGATCTCCAACTGCACAAACAAACTCACACCCCTACGCAGCTCCATCAGACAGCATCCCAGAAAGGCCACCTGGTTTACCGCCGAACTCCAAGAATCCAGACACACTGGAGAAACAGAGTTCACACCACCTACAAGAAAGCAATGAGAAAATACCACCAACACATCAGAGCCACCAAAAGAACCTTCATCCAAAACAAGATCATCGCCAACTCCAGCAACTCCAAGGAACTCTTCAGCGTCATCCAGGAATTCACCAAGCCCCTCAGCGAAACCACAGACATCACCCCTCCCAGGACCTCTGCGACAAGCTCGGATCCTGCTTTCATCTGAGAATCAAGGGCCTCTAAGACCATTGTAGCGACCAAACACCTGACAACATAACCACCACCCTCTCCAGCAACACCAAAGGGCCAATCATCTCCTGCTGGACCCCAGCCACCACCGAGGACACAACCTCGACCATGAAAGGCATTCACTCAGGAGTCCCCACGGACCCCTTCCCACAACACATCTACCACAGAGCCGCCACCACCATCGGTCCCAAAGTTCGACGCACCATCAACACCACTTTCAAGACCGGCACTTTCCCCAGTGACTGGAAACGGACCAAAGTCAGACCCCTGCTCAAGAAACCATCAGCAAACCCCACGGACCACATGAACTACTGACCCATCTCCCGCGCCCTTTCATGGCCAAAGTCGCAGAGAAGATCGTCAATGCCCAGCTAACTTCATTCACAAAAGAAAACATCCTTGTCCCCTCCCAATCCGAAATACAGAGCGACCACAGCATCGAGACCGCTCTACTCACCACCACAGATGACATACAGAACACCGCAGCCAGACTCGTCCTCGGCATCCCTCGACAGGAACACATCACCTAACACCTGCACAACCTCCACTGCCTCCCTGTAGAGAAGAGAGTCACTTTCAAGACACTCACAAACTCCTACAAATAACTCCACAACACCGGACCCCAATACCTCAATGAGAGAATCTCCTTCAACATGCCCAAGAGAAACCTCCGATCCGCCAACCTCACCCTTGACAAAACCCTGCACATCAGCAAAACCAGGACAGGTGGAAGAGCATTTTCCCACATAGTGGCCCAGACCTGGAACGCACCTGATCGACATCAGATTCGCCCATTACCTGAACATCTTTAGGAAAACACTCAAGTGGATCTTCAACTGAACGGAGCTGCAAACCCCCCCCCCCCACGCCTTTAGACCCTCACAGGTGAGTAGCGCACTTCACAATTCCTGATTGACTGATTGAGAGAGGGTGCCAACGGCTCCCTGAACTGGTTTGAACTAGAGTACGCAAGGAGGGCTCCAAGTGTGCCCAACAAGCAATCTTAGTGGCGCTGGCAAGTGCCCCCACCCTGTCCCAATACACTAAACCCTGTCTGGGAGGTGGTCACACCTCCCTGTGACAGGATACCTATTGTTCTGCCTTCCGCTGCTCGAGCTTGGTTCAGAAGCAGGAAGGCAGAATTCTGTCTCTGGCAGGCAGCGGCCCTAGCTTGCTCTCCAGTACTGGAATATTGGTCCCGGGAGCACTGAGGGCCTGCCGGAGGAGCTTTACAGTGCATGGAATCATACCTTCCACACCGTTTACGGTGTGGGATGTATGATTCCAACATGTTTGTTACCAAACATGACATGGTTTGTTACAACCAGTTTACAGATGGACATCGCCTAATGACGCAGGGCAACTCTATATGTCATAATGGCTGATGCACTTACAACCCAGGAGAATGAACACCGAAGGATGTAGGGAGGCTCTGCTCATACAGGGGCACCCTCACACTTATGACTCAGCACCCTGCTTTCATTATTGAAAGGCCTGCCTTAGGGGTGACTCATAGGTTTTAAGTGTATTGACCTCAGATATAGGTGCTAGCACCAGCTTACACGAGCTGCAATGGCAGGCCTGGAGTCACAAGTGCCATATACTAGGGACTTCAGGTACACCCGAAGACAATCTGGAGTTTACCATGTCCAATGCAGGTAAGAAGCACAGAGACTGGGATATTGATTAGCAGGATCCCAGTCAGACTATTCAGAAAAACATAATGACCAGCAAAATGTTGGGATGACCATGAAAGTAGATCCTACTTTCCTACACAAACCTTTATTTTTAATACATATAAGTCACCCCTAGGGTAGGCCCTGGATAGACTAGAGAGCACGCTGCAATATATTTAAAAAGCAGGACATGTCCTTTTAAGTTTTACATGTCCTGATAGTGAAAATTCTTACATTTGTTTTTCACTACTGCAAGGCCTAGATCTCCCATAAGAAAGCATCGGGATTAATATATTGCACTTTATATGTATAATTTCCAAATAGGAATATATGACTGGTTCAAGTTCGGTGTCTTTGGAACCTAATTAAAAATCTAAACTTATGGTGAGGTTGGATTTTAAATTACAAATCTGAAAAAGCCACTTTTAGAAGGTTGACATTTTCTTGCCTAGGCCATTTTGCGCCTGCAGCCTGTTTCTGGTCACAGAACTAGTTGAAGATGACAATTGGTGTATTCCACATAGACAGCCACATAGACAGCCATACCCAATGGGGGCTTAGGTGTGTCTCAAAGGGCCATCACTGGCATGGTGGGAGGCAGGATCTGGGCTCCTCCTCACTTACACCTGAATAGGCTGTGTCCTGGCCACAAAGGGCTGCATACCCCCTGTAGTTATTCATGAGCCAGGCCAGGAGAGACATGACATCTGTGCACTTCAAAGGAATGTCTTTTGAAGTCCACCCCACTTCAGAGGCACCACTGGGTGTAAATACTGGACCTCAGACACCATCACTTCAGTACACTTCTGGACCTTTGAATACTCTGCCAGGAAGGATTGCTCTGCTGCGGAATGACTGCCATTCTGCTGGACTACACTCTGCTGGAATACTGCTTTGCTGTGCTGATCTGCTGCCTTCTTGCCTTGGTGAGAAGGACTGGACCTGCATCTTTTTAACCCAGAACAACGAGTGACTCTGTGGGCTAGATGACTGGCCTCCTGATCTAAAGCCTCAGGGACATAACAGGTTTCCAACCCTGGCACCTGGACTCTGCAATCCATGAGTCTGCCTTGCAAAAATGGTGCCACCAGTCCTGGACCCTTAGAAGTGGGCCTAAGGTGTTTTCCAGCAGGACCAACACTTTTCTTTGGCTGAGCAATGCATCTCCGAGCAGAAGTGATGCATCCCCTCTGCTGTGTAGATTAGACCTGTCACAAAAGACTTGCATCTTTACTGCAACCCGCATCTTGGGACTGATGAATTGCCTTTGGAACCGCCTCTGTGCAACACCATCCCTGGCGCAGGTCCTCATATCTCTCATGAACGGCAGCCTCACCGCTGCCACCCCAGGACCTTGCACCGTAGCCTCGCAGCATCTCAGAACCAACACATTCCCTCAGCTGCGTGACACATCTTCGATGCAGATCCATCCTATAGTACACAACCAGGGTTTAAGGTACCCTGTTCAGTGGGCCTAACTAGGTGCCTGTAGCCGGCCCATGCTCCATTGCGATTGGCCTGAATTTGTGACTTTGTCCCGGTCCTGTTCAACCAGATATCCCCAATAGGACTTAGTGTTTTTTGTGCTATTTCTCACTATAAACTTTAAAATTCAATGACTTCGGGTCTATTCCTTGGATTTTCTGTTGTTTTGGTCTTTATATGTTTGCTAAATTCCATTCTTCTAACCTGGTGTGGCATTCTTTTTTACGTCTCGACTACGCAGCAAGCATGTGCTAAATAGGAGGGGACCTCATGTAATCGATTCAGTTTTTGCCCTAAAAATTGCATGCTTTGAATTGCTTAGAATGGCAACGCGTGCACGTTTGGAGATTCACTGGTGGGAGCAAGCGGTGCCATATGGTAGCAATTATTGCACTCGCTCCCGCAAGGAAAACGCTGCGCGTCCCTCTCTCGGCCAGCATTTCCCCACTTGCGACCTTTGACAGCTACCTTTCGAAAGGGCACTGCGCTTTTCAGCAAGGTTATTTCTGTCTTTCTAAGCAGGATTCCAGGATGGCAGATGCTTGCGCTGCTGATTCAATAAATTGATTGTCTGGGCTTCGCATGACATCCAAAAACTGTGTTTGCAAATACTGTATGGGAATTGTCTGCATATGAAGAGAAGTGTTACGTCGACATTCATGCATATACATACAGTATTGGGGCAAACCACTAGCACGCAACCAAAAGAGGACACGTGTTCGGGGGAGGCGGGCTAATTAAAGTTATTGTAATTGTATAGTTTTACTTTTTATTTAATTTCATCTCCATTGCTATTTCTTAGAACTCTGTTGCACATACTATAAAGCGCGTTAACACTCCTGGGGCCATGTCTGTGCTATTAAAGCATTGCGATTAATAAATAAACAAAACATGCTTGCATATGTGTGAACGGATCGAACTTCACCACCTAGGGTCAATTTAATATAAGATTTCAAGTATGGGCTTGAGCACTGAGACCTTTGTCTCTACAGACGGGAGCAGCTGTTACAGATGTCGCAGAATATGTCCTCTTTCCTCACCCTTCTGTCACCTTGGTGTCTATTGTGTGTCAATATTTTTAATTCTGCCTTGCTGAGTATTTCTCTCCTTCTGGCCTCCAACATTAAACAGAAATTATGATGGTGTGTGCACGTTTTACACAGGTTTGTCAATAGCACACAGTATGCTCACCCACTGCTGCCGTTGATACATTCTTAAAAAATAGTTCCTAGAGGGGTTGAAGAATGGCTTCTAGCACTTCCTTGGATGCCCTATTTACCCACATCCTGCCTTCCCCGCTCTGCCTTTAGAAATATATGGTTCCCAATTCCAGAGCTTCAAATGGCTTAATTGTGGGACAAACACTGCTTTCACAGCACCGGAATGCCTGCCCCATTTACGGCATCAGGACATGTGTTTTATGTTCGGGTTGTCTTGTGTGGGACTGCCCTGAAAAGCACGACTGTCACAAATAGGAACAAGCACTGGCAAATCCAATAGGTCTTGCCTTTGGGAACTATTGGCTTTGCCAATTGTTTTAGCGATGCTGTACAGGGTGACTAAAGAAAAAAGAAAACAAAAAATGGTGATAGACAGTCGCTGAGACCGTGCCATTTTGTAGGCACATGCACCACGCATACACATCCCTACAAAATGGTCATTTTTTCCGTTTTATTTACTGATCCATGTTGGATTGGCAAATTAAAACAAACATTTGCAATGCAACAGGTCTCGTATTTACCTGAGTTTAAGCTATTGGCATTGTAAATGACAATTCCTTTTATTTATGGGTTTTTTTTTAAATATAAATGAAAAACATTGTTATTTACAATGCCAGCAGCTTGAACTCGCATACATGCAAGACCTATTGCATTGCAAATGCTTGTTAGGTTTCGCCTGCACACCACATGTGCCGGGCTTGTGAAATCTATTGTATTTAGTATAAATCTTAAAAGGGGCTTACATCCCGCTGCCTTGCCTTCCTTTTGACTGGTTCCTGTGCTTGTCACTTACTTTTCCTCCATATGTATTGGCTGTAGCATGCTGTTTCCTGCATTTACTAATGATTATATGCTTGTACCTGTGTTGGTCCTCGAGACTTTTCCATCACCTCAGTAGGCATAATGACGGGCCAGATGCTTAAAGGAATGTTGAAGCTGTCCTTGGTTTAATACTGTTTCAATGTAGATGTTCATATTCATCTATACTAGCATCTCCGGGTGCAGTATCTTTGGGTAATCGTGTTGTAGTGGTGGAGGTCTGCAGTTCCTACTCCTACTTAGCAAGTAAATAAACAGTGGCCCTCACAAGCAGCTTTGCCCAGCTGAGCTCATGTTTCCAGTATGAAGGGCTAAACTAGAGGCATCCTTCTTACTGGGCTACTGAAAATACTTGCAAAGCATCTTAGTCCAGCTCTAATACAATGGGGGAGGAAAGTAATTGAAAGTAAAGTGGTGTTCACCAAACTCGCCCACATGCACTAAATAATATCACTAAGTAAAAGACTAGAGGTGTCCAACGTTGTGTCAACTTGTAAACACTGAAATATGTCTGAGAAAGGCAGAATTGTTGCTGGTGGATTGATTCATCAAGCATGGAAAGTGCACCATTAAAATAGACTACTTCTCCCACAGTGAATCAGGCCTACCTCTTCTCTCTTGTGTAGGACATTTGGCCTCCAATTATAGCCACACTCCCCTTGTTTGGGTAAGGTGGGACTGACCACATGAGACATTGTTTTTTACTCAAAGACACTGGCGAGGAAACTATCAATGTAAACACCAATTATTCTGCACTGTGCCTATTTAACTGATTAATCAGTATTTTGCTGGAGAACTTTCAATGGAAACGGAGTTGTGTTTTTCACTATTACACCAGAGCAGTAGTTTACAAAAATATTTTTGGGGAACGATCCACTTCTTCCATTCAAAATGGCAAATTATTCTGAAGCAAGATTAGTCCAGTAGCAAGTGATTTTAAAGGTGTTAAAACCAAACCCACATTGTTGCAAAGTACGTCAATTTATTAACTAATGCTGTGTTTACGGTATGTTTTCCGATGTAGCATTTCTGTAACAGACACGTTAATATCGCTGACAATATGTGCCAATTAATCGTGTGAATAGTGAATGAACTTCTACAATATTAGAACTATATAGAATTAGAACAACGGAGGGTAATATGAAGGGTAATATGGATGACTGATACGTCGTTATCCTCCCCTAATCTCTCTTTAACCCTTTCTGTGTCAAGGACGTAACACTCACATCCAGTGCCACAGTGGCCGTGTGCCAAGGACATAACTGTTACATCCTCTGCACACATCCTTTTGCTGTTTACAGAAGTGATTTTTCATTTGTTGGGGTTTTTTTTCAGCCTTGGGAGCAGGTGAAGAGCTTCCACTGCCATTTGTATTGGAAGACCTAGGAGAATGCTGGGTGGAAGGAAGTTTGTGGCTCCCTGCAAATCCCTGAACTTTTCAAAACAGAAATGCGTGGAAAATTGGTTTTTATAGACCATGTTTGAGGTTTTCAGGGGATTCTGGGTAATAGCATGTGGTGAGAGCCAAACAAGTCATCCCACCTTGATTAGCCCTTTATTGGCTAGTTTCCCCTGGGTGCTGGCTGATCTAGGGTCCAAAATCTAAGGTAGCAAAATTGGTAGAACAAGTGTTATGACCTTTTTTTCCAGGCCCAGGAAGTCTTCACCTGCATGGCAGGGTCCAGGAGAAACGACTGGGCCCAAGAGCCCAACCAGGACCCAGGGTAGGTCCTCCCATCCAGGGCACAATCCTCCTGCCTGATGCACTGCCAAGGGCCCGGGACAGGGTTCCATCCGGCCAGAAAGGCTTCCCCTGATTGGCTGGTTTCAGGAGCTCTGACTGGGTTAGGGCCCCCCATCCTGGCCTCTCTCTTCTTCCCACCAGGTGGCAAAGCGCTAAGGACGGGGCCCTGCTAGCCCGGGGAGGCCTTCCCTTCGCATCCGGGCCCAGAAGGTCCGACCGAGGCCCTACTGGGCCTTGGGGTGGGTGCTCCTGCCCTGGGCTCTATCTCCTGGTCTGCTGCATGGCCAAGGGCCTGGGAATGGGGGTCCATCGGGCCCGAGGAGGCTTACCCTGTTTGTCCAGGCTCAGGAACCTATTCCAGGGCCCTGACGGACCTTGGGGTGGGTGCCTCCATGTCCTGGGCTCCATCCTCCAGCCCGTGTGGCAAGCATGCCCGGGATGGGGTCCCTTGAGCCTGGGAAGGCCATCCCTGTGCATAAGGAGCTCCAACCAGGCCCTGTCGGGCCTCAGGGAGGGTGCTCCCACACTGGGCTCCATCCTCCAGCCTGCCACCCTGACAAGGGCCTGGGAGGTAGGTCCGTCTGGCCTGGGAAGGCTTGTCCTGCTTGGCTATTTTCAGGAGCCCTGACCATGGCCCCCATGGTTCCTGGGGTGGGTGACTCCCCATCCTGGGCTGTCCCCCCACCCACCATGTTGCAAAGCACCCGGGACAGTGTCCTGTGTGCCCGAGAGGGGTTCCCATCGCATCCGGCGGCCCAGGAGCTTTGACTGGGCCCCGGGCCCTGCCAGGCCTCAGGGCGGATGATCCTCTCATAGCCCTGTGCCTGAAGCCCAAGTGGGGCTCCTAGCTCCAAGGCCGCAGAGCCCTGACCCCTCCAAGGGCAATTAGCTGCCCTGTTTGTTAAGGCACAGCGTGACTATGATGGACGTACTACGGGTCCGGCCATCTGGTCTTGTGCAATGCCCTCCAATGGCGCTACCTGATATCTGGGCCACCCCGGAAGTCCTGATGGGGCATCCGTTGTTTCCCCGATCCTAGCCAGGGCTCCAGGGGGCTGGGTGCTTTGCGGCTTCCGTCCCCTCTCTCATTTGGTGTGCAAGGATAATAAGAAAAGGGGGTAGCCTACCTCTGGATTACTAGGGACAGCGTAATCTGGACCCCCTTGTGGTCTGGCGGTTCTTGGGCAGTGCCAGATGGTTCTTCTTGGAGTCCGGTTGCTTGGGAATGCATCCCAAAGTGGGTGGTAAAATCCATTTTCAGGCTAAATACGGGCACAAGACCGCTAGAGAACAAGTACTGTATGGGAACGTTGAAAATAACTTTAAAGAAATTTCAAGAGGGCGTGAAACCATCAAGAGGTAAACAGGTGGTGTCTCTGCAGTAGGCCCTGAGGATTCAACAGGGTGGGAATGGTGGTGGCCCAGGAGGGTGGATTATTTTGACGGGACTGCTGCCCAGAGCATTTCCTCCACAGCGGGGTGCAGATACTGGCTCTAGGGCAACTAGGAAAGCTTTGAGGTGGCAGGTGCCCCCCCCCACTCTGGCAGAACATGTTATGGCCACCCTAGCAGCAGCTTCACTGTGTCTGCTAGGCCAAGAGAGATTCTACAGCCTCTGTGCCCTCCCTCGGCACCCGCTCCTGGGCCGCCCCTTGGGCATGTCATGCAGGAAAGGGGGCGCTAGGCCCCCAGCTCCCAGCACCACTGTTGAGGAAGCCGGGTTCCACGTTCTAGACCTACTCTCTAACCCCTGGCCGAAGGACAATTGGTGCCTGCTTGAAGGTGCGGAGGGGAGAAGAACCATTTGCCAATCGTATCACAATTTTAATATACCATGATTCCAAGGGATCATGGACTCCTGAGTAAAGTTTAGTTAGTTTATTACAGTGGCAAGAATAACTAGACATACAGACACCTCAAGATGGGGGTGTAGAAGTACATTTGGAACTAATACAAAGACAAAACTACAGGTGAAATTTAGTGTATGAAGCAAACAAAGAATAACCAGTTCTAGAATCAGGACGCAGAATATAACTGCTCCTACATTGCGAGTCCTCTTCATTGGGGGCTTGCATTAGTCTGTCCCTACACTACTACTAACGTGACATCCCTACTTTGCATCTACCCAGGTAAGTTCAGGAAAGAAGGTGTCAGTGCGTGAAGACTTCCTAAAAAGCACACCCATGTTGAATGGATCAAGTAGCATAAAGCTATGGAGCTCGTTCTAAGATGCTCCTTCCTCTCTGCAGATCTCCACAGAAGTTCCCGGATACTGTCCTTAACTCCAACACCAAAATCGTAAGACACACCCATCATCATATCACGCAGTCGTTACAACCAGCTAGACACCTCCTCATAGGTAACTTTCCAGGCAGTTGCGATTCTTCCCAGCGCTGGCTCAATGACCTTGATTTCCAGGCCTTCTCCAGTAAGAAAGAAAGCCTTAGATTCAAACATGGATGACTTCTAAATCTACCGTCTCCGCATGATGAACTAGGGTGATCATAGAGGACTTGGAAGTATACATACTGTATACCGGAACGGGTGCGGAATATTTATGGTGAATCTTACATGAAGTATTTTGAATATTGGAAACCTGAATTTTCGTAAAACTATATCCTCAGATATAAATATAGTGCTCAATACATCATGAATAAGCCTTGAGGAAGCCAGCATGGGGGAAATGCGCGTCAGCTGTGGAACATTGTGTTTTGAAAAGAATAAAATCTGACTGGTCTATGCTATGTGACTCTCATGGATTGAAACATTTTTCCTTTAAGAACATTGATTGGAGAAGAGTGCAGATTGCACTTAAGATAAAAGTTACCCATATGTGATGTGCTCTGGTGTTCTTTTTTTAATGTGATATCTGTTGCACTCGTGAATACAGAGCTTGACGTCCTAGGTGGATGAGCATTGAAAACCAAAGTTGCACTCAAAACTTGATGTTTGTGTATGGTTGCTGAATTATTACAATAAGGAGACACTATTTGATGTGCAGGTTACCAATAGCAAATCCACCTTTTCTTGCATATTGTATCCAGTAAAAAAGAACACCGTCTCTCATTATCAGCACTGCTTGTTCAAAAGTATCCTCTCCTCGCTAAGCCTAACTCCTAAAACAAAAGTGTTAATCCAAATAACAAAGATGAATTTCTCCACCTGCAACAGAAACGTAAGAAAGAAACGATTCTGCATACACATGAACATTGCAAACAATTCGCTTTGGAGAGCCATGGAGAAATACACATGAGGCCTACAATTTCGGCTGACATGAGAATAAACAGGAAACTTCATTAAGCATGCGTATCCATGAGCATTATTACTGTGCACGTTTAAATCAATGCATTACACATCAGTAAATTGATTTCTCCTTAGTCTCTTTAAAGTCAACATTCTTCACATAGAACACGTTTACAATGCTACTTTCTTCACGGTATACAAAAATGCCTTTATCAATTCACTTTACACAATATTACATTACATGGTCTAATAACCAAATATTAGCACAACAAGGATTATAGGTGCAGGTGCACACTACTCGTGATTATAATGCAGCCCTACAAATTAAAGAGCACCATCACACTCTATCACTGTCGTCTGGGGCGGACTGTGCTCAGGGCCCCCATACCGCATCACGCCGCCTGGCGGAGAGGCCCACGCAGGTCACCAAGGGTCTGCGGCAATGTCGGTTACCAACCCAACCCGACAATAGGCCAAGGAGTATAACACGTGCATGCGTCAGAGGGCCAAACAAAACCCTGTGGCGCAATGAAGGTGAGGGCCAGAGTGCACCGGGTGAGGTGGGATCCATCACTGGCAAATCTCGCCCACTCTATCGGGGAGGTGGAGCATGAACCTAGGTGATAGGACCCGAAAGATGGGGAACTTTGCCTGAGCAGGGCGAAGCCAAAGGAAACTCTGGTGGAGGTCCGTAGCTGTCCTGGCATGCAAATCCATTGTCTGACCTGGGTATAGGGGCGAAAGATTAATCGGACCATCTAGTAGCTGGTTCACTCCAAAGTTTCCCTCAGGATAGCTGGCGCTCGGAGCCCCCAGTTCTATCTGGGAAAGCAAATGATTAGAGGTCCTGGGGCTGAAACGATCTCAACCTATTCTCCAACTTTAAATGTTTGAGAAGCCTAGCTCGCTGGGGTGGAGGCGGGTATGGAATGCAAGTGCCTAGTGGGCCACTTTTGGTAAGCAGAACTGATGCTGCGGGAAGTACCTAACACCGGGTTAAGGCACCCAATGACAATTCTCATCAGACCCCAGAAAAGGTGTTGGTTGATATAGACATAAGGACAGTGGCCATGGACTCTGCTAAGGGGTATGTAACATCTCAGATGCCGAATCAACTAGCCCTGAAATGGATGGCGCTGGAGCATCGGGCCCATACCCAGTCGTTGCCAGTGCTGAGTGATGTAGGGGAAATGCAGCAATGAGTAGGCGGGCCTCTGCGGTGTGCACAGAAGCCCGGGGAAATGGCTTGGGTGGAGCCGTCACTTTCAAGGCTGAATTGGAGAAGGTTTTCATGTGAACAGCAGTTGAACATGGTTCAGTCGGTCCTAAGAGATGAGCGAGTGCCATTCAGAAGGGACGGGCGATGGCCTCTGTTGCCCACAGACGATCGAAAGGGAGTCTGGTTCAGATCCCTGAACCCAGAGTGGTGGAGACTGGCACCCTCATGGCATCCAGTGCAATGATGCTCAAAGGTTCAAAATATGCTTTATTCGATATTCAGCAATGAAATATCATATAAGCGAAGAGTTTCATAAAATATCATACAAACATACAATTACAAAAATAATTTAAAACAAACAATTTGGTCAATTCATTAAAATAAGTAAATGGTAACCAATTAAAAAGCAAGATCTGGAAAACCAATCTTAGAGTGATTAAAAGTTAACTAGAAAAGGAGCAATCAATTAGGCCTTGATGCATAAAGACAAAATGACATAGCATGTACGACAAGATACATATATACAATTATTAAGAACATAATGGGCATTTTCCATTTTTACATGTCTAAGTATGAAAATGATAAAACACATGGTGGCCAGAGTCCCCTTTCACCAATTATTATTGATCATTACTCTAGGACCCGGGTAAAAATCGAACAAGTCCCAAGTAGAAATAGAGGCATCACCGGGTTTTGGTTGAGAAAATCTTAAAAAGGGGACAATGTTCCTGTGTTTAAATCTGATCAATATCAGATCTCCCGAGATGTCTTTAGGCAGTCTGCCTAACCACCCCACCCTCCTGACGCTCACAATTCCGCCATCTAGGGCAGGCGGCAGCGGTCTATTGTTGTGAAGCCAAAAGATGGTCTTGTTTAGCAGCTCCTCGCTTGTTTCGTGATTTCCCTGACCAAGTTCAGGCACCCCGGAAAGAACGGACACATAGGGGGCAGCTTCAGGGGGTAAATTAATTCTATGCCTTCTTGGCTGAGGATATCTAGGGGCTTTAAAAGGGGCACTAGTAGGGTTAGGAGTGTTATTATTGCCCCTTGGGAGGGGTATACTCAGGGCAGGGTCAATTGTTCGTGCTTTTCTGAGTTCAATAGGAATAGGCTTGTCCGGGTTTATACAGAGCGTGGAACGTGGGGAAACAGCAGAATTTACAGTTGGTGGATAAGACCTTTTTGCTATTAGTTCAACACTGGTCAACCTGTCTCCCAACTCCTTAATTTTAGTGACCAGGGGTAACAAAGCAGCATTCAGCAATCGCTCAAATTCGGCCAATAGGGTCGATTGAAAGGGGGAAACAGGATTATTTAATGTAGACCCTGCTTTATGTGGCGTTAACACAATTGGATTGGCAGGGAGGGATGGGGAGCTACAACACATTTGATTAACATTTAATGAAGTTTCCTCATTGTTGAATTGGATTAAATCAGGGGATACAGGCACAGTCTGGGTGGTACAGTTTATGAGATCATTGTCTTTGCCCAGTCTGGGGGGGGTTACTATATCAGGGACATAGTTAGTGCCGCACACGGCATTGAGCTCTTCCCAAAAAGACATCATGGGAGGACTATGTATGGCCCGTCGACGGCACTGGACAATGTAACATAAATATGTAAACTGTATGGTGTCTCTGTACCTCTTATGTTAGGACCAAGTGGGGTGGCCCGCCCCGGCCTCCTCTGGGCCTCCGAGGGCCACAGAGGGCCCGCCCTTTGCCCGGGCTTCGCCCGGCTAGTCCCGCGCGCGTCCCGCGATGCGGGAGGGGCGGCTGGCTCTTATGCGCCTCCGGGCGCTGCTGTGTGATGCGGCAGGTCGGCGCCCCTGGTGGCAGCGAGGGGACGCCGGGAAATGGAGTCCAAATGGAGTCCCAGTCGCTCTCCCCCCTCGGCGGCCGCGATGTCCAAGCGGCGGCGGGGGAGAGCGTGTGCAAGCAGGCAGAAAACGGCAGAAAGCAACCACGGGACCCGGGACCCCCACAGGTACTGTCCGGTCACAGTGCCCCCAGCAAGTATTGACCCCCGCTCAGCCGCTGGGGCGGCTGGCTCTTATGCGCCTCCGGGCGCTGCTGTGTGATGCGGCAGGTCGGCGCCCCTGGTGGCAGCGAGGGGACGCCGGGAAATGGAGTCCAAATGGAGTCCCAGTCGCTCTCCCCCCTCGGCGGCCGCGATGTCCAAGCGGCGGCGGGGGAGAGCGTGTGCAAGCAGGCAGAAAACGGCAGAAAGCAACCACGGGACCCAGGACCCCCACAGGTACTGTCCGGTCACAGTGCCCCCAGCAACTCAAGAGAGTCTGATTCGACTTTTCCATAACCACAGTCCATTGTGGTGTTTTTTTCAATGAATAAAGGAAGATCTGCTAGAAAATATTCATCCTCTTAACCTGACCTCGGCAAGACTGTCCCCCGCAATGATGCAAATGATCCAGGAGAAGCCGGAGGAATCCCCAATGAGAGTTATTTTCTTTCTTCTCAGCCCGAGAGAGGGGCCTGTGCCCTGGGAAGTATTGGGGTTCCGGTGGCATCTGGAACAATGTAGGTAACAAAGTTTGCAAGTCAGACTTCGGGATAAGGATTGGCTCTAAGAGCTTGGTTGGTCACGCTGGGGCGTGAAGCAGGGTTGCATGCGCCCGGTGACTGGATGAACTGCGCCATTGGGGGCAGCGGTGACTCTGGACGTGAGCCAGGCCATTCCTGTGGATCACCCCAGCTACAGTGGTCGCCTCTCCCAGTGCCCCCTCCCCGGGGGACCGGGGCAGTCATTCTGCCTTGGCTAGCAGCTGACTTATAACTGGTGCGGACCAGTGGAATCTGAATGTTTAATTTAAACAAAACATCGTGAAGGTCATAGGTGGATATTGACATGGTGTGATAGCTGCCCAGTGCACTGAATGTCAAAGTGAAGAAATTCAATGAAGCGTGGTTAAACTGCGGGAGTATCTATGACTCTCTTAACCTCTTCTTAGTCATAGTGGCCTTTACCTCCTAGTGGTCCCACAGGTAACTGCCTTTATAGTGCTAGACTATGCTTAGAGAAGTCTATACAGACAGGCTAAACAAGGTTCTTTCATGGCATCGAGAAGAAAAGTGAAAAATGGCAAAGCAAACAAATACAATTTCAGATGGGGTAGTTCCTGGCGATTAAAAACCCTGTTAAGATGACAAAAGGAGGTGCTGTCTGCTCCAGAAATTATTAACCTCCTCACTGATTTTGTCAATCTAGCACCTGCTTCAAACAATGCAACTAAGCATGGGCGGATTTTGCGGATCCACGATTCACGAATTTGCGGATTCACGGATCGTGGATCCGCAAAATCCGCGGATTATGCGGATCGGCGGATTTGGGGGCGGGGCTTCCTCGAGTGTGTGGGCGGGGCCAAACGGACGGGGCTTCCATGCGAGCGCACATGCCGCTTGTGTGTATAAAAGGGGTTTGCGCTCGTGAAAGTCAAAGATGCCGCTTGTGTGTATAAAAGGTCAGAGACCGATCAGAGCAGCAGATTAAGAGACAGAAGCCCCTGGTCACAGGAACAGCACGGGGATTCCGCTCGTCAAAGTCAAAGATGCAAATGCCTCTGGCCAGCATCACATCGGATTTTCGATGGTATATTTGGGAAGAAGGCACATCTGCCCAGCCTCCAACGCTCACGATTTTTTTTGGGCTGATGAATGAGTCACTGCATTTGCGCTTCAACTAGTTCCAGCGACCAAGTGTGTGTTACTATGCAATCGCGCCGAAGTGCGCAGGGGTCCCTTGAGTGAAATGTCCATCATAGTGGGTAAATGGCGGGAAGACGGTGCACACCTCGAGTGTGTGGGCGGGGCCAAACGGACGGGGCTTCCATGCGAGCGCACATGCCTCTTGTGTGTATAAAAGGGGTTTGCGCTCGTGAAAGTCAAAGATGCAAATGAGTCACTGAATTTAAGCTTCAACTAGGGCACATGCTTTATTGATATCTGCAAGTGTTTCCTGTTGAGGTTTATTTTTTGTGCCAGGACCGTCGTGCCCGAATGAACCCTGCCCTTCATATTTATTCAAGAAGACACCACCGGTTAAATAATTTACGATGGCGCCGGCAAGCTGCCAGCGCCATCCTGCAAAAGTTACTTAATTAGCTTCAACAGGAAGCTCCAACTGATAAAATAAAGCAGGCGCTCGAGCCCCTGCTTTATCTTATCTGTTAGAGCTTCCTGTCGAAGCTAATTAAGTAACCATTTGAGGATGGCGCTGGTAGCTTGCCGGCGCCATCGTAAATTATGTTAGGCTTGAACTTTTGACCGCAAAATCCGCTCCGATCGCGGATTGCGGATTCTCGGTAAATTCGCGAGAGTTCGCGGATCGCGGATTTACCGAAAATCCGCAAAATCCGCGATTGGAGCGGATTTTGCGCTCATGCTTAAATGCAACAACAGACAAAGACACAACAGTAGACCTCAGTATAACCATTGAATTTGTGGCCTCCTCAGTCAAGAGTGACACTATTGCATTTAACTTCAAAAATCGGCCTGATGTTTATGAGGTCAACAAAGAAATGAATAACAATAAAAGTGATTACACAACTGGAAATGCCCACATTACAAATATAAATGTGTTCTATGTAGAGACATATTGGAAACTTTTAAAGAACTAGGGCCCCGATGTAGGTAAATCTAATTTACCGACTCATAAATACCGAATTTTACCGATTCGGTATTTATGAATCGGTAAATTGGAAGGAGGCAGATGTAGGTCATTTTTAATTTACAATTACTGAATCTGTAAGATTCGGTATTTACCGATTCAGTAAATACCGAATCAGTATTTCCCATTGATTCCTATGGGCTTTGAAGCCCATAGGAATCAATGGGAAATACAGATTCGGTATTTACCGAATCGGTTAATACCGAATCCTGGCAGGGGGAACGGGGTGTCACTTTGACACCCTGTAGCACCCCAAGTGCAGGCTTGTGTGCGATGTGGCACATATACATGCCCTAAGGGCATGTCTGTGTGTCACATGGCATAGGTGTACATGCACAGATGTGCATGTACACTGGAAATCGGTATTTTACCACCCAATAGGATTGGGTGGTAAATACCGACTCCTAATGGGCCTGTGGCACTCTTTGAAGTGCCACCTACATCTTGATTTACAGAATCGGTAAATTTACCGATTCGGTATTTTACCGATTCTGTATATTTACCGAATCGGTAAATATACCGATTCTGTAAATAAGATGCCCCCTACATGCCAAATCCAAAATACCGGTCGGTAACGGCCGAAATCGGCCGTTACCGACCGGTAAATGGCGACCTACATCTGGCCCTATGACAGCATGTCTCAAACAAACATAAAGGTTTCTATCTAAAACATATTGCTTAAAATGTAACAATAATAATAATAAGAATAATTCTGCAATTTATTAAGCCCGACAGCTACCCCCAACTCAGGGGTGTCCCGGCGCTAGAAACACTAGGTGAAATGGGCGTCAAAGGCAGAAGTGCGTATTTTTGAGCCTAGATTGCAGCTCTCCTGAAAAGCCACGTCTTCAGGTTTTTTTTAAAGCAGAGTTGTGACTTGGTACTTCGTAAGGAGACTGTAAGGGCGTTCCACAGTGCGGTTGTTTTAACCGTGAATGCTCTCCCACGTAGCCGTGATTTCTCAAAACGTGGAGTCTGAAGCTAGTTGAGAGAGTTTGAACGCAACACCCGTTTTTTTTTAATAGGGGCAGTTTCCGTTCAGAGCCCGATAGGCCATTGTCATGGCCTTGAAAATGCAAGACAACGGAACAGGTTTTTTTGTTATCGATCAAAATTGGCGCCTCCCGTGTGTAATGTTATTTTGTTCTCCTAAGATACTATTCTGATGGTGCCACAGAAAGGAGGATAACCCATAACTTCCAGTTAGGACCAAGATCCATACACAATTGATACAACAGGGATCTGTGCACACATCCAATTATTGCAGTGTAAATACTGTAGGTAATAATACAACACAAGAAAAAACAATGAAATGCAATGGAAGTCTTGATAGATGTATTCCTTCAATCCAGATTTATTCACAACGCCCAGCCTTGAAAATGATTATTTTCCCCACTGGAAGCCAGTGGAGTTTTTGTAAATGTGGAGAGACATGATGTCGGAATGGGATACGGCAGACCAGTCTCGCAGCCGCATTTTAAATCATCTGAAGGTGATGGATTGCATATTTAGGGTGGCCAAGATACAAAGCATTGGCATAATCTAACCTGGATGTTACTATAGCATGTACCACTGTTTTGCTGCAATCTTCTGGTAGAAAATGCAAGACTTTCCGGAGATTTTTTAATTTACTTAAGCAAGTTGCAGAGACCTGTTGTATTTGGGCTGAGAAGGTAAGATTTGCTTCCCATTTAACTCCCAAGTTTCGAATAGAGGTGGCCGGGGATGGAGGAGCACCCATTTCTGATGGCCACCATAGTGCTGACTCTGGCACATTTCCCTGACCAAAAAACAGAACCTCTGTTTTTTCAGCATTTAGCTTTAAACAAGGAAGCCGAACACCACAATATTGTATGCCATTAAGCTAAATGCAAAGGAAGAAAAAGAAAAAGGAGAGCTGCAATTTCTATGCAGCTTTTGTGACCTCAGATTTGGAACAAAAAATGAGTTTCACCACATGCTCGGCTTAAGCATCCAAGAGCGCAAATGAGGCTAGACTGGCAGATCTAGCAAGCAGCAAACCATTCAAATCATGGTCACAGCAATAACTGCCGCAATAAGCAGAATTAAAAAAAATTCACGAAAATAAAAGAAATAATTAATGCCAGATGTGTATACATTTTGAAAAAAAATAGAAAAAACTGCAGAAAAAAAGAAGAGATAGAAGAGATAAGAGCAAAAGAATGGCAAAGGATGTACTGCAAGCTTCCAATAACACTGAAAGTGACTCTTGCTATGAACCTTAAGTTTCAGTGGAAGTAACAACAGAAAGGCACAAAGAGTTTATTAATCGAAAATGTGTGGCAAAAATCAAAAACTTTGATCAACTGAATGATAGAATCTCAGTAGTTGAGAAAAACTCTAAAAACGAAAAGCATGTCGATGCTGCTATGGATCTGATGGATGAGAATGTGACTTATATTTCAGAGAGCACCAGTGATATAAGTCCTATACCAGCAAATCGAAATGAACCAACAAGTGAACTCAACAATGAGCCTATGAACTCTGTTCAATATGAGCACCAGAATGCCTCAGTGGAAAACACTATATCAAAGAAAGATAAGAAAAAGCATTTGCAATGCAAACGGTCTCGCCTATGATACCTTATAAGTATTTATCCATGCAGCCAAAGAGTAAATTCAATCAATAAAAATAGCCAAATAAACCATGCTGATGAAAACATTAATTAAGTTTTCTGATTTTTGGAAAAGGTGCTCTTACTTCAAAACTTCAGAATACCAATGCTATTGACTTCAGAAAGATGAACAATTGGGTTAGTTGTGACAGGATTCCAATCTGTGTCATACCTGCTATAACAGGTAATAATAGGATACAGATTATAACAGGATACCTGCGACATGCAGATTACACTTTCAGTAGTGAGCACTTAGCTTTTTTGCCAATCGACCAAAACAGTAATGATCATCTGGAATACAGTGGCCTTCTATCTTGGGGCTCACACTTCCATTTGCTAAAAGAATACAGTTGGCTTCATATGGATTGTTTGTATTTAGCATCAAATGGACTTTACTCATTTCAAAATCTCACTGGTATCTTGTAAGTTATCGAAGTCTATCCACCTTCGCGCCTGCACGATCTATTAACACACCTTGGACCAATATTCTTACTTTGCTACATCTTCATTGTTGTTTTAAAACTACATCGATGATACTAGCTCAACATTGAACGTTTGCATTTCTAATAAATATTGCAAAAATTGTATTTAAAAGGCAAATTTAATAAACATAGGCCACACAGAATTTATATTAGTCAATTGTTTGTAACATTGCATTCTGTGGAGAATGGTCTTGTATTAACTAAGGTAAACAGTAAATATGTTGTAAAACTTTAGAGTTTGGTCAGAGTGGTAATAAAAATAACACATAGTTAAATTCTGTTTAAATCTTTATATAGAGAATCGTGCAGTTTGCCACACAAAGAGGCTTTCAGAAAAATACGCCTCAAATGAGGTAGAGATAGAGACTGACAGTCTTTATTAAAGTTTTAATTTTAGGAATTAATATATGCATGTGGTGTGTTCCACCTGCCAATCTAAATGCGTACTAATCAATCATTCAGCAATGATTACTACTGGCCCTCTCAGCAACTGTCACCATTTGCAAAAGTAATGAACAACATATCTCAACACCTGCAGGAGATTTCATTAAGGGAACGGTGCCTCAGGAAGAGCTGGTGGGGCATTTACATTTCACGGTGTAGCACGCATCCCTGCAGGTTCTGTAATGTAAACCCCTTGTTCTCCCTTCTTCCCTGTCCCTATTCTGCCCCGAACCCCCTCTGTGACCAAAGGTCTTAGTGCTTTGGTGAAGTAGCCTAACAAGAGCGCATGGTACTGGCACTTTTAATCTCAATGGCCATAAACAGCATTTTGTCGGGGTGGGGAAGAGAGGGCATCATTTTTGGAACGTCAATCACATTTACCGGTTGAAAACAAAAGTGCTAGAAAGTTGAAATTGCTGCAACTGTCATGAAATGAAACTCTGTCACCTATTAGTGCTTTAAATGAATCATCCACCTGGTGGGCGAAGAGGGCACCCTCACTCCTTTGATTGATATAGTCATAGTAAATGATTACTTTCCTGGCAGCACACGCATTCATTTGAATATGAGTGGAATAACTCATTCATAAAAATAAAAACCCCAGTGCTTGTTAGCAAAGGAGTAGCCTCATCACGCCTCCAACTCTGCAAAAGCATACATTAATTTTACTTTCATTCCACTGAAGACGTCAATCAATAATATAATAATAATAATAATAATGCAATAATAGGGGCTGCAGCCTCAAAATATGGGTGGATGGATTGATGAGGGACGGGGGAAGGGCAAATGGATGTGTGGGGTAGATGGATATGGATTCAGTTAAACTGAACAAAACACTCTCTACTGGTCGAGCAGGCGCTGAAAAGAATTGTGTTCGACCTACTTTTCATAGGTTGTAATTATTGCAGTGCCTGGCCTGCCTTTCATGCCTCTGAAGTTGATAGCATTATTATGGATTAATAGTGTGACACAAACACCTAGAAAAAAAGCATCGGAGGGTGAATCAATTAGTGCTATGTACGAAGTAAAAAAAGGCAGGGCATAAGAATGGGTGGGTGGATTGTTTTTATAATATACATATCATGCAGTATTCTGGATACAATGCTGATGTGTTTGAGCTAACATACCCCGTCAGCCCACGGCAGACTAAGAGCAGGATGTGTAAGGATTTTCAACATTTCCCTTTCTCGCTTCTAACTTAATTGTCCCAAAAATATAGCTCATGGTCTTTCCAGGTTTGCTAAATACCAAGGGCATATCACAACCATTGATGACTACATCCTCGCTTCTTGGACCTCTTGCCCTCAAAAAAAACCCCACCCATCAGGGTTTCTCAGATCATCCTCTCCATTTCCACCAACAGCTCTGGTGTTTCATATAACTTCAAACAACACTACATTGCCCCCTGGCTCGGTTACCAGCACTCACACAAACTGGCAACATTGAAACTGGGAGCTCTGAATTATGATGACAGCATCTCTATTGGTAAAGCATTGTTTGATTTTGGGGTAAATACTTTATCTACCTCTACTCCAATCCACTTATCTAAAAATAATCAACACGTCGAATGCGACTCAACATCAGTAAGAAGTGAAAAAGTGGGCTGTTCTATTTAGCTCAAAGGCCAACAGATCTAACAATGGTTTCATTGGCTGTAGTATAAAGGTGTACAGCATCCTTCGATATTAGGTGTATCAACAGAGGAACTAAATAGAAGAGGCTGTGGCCCCCTCCACCACCTTTCTCGCTCATCAGCGCTGCCCTCGTCTATCACCAAGTGGTATCCGTTCACAGTCAACCTTGTCATTACACCCCCTCTGACTATCCAAATTTTCATATTTTGGAATGCCACTGATGAGATTGATGTAGCTGGAAATATAGCTCTTTAGAATTAAGCACTTGCTGAGAGATCTGTACATAACCTCAGTTCACAGTCCTGAATCCCGACAGGGCAGGCTCAGGCTTTCATCTTTCAGAGGCTGATACAATGAGCACCTGCACTTCGCAGAAGCAAACGGGTACTCTAAATAGTGAGTACCGTCACCTGAATGTTTCCATTTAGAGTACTTAGTAACATTCTTTTCAGTATGTCAAGCAGCGCTAAAGCTCTGGTCTTAGGCACTACATATGTGACACATTACAATAGAACCCCACATGCTGACCTGCACCGTACCTTTTTATTTCAAAGCTGCACCCTTTCCTCAGCAGGACGTTTATCTGCGTATGATGGAGTGCTCCTTCCCTGGATAGGCATTCACTTCGGAGCCCACGGTTAGCCGAGGACACCCCTCTCGTTGAATACATTTCCTGTCCTCAGATGAAGTTAGAGGGTATATGCACCTTTGTTTGCAGCTCGGCTAAAGCAAAAGCAGCAGGAGCATCAGGGAGGTTTTATTTGTTGCCTTAGAATTGGATAAGTGTCCTCATAGGCGTTTGTGCTCCAAGGTATATTTGCACTTTGCCATAAATATAATAACAAAGGAACAGCAACCAGCTGGAATGTGAAACCCTGTGCAACTAGAGCCAGTGACATATGACTATGGTTCAGGGTTATGAAGATAGAAAAAGCACAGCGAGTTGTCCTAATTAATCCTGGGTGATGGTTGTTCTGCCGCAATTGGGTGAGTATTTGAAAGAGACCTGAACCCCAGGGAAATGGAATAATAAGTAACAGCTTTAGACGGTATTGCAGTTTCTTTGCTTTCCATTAAAAACAACAATTAGGAGCAAGCACAATTAAAAATATTTACATTTAGTGCTCAGTCCGCTGCAACAGGCACAAAATGTCTAAAAGCACTCTCTTACTTCCTCACCTAGAAAGAGCATGAAACACCGCTTTCGTCTCTGTTGCCACCGCCAGGTATAAAATACGGTGAAACTGCAATGGCTAGCCAGGAGGAGGGATGAGAGGTCAACACATGTTATAACAATGTGATGGCCAAACAAAATTCCTATTAGTGATATCGACAGGGAGGGAGCTAGGGAAACAAAGGAGGGGCATTTAAACAAGTGCACCAATAGCAAGCAGGCATTTTTAAATGGCACAGATAACAACCAATGGCAAATGGTGGGTGTGCTAAAAGTCCACAGAAGAGATACACCAGGCCCAGCAGACAAAGAAAGCACTGTTGAAATTCGACCTAAAAAAGAAATTCTCAATGGAACACACAAGAAAAAGTATGCTAAAGCAAAGGGAAGCTACAAGGAATACCAGGCATTGTTTAAAAAAGGCAAAAAGACAATTGCCAGGATAATCACTGATGGTGCATAAAATGTCACTTGCCAACTCAGTGCAGATGATATCTTCCAATACTATAAAGATATAATTGAAAAACAAAAATAAGAAAACTTTCAAATTCATCCCAATTGACAGAATACTGGATGAATGGCAAATAGTAAGACTTTGTAACAAAATTAAACTGCTTGAAATAACTAATGCTTTTGATGACTCAAATTTAAAGAAAGCAGTGGGGCCTGACAAGATTAGCCTGAATGATTTGAACAATGTCTGTGACAAACAACCAAGGCTGCTGCCCATAATCTTATTATCTTATTATCTTGGTTATGTATGAGAAGAGTACCAGAAAGTATAAAAAAGAACCGATCAATATTGATACCAAAAAATGTACTGATCAGCGAACTTTAGAAAATGATTAACTGGAGACCAGTTACAATCAGTACAGCATTCATGAAGTTATTCACTAAACTATAGACAAAAAGACTCACATAATTCATTAATCTGAATAGGAGACAAAAAGGCTTCATGAAGTTGAGAGGTTGTCTTCAAAATATCATAAAACAGGCACGAAAAATAAAAGACTCATTAGCAGTGGTGTTCATAGACATCTCCAAAGCCTTTGACTCTGTCAGCCATGGTCACATTCTAAAGAGTCTTAAAAAGGCAGAGTTCCTTCATACATCAGAGACATAATAAAGGACTTATATACAGACTCAACCA